>NC_143550.1:125571875-126180937 GCF_054136105.1 Typopeltis vanoorti
ACAAACAGCAGTAAGATAGGCTTAGAAATGAATCTAGAAAAAACAAAATGGATCAAAAACATCTACACAAGTGACAGTCACCTATGTATTGATAACATCCCTATAGAACGAGTTGACTCATACAAGTACTTAGGACAAACAATAAAAATGAATAACGATTTATCTGAAGAACTAGCGAAAAGAAAGAAAGCTGCATGGCTATCATTCAGCAGACTAAAAGAAACACTTACTGATCCAAATCTTGAGATCTCTCCGAAGGCAAAACTATTTAATAGTGATATTCTACCATCACTCACATATGGATCAGAAACATGGAACACGACAAGAAAAGAAGAACAGACTCTCAGAATAACTCAGCGTGCAATAGAACGCAGGATTTGTAACATCAACAGAATGGAACATGTTAGAAACATGGAACTAAGAAAGAGATCAGGCATAAAAGATGTGGTAACTGCAGTATAGCAACCAAGAATAAAGAGAAAACAGGAAGACCACCTACAAGATGGGAAGATCCACTAATGAAATCTATGGATATAACGTGGAAGAGAGAGAGGCTCAAGATCGAGATCGTTGGAGGCATCTTTGTGACCTGCACTCATGGAGAAATCCTGAGTAAAACACGGGTCCATCAAGGTAATTACAATATTAATTTATATAATAATTTTTAAAAAAATTGATTTTCTTTTTTCAATTTTTTTCGCTTTGCGGGGGCCCTGTGCCACCGCTCGCACACCCATGAATTCGGCCTTGACCCTACCATTGGATACAAAACCTATAAGTGTAGAGCACCCCATTGCTTTCTTAATACAACACATATTTTGTTATTCTTAAACCGTGTTAAACCGTGAAATCGTGTGGTTTATACCGTGAAACACAATATAAATCATACTGAAAGATGAAAAAATAAATAAATTTATTGAGTACCGTGTAAATTGAGAGTTATGTGTGTAATAGATTAAACGCGTCCTTAACAAGGAAACTACAGTCATCCCTCGATTAGTGCGTCATTTTTTTCGATACCCAAATTCGATTAGTGCGCCTATATACATTTTAAAAATAAATGTTACAGATTTTAAAAATTTTCTATCTATACATTTTTATGGCTAACTATTTTAAAAAATCACTCACCAGAATAAAATAATTTAGTTATCGATTTAAAACATTTTACAAAGTTATTTTTAATGGCATACTACACTACTTCCATGTACACTATGTTCCAAATTTTTACCGCCAAAATTTATGTCGTCTGCTATAGTACGCCCACAGATTTGGGACCCTTCGACACTTTTGCGCATGTCACAAAAAGGAGAATCCATTCCGATAATAGGGTAATCAATCCGTCTTCTGGGATGAGTTTATTATTACACGTCTGAAAATTAACTTCTCTTTTATGATCATTGTAGTTTTTAAAGTGGTAACTATTTTGCTTGTATAGCAGTTGGGAAATTTTATCTATAAAGCACGTGATTTCGCGTATTGGCGACCAATTCGTACGTCCTTCATTTCTTTCTCCCCTTCAATGATAACCTCCAAGAGTCAATTAAATCTCATTCTGAAGAATTGAGTGATTCCGACCTGCTAAATTTAGATGCACAACGGGAAAATCCCGAAGAATATGAAGAAAATTTAACCACTGATAGTCAGCCAAAAGAAATTTCACAGAAACAATTTGAAAATATTTTTCGTACAATCGAAGTTTTTAAGCAGCAGTGCTTAGAGGCTGACCCTGATGAAGAGAGAAGCAGTAAAATTTGCAGAAGAGTAGAAGAGGCAATAGGGTCATACCGTCGGTTGTATGAAAAAAAGAAACAAAATGCCCACCAAACTACGTTAGCTCAATTCTTTGTTAAGAAAAAGAATAATAAATTTATATTCTGAATATGTTTTATTGTCTTTCAGCTTAATGGTTTTCCTTTAACTAGACCCTGAGACATACCCTAATTCTTTTATAAAAAAAATTAAGGGTCAAAAAAGAAATCCGAGGAACGAATTATACATTTTCCCATAGGTTATTATATTCGATTAGTGCGTTTTCGATTAATGCGCCTGTTTTAAAGAACGCATTAGGCGCACTAATCGAGGGATTGCTGTATTTCCCTTCTTCTACAGTCCTTTTATTAGTAACTAGTTACTTTAAAATACAATATGAATATGCAGAGAGAATGAAAAAGATGATCAGAACTTGAAGAATTATTTTATACTTTTGGAAAATTATTAGGGATTAAGAGTCATCTCTCTCTGAGAACAGTCTCGTTTGCTAGATAATAACTAAATAATCATCCTACTGTGGGTATGATGTTTATAAAAGAGCCTGCTCTGAGTTAACTTGTAGTTCCTTGAGTTTATAAGGCTTGTATTTTTCTATAACCCATTTTATTATACAAGGATAGGAAATTGTAATTGTGTTACGTGTAACTTGGAATGAAACAGCAGCAAGAAAGTGATGTATACCTATCGAAAGGATTAGATGTTGTTGATTATTCATAATAGTGCTTCGCGGTATAAACCAGACCGAAAGATGAAAAAAAAAATTGAATTTATTAATATATCATACTACTAATACTAGTTTTCTACCCAGCATCTTCAGAGCACAAATTATAACTGCTAATACTTTAAAACTTTAGAAAGAATTCAGTTTGTAACCGACATAGAACTAATATCCTGAGTACTTTGAAGATGGCGAGTAGAAAACCAATGAAATATTAATAAGTTCAATGAATTAATTTTTTTTCTCTTTGTGTTGTTTATACCGTGAAGAAAGTGATGTGCTGTAATAAGGTGGAATGGAACAACATGATTACACAGTAACTTAAGGAGAAACGTACTCAATGTTGTAGTTTATTTGGGAGGAAGGAAACCACTTCTCCAGTAGGGAACAATTAACAGCGGCAATAAACGACTTTCCGCCAATAACTGAATCTAATAAAAAAAAGAGGTAGCAGGATCAGATTAAGTGAATCATTTTCAAGGGCACTCCAGAGGGATATAAAGAAGTAGATGGAATATCTTTATGGGAATAAGAGAGGAAGATGAAGAAAACAGAATGGGAAGAGGATGGAAACAAATAAATGAACTGCCAGAATAGAACGAAGCAACTTTGAACTAACAGATGTGAGAAAGTATATGAAGATCTGCCTATTTCATTCGGTTCTGAATTCGAAAATGAATGAATAACTTCGAAGAATTAAGCAAGATTCATATGTAAAAGATTGATACTGATATAATTGAAATAATGAGGGGGGGGGGGAATCGAAAGAGTTGAATGATATCATGAGACTTCTGGCGATTGTCATCCAAAAAATTCAGTAAGTTTAGATAAATAGAAAGTATTTCTTCAACTTAAGAAATCCACCAAATGTTATGTCCTCGAAAAACGGAAGACCTGATTTCTCTGCATAACCAACTAACATCATGCTTAAATCACACATGCAAAAAAAATCGCACCCACAAAAGTGAGCGCGATTTTTGGTGTTTGTTATGGAGAAAATAGTCGAAGGAATTTACGAAACAGAAACGCCAAAAATGCAATCTTTCGTACAAATTAAAATATTCTTCAATGAGTTCATGTTTGAAAGAGCTTGCATACGTATTTGAGAAGTGATTGTATTGCACAGGAAATTACCTCCAAGACCCAAATTACGCGTGTTTAAATTGCTGCCGTATATTGAACCCTTCTATTTGTTATGAATGAAAGAGGACCTGATATCTAATTTAAAAACTGGAGACGGATTGTTTTAATATTCAGCTTATGACGTAACACTATTTTTCCCAAAAGTAACTCTTATATCAGTATATCTGTTGGTCTTCAATGATTGATTATTTAATATTTCTCAATCTTGGATATGAGTGTAATATTAGTGCTTATTCGCAATCCCCCAATCTCATCTTGAAAACTGCTTCCTCCTCCTATTGTTAAATCCTTAAATCATACATTTTTCCATTCAAGCTTCTCTTATAATCTATTAAAAGTATTGTAATTAACTCAAGATTAATTAAGCTTTGTCTTATGATGAGTGCCGACATCTATGAATGTAATAAAAACCCCGAAATTTTACCAATTCGAAAATACAAATTTTAATATTTGAAAATTATTAAACCTAGAATTAAAACCTGAGTGTATTTACAGTTTAATAGCTTTTAGATTGGTTAAAGATATGAACAGCACTATAACTTATTTAAAAAAATATATAGTTATCATAAAATGATTAAAAACAAATTTAAAGCTTACGTGTATTTGAAATGTAGTGTCTATGTCGATCTTTTTCTAATTATCCTCGTTAAAATTAGTGGCTAAATACTAGCGCGGTAATTAAACGTTGTCGTTGTGTTGACTGGTATCTTAGTCTGTTCAATTGATATGCATCATACAAAACAGAGTGTGATGTTCGAATTCAAATGAGTTGCTGAAGCATTCGTCAAAAATCGTCGAAGTAACGGGACAAGCTTCGAAGGAAATTTCGGGAATGGGAAATTTTAAACCATGGCGCCGGGATTTGAAATCCATGTTTCAAGATATGGCATAATAATAACATAAATTGGAGGCATAACCAGGCCAAAAATGTCAGAAATTTGAAGTGAGCGACAGTAAAAGCATACTTATAGGAACATTTGAAAAATATTACAAGTTCATAGTTTCAGGAATCGGTAGCCTTTTTCTGTGTTTCTGCAGCCGATTTATAATATTATATCCATAATTGATTAACCGATGTTGTCGATTCCTGGTTTTTATTAAATAGTGGGAATTTCTGATTTTCCGTCCATTACGTTATTTCCACTGGCATTAAACTATTCTTGATGTTTCAATTCCTGGTTCTTTGAAAAGTTGCAAAGTTATTGCATAATTTATAGAATAAGCCCGCTTTAAAAATACAGCAGTCTATCAACATGCATATGATGATTTTGGAAAATCTGGATTAATAATAAAAATAGGCACAATGACATTTTCTGCCAGATGTAAACTAATAATCCAAATGAGTGGGGATTAGTTATATTAGTCAACAGTCTTTTCCATGAATGCAATTAAAAAGATAACAGAAAAAATTAGGGGAATGTTGTTCGATATTTATCTTTCTACCGATTAGCGGAAACTATTCAGTCTTTTAATAATCTGTGTTATTAATCTTGCACACGCCACAAAACAAAACAACAACAACAAAAAAAAAAAGTTTAGAAAGTTCTGCAGTTCATTTAGGATAATTACATATATCAGTCTAACTGAACAAAATATACTACAGCGAACATTGTAAAGACGGGGGTGGCGTATATACTTCTGTTTTATAATCATACAAGATCCAAGTCAATCGGCCTTATGTAAGTTAAGTCTTATGCAAGGTTTGTATAAACACAAGTTCTTCAACATTCTTATGCAGTTTTTTGTATAAGGCTGGATTCTTATGTTTTTATTTTTATAAAACATATTTTTGTATACAACACTGCTTTTGATAATTAGTTCGTTAATGCCATTGGCATTCATTAAGTGTTTTAAAAATTGTTGCTTATCTGAACTTGATATGTTGTTTGTGCGTTAACGATAAGTTCGATTATTTAAGTGTGAATAATAGGGAGTTTCTAAATTACTAATCTCTTTCGCATTTGGAGATTAATGAAGTCTAATCCATTCATTCCCCATAACTGGTAGGCTTTGACAGATTGGCAGGCAGCCAGGCTCTACCTTTAGCCATCATTCACAGATAAGCCTAACATTATCAATGATTCATAGCATCAATGGATAAAGTTCAGGAGAAAATTGCCTCTATTTCGTGGTATAAACGTGGTGCAAGTACATATATATTATTTTCAGAAACAGTGCGAGTTCTCCTGTCTATTTTCTTGAGTCTCTCACACTCAAGAAAATATGTGTCTCTTACATTTTTAGCTCTCTTACTGAAAATCCTACTTACCTGTACCAAATAGTAAGTAAACTGTTGTAAATAGTAAATATCTTTGCAACCGGCCTAGAAAGATTTCTCTAGTTGGTGAGTAGATTGTATAGTCTTTTCTGGCTGTCTGGCACTATGAGAGCAAACGTCACTTTCAGAGAGATAGGCAGTCAAGTTCACAAAAATGATTGTTTAGTTAAGTAAAATAATAAATTAAATTAACATTCCCATGTGTAGATTTTTGTTTTGACTACGCCAAAGCGAACAGTTGTTTCTATATCTGATTGCTCACTCTTCGACGATTAGCACTGCAAGGTTTGACGTTTGAAAGTCGCGTCATTTTGAATTATGGTTTTTTCCTAAATAATTGTTTATGAGTTCAGTTCAGAAAATGATTATTCTCCTTCCACATTAACGATAGCCAAATATAAATATATTAATATCTGGAGAATTCTTTGAGATTAGTAGTTCATAAATGTCTTTTTTTTTTTTTTTTTGCAGGCGCTTCAAGCAGTATATCTTTGTATGAATTAAATTTCACTAATTCCTCTTTTCTCTGACACTGGATTTTTCATCACGTTTTCTCCATAATTCTCAGTAATCTCAACTACTGTTACTGATTTATCCCAGAAAACATATTTTTTTTTATTTTTCATTTCCCACTTTCAGTTCCAATAGTTTCGAATTCTTTCTCTAATGTAAATCTAAGCAGTTTATTTTAGCTAATTTGACTATGGGTTAACAATAATCAGGTCTTTTCCACTCATTCCTATTAATCAACGGAACTCTTTCTTGAATGTTTTTTCTTTGGTTCACCCTCTGGATATTGGTTAAAAAATTGTGGAATTAGTTTCAGCGAGAAGATAGTATATCCCCACTTTTGGATCCTTTTCTTCCCTGGAACTCGCTCAAGTCCGTGAAACTCAATGAACAAGAGATGATTATTTTGACTCAGGGATTACCAATTAATCCGGGATGGCAGGCACACTTTTGTGCACAATAACCTTACTCTGCTTTCTCACAAATATAGAAGGATGACATTTTCTGGGTTTTTTTTTTGTTTGTTTGTTTGTTCGTTATTTCTATTATTATTTTGTTGTTTGTTGTGAGGTTGTAATGAAATCATATTGTGAGGACAACACGAAAACTCTACTTGAATGTGGCGCAGGGATGGGATTAGCTAATGTCTCATAATTTTAATAAGTTACGAAATGAAGATTTACTGTGTATATACAGTATAGTGTAATTAAAACTGTATAGTATAATTGAAAGAATCGCCGATGTTCTTCAACTGGAAAGCCTTGGTTCGAATATTCCATTCTAGGACTTGGGTAATATTTATAAAGATATTTATTTGATAAGAAACTCACTTCACCATAATTTATTGCATGTTATTATCATACTGTTGCATATATGAAAAAAATCCAATGTTGTTATGTTTGTTTAGAATTTAGGTGACGAAGAAATGCATCGCCAATTTAACCTTATGGGTACTAAACGATGGATCATTATGGGTAACTTTAATATTTGGATAACTTTAATTATCCAAACATTGATTAGGTATAAGAGAAATCTCATGATAAGAATGAAGTAGGTTATTGAATTGTTGAGAAACACCTTGCTCTAGCAGCACATGAAAGAAGAAACTCGAGGTCAAAGAGAGTTGGATTTGTTCATAGCGTCAGAAGGGGTTCCTATTAAGAATATGACTGTTTTACCATCAGTTGGTGACAGTGATCATATTGGACTTTCTTGAGAAGTATCTAATTGTATTGATGCTCTGATTAAAACCGGTTACATGCTGAACTACAAAGCTGGAAATTATGATCATCTTTGGAGAATACCATCTTTGGTCCCATGGTATCGGTTACTGAATGGAAAAAATGTTAATGCATGGGAATCTTTGAAAAGGTGTTTAAAATGAGGCGGTACTGAACCCTAGTGTTCTAAGAATGAATAGGTTGGGAGTGAAACGGATGTGCAATCTTATTAAACAAGACATCCACAAGAAGATGATGTGGAAAGAATATCATGAGTAAGAGGGGAGTTATGAAATATATAAAACTCAGGCTAGAAAAGTAACGAGTATTGCGCTGAAAGCTAAATCGGAGTATGAAAAGAAATTGGCCATGCAAGCTAAAGACAATCCAAAAGAATATTATCGCTTTGTTGCAAGCAGAAGAAAGAATAAATGTGGAAGAATAACTTTATTGAATGCAGATGGTACTTTAGTGTCAGAAGCTAATGACAGTGTTCAATTAATGAGTGCTCACTTTGCTAAGATATATCAACAAGGTGTATGTAACATGGTACACAGTGCTACTGCTAATTAGATGAAGAGTTAGAGGTGCATGAAAATGAGGTTTGAAGAGTTGTAAAACCTGGATAAGAATTTGTCAGTAGGCACAGATGGAATATTGTCACTTTTGCTAAAGGAATGTTCAGCAGAATTGGCTAGGCCTTTAACATGTTTGTATAACTTGAGTCTGAGCTCAAGAATGATAGTTCCATTGTACGAGTGGTACAAAAACCGATGCATCTAACTCGATCTATCAGTATCTCTGGTGTGGTAGTGAAGATTTTAGAGAAGTTGGTAAGAACTCGCATACAGAAATGGGTAGACAAACATGTTATGCTCTGCAAGGAACAGCATGGGTTTACTAAAGAAAGGTCATGTTTTAGCAATTTTCTCATATTTTATACAATTTTAACGCCGAGTTCGATAAAGGGAATGGATACACTATGATAATGTTGGATTTTTTTCAATCCATTTGATAGGATGCCACACGAAAGGCTGTTGAATAAACTGGACAATATGGAATTGGAATATAAACTCGACTTGGTTTAGTGGGTAGTTGACAGACTGTATCAAAAAGTAGTATGCAGTGGGTGTAAATCTGCCAGATTTAAGGTAACCAGTGGTATTCCTCAGGGTTCAGTCCTTGAGTCATTGTTGTTCAATCTATACATTAATGATATTAGGGAGGGTCTAACAGGAGATGTGCAATTGTTTGCCGTTGATACGAAGATAGAAAGGGCAATCAGGGATGCTACTGATATCCAGCGTTTTAAAAATGATTTGAATAGGCTGGAAATTTGGGCAAACGAAAATGGCTATCAGATGAATGCTAGTAAGTTTAAAGTTATTTACTTTGGCGTGATGAGATTTCCAGCGACATATTATATTAACGGGGTTATGCTACAAGAAACTGAGGCAAGGAATGTTGGCGTTATGGTCGATAGGAATTTAGAGTTCAAAGGTCACATAGCAAAAATTGCAAATACAACTCAGAGGATAATTACGATGTTGAAGCGACCCTTGACATTTAAGAATAAGGAAGTCATTTTGCCTCTTTATGAGGTCTTGATAAGATCACACCTGGATTATTGTATGCATATTTGGTCTTCCAGTTCCAAGGAGATAAAGAAGCTGTGGAAAGGATACAATGAAGATATACAAAACATATATCCGGATTATGGGATATAGATTATGAGGACAGATTGCGACATATGGATTGCAGACTCTGGTTAAAGACCCTGGAGAAAGAGCGGTGATATGATAGAGGTCTATAAACTTCTGAATAAGTGCTATAGGATATTGTCTGATGTAATTTTTCGTTATACGCTTGGAGTCTGAAAAGTTCTCGGCCTAATAATGAAATAACGAATTTATAATTTCAAAATTATTTTTATTTTTCAACATAATCTCCCTTAAGACTATTACATTTATTCCAGCGCCATTATCCCATCCCTGTAGTGGTTTTCAGTAAGATCTGGAAAATACCCCTCTACAGCTGCAATCACCTCTTGATTCGAAGAAAAATGCTGACCAGCCAGGAAGAGTTTTAGTTTTGGGAAGAGATTGAAGTCAGAGGGAGCCAAATCTAGGGAATAGGGTGGATGTTCCAACAATTCATAGTGCAGATCCCATAATTTCCCCATTGCCAAAACACCTTTGTGGGCAGGTGCATTGTCCAGATGAAAGATGATTTTTTTTCTTATGAAAACCGGGTCTTTTCTCACGAATTTTTTTGTCTCGTCTGGTTAAAAGATCGGAATAATATTCCCCGGTTATTGTTTTACCCTTTTCAAGATAATTAATAAACAAAATACCTTTAGCTTTCCAACACCAATGCCATGACCTTGTCTTCGGCGCTGAATAACCGGCTCTTCTGTCCACTGTTTTGACTGCTATTTGGATTCTGGTGTGTAATGGTGAATCCAAGTCTCATCCATAGTAATAAATCGACGACAAAATCAGTTTTATTCTTGTTGAAACGCTCCAAGCACTGTTCAGAGGTTTTCACGCGAGTGCGTTTCTGATCTGCTCTGAGCAAGCGCGGCACCCATCTTGCGCAAAGCCTCTTTATTTGCAATTCTTCATTCAAAATATATCCTACACATTCTTTTGAAATGCCTATAGTCTCAGCAATTTCACGCACTTTGACTCGCCGGTCATCCAATACCATATCGTGCACTTGATCAATGATTTCTGGTGTTGTAACACTCTTTGGACGTCCTCCACGTGGATCATGTTCAAGGCTGGTACGGCCGCTTTTAAACTCGGCAGCTCATTTCTTAATTGTGGAAAACGAAAGAGAAGAGTGTGCCCATAAACTTTTATGAACTTCGAATGAATTTCTTTTGGCGTTAAACCTTCTTAACTGCACGATACTCAAATTTACCCATTTCAAGGGATACAGACAACACTTTTGCTTCAGACAGCTATATAAAACAAACTACTTGACTAGCAATTTCGCTTGGATGCTTATGACAGCTGTACCAAAAAAAATCTTGCCAATAGTGTTGCTATTTATGGTCGAGGCCGAAAACCTTTCAGACCACCCTCGTATGGAAGGTGGGGAGAGAACACGAAGTCATCCATGGAAGTTAAATTTGTTTGCAGTCAAGAAAGGGAGAGAAAGATAGGTTTTTCTCTCACAGCGGTGAGTGGACGGAATAGTTTGCATTTAGTGATAGCGAGTGCATCTAGTTTGAATAAATTTAAGGTAAAGTGTGACAGCTGATCTGGGTGATTTATAGCCTCTCTCGATGAATTCATGACTTCCTGGAGGTCTCAGATAATAATAATAATAATAATAATAATAATAATAACAGTAATTTCACTATGCCAACTTTGCTTAATTCTAAACAACCATGCATTTTGTTAACAACTATACTCTCACAAATTATAAACAACTCTACCCATACTACAGGTTGATGTAGCATTCAAGTCGACTTAGTATTTTAAATCGTATATAAAATTCATCATAAATGCATATGCAACATAGTCTTCTAGAGTACTGTGGTTAGTGTAGAAAGCAGATTTCTAACTCATTACTATTTGTATGCAAATAAAATATTATGGTTACTGCTCTTTCCAACACTGTATTTATAAAAACGCAGGTAAGTAATCATTAAATTTCTTTCTACTTACTGCTCGTTAGGTTTTTTCCCCTTCCATTCCTTCTGTTTAACAGAAGGAGAGACTTTCCGTCTAGTTTCCAGCTGCAGGCTAATCTCTTAATCCCCTTCCAGCAGTTATGCCAGACCAGTTGTTTATACTCCTCTTCCGAGACACTCGTCAGAGAGGATTATCAGATTAAATTTCCTTAATAGCATAGCCCCATTTATGCTTGCAATTGTATCAGGATGTTAATAACTGAGTCCTGGTGTAATCGCTTTGTTGCTATCCTACTATATCTATTAATGGCGCTCTTCAATATTAAATGTCTGCACTACAGCTTTGAATTCTATCTGCAACTCTGATTTTCCCCGTTCTTGAACTGAAAGGTGACGCCTTTGTTGGTAATCTCTTCAAATGACACACCAATTATATTTTAATCAGAGTAAATATCTCTTTAGATCCAATAGATCTCTCTTTGAATAATGGGGTAGTTTTATTTTGGCGACGTGGCAAAAAAAACAAACCTAAAATTTTAAGTATAAGCTTAGTGTTGTTCAATTAAATCACTGACTAGAAAAAAAAAGACACCGAGGCAAGAGACCTATGGATCCCCGCAACAAGCTTTTAAAGGACTTTCAGACCTTGAGACTTTGCCTCCTCATTCCTTTGGGTTCACTCACTCCGGTTTTCTTCTATGATGACTATGCATCTGTCTGAAGATATTTTTGAATAGTGTAAAATGATGAGTAGCTCATTGTTGAAAATACAGCGTTTGATATTGTCTGGTTTGCATTTGGAATTATGGCCGAAACAATGAAGACTATGAGGGCAATGTTTTTTGTCTGTTAATTACATGTACTTTTCTAGTCCATTTGTCTGTTTAGTGGGATGAAAAATCCACGTTTTCAGGTTGGGAAAAACCTTTTAACCTGTGTATGTAACTGGCTGACCTTACGTTACGTTTCACCTCCTCTAAACTCTGCGTTCTACTTTGTGGTTTAGCTAGAGAGTAGTTCTGCTACTGGAGTAGGCAGACCTTTAACACTTTTATGTATCCGTCGGCTGATAATTGCAGTGTATACTTATGTATTTATGTGCAGTAGAACTTATGATCTGTGGAGCTCTGTATATGCAATTTACTATAAGCCACGTCCCATACGCGAAAAAAAGTAGTTCTGATTAATGTATTGATTAGCATATAAAATGCTAACCCTTTTTCTGCTTTCTCTCAGATCATTTAGCATTTTCTGGGCTTCTTTAATTTTTGTAACAGAACAATGTTATCTGCGAGGCGTAAATGATTTCGATTTCCTCTGTTGATGTTAATTACATAGCTTTTCCATAATACAATCCTAAAGACGTCCTCTAACGCAGCAGAAAACAATTTGGGTGATATCAGATCTTCATGGTTAACTCCTCTCTCTCTCTCTCTCTCTCTTAATGTCTAATTCCAACTTTATACTGGCTGTTAAGTTCTGATATATATTCTGATAATAAGCGATTTAATAATCTCATATACTTTGAGAGGATGGTCTGTTTGTTTTAAGATGCTGATTGATATGAACGTAGAAAGCCTTTCATTCTATTCTTCAAAATCTACAAACGCTAAATATAAGGAAAATATTTAAAGATTAATAGAGGTAAAATAAAATATATGATATTATGATAAATTTATGATACGCCAGCCTGGTTGGCCGAGTGGTTAGCGTATCCGCTCTCTAGCCAAAAGGCTGCGGGTT
The DNA here is from genome assembly GCF_054136105.1 of Typopeltis vanoorti. Taxonomy (NCBI): domain Eukaryota; kingdom Metazoa; phylum Arthropoda; class Arachnida; order Uropygi; family Thelyphonidae; genus Typopeltis; species Typopeltis vanoorti. Next base: position 125,584,901 of record NC_143550.1, read on the forward strand.
CGAATCCCACCGTGGGCATGAATGTTTGTGATTGTCTGTGGACATATTAGTGGTGGTGATGGTCGGCAGTAGATGGCGTTGGTGTAGTTGCGGTCAGGTGGTGGAGACAAACCTGTAGAGCAGGTGCCCTCCCTTGATGAGTCTTGGACTCCTTGGAGGTGTCAAATAATAATAATAATATATTCAGATCAGACTAAAATAAAATTAACAGATAATCCTACTGAAAATGTGGACAACTATGTTTATCTCGGACAGTTAGCTTTAAAGAAAAACAACAAAGAAATAAATAGAACAATGTCACTAGAAAAGAAAATGTTCTGAGATTTATTTGTATGTTGAAAAAAAAATAAACTATGTAATATTAATACGTGCAGTGTTTAGATGTGGAAACGAGATATGGGCAACGACTTGAATACAAGTTGCGTGTGCCCAAAGAGCCTCAGAAGGACAAGTCCACATAACAAAAAAGGGATGCAATTAGAAATACTGTAATAGATAGTGAGACTGGGGTTGAGAATATTGTAAACAGATAAAACATGTACAAATTAAATGCTTGAATTGGCAATGATTCCTACCTGAGAATGAATTCGTGGAAGGAGAAAGACCAATGTACTGAAAAAAAAAAATCGTAACTAATCATAAGTTGAATATTGTTTAATATAGACATTTCAGTGAACATTACCTTCGGCAAATAACACTATTTCTTTTATAAACTTCCGTATGATTCTTCTGGGGGAAATTGCATCTTATAAAGCTTGAAAAAACGTTGGCACAGATCCAGCGAGATGTTGAAGAATTCTTGGCAAAGAAACAAACTATTCTTTCTTAGTTTTGCTTAAAGAATTATTTGCCGAAGGGTGGTTGATTCCATATATTCAGAACACATTGAATCTTGTTGAACGGTACTGGAATAACCGCCAAGGATTTTTTTTATTTCCATTTTAAAACGTGCTGTCATCAAAAATACATAGTGGAGCAACAAATAAAGTATATCTGAAGTGTTCAAGATCCGTAACATGAGGTTTCGAAATTTTCTTAGTGTTATCTGGAATGAATTGTAGGTCGTTGAACTGAGAATATATTTTTCAATTTGCTGTTCCACAGTGAACATTACTTAGAATCATCACGCTAATGTAATAGGATTACTAAAGTCCTTGTATATTTACTAACTCTTTAGTAATCCTATTACATTAGCGTAATGATTCTAATGAGTCCTTGTTTATTTACTAGCTCTTTAGTAATCCTATTACATTAGCGTAATGATTCTAAGTAATATTCACTGTGGAACAGCAAGTTGTAAAATATATTCTCAGTTCAACGACCTACAATTCATTCCAGATAACACTAAGAAAATTTCGAAACCTCATGTTACGGATCTTGAACACTTCAGATATATTTATTACGAAAGAATTACGCCAGTCATTCATTAACAGACACATACACACCCTAATACAACACGTCATCACTTCCGGAGACAAGTGACCAGTGTCAAAACAAAGACTTATCGATAAGAATTACACAGAATTAATTAAATTTGCCAATAAGATCAACTTCCATGCGTTGTAACATAAATTACTGATATTGTATGAATTATATAGTGGAAATATACTGCTCAAAACAAAAAAACAATTAGGGGATATTCTTGTTATTCCTGTTAAAATTATTTCACGCTAAAATGTATAATTTGTTAAATTTGTAATAAATATCGATTATTTAAACAATATCTCATCAATTACACTCTTTCCATAAGCAAGAAATATTTATTCATGTATAAAGTACCCAATAGTTATTTATTTGCAGAAATTTTAATTATCCGACAGTCCGACAGAAACTAAAAAATCCGCTAATTGTTTTGAGCAGTGTATATATATATATATATATATATATATATATAAATGTAAATATGAATATTGATACAAAATTGGTAATATAAATGTTAATCAGTACTTGGAAGCTACACGTAATATATGCATTGCATGCAATGGAGCATGTAGGAATAAATTACTTCCTGGCAAGGTTACTATTGGGAGGAAAACGCACCCCCCCCCCCACACACACACAGTGCATGGGTGAAAAAATGTTGCCTTTAATTGTTTCAATAATAGAAATATTTTTGGTTTTTATTTTTATTAAAACAATTAATTGGTTGTATAATAACAAGTATATCCTTAAACTTCATTCTGCAACCTTACACACTTATCATTTCTCCAATCACCCTCTGCGGTCCATGCACTTCAGCCAACAATAAGATCGTTTTATAAGTTCGTAGAAGTAAGTACTTTCTTAACAGAACCATATTTTCACCGCTGTCTTCACTTTGTCATCCTACAGGAAGTGATCTCTCAAGTGTTCCTTCAGTTTCACAAAGAGATGGGAGTTGCACTAAGTCTAGTCTAGACCGTATGGCGAGCGACCGAAGATAGCAAAACCAAAGTCGTTCCTGCGCTTGTTGTTGTTGATAGTGGAAAAAGCTGCTGTATATCAGAATGAGTTCTGTTTCCATTTTGAATGTAGTACATCATTCACATCCCAGAAAATAGTGAGCATGACTCTGTCAACAGAGAATATGATTTAGAATTTCTTCGGATGCGTGCAACCTTTTCAAGACGATATTCCATAGACTTTCTTTTACTTTCATGGATTAACCTTCCATCATGATAAGACGGCATTACTTTTAAAACAGGCTCATGTATACTTGTTTGAATGATGTGAATATCAAAACTATAAAAGCAGTTCGAATATGAAGAAAATCGGCAGAAATTAAGGAGTAAAGCCAATTTAATATTATACTCGTTTATATATATATATATATATATATTAGTCAAAATGAAGGAATATTAATTAGATATTCTAATGTCGACGGATCAATTCGAATTAGAAGCCTTCTATGAGACGCTACTATCCTGATTATTAAAGTTGGAAATGGCTTGGAAAAGTTCAAAGTTGACTCACCAAGAAAATCAATTATTTAACAGTTAACCTAACCATAGTATTAATCTACTAGGTTTGAACTCTTTTGTTGGCGGATTCACATAAAAATAACTGAATTAAAAACATCCTTTATAGTAATCTGAAACTCATGAGAATTCGGGTCCAAGCAGTAGAGGAATATTAAATTTTACTGATTGTTAATTATAATAATCTCTGTTATGTCCTTCAAGTGGATTTTTATGATACAGAAAAACGAAAAGTAGTTAAAGAAGATAGAACAATTTCAGGACAAAATATGTAAATAAAGCAAAGTTGGGAAGGTGTATTCACTGTAAGGTACAATTTTCAATGGTGTTCTTGACATGAAGCCTACACGATCTAATTAAATAATTAATTCCATCTTACCCTAGAAAATAATACTTGAAGGAATCGTAGTTATATTTTGGCATGTAACAAAGTTTACTCGTGAGATTAGAAAGATGATAAATAAATAAATAATCAAATGAAAATAATAAAAAAAATCAGTCTTCTAAACTCAGATGAGAAACAACATGACAAAAAAAATTCATTCTAAATGAAACAATGGGATAAACAACGCCACTCGCAATAACAAGGAGTAAATGCAGGTATGTGTATGACAAGTAAAGGGACAGTGCTAGGAAGCAGGGAAAGAAAAAAAAAAGTAATATCCAAAGTTAAAACAGGCTCAGTCCAAGACAATTTTTTAAAATATTTTCTCAGAAGCTGACAAAAAATAAATAAATAAATAAATAAATAAATAAAATAAAAAAACGACACACACACACACATACAAAGAGAGAGAGAGAGAGAGAGAGAGAGAGGTGTACGTTCTTAGAATAGTAAAGCAAAAAAAGACACAAATAACATTATTGCAGTCATAAAACAAAAATATCATAAATTAAGAAGCACTAAAAAGAAAATAAAGTGTTGGATCGTCCTTCCTGTCTTTTGATCCGCCATCTTATTTTAACGTTGTTCTTATTAAAGTTAATTAATCTTATGTTGATTACTAATCCGAATATGGGGAAATTTCTATTATACTGCGCCACCCTGTATTCAGATTAGTCTATGCAAAATAGTGTAATCAAATATTAATTAACTTTAGCAGTCTAATGTTTACATATAGGCCGAATTTTACATTTAACAATTTAGGTTCCCACTAGGTCCGATAATTTTATGAACGGTACAGTGGAAAAGAATCAGGATAATAACAAATTGAAATCATTAAAACAAAACATTTAATGCAAGGTTATATAATATATGCATAAGCATACTTTGGATACAAGATAATACAAAATTAACTCAGTTCAACTACACATAACATTCACTTAACTTTTGATGTTAAACACTGAGCTTCAAAATTTAATTTCTCCCTAATAGGCAAAAATAGTTCTAAAGTTCTTTATCACTGAAATTCACAGCAAATATTTTTACAATAGTATTCTTTATCTATCCCTTAGTCAGAAATACATAGCTCAGTCAAGAGATAGCTATCACTTTAAGGGGGGAAGACTATTAATCTTCTAGCTTCGGCTGATTTCAGCATAAACACCACAGTTAATGTTAGGATCTAACAGAAGAAGATAATTCTTATAACTTCACTCTAAAATGCTATAAAGTACAACTGTTCTTACCGAAATAAATATTTGCACATATTATTCACTGAGGCACACTTAAAACTTTAGTTAATTATCACACTGGAGCTACACATTTCAAAAGTAATCTTCTTTAAATTAACTTAATCTTTAATTTCAGCACATCACAAATATGCAGACACACTTGCACTAGAAAATCTACTTATTCCTCATATACTACTTTGCAATAGAATCAGCTTTCCATTAATCTTACTTGAAAGCTCTGGAATACAACATTAACTTCAGAATTCCATATAAATATTCTAAGTTGCCAATTTACATCTCAATCCTTCCTAATCTGATTACAGCACTTAATTCTTTGTACTACAGCCTCTTACTTAACTCCGTGCTGCTAATAAATTATTTCTTCATCTCTATCAACTGTTCTGAGTGCTCCAACTGTACTCAGTCCTTAGTTCCGGTGCTAACTCCGCCGACCTACTCTTGTGTCCCTGTTTTACCATTAACATTACTGACAGGATGGGTGAAGCACTAGTGCGTTTCATATTCCCCTTTATCTGTGATGAGAGTTGTTTGGGAATGGGAGGTTTGTGAGCAGTTAAGCTCGCCCTCTGAGGGCAGTTTTGTTAGCCATGATAGGTTGAGAGAAGAATAGCCTTCAGTCTTTTGTGTTTGTAGTAATCAGTCTCATTGTAATTGACAGCTTGTACGATTAGTGGGTTTGAATGTGAACTTGACTTCACGAAGAATTTTTCTGCAAGATCACGAAGAAGGGAGGAGATGTATGGAGTGCCAGTTTTTCAGTGAATCTGTGAATTTCTGATGAACCACGGTGCATCCAGGATCATCCTAAGGCATTTGTTTTGGATTCTCTGTAATTTTGAAATGTTTGCTCTTGAAGTGTGACTCCATGCTGGTGAGGCGTAGGTAATGACTGGACGTATTACCATCCGGTAAAGAAGCAATTTATTATGTAGGTTCAATTTGCTCTTGCGGTTGATGAATGGGTAGAGCTGTGCTATTACTTTGGAAGATTTGGAGCAAATGAGATTGATGTGTTTGTTAAAAAGGAGTTTCTTATCCATTACTATCCCAAAATATTTGGTCTCTGATTGCCATGGGATCTTATGACCAGAGAGTAGGATGTCTTCTTTGTTGCAGATCTTTCTTCTTGAAAACACCATGGCTAAGCTTTTGATGGGGTTCACTTGAATCCTCCAGTTGGTGAACCAGTTTGCTAACTCACTGATACTTCCTTGGAGTCTTGTAATTGCTAGGCGAGGGCTGAGTGATCTAGCTAGAATAGCGGTGTTGTCGGCATAAAGGACCGTAGTAGTTGTTCTTGAATTGAGAGGAATATCTGCCATGTAAGTTGTGAAAAGTATTGGGGCCAGAAGAGAACCCTGAGGTACTCCCGCCAGGATTTTGCGCCTTGATGACACAATTCCGTTGAGTTTAACCAGCATGTATCTTTCATTAATATATGAATTTCACTAGTTTAATTGGGATATTGTTTTCAATTAGTTTGAAGATAAGGCCTTGATGCCAGACCTTATCAAAGACCTTGGCAACATCCAAAAATACAGCAGCAGTGTGAAGGTGCCAGTTAAAACCATGAGTGATATGTTCTGTTAGTCGGTGAATTTGTTGCACCGTGTTGTGAGCTTTGCGAAACCCAACTTGCTCATTTGGGATTATTTTCTGTTGGTCCACTGCTGATTGTAGTCTTCATAGGATGACCTTTTCTATTACTTTGCCAAGACAGGAAAGAAGACTGATGGGCCTGTGGCTTTGGGGAAGTTGTGGGTTATTACTAGGCTTTTTCAGAGGTATAATGTCCGCGATTTTCCAATCTGTGGGAAAGTACTGGAATCTTAAAATGGAATTGGTAATATTAACTAGATGAATTATGGCTTTCCGTGGAGTAGCTTTATTATTCTATTGATAATGCCGTCAGGGTCGGGGGCCTTTTTATTCTTCATATGGGAAATGATATTTATTATTTCTGTTGGAGATGTGGGGGTGATGGTTTCTGAATCATCCTTAGGCTGACTTAGTGCATTTCTAACTTTACGATGAACTTTGTAAATAAGATTGAAATTTAAGTTTGAGTAAGATGGGCTGCATTGATTTTCCAGTTGTCAATTAGTGCTTCTACTTTTTCTTCATCTGAGTGTGCCATTCCAAGATTGGTCTTTAAAGGGGGAAGTGGTTGTCTTTTGGTACGAAGAGATTTTACAAACTTCCGCACGGAATTATCTTCTGTGTTGATTTCCTTGAGTTTGGATTCCCATTTGGAATTCCTGTGGATCTGGAGGGCTTCTCGAACCTGTCTGTTCAAGGTGTTTAAGGTTGCTTTGTCCTGCGGGGCTCTGGTGTTGTGATATCGCTTTCTGGCTTTATTTTTGGCCCTAATCAGGTCCATTATCTCTTCTGGGATCCAATTAGGAGCGTGGAAGACATTGGTTTGAGTGACTGATGCTATTGCTGTGTTGATTTGCCTAGTTAAATTGCTTACAGCTTGGTCTATTTCTTCTTTTTTATGAATGACAAGGGGTGGACCGATGTGGACTGGGAGAACCTTAGAGAGCTTGTCCCATGGTATGAAAGAATGATGGGGAGAGAGCTGATCTTGAAGTACTAACCTGAGCAGGATGGGATTATGATCTGAGTTAAGCTCTTCTACTGTCTCCAGCTGGTATTGATATTTGATGTTTCTGAGGATAACTATGTCTAATACATCAGAACTTCCTGATGGGCTGTAGTGGGTGGGTGGGCTCAGCGGGTCCAGCTACTATTGATGGGTTGAGTAACGTGTAGTTGAATAAGGTATGGCCTTTGGAGTTGATTGACGAACTGAACCAGGGCGTATGTTTGGAGTTTAGGTCTCCTGCTATAATTATGGAATCCGTGGAGCCGAGGATGGAGTCTGTCTGCTGTCAATAGTGGAATGCTGGGAGGATTGTACGCTGCGTAGATTTTGAGTTTGCCTGCGTTATTAGTGTACACCTCCACACCCGTCACCTCAAGGTTTAGAGTTTGGGGGTTGGTCAGCGAATTGTGGCTTAAATAATTTTTGATGAAAATAGCTGTGCCGCCTCCATTAGAGTTAAGTCTGTCTGTCCTGTATAAAATATAACCTCTTAGTTTTGGGTTGTTTGATGGTCTGAGGTGGGATTCACTGATCAAGATTATGTCTGGATTGTATCTTTTCGCAAATTCTTGCAGCTCGAGAATTTTATTTGTTAAGCCATTGGCATTCCATGCTGTTATCATGAGAGAATTTGATTTAAATTTTTTAAACATTATAGAGAGCTGTTAATATGGATTGGGTGTCTAGGTAGAATATTTTTCTGGAGGATGGTGAGGTGCTTGCTTTGCTGAATTCATGCAGCATTGTTGCAAGTGACGAGGTTAAAGCTGATGTGAGATTAGAGCTTGTTCGCTCTTGCGATGAAGAAGTCTGGGTTCTTACCGCTTCCGCATATGATTTGGACATGGATGAGGGTCGAGTGCCTTCCTGAATGTGAGGTATTATGATCTGGAAGGCGAACTGCTTGGTTGTGTATTATGTCATTGCTTGGAGGAGCGTGGTTAGTTCTTATTGATCCACGGTTTTTTGGATGGAAAAAGGCAACCCTTGTAATTAGAGGGACGTGGTCCTCTACAACGTGTCCCTGTTTATTCTCGCTTTCCGTTTATATACCTTCACTCCTTTTTCCCGCCAAAACTTGTTCTTACCGTCTAGCTTATATCAATTCCATCTCACGTCCATAGTTACCACGCTCGCACTTTCTACTTTTAACTCCGTCTCCATGACAACAATTAGAGCAGTACATAAGCATAAGCATTACATAACATTTTACCTTTACATACAGAAACTAAATAAAAGGATATTTTTCAATTCAAATAATATATAATTAAATATGATGAATACAAATTCTTCTGCTATTAATATAGGAATAAATAAAATAATCTGAACGTTATTTTTATAGAGAGTCCTTTCCATTATTAATACATATCCTAGATTAATTAATTAAATAAAAAAAATTCAAAGGTAATTATATGAATAATAGTTTATAACAAGAGATTTACATAAAATAATATCTACAAATGTAGCCTTTGCCATGGTGGATTATGTTGGATTCTGAAAGGAGAATAATAATTTTAATTTCTCTTTATTCTGAATCCAACAAAAGGAATATGGAACGTTCTGAAATTCTTTCGGTACTTGATTGAGCATTTCAAAAAATACTGGCGAGGTTCGTATGCTTTTTCAGACACTACTCGTGAAGCGTGCTCTCATTGGATGTCTGAAAGTTTACAATTTATAAGCTTTATTTGCTAATTAAGCCTTAACGTCGAGTTGGAATAAGTACATTTAGGTTTTGAAGATCACATTAGAGGCGTACTGTTTAGTTTGTATTTATATCATTCACTCGTATTATAACGGGTTAATTTTAGAAAATAAAATAGGAAAATGAATCATCTGTTTAAAAATGTTCCAAAGTTGTAAAATTTTCTTAACAATACGGCCCTTCATTAGTTTCAGAATCTTCAAGCTGGTCAAGAAAAAGGCTTCGCTGTGTTTGTACTTATATCCAAACAATTCATATTCCCAAAAAGGATTCACATACCATTTTCCCATAAATATGAACCACATGATTCAAGGATATGGAAATAAGAAACAAACGCTTTTAATTGTGCAGAACGGACACACAAGCGCACGCACGCACACACACACACAATAAAAAAAAATAAAAAAGAAGTTTCGAGATAATTTCGAGATAAATCATTTATCATTACGTTCGACAATACTTGAACCTTCCAAAGTTAACATTATCCAATGCGTACAAATATTGAAGAGCGAGGGATCTTATTAAAGATTAATTTTTCTAGGAGCAAAAAATTAAGGAGGGACCTAGAAGCTCTAGATTCATCAGTACAATAGAAAAGTCAATTCCAAATATGCAAAAACTTGTGCGTTCATTAAACACTTGTACGGAGTGTTTAATGAGCAGTCCGTAGAAGTGTTTTCATAATAAACGTGCTGCTTAGTACTATCTTATATCATTAGAAACATCGTATGGACTACCATTGCAAACTTTTCATATGTGTTGACCCATTATGGTTTGTAGAACACCAGGTATTCGAGTGGGAGTCGCATTCTTGTAGGGTGGAGCAGTTGCATGCTTTGAAATTGGTATTTGTTCATGAACCGTGGACTCCCAGTGTTCCTCCACGAAATGAAATTTGTACGCATTTGTTTTGAGGAAACAGTTCCAGAGCAGCACACCTGCACTCAGCATTCTGATCTAAATCCAAAGAAAACCTCCTTTGGGGCGAGGAATGTGAGTCAGTCAAATACGGTTCACATCCAGCATTGTTAAGGAGAAGTTCGAAAAAGGAATGACGCCATATTCAAGACTAATTTTCGAACCTGTTTCATCTAAACTATTCTGTTTATTAAGTAGATTTAATTTTAGTTTTCTCTACGTTTGCTTTATAGTCTCCTGTGCGGCATTAACATATTTAATAGTCTACATGGCGTAGTGCTGCACAAAAAAGAATTGTCTTTTTTGGTTCTAACCACGTTGAGTCCAGTTCAATCTGACTCCTTGAAATTAAACGAAGGGATAGCTTTTCTCAATTTTAATAAATATGAGCATGGAAAAGGGGGGGGTGTACAAAGTAAATAAGAATAAATAAGTAAATAATCAAATTAAAATAATAATAAAAAATCAGCCTTCTAACTCAGATGACAAACAACATGACACAAAGAATTCATTCTAAATGAAACAATTGGATAAACAACTGCCACTCGAAAAAATCTCGTGATGTTAGCTAGCATCTTAATGGTTGTATGCGATTTCCAGTATCTCATTTTATGTATACCGTTGGCAAGAAATGAAATTATTATTATTGTATTATTATGTGACACCTCCAGGGAGTCCAAAGATTCATCGAGGGAGAGTGTGCCAACAGCATCGAACAATAGGGTCCCTTCCAACTACTAACCAGGCTCAAACTTGCTTAACTTTTTGCGAGCCATTAGTAGCAGTGGCTCTACCAATCGACCAACCCATCCCATCACCATTTTTCATTCTGGAACTTAATCAGCCCTCGCCTCGAGGACGTTTTAGTGAACTACAACACACTAGTGATCGATACAAAACAGTATCTGTGGAACTCATTTTATTTATTACAGAGGAAAGAAAAAAAAAAGTACCTCACTAAGTACAAATAGCGAGGTCTAAACTGCCTCAAAGAATGGGATAAAGTGCTTCGCTAACCTGGCCGGACAAGACACCAAGCATGAGAAGTAAGAAGGTAAAAGAACACAGAATTAGGTAGTCTTAAGAAAAGAAAAGAAGCGAGCCTTCTCCACAGGGCCTTGAGACAGCAGAAATGCGAGGCGTTGCTTAACAAAGAAAATATAATATCGACGTTGGCGTTCCTACATCCCTCCGTAAGGTGTCGTTGCACATTTATAGCATCCTACCGCATACGACTTAGATTTCTTTGTCTGTGCGTGTGTTACCTGTTTACTTGCCGAATCTCATTTTTCTCAAAATAAAATAAAAATGCTGCATCCTTAGGTCAGAGATTTAACAGAATAACAAAGCCACTTTTCTCCTTTGTCTGCCGTAGATTATGCATAGTTGAGTTCCTCCGCAGGCCCGTGCTCGTAATAATGAGAGACGGAATGCAAACAATTCTGCCTTCAGCTGTTGTGACCCCAATTACAGCCGAAGCGGTTTACCATCGTTTAGTTCATTAGGATAAATGGATGATGGAAGGCAGTCGAGAACATTTTTAGCAGTCCGAACCGAATTTTAATGTGCGTCATGAAAAACTAGATTTTAAGAGCTTGTTGGCGTAAAGGGTTATTCATAAACTCTGGTGGGTGCACTAGGATTGTGCATAGCATACACAAAAAATATATTTAAGGTAATGTTGCTTTAAATGAAAATCAGAAAAAAATCATTAGAAAAGTCCTTCAGGCATTCAGCTGTTTTGCTGCTAAGTACGGTCATGTTCAGTAGCGAATGGCTTGTCGCCTTAGTATTTTATTGCTGCAGTGATATGCAATTAATCCGTTTTTATATAACTGTAATGATTTGATTTAGTTACCGACTAAACCTTCCCATCCCATCTTCAATAAGCATTTCATCCAATGGCCTTTATTAGCCAAGTAAGTTAGCGTATATAAAAGTTTATGTCAAGATAAGGAGAGTAATTCTTCCATATTCTGTTGTATATGCCAAAGGGTGTGTTCACTGGCTGGTCTTTTCAGGAAAAGAGGAAAGCTGAGTTACTTTATTACATCTGAATGAAACTGGCTAACTCACTTTTAACTGAAAAGCCGTCGTACAGATTTCTCCCTTTCATACTGTGATAGGATTCGAATTGAAGTCCCTCCAATAAAAGGGGTGAGTTATCGATGACTGCGTTACGGAGTTACTCAGTTGTCGGTCAATAAACCAACTCCCTTTTATGGGAAATGCGTTCCGATTCTGAATGATAAACACGGAAAATTTCTTTAACTCACTTGTCACTCTAAATGGGTTTATCGACCAAATAAAAAAATCGTACATTTTTTTTTCAAATCTATAAAATGTTTGATGCATTTGGCATAATAAATAAGACTATTATATAAACAGACTTAATCTCATGTTCCTCGTTGTCTCTCCTCCTCAATTCGTTATTTAAGCTTCTGTTTGTACACACTTTTTCTGTTTAATGCAACCATTATTCGTACTACTGTAACTTGTTTGAAATTGCGTGCTCTCTCTCTCTCTCTCTCTCTCTGCGAGTGTACATCAGCAACTACAAATCAGTTCGATGTGAGTATGAAGTCAGGCAAGCTTATCTAAGGCACATTATTTTGTCCAACAGGAAATCTTTCGTACTGAACGAGAAAAGAAAAGAAAAAATTATTTTATTTTGTGTATTCCAGCCTAGTGTTTTTGTCGGCCGAACAAATGCAAGTTTTCCCTCATCCATCACATTTAAAAAATAATCGATTTTCCCCTGGCATTATATCGCTATGACTTTACTTGTGGAGCAAATTAAATAAAAAAATAATAAAAATAACTTTCCTGGTTCATCAAAATGAAAGACAACTTACTGGCTAGGCCTAAAGTAGGTCAAGACCTTCGCCATGTACTGTCCTATCGAAAGATGCTTCCATCAGCTGTGTGTTATGATCGATACGGTGACGTCATTACGGACGGGTGCGTTATGGCCAACTGATGAAAGTTTCTTCGACACTTCTGATGAGTGAAAAACAGCGTGAAATTTATCTTATTCTTAGCCACCGTTCGCATTACAACGAACATTCGTGCGTTTTGTTCGTACACAAAGACTCTCGTCGTGGCGTCCCATTTCTCCTTGCGTCCGACTCGGCAAGTGGCCGCGGAAATTGACGGTGATAAGTTCGCGAATAGCTATACACGTGTCTATGACAGGATCCCTCAGAACCCTTTGCACCGATCGCTTTCACCTTAAAAATCATTGTTAAGTGAAGGTATAAGGTGCCTTGCGATAAATGAAGGCGCAGCTAATAGTTGCCCGGATATTACGTGCATTATATTCCCACCTTACATTATTCGATACAGCCGAAAGAAAGAGAGAGAGCGAGAGAGAGAAAGAGAGAGAGAGAGAGAGAGAGAGTTTTCATGTAGAAAATTGGAGTTGCTAAAATACATAAAACAAGTTGCGAACAACCGAATGAAATATGAATTTAATGAATGGCAAATAAAAATGTTGTATATAATAAACTGAACTCTCATTACAAATAGGCAATAAGCTTCTATGATTGTTGTTCGTCATAAAGAAACATGTTAAAAATAAAAAAAGAAAGAAAAATCTGTATTTTTTTTACTAGCCTGTTACGCTCTAAGGCCGACTTCATAAAGGATATAGTTGTTTATATCAATTAGTACTTAGCTTATTTGCCAGTAGTAATACAAGTGCTAAGTACAATGCTATGATGTGCCAAAAGATATAGGCTTGTTCCATCTTGACAGTATGACCTAATTATATCTGGGACATTCTGAAATAAGGATAACTTCTCAGTTGGGTAATTGAGGCTACAGAAAAAAAAAAATCTTGCTGATTCTTTAGTACAGCAAATGAGCTGAAAATCATATTAAAAAATAAAAATAAAAATAATAATAAAAACTGGTAAATCGTGTAATTAATAATTGTGTACATCTTTGGTGCCCAAAAATGGATTAATTATCATGGTCAGAAAATTTGTCAGCATTTCACTGCTAGATATGAAAATGGAAATGGCCTAGAACTATAATTTATAAAAATGACGATAATCTTTTGCAAATGCAGACTGAACAATTGTACCAAATTGCAAGGGATCACCAGCCAAGCCACCCTAACCACCTCCTTCAGCTGCAAACTCCACGGGCAATAAATACCCAAGCTTTATAATTTGTTTAGCCTCGTCTATAAATACATGTGTGAAATACTTTGCTCTTAGTCCTAAAGAACGGCATAGTTGTCAGTTTCCTGATGTTTCTGAATTGTAGCGTAATAAGCTAGGCCCGATTTGTGTGATCTTTCTTTTTTTTCTCAACATCCTTTTCGTGTTCTTTCATGTATATTTCTTCTGAACGTCTTGCTTGTCCAACGTAACATATGCCGCATGCGCAGAATATTTTATAAACATCTCACTCCTTTAGAGGTGGATGAGGTTATTCGGGAGATCTTAACATTGTGGAAATCGTTTTCAGAGGTGTGAAGGCTGAAGTTGTGTTGTTTCAAGTAAATATCTAATAGTATTTACCATAATCATTATTATTTGTAGTATTCTATCAAAAGCAACACACTTTCACGACTGTTTCCCTTATCTTAAGAAATATTTCCTTATGTGCATCCAACCAAAGAAAGACTGGAACCACTAGTACGTATTAAGATAATCTTAGTACCCACGCTCTAAAAACAAACATGATACTTTTCAAGCCGCTTCATTCCTCCAAATATGCATACGATTGTATTCTCGTACCAGACGATGAAAATCGTCTACTACCTAAAAAATGTCAGAAACAATCCTGCTACATTTGAATTTGAGCCCACACCCTCTTTTGTAGCAAAATGGAGTGTTGTTAATTCGAACTTAAAAACTAAGCCGGCAATTGCATTTGTTATAGAAAAAAAAAAGTGAATTCCTAATATAGGAATCCCAGTTATGTATTACCAACGTTTAAGTTTATCTACAAGAATTCCTATGGTTGTGGAATTTGCCTGTTAACATGTTATTAAAATACATTTGTTAAATTAAATAATAATAATAAGAAGAAGAAAATAGTTACATTTTGTAAATTATACTGTTCATGCGTAATCCTCTTTCTTGAATACATTAAATTCAAATAACTAATCGAGAAATGTTGACCAACAACATCAAAAATTAGCTACATAACACAGATGAGGTCGGCAAAGATATTATTTTAGCTGTTGATTTTGTAATATAAGTTAAAAATGCAAGTAACGTGAAATAAATTTTATCACGCAAACCTTAAAATGCAAACAGTGAACCTTTAAGTGCAAGTCGACGAAAATCCATATTTTTATATCGTGCTCTGATAATGCCAAACTCATGTTTTTTCACGGAGAGAGTGGATATTTAGTTTAAAAGCGAGGGAAAGCATAGAAGATTGAGTTAATATGGCACCCACCCTTGAGGCAAGTCTGTTTCTTATCAATAACGATTACAGCGTTCTATGGTCACGAAACTTGCGTATAGTACTAAGAAATGGTCGTTTTATGGGTGGTGTATAAAAAAAATGCAGAAGTAACGCAGTTGGCGCGGTGGTTTGCAAGACACCAAGATGAAACTTAGACGCGAAGATAAGCGAAGGCGAGCTATTTATGAATTTAGTGAGCTTCTTCGATATACAGAGTAGAAAAGACGACCTACGACCAAATGCTAAAGTACATTCAACGCGTTATGAAAAAAAAAAAAAAAGAATAAAAGGACATCCACGAAACTCAGTTTAGCAAGCTTGCATTTTTATAACTGACTACATAAAACGATTGTACAACGTTATTGTATTATAAGAAAATACGACAGACTTTGAGAGAATACTGATCGTTAATTCAAACTGAAAATACTTATAAAAATACTGAAATTTTTGCGGTGTTGAATTTTAACTTCTGGAGATGTAAGTTAATTAATAAAAATTCCATTTATCCTTATAAATCTATTAAGTTTAAGATGATGTTCTGCTGTAATACTTCACTCTTCCCCCTCCCCTCACCCACCTAACAATAAGCTTTTATTGAATCAATGAGCTTTCATTGCTTTCTCAAACGTTCACGAGTCCCTGTAAGCTGTCTTCCCTCCCGCATTGCAGGATTTCGTGGTACGGTAGTTTCTCCACTGATGTTCTGCTTTATGCGCATTTTACTCCTGTGTCATCATCCGTACCGGGGAAAAGGATTTAGTAGCGATAAGCGAGAAGTGCTTAAACCCTCCTGTGGCCCTTACAGGTTCAGATTCACATCGTCTTTTAATCTCCATCTTGTTTCTCCTCACAATTGGCTTTCCGGAGTTAGAATGTGCCATTCCCCTTTCACTCTCTCCCGTTTGTTTATTGCTAATCCCTATCGAGGATCGACTTTTGACATGATCTTATTAATAAATCATTTGTTTATTTTTCCCCACGTCATAGCACACTCGAATAGCGACACTCAATCTCAGAATTAATTTTTCGTTTTATCTATATTTTTAATTTTCGTGGGTAATTTCTCTTTCTATTATTCTTCCCTGAGAATGAATTAGATTCCACTGCTTTATGAAGGATTAAAAATCAGTGATGTTTGTTCTGTTTAATCTAATACCATTTCGACATACTTATTTCTATTATGATTAGATTTATATGCATTTTGTAAAATGCGCAATAACCTCTTAATAAATTGCTTTTGTCCGCCAGTCTCTCCATTCGTATAGAACCGCTATTCTAAATGGATCTTTAGGAACTCTACTAATACTGGATTGGTAATTTCAAGTTTTGGTTCTAATCAGATCAGTTTAGTAAATGAATGTTAAACGACAATAAACGAGTGCATAAGCCAACACGTATGGAAGTGATCAGAGATAATCATATATATATATATATATTTTTTTTTTTTTTTTTTTCTCGTAGTGACATTCTAGTATAGTGATATTGCCGCCCTGATTGGCTGAGTGGTTAACGTATCCACTCTCCACCCAAGAGGCTTCTGGTTTCAATCCCGCCTAGGGTATGGATGTTTGTGATTGTCTTTCACCTACGTACATTCATTCATACAAGTATATAAACACTCTCCCAAGATGAAGTGGGTCACCATGGGAGAGGTAGACCCAAACCTCCCGCAATGGGAGAGGCCCCTTTACCCAGTAGTGGGGAATATACGAGGCTGAGAAAAAAAATAGTGATATCATTTATTGACAGTCGAACTTTGAACCATTTTTTGACAGATGTATTATATATATAAGTTTCTTTTCCTTAATTTCTCTGTTAAAATAATCTATTGAAATTAAAATTGAGACGGCTCAACAAATTTGATGAAAATCCTGAAAGCTTGGTTGGTGGAGTGGATAGCGTTTCTAAAACAGGCTGTGAGTTCGAATCCACTGTCACATAGATGTTCATGAATGTCTTTTTCTATGCTAAATGAATTTCAGCTCCTGCTGCGAGAACATCACCACCATCTTACTTATTGGATGCCTGAAGTGGTTTAAAAAAGAATACCAATTTAATGAAATTCCATTATCTAGGAGGAATTATTATTCTCATATCGAATCGTTTCTCCAAATATTGACAGTAACAAAGGTAACGAAAAACGAAATTATTTTTTCGTTACCAGTCCTGAACCTATGATTGAAAAGTACTGGAATACAATGTATACACATAATCAAATATATTTGGTTAGCATATTTTTATAATTATTTGCATATAATAATAATTATTATTATTATTAAGCGAAACCTCCAGGTAGTCAGGAACTCATCGAGAGAGGCCACACACTACACGCACCAGCTGTCACATATTTTTGTTCTTGAATTCATTCACAATGCTTGCGTACACAACATCCAATGGCAATCCGTTCCAATCACGCACCACTCTATGAGAGAAAAATCTAGCCCTCACTCACTTCTTAGCGGCATTCAGTCTCAGCTTCCAAGGATGTCTTTTTGTCCTTTCCCCACCCTCCATAAAATGAAAAATTCCATCAACCGAAATCATATATGACCCTTTCAGAAGTTTGTAAGTCTCGATCATATCATCTCTCTTTCTCCTGTTTTCTGATTTCTGCAGTCTACAAGTCCTCAATCTGTCTTCATAATCAGTATTCCGCAATCCTAATATAATTGCTCTCTCTCTCTCTCTCTCTCTCTCTCTCTCTTTCTACCGCATCAGAATCACAACAGAAACCAAGAGACCAGATCTGCGCACAATAGTCCAAATGAGATCTTATCACTGCCTTGTAAAGTGACAAAATGACATCCTTATCTTTACATGTGTTCTTTTCAGCATTGCAATTATCTTTTGAGTTGTATTTGCGATCTTTGTTACATGTTCCATGAACTTCAACTTTCTGTCCACTAAAGCTCCAAGATCCCTAGCTTGATCAGTGCATGATCAACGTCGGTGTACAAACAGAAGTGTTTTGTTGTTGTCGCTGTTATCAGCTTATGTTACCCTTTTGAACAGCCTGAGGGATGTACGTCCTTGATATAATTTTCCAACTATTTTGGAAACTGTACTACATATTTTGAATTGCCCATTTTCCGAACAGTTTCCCTTTCGGAAAAAGGATTTTAACGGACGTTTAAACAACGTCCGTTATTTATTAATTAATAAATAACGAACGTTGCATTCCTGAAATATTGGAGTACATCTGCTAACTAACAGCTTATGCCAGATGTATAAATGTAGATTACATTAAACTCATTTACCACAAACAAACAAACAAAAAAAAATCGAACTGTTAATTAACTGCATTTGTTACAGCTGTATATCAATGTTTTAAAATAAATATTTCAGCTTAAAAGAACAGGAGTCTAATGTGGAATGTGGAACTCTGCATATGATAAGTATTATAAGCAAGAAATATTGGTTTGTGCTAATAATAATGATTTCCAAGTTATTGCATGATGTTTTCATTTCCGTGGGTCCCATCCATCGTCTTTTACGTAAAGGTAATCATGCTGAGCGTGTAGTGCTTGTGCCCTGTTGTATCGGCTGCTGTACTCGAATACTTGGTCGCCGAAGTCCTTCAATTGACCTCTGAGCATGAAAAAAAAAAAGTCCCTGAAATTCATTATTATTATTCTTTCAAAATGTTGTTCCGTAGGTGGGCTTTTATCGGTCTGATCATTTTTTTAGGGAAGAATCTTTCCTATTACTCTCAAAATGATAGTCACAAGTTCTCATAAATGCTGTTCAGATCTCAAAGCACGTATCAAACCGAGTCTCATATGAATAGTTGTAATTATCGAGTAAATAACTATTTTATTTTATTTTTTTTTCGAATTCAGTTTCCAGCAATCTTCTTAATTCTCCTTTAGTAGAAATACATCAGAAAACTGGTGGTTCTTGTTTTTCTTCCAAATTTCAGCATATTACTCATTTTAGAGAACACACCCCTCAATAGAGTGGCCTTTAATGAGTGTTTTAGAATGAACTTGAACGCTCATGATCTATTGACGTGAGTTTTAATAAACAATGAGAAGAATCTATTAGATCATAAAGAACAGTGAAGTTTAGAACCCCTCTACACAGCGACTCGAGAATAAACGAATTAAGTCGTTGTCTGGTGCCTGATGCTATTAGATTTTGACGTTATTTAACTATTCTAACGTATACTAGATTGTAATTTTTTTTCCTTTCTCAAAAACGCCAGCTTTAGACATATCTGAAGTTGGAAGCACGCAACCTTCTTGTAAACACCGATTGCAGTATAAAGTAGCCAATTTCCAAAAACATCAATCTTTTTAGGTTATCTCTCTGTTCTGTACTTATATACAGAGATAAGAGATGTTAAACATTAACATCTGAGTTATTTCTGAGATAACATAACTGCGAATTTATATAGAGATGGATTAAAGTTAAGATATATATAATTATTCTTTTCACCTCACTATTTCTATATATTTGTCTGTGTTATAACTGAATAAGTGTCGCTGATCACATAAATGCCCGTGTCTATGTCATAGGTATTCTTTGCAATCGATATAGCGCAAATTACAAGGAACGCCCTATATGGGTTACTTTGTCTTTTATTTAGTATCAGAACTGTTCCATGAATTTTCATGAAATGTGCTAATGAGGGTAGAACTATTAGTAAATGCATTACACAAGGTTTAAGCTGCATAATAATAATGTAACTAATTATTGCACTTAACCACAAAGCACATTCTATCCCATAGCCTTTTCTGACATTTGTCGAATGAGGGGGAAAGGAACATTTACGAAAGCTGAATGCGAAAGCATAGGTTTAATTGAGGCTTATGAATATATCACAGTAAGCATGAATGCATGTAGTTTGAAAACAAGTGAAAACCTGCATAAATCATTTCTAAAGTTTGTATCGAACAAGAGGGTAAAATCAGTCCAAACACCAAATAAGTATCAATTTTAAAAGATAAGTGTTCGAATTAGTTTGAAATTTTTTTGAATAGAACATGTTTCCCAGGTGCAAAAATCAAGGATGTTAGTTTGCAGAAGTAGAGAGAGAGAGAGAGAGAGAGAAAGAAGTGAAAGCGATAATTGTTATGGCAGGAACAAATGATTTGAAAGAGGAGAAATATGCAATGAGAGAATATATGAACGCGTTGTTGCAAGAAGCAGAAATGAAGAGTAAAGAAGTAAAAATTGTGAATCTGCTGCCTCAGTATGACAGGACAGAGTTGAGAAGAACGGCCATGATTGCTAATCAGTCCATGAGAAGATTGTGCAGGCGGAATGGTGTGCAGTTTATTGATGTACGGAGTGAATTTGATGGACGAAGACATATATCTATGCCTGATGGACTATATTTAAATGGTTTTGAAGTTAGATGTTTGGGGAAAGAGTTGTTTAGTGATAGTTTGGTAGTGCAAAACCAGGGAAACTAGAGATATTAGTGAGGATGCAATCAAGCATGTGTCTGGCCATCTCCTGTGATAAATGAGAGTGTATACAAAAATGAATATACAATGCTGAATGCGATTTCAGTTCCGATTCGAATAGGTTGATAATGACATTATGCAATGGCAATTGTTGGTACAAGGGAATGTTGAAATGCATGTACACGAATGCAAGAAGTATCAGGAATAAGGGAGAAGAGTTTTTGGCATTTGTCAGCTCTACTTGGCTAACAATTACAGGCATCAGTAAGACCTGGTTGACAGAAAATGATATAATTAAAGGGATAGAATGTAAAGAGTATTGTATTTTAGAGAGGATAGAAGAAATAGGACAGAAAGTTGAGTATTGCTGAAAGTAGCTGAAGAATTACAACCAACAAAATTAGAAGTTAAAGAAGAATATTTTAGGTCTGGAGGAGATGTTCATATGAGGCTTTCTGGTGTAAAATAGAGGACAATAAGACAAAATACATTTTGAGTGCTGCTATAGACCGAGGAGGGGGGTCCACAGGAGATGTAGATACAATGCATTAGCAAATTATCACAATGAGGTATAGGTCGAACAATTATTATGGGAGATTTTAACTATCGGGACATTGATTGGAAGGAAGAGAGGGGCATAGCAAGATGGAAGTGGAATTTATACAGCTGCTAAGGAATAATTATGAGACACGAAACATGAAACAACATGTTATAGATGGGACAAGGGATTTGGATCTAATCCCTTGTCCCCTCTTAGCCCTTGGATCTAATAATTGCTTTAGAACGTATATCCATAACCATGGTAGACACTCTGCCTCGAACTGGGGAAAGTAACCATGCAGTCATGTTCTGGAAAGTTGCTAAACGTGTTGAATTCTCTATCAAGAAAGGGTTTATGTTGGACTATAAAGTTAGTAATTGTGACAGACTTGGGAGGCATTTTGGAGCAGTGACATCGCTTGAGAAGGTGGGTGGTAAGTGGTCAGCAATTGTTGAGAGAAGCAGTATCAGACTTCATATCCAAGGTCGGGAGAATAGAACAAGTGGAAATTAAGTGGATGAGTAGAGATATAAAGCAAGAGCTGAAAAAAAAAGAAGGGAACACCTTGGAAGGAATATAAAGAAAAAGATGATCAGCATTAGCAGTACAGAGTGAAGGCAAAGTAAGAAGGGTGACTAGTATGGTAAGAAAAGGCCAGTTCAGATTATTAGAGAAAATTACCTAAGTAGGCCAAAGTAAACCAAAAGAATTTTTCGTTATGTAACAGGTAAGAGGAAAAATGACTATGGTAGGATGACTTTAAACAATGTTCATGATAAGAAGATGACAGAGGCAAAAGAAATAGTTGAGCTGCTGAGTGATCATTTTGCAAAAGTGTATCAGTGTATCATCCAGGTGGTGATTTTGCACTTGCTGATGTGACAGAGACGCATATCAAAATTGAGGTAGATGAACAGGAAGTGTTCGGCATATTGAAAATATAAATGTGAATACAGCAGTGGGAGTGGATTACATGTCAGTCTTTATGCAAGAGAATTAGTATTGCCTCTGATAAAGTTGTTCAATCTAAGTCCTAGCTCTGGCAGGGTTCCAGGGGAATGGAAAGAGGATAACTGGTTCAGTTGCATAAAGGTGGCTGCAAGAGAGAGGTAGCAAACTACAGACCAATTAATTAATAAATCATAAAGTATTGGAAAAGTTGGTTAAAGGTAAAATCCAATAATGAGTGGACAAGGAGCCGATACTCTATAGTGGGCAGCATGGCTTTGTAAAGGTTAGGTTTGGCCTAGTTAGGTCCTGTCTTAGTAATTTATTCACATTTTATAATGAAGTGGCAGCAGAACTGGATAAAGGAAATGGCTACACCATGATATTGCTGGATTTTGCAAAGACATTTGGCAGAATACCACATGTAAAATTATTACAAAAGTTGGATAAAATGGCTATGAAGCTAGTAGCATGGATAGGGGGGTGGCTGACAGACAGACACTCAAGAGTTGCATATGGTGGAGTGTGCCATAGGAGAATGAGGGTGACCAGTGGAGTACCTCAGGGTTCGGTACTAAGGTCACTATTCTTTAATTTGTATATCAATGAGAGAAAGATTTAGGAGGAGATATTCAGTCATTAGTTGATGATCAAAAACTGTGTAGAGCAATAGTTGGTAAAGGTGATGTAGATATCCTGCAGGATGATTTAAATAATTTGGCATTGTCTGCAAAGGATAATGATTATCAATTTAATGTTGCAAAATGTAAGATTATGCACTTCGGGCTGAAAAGTTGCATGCAGCGTATCATATTGGCATTGGTTTGCAGGAAATTGATGAGGCTAGGGACTTGGGGTCTAATGTTTGTTAGAGTATTGAAGTTTAGCGGTATATCGCAATAGTTGGTAAAATGGCTTGGATGTTGAAAAACAAGCTAACTAGTAAAGATAAGAAAGTTATTATTCCTCTTCATAAGACTATGATTCGGCCACATCTTGACTACCGTGCACAGATTTGGTCACCTGGTTTTCTTGGGGGGGGGGGAGACCAAGAGGTGGTAGAGAAGATTCAGAGACGAGTGACTAAGTTGGTGAAAGGTCTGTGGATGATTCCTTATGAGGATAGGTTGAAGATTTGTGAGTTAAAGTTTGGTTGATAGGCAGAAAAGAGGGAGACACAATAGAAACTTTTAAGATATTACAGAGGATTTATAAAATTGATGCAAAGGAAATTTTTCAAGTATATGACAAATAGTCAGAGAACTAGGGCCATCTGTTGAAGTTGTGTAAGAGTGTGGTTAGTAAGGGTGTGTGGACCAGATTTTTTTTGCATGGAGAGTGGTGAATGAGTGGAATGGATTGCCACAATTAGTTGTGAGTTCCCTGATAGTGAATGCCAGACTTCATGGAGATACCCTATAACAACATACAGATTACGTGTACAGTTGATCAAGTGAAGACTGCAGTTTTGAGAAATCCTGAGGACATTTAGTAGATGAAGAGATGGTTTCAAGGACATAATCTTTTAAAGAATGAAGGTATCAGAAAAGATCGTGACATTAATATTCAAGGGCAAATCTGAGATATCACTTAAACAAAAGAAAAGATGAAAGATTTGCAAAACAAGTATTTGAGTCAAAAATGGCAATTAATGGTTTTACCAAGAGACAAAAAAAAAATAAAAATAAAAAATAAAATTATTGCGCTTTTCAAAAATCACGTTTATACTTGTTGATGTGAGGAGGATAAATGAAACGTGCCCGAAGTCGATCTATAAATATTAGCAAAACGACAATACGGGACATGGTGCGCGTAGTGCACGTTTTTGTGCTTCTGCAGAAAGAATAATTCGGCTGGATAGCAAGCTAGCTAGGTTATGCTTTCTGCAGACGTACAAAAAACGTGCACCACTCGATCAAGTGTTTACAAAAAACCATAAGTTCTATTTATGGTTTTTCTGAAGGTTATTGAAAAAAAAAAACTTAAAAATAGAGGAAAGAGTGCTGTAAAAGGAAAGCAGCATTAGGCGTCATATCAAAATCAGAGATATTCAACTCAGCTCTTTACTTTAGTATTGTCAGAGTTATATTTATCTTCTAAGACATTTCTTACCATATCAGTTCACCTAGATCTTGGTCTTTCTCTGATTTTAAGCTAGTCTACTTATGGGTTTGTAAACCGTAAGTAGAACTTATGCTTGCGATTGCTATTAGAATGAGCTTTCAAAGCAGACCCGTAACTAACACCTATCAACTGGTTTGCCACTTTACACAGCAAATGGAGATATTTCCTTTTGACGAGAATAAGAGCACGGACTGTTTTCATTACTCTCATCAGTCTATAATGTGAGTGAAGTTCTGATCGTGCTTTGTTTGTGATACTTGTTCGACCGTTTTGAATTTGAGAATTTACTCTTGTATATGCTTCGTAGCGGTGTGCCGTGAGCGTCGACGAAATCTGCACCTGCTACACCTTCCTGTTCCAAAAATCGAATCTCCACACGATGTTTTTCTTTGGGATGTGTACTCAGCGGAACGGCCATGTTCATGTGACTAATACAGAAGACGACAGATTAGCCGATGTCACTTATTTCACTCGAATAACAATAAAGTTTTCTGTTTATGACTGCGGCACATTCCACAATGGGACTAATAAAAAAAATATACTAATATAAAACGCTAAGGATTTGTCCTATTATAATTACGTAATAGTAAAATATAGGGGGGTCGATAACAAGTCAAGAAACTGTTGAAGGGGTCGACGGGCAAATAACTTTGGCGACCCCTGGTTTAGGACAACAAAAGTGTCTTTTGGCAAAAATTAATTAAACTAGGGAAAGAAGTATATAAACTGTCGGAATGGAAGCCAGCGCAATTGAAAATATGTCGTATATTAAGAAACCATATAAACAGAAGGAAAATTTAACATGCAGAAGAAAATTATCAACTTTTTTCAGAATTGAAATAGGGAACAGAAAATTTTCTTGAGAGGGCGGAAGATTAACAGAGAGACTATTTGATGAAGGTATCATAACCCAAACGTATTAAATATATAGAATTGATGAATAAAAATCAGTTCTTGTATTTTTTAAACTTAATTTGCCAATTTTTAGTACTTTGAAACCATCAATATTCGGAAGAAAAGAAGTAAGTGTAAAGTGTGCATTTTTGCTACCATTCGGAATGGAGGCAGCTAAAATGAATGTTTTGAAGTACTGGAAATATGGAAGTAAGTTTAGATCAACAGTGTGAATGAATGTATTCGGTAAAAAATGAAAACAAAATACGGAATGGAAGTGGTTTCCATAAGAGCAGGATGGTTTAATTAATCTGATTGCTGTCCATTGAGCATTTTGTATCTAAAGTTTCAGGGACATCTATATAAACACATAGTAGCAAATATTCTATTTCTGGACATCTGACACGTTTCGAGTACTTGATAAAATTAAAAAAAAAGTTGAAGCGGAAGGTAAACCCCATGTTTTGGATGCTGGGGCAGCTATAGATGTAATCTGCTTATGCCATTAGCTCCAGTGATTAGCTCAGATTCTTCGGTTTATAATATGGTGTTAAACTTAGCTGAATTATTTCAGAATGAGAAAAAAAAAACATACAGAAATATAATCATCCAACGTTGTTTCAGTTCGTATTATAAAATCTTACTTCATAATTTTCATAATTACTTAGAATAAAAGAAAATACATAATATTATGATCAAATCGAATAATAAAGTAAAGCGTTTCAAAATCCAATATTCATTTCCAAAAGGGAGACATTACTAAATGATAAGGGGGAGGGGAAAGAAAAGAAACCATCAATACAGCTAAAAATATAATAAAACAGAAAAAATACAAACAAAGTGACCTTCAGGTAAAATATTGGATAACTAGTGCTAACTCAAAACCATTACTTTCTTTCCAGTTACTTTCTCTAATAAGCAAAATGCCATATTGATTCTTAGCTTAAAAATCTGAGGTTGTGTCTGGATTTTGCGTGAATTGTAAAACGTAGTTCTCTATGTTCGATTTTTTCGCCTTCCGAGTACCTAGTAACAATTTTTGAGGTTAAAGAAAAAAAAAAAAAGTAGCTGCAGGCGTATGTTCTCGATTTTAATTCAAAAGAAGAAAAAAAAAAAAGACATCAAAGCTGCAACTGAAATAATCGATCTAACTATTCTGCTGTTTGTTATAAATAACACGCACGCTCATCTAAATTTCATATCGTGCTCTAGATTTAATGATTGTCCCACCAATTTTATATTATTTGGCTTTCCCACCTTAATGTACAGAATCCATATTCTATTATTTATATAAAATACAAAAAGGATTTTCGATAGCTATTTTTTATTATTTTTGTCTTCTGCTTACTATTTATGTTCAGTAAATAGTAAGCAGACGACACTGCTGGTCATTTATGCCTATTTTATGTTCTAGAGTTATGCATACATCATTTCACGTGATTATTTGTTACAATTTTTGATATTATACGCGTATTTCAGTTCTCTGTATACTAATTTCGTAAAAAAAGAATCTGGAATTAATTGAAAAACAGCTCACTCTAAAATCATATGACAATACATGTACCAAGTATTGGCAAATATATTATCAACCTCCCAACATACAGCTAACATGTTACGCTTTAAGATGATGGTAGATATAATAAGAATAAACAAAGCTAATTTGGTACAGCAATATATGCCAAAATTACATAGGGAAAAAAAAATGAGATGTTGTAAATATAAACTACACAAGTTGCACGTTTAAAATTTAAGTTCCATGCATATTTATTTGATATTACCAAACAAAACTTAAACTTAACAAATTACACTACATCTCTCACCTTCGATTGTTGCAGAGCAAAACGCTGTCTAGAGAAAAAGGACTTCGCTACACGCACACTTCCGTAATGTATGTTCGTTAAATACAGACGATAAACTTCGATTTCTAGTGAAATATCGTTTCCTTGTGTCTGCCCTCTGCATTCACCAACTGTGTAAAACTATGACATCGCATTCCGACACTGACGGGAAATACTGTGAACCCTTTTTTCGGCTATCCCAGGTTAAACACCAGATATAACATGTAGCTCTCTCCGGCGTTTCGCTTCTGCGCGGTTAGATCAGGTGGGATTTATACAGCTTTACCTCTGTGCTAGAATGACAACTGCATTTGGTTTCCATGGCAATAAGTCCTGCTGCCCTCCTGCGGCGCACGATCAAAACTAATGCATGAACTCAATGAAGCACGTCAACTCTGTAATGGGCCACTTAAATGATGCGATGTATGTTTTAATGACGACAACTTGTGCTATGTTAAACATGATTATTTTTCTGCATCCTATCATAACGCAGTCACAAGGCAAACTATTAACTATGACTTTATAGATATATAGATATATAATAAAGACGGATGCATAGATCCGATTAAAAATAGCTATGTATTTCTTTCCGATATAGTATCTGGTTGTATATTTGTATTGTGATAAGTCACGTCACTACTAGGATTTTTTTTTCATTGTTGATAAAACAGAAATGCAGATAGCAAAATGTTCATAGGAAGCATTTCTAGAAAGTAAGTATGACTATAAAATACACAAATTCTTGTGGAATTCTTAAGTGCGACTTAATTTTTAACACACTAAAAATGGAAAGAGAAATATGTAAAATAATTTAAATAATTTATTCAAAATAGGGCCAAGGAAACAACAAAAGTTTGTGTTTGCTTTTTTCGTCTGGCAGTAAATAAAACAAGACGAAATATAACAGATGATATTTTGTTGATGCTTTGGTTGTTAAATATTTCGTGCAAGGCAGTGTTTCTTAACGTGGGGTGTACGCCCCACGGGGGGGGGAATTTGAATATTTTGGGGGCAATTAGAAAATATGTTGCATTCATCACATCATCACTGATATACTCAACTATCAGCGTTGAGGTAGGGCATCAAAATCTTTGAGGCGTTGAGGTGGAGCATGATCCAAAAAACGTTGGGAAACACTGTAAGGTGTATGCTATAGCGAGTCGGAATTTTATTGGAATTTGGAAATCTCTCAGTGCGATATCACCACTCTGCTTATGGGAGGCCTAAAGTGGCTTTTAAAATTCCCATGTTTAGCCTTCATCTCTAGAGCAGGATAAGAAAGAATAATCTTTATCAGCAATATGTCATAAAGTGACAGAAACTTTTCTAGAAATATCGAATGACAAACAAAGTAGAGTACTGCTGCAGTTCATCGCGTGTCAGATCTTTTGTCACAATGGTTTGGCATGATCCAAATTTAATCCCCATACAGCGATACATCTGCTTCGCTTTTTGATAGATTCCTCTTCCCCCCACTCTCCCCAACCTAGGATCAACAACTGACGTCACTCCACATTTGAAACATATGAAAATAAATCAAGTGTTTCAAGATTTCGGTGACGCATTTTCATTTTTAATAGAACTAGAACTTGATGCATGTATGCTATTTCTTTAAAGTTTAACAGTCAGACTTAGACCTATCAGTAGAGCTCCGTACCAACTACAGTAGTGTCATCTGGCGGTCAATTCAAAAACTTCCTTCTTTTTTTTTTTTTAAATCAAGTCTCGTACTACATGGATTAATTATTGTATCCGAGATCGATTATATTGCACTTCTCGATTAGTTATTTCCTGTTTTTCTATATGTTACTAGCTCTAAAAATGTATTTTTCTGCATAGTGAGACATTATTATAGTAGTGGTTTTTTATTTGATCAGATATACAATAAATACGTGAAATTATGGTATGGAAATTCACAACTCAGGTAATTTGATATAATTGTTGATAGGCATAAATGAATTAAAATAATCGATTATTTTACTCATTATATTATTTTCCATCATTAATAAATATCTGCTTATTTCACTATTCCAGAAAGTATTCAGAATAATTTTACTAACCATTTAGTTTCCCCCACCCTCTATATTCGATATGTTTCTTTGGAAAATAACTGTTTTGATATCTGATCATTCGAATGGGTTCCGGAAGAGTCGAATAATGAGTCACAGAAATAAAAAATAATCCTGTCAAGAAGAGTAATCATCATTCGATTATTTTTCATTCTGATATAAAATGCCAAAAAGTTCTGAAGTCTCTTCTAGCAGTTACATTTTACTTACTATGATATTGTGTACATTCTACTATATATTGATACTACTGTATATTGTTACCTTACTAAAGCTGTCGTGATGCTTTCTTGAATTTTTTTTTACCCTTATATGTATGTAATTTGTTTTTGCACTGACAGTGTCTGTGAAGTACTCTGCCCTTGATTCGTTTTTTTAATTATATCTACTAGCGTTCCTATCACGAGAAAAGCGATGATGAAAACTAAATACATTAGAAGTATGATTTTATATATTATTTTATATATGTTATGTCAATAATGTTCTGATCTGTACCATCTATATAGTTTTGATGCTCTGAAATCCTATGTGAGAGAGTCCATTGTGCAAGAAAAACGAAAAACTTGTTTGCTCGACCCCTCGTATCCTTTTATTTCGATTTATTTTGTTTTCCGACAGTTTTTTTACCCTTAACAGCTGATCATGGATACCCTTATTGTGCTAGAATCGCAAGAAATGATCGAAGATTATATGGCAGCCAAGAGAATTTTTATATAGATTTTCTTGTGTGAAAATTAAAGACAGGTCTCTGAAAATTACAGTCACCGACAAATAAAGACTCCATAAACATTGATTTATTTTATCTTTTAATTATTCCAATATCATGTTCAGTTGTTAGGATTGTTTTAAAATTTAACCCCATAAGGTAAGTATAATTTTTAAGCAGTAACTGTTAGAGAATTTTTCTTAAAATAATTATAAAGACATCGAATTAAAATTTTTCTTAACCAAGAAAACACCTGTAAAACTTGGCCAGAATTGTGGGCATTATTGCTCTGCTCTCTTTCTCTCTGGAAAAGCAAAACAGGTAATAAGACTTTGTCATGATTCAAAGAACGTCTTCGAAACTGTTAAAAACTGCCTAAACTGCGTTTTAATCTCCCCTTAAATTCTGAAATATCCACCATAATTCTCACTATTTCAGATAATAAACACAAGTTAGAATTTAGAATGTAAGATGGCGGCACTTGTCTGCCTTACTCTCGTCCCTGCCTTACGTCTTGAAACTGTCGTTAGCTCTGAACTCATTTACTGTGGAGCGATGAAGTTTGGAGCTGTAAACTGATTTCCAAAAGTTTTTTTAAGACAAAACAGTTTCCCATTCTCCCTTTGGGAATGAACAGAACTAGTGGATACTAATATTAGTTGTTTGGGTGTATTAATATAACTACTGGAATTTTTAAGAATTCCATGTACATGTATCTCCTTAAATAGTTACTTATTTCTTATTTTTTTGCTTTAGAAAGCCTGAATAACTTGATTATTAAGCATGAGCTTAAATATTCTAAAAGCAGATCGTTTTAAGTCTGAAATATCGCGTGCAAACGTAGCCATGCGCAATAATATTATGGCTCTGTTATTTGGCTTTTTAAATCAGCATTCCAAATGAAGTGTTTTCCTTCCGTTTTCTCAATGAAATATAACAAAGATTTCAGGATAATTATAGAGGGATGGACCAAAATTCGTGTGAAATGCACGTATAAAAGCCATAATTCTTGTATATCTCAGAAATAGCAATACCTATAATATATTCTACACTTAAATGAACACGCGCACACCATTCCGTAATTTTTAACAAGTAACTTTATATTTCCATAAAGACTAGTGGAATATGTACGCGCAATAAAATCCAAATTATATACAGTAAATGTATATCATGGTAGATCAAAGCCATAATTATAATCGAATACTTTACTTCAGTAAAATATTCAATTACAATTCAGTAAAAGCGTTTAGAATTCACTAAAGGTATTTAGTAAATATTTTTATCTTTGTAAATATCACACACAGACACAAAATAATAATAATAATAATAAGGTGCAGCTTTAATAATCAAACCTAACTGCCTATTACCTCTGCAGCCCAATCGGTTTTGACGACACAAAAAAACATTGGTGTTCGAATCCCATCTAGGATATGAAGAACTTTCACCTGGGTTTTTCAACTGAATGCGAGTTAACTGGTGTGGTACGGAAAGACTAGATCAGCGCTTCCCAAACTTCTGGATGTCAGGGGGCCCCCTTTGGAAAAATTAAAATATTGCACGGCCCCCCTCGAAAAAAATCGTAATATAGATATATATTATTATAATATTTATTGTATTTATATTCAATACAAAACATACATAGCGAATATTGCAAAAATCAAATGCAAATATTACATTTTTAGCATCTTACATACACATTTTACATGCCACATTAGTAGTAGGGGTGACGGTAGTGACCAAATGCTTCCGGTGAGCGTGGCTTTTCCCTGAGGGTATATGTGTCAATGGCTTCAGCTCATAGTAGGGGTGACGGTTCTGACCAAATGCATCCGGTGGGCGTGGCTTCCTGACGTCATTGTGAGTGACGTCATGAGATGAATGTTAGGAATTTCCGTGTGGGCAAGTGTGTCACTGGCTTCAGTTCTTGTGTTTTGGTTCGCGTATGGGATTATGGGGGATTTTTTTGGTTCGCCTATGGAATTATGGGTGATGATAGAGATAAGGATTAGTGTTGTGATTGGTGGGACAGTTTTAATCAAATGCTTCCGGTGTGCGTGGCTTCCTGAGTCAGGAATTTCCCTGGGAGCATATGTGGTCACTGGCTTCAGTTCTTGTGTTTTGGTTCGCGTATGGAATTATGGGAGATGGTAGAGATAAGGAATCGTATCGTGGGTGTGTGTTGTTTTCAGATGTAGATACGTGACATCATTTGTTATTTGTAAATAAGTTACGTTGTTTTGAATGGAAAGGATGATATCAGTGGATAAGAAATCGTGTCGTGATTGGTGGGACACTTTAAACCAGATCAAGATCAAGATAAGATAAGGAAATGTGACGTGAATATTTGTTGTTAGTTGTAAATAAGTGACGTTATTGTTTTGAATGGGAAGGATGATTTTAGTGGTTAAGTAATCGTCTCGTGATTGGTGGGACACTTCTGACAAGATCAAGATAACATTAGGATTCGTGACGTGAATGTTTGTTGTTATTGAGTTTGGAATCATAATTTAATTTAACTATATTCTATGTCACACAAA
Organism: Typopeltis vanoorti; assembly: GCF_054136105.1. Classification (NCBI taxonomy): domain Eukaryota; kingdom Metazoa; phylum Arthropoda; class Arachnida; order Uropygi; family Thelyphonidae; genus Typopeltis; species Typopeltis vanoorti. The sequence goes on from NC_143550.1 coordinate 125,617,216, forward strand.
CATACAGTTTTTTTTCTTCTATAGATGGTTGTACTAATTTTCCGATACATTTTGGGTATTTCTTTCCTGTTAAAGTGTGGGATTCTTAGAGTAAGTCGTGATGGCGGCAGTCTTTCGAGCTTTTCTGAATAATTAATTATATACTTAAAATACCTGTCCTTAAACACACACAAACACATACACATTAGACATAAAAAAATCGCTAATGTATCCATGTTGATACTCTAATATATATCCTATGATTATTCTTATGGGAAAAAAAAAACTATTCAGTATTAGAATTATGCTTACCAAAAAACACATACGACCAGTTGTTATGTATAAGTTAAAAAAGTACTTACAGCTTTCCAGATCTCTTCTAAATACGAATATTCCAAATTAGTTGAATTTTATATCCACAACACAACACAAACACAAAAACCACAAAGAATGAAATTTCTGTAAATACTGTAACCTGAACTAGTTACTTCGTCCTTTAGATTACAGACGTGGTTTCGTCATTTGCAATATCCCATAGCGAGCGGTTTTCTTCAAAGGGGATGACATGAGTCACATCCGTAAATTGGGGTATTGTTCAAAAGGTAGCATTTCCTCAAGTTTGGATATTTCTCAAATAATTACATATGACTAAGGACTTACTATCAAGATGTTTGAATAACACATATCCTAAAATTATTCATTCTTCGTTACCGTCGGAATTCATTGGTGTTGTTAATTAATGCTTACATTTAATTTTAATTTAGAGTACTATCCGATTGGTTGTCTGTATTATTTATTTCCCACTGTTGCCCAAGTTTGGTGGGAAAGTCTATGCGCCGTTTTGTTTAGGTTAAGTGTTATTTCCGGTTTTGAATTCCGATTGTTGTTAGAGTATGGAATTCTGACAAGTGAAATTATTATTATTATTTATTATTATTTTTTTTCTTCAAATTGAATGGTTATTTTCTGTATTTTACTTTTAAAGGTCATTTTCTAACAGAATAACTGAGCAGAATTAATAAATATATAAAGTATATGTGAATTTATTTTCCAACACTGAATATTTCTCATTACGTCTTGTCTTTAAGTTGTCCAAGCTTGGTGGGAAAGTCTATGCGCCGTTTTGTTTAGGGTAAGTGTTATTTCCGGTTTCGAATTCCGATTGCTCATAGAGTATGGAATTCTGACAAGTGAAATTATTATTATTTTTTTTTCAAATTGATTCGTTATTTTCTGTATTTTACTTTTACAGGTCATATTCTAACAGAATAACTGAGCAGAATTAATAAATATATAAAGTATATGTGAATTTATTTTCCAATACTGTATATTTCTCAGTAAGACTTATCTTTCTTATCCGGTCACCTTTTGTTGTACTTAGGTGAGAAATCGTGTGTTTTGTTTTGAACTCTTGGTTTCCGTTGGGAAATTACCAATATAACTATTAATTTTACCTTCGATTCCTTGTGCTCTTAACCTATTTCTGTAAGTAGAATTTATTTGTGAATTATTTTCCCATATTGTTAATTTTCATTCCTTAACCTTGTTTGTAGATAACGAACAAATAAGACTTTTAATTCAATGAATCAAAAAAAAAATTCTCTGGTTACTTTGTGGCATGAAATTCACAAGGAAAAAAAAAAAAAAAAAAGTCATCTTCCTTCTTAAATTTGTATAAGACATATACAACACCCAATTTGTTCATTTAAATTTACACATTTTATTGAATGAAATATTATTTACAAATTGTATTTACTGAATCTAACAATACAGAAAATAAACAAATTGAAAAATTCATCAAAGGTTCTTCCATGGTTGTGGAATTGCCATCGTATGGTTTTGACAATGTGACTCTCATCTGAAAGTTAATTTTTCGTTTGGCGTTCCTTGGGAATTTATTACTGTAGTAAAATTAAGGATTGTGTATTTATTTCTTTGAAACCAATACGTATACTTCAGAGAATTATTAAAAGCACAGAATCTTTCGTTATGTTTCCAAAAGCATTTAAAAGTACACATTATGTTTTCATGTTTCGGGCATCCAATTTCATTTAAATCAAGAACAGGCCTCCCTATTAACTTCGTTAATGTTTTTGATTTTTCTCTTCCTTTGGCAAGTAATATATGATATTTGCATGTTGATTCTATCATCCAATCTCTTAGTTTGTCCAAAGCTAGTGAACCAATTTCCCACTTCAGCTGATGGCTATATTTTATTAACCAAGAATTCCGTTTTTTAACTCTTTCAGGTAATTCTTTCCAACTACAAGGTGATTTTGTCACTGCATATCTTACACTAATTCCATCAGAAATACAAATTTCTTTAGGAAATAAATTTGAACTCTTATTCAACAAAAATTGTACATCAATTATCCCAATAATAACTGAAAATTCGTTATTTTCACCCACTGTCGATTTTTCATAATCGTTTTCCTTCATTCTTCTTCTTCGATTACTTCATATGGCACCACAAATAAATAGTTATTTATTATTATTTCACTGATTATTAGCTCTGATCGTATAGTTTATGGTAACATTCGTTTACAAAATTCTAAACAATTAGAACTTTTCACAAAGAAACTTTCAAAGAATTTGTGGCTCACCCATTATTTTTGCATTACCAAACACAAATCACAAAACAGCAGCTGCAGTAGATGAACGATTACCTTAAGTCCAAAGTCACTCGACTCTCTGGTATTTTCTTATAGTACTGTTTACACTTACCATCCCCTACCCTGACCGTTCCTTCAAAAATGAACCTTTTGCTCAGATGACTCAACGACATGTTTACACATGCTGTTGGATATACTGTTGGTGTGTTTTTATCTTACTTTGTGTAGGGAAAGGTAAAATTTGTATATGTGTTATCTGTAGAGTACAAACATTTTCTCTATGCCAAACTTTAAAGAAGTGTTAAACTCACGTTTTGTTGGTTTAATTAGGTGCTTCTCTCTTTCTCTATCTCTCTCTCTCTCTCTCTCATTCTCTGTAAAAATAACCAAATTCTAACAGTTCGGATTTTCGATTATGTGAACGATTTGTTTTCAGATAACTCAAATAATGTCAATAGGTAGCATTAGACAATTTCTAAAATAATCAATACATGGATTTTCGTTTTCAACACTTTTTTTTCCTGTCCTGGCATTAATTTCACAGTTGTGATTTTTTTAAAATAATTAAACAGAATTGCATTAAGATATAAAGTTGTGGATTTAAATATCAAGATCTAATCAGAATAACTGAGTAAAAAATCACTGTGGAAAAACACAACAACAAAAACACACATCTTTGTTCATTTAAGTTTACAATTGCACATTTTATTTTGCTGAAATACTATTTACAAGTATATTCATTGAGAAAAATTCGAAACATGTAATTACCTAAAAATATTTCACAATATTTAGTTTAGACTCTTAACATTTTCCAAAGAGTTCAATGAATAAAATTTTTGTTACTCACTGTTTCTTGGTTACATTACATCAAAATAGCTGGTCATGCAAAAGAATTTTTAAAACAGATACCATGGTAACCACACTTCCATACGTTTGATATTGTGTCAGTCTGGAAATGACACCATGTCTCGCTAAACATTCTGTGTATTCTTTTGTCAGCAAATATACACAAACAGTTTTTGTAAAATGTTTGTAAGTGTCCCAAAATAAAGAATCTTTATCGAATTGGATAAAATCTTGAAAGTCTAATTTTATCATTGATGAATTTAAATGTTGAGCGATAATTTTTCCCATTATACGGACAGATGGTAATTCAGTTTCCAAAAATAGTAAATGATTATCAATGTCGTACATTTTTGTTGAAAATCTCTCAGCTTCTTTATAACTAATAGAAAAAACCTTACTTCCATCAGCTCCTGTATCATCAAGTATTAGTTCCCCATCTTGGCATTTCAGAATATAACAATCACCGAGGTCCATTTCGTAGTCAACTCTTCTTTGCAAGTAGCCGAGGATATCAGACCACAAAAATAAAAAAACGCGTTTTTTTACTTTTTTTCCAAAAAGTTTTCATAAAAAACGCGTTTTTTCCTAAAAAGTTATCATAAAAAACCAGTTTTTAAATTTTTTTTTTCCAAAAAAAGTTATCAGTATCAATTGGAGGTGACATCACTAAAAGATATCCGCAAACGATGAGCTCACTCATCTCCACTAGGCTGAGCAGACATCTTCTGGAGGAGAGGGGATGGTGAGAGACTAGGGTGATGGGGTTAGGAGGGGGAGCATTGCAGGGAAGACATCTGTCACCCTCTGTGATATCACAGTATGAGAGACATATGTTCCCCAGAAATATCCAAACACATAACGACATTGTTGTCATGTTTTGTTTGGCTATGGAATTGTGGGTGATGTTATTGAGATAAGATATCTTGGAATTTTCCCAGGGTGACACACATCCGTCATTGTTGTCATGGTTTATCCAACAACATGTAGAAACATGTCCGTGAATCATCTGCGCAAAAGTTTCATTTTGGAAGGAACGGTCAGGGTTAAGGGTCAGGTAAACAGTACTATAAGGAAAAATAAACGAGTCAAGTGTCTTTGCAGTTACGATAATTCGTTCATCCTGTGAAGTTATCGTATTGTGTTGTGGTGATTGGTATCCAGGAAAGTAAAGTAAAGTAAAATAATGGGTGAGCCACAAAAGTCATTGAAATTTTCTTTCTTCAGGAAAATAGCACGAGACAAAACTCTTCACCTAGCTCTAAAAGGATGGAAACCGATTATTATTTTAGAAGACACATACATTGTGATGTATTTATCCCGGACCACTTGGAAAAAATTACGCAGGAAGTGGTCTGATATCCTCGGCTACTTGCAAAGAAGAGTTCACTACGAAATGGACCTCGGTGATTGTTATATTCCGAAATGCCAAGATGGGGAACTAATACTTGATGATACAGGAGCTGATGGAAGTAAGGTTTTTTCTATTAGTTATAAAGAAGCTGAGAGATTTTCAACAAAAATGTACGACATTGATAATCATTTACTATTTTTGGAAACTGAATTACCATCTGTCCGTATAATGGGAAAAATTATCGCTCAACATTTAAATTCATCAATGATAAAATTAGACTTTCAAGATTTTATCCAATTCGATAAAGATTCTTTATTTTGGGACACTTACAAACATTTTACAAAAACTGTTTGTGTATATTTGCTGACAAAAGAATACACAGAATGTTTAGCGAGACATGGTGTCATTTCCAGACTGACACAATATCAAACGTATGGAAGTGTGGTTACCATGGTATCTGTTTTAAAAATTCTTTTGCATGACCAGCTATTTTGATGTAATGTAACCAAGAAACAGTGAGTAACAAAAATTTTATTCATTGAACTCTTTGGAAAATGTTAAGAGTCTAAACTAAATATTGTGAAATATTTTTAGGTAATTACATGTTTCGAATTTTTCTCAGTGAATATACTTGTAAATAGTATTTCAGCAAAATAAAATGTGCAATTGTAAACTTAAATGAACAAAGATGTGTGTTTTTGTTGTTGTGTTTTTCCACAGTGATTTTTTACTCAGTTATTCTGATTAGATCTTGATATTTAAATCCACAACTTTATATCTTAATGCAATTCTGTTTAATTATTTTAAAAAAATCACAACTGTGAAATTAATGCCAGGACAGGAAAAAAAAGTGTTGAAAACGAAAATCCATGTATTGATTATTTTAGAAATTGTCTAATGCTACCTATTGACATTATTTGAGTTATCTGAAAACAAATCGTTCACATAATCGAAAATCCGAACTGTTAGAATTTGGTTATTTTTACAGAGAGTGAGAGAGAGAGAGAGAGAGAGAGAGAGAGAGAGAGAAAGAGAGAAGCACCTAATTAAACCAACAAAACGTGAGTTTAACACTTCTTTAAAGTTTGGCATAGAGAAAATGTTTGTACTCTACAGATAACACATATACAAATTTTACCTTTCCCTACACAAAGTAAGATAAAAACACACCAACAGTATATCCAACAGCATGTGTAAACATGTCGTTGAGTCATCTGAGCAAAAGGTTCATTTTTAAAGGAACGGTCAGGGTAGGGGATGGTAAGTGTAAACAGTACTATAAGAAAATACCAGAGAGTCGAGTGACTTTGGACTTAAGGTAATCGTTCATCTACTGCAGCTGCTGTTTTGTGATTTGTGTTTGGTAATGCAAAAATAATGGGTGAGCCACAAATTCTTTGAAAGTTTCTTTGTGAAAAGTTCTAATTGTTTAGAATTTTGTAAACGAATGTTACCATAAACTATACGATCAGAGCTAATAATCAGTGAAATAATAATAAATAACTATTTATTTGTGGTGCCATATGAAGTAATCGAAGAAGAAGAATGAAGGAAAACGATTATGAAAAATCGACAGTGGGTGAAAATAACGAATTTTCAGTTATCATTGGGATAATTGATGTACAATTTTTGTTGAATAAGAGTTCAAATTTATTTCCTAAAGAAATTTGTATTTCTGATGGAATTAGTGTAAGATATGCAGTGACAAAATCACCTTGTAGTTGGAAAGAATTACCTGAAAGAGTTAAAAAACGGAATTCTTGGTTAATAAAATATAACCATCAGCTGAAGTGGGAAATTGGTTCACTAGCTTTGGACAAACTAAGAGATTGGATGATAGAATCAACATGCAAATATCATATATTACTTGCCAAAGGAAGAGAAAAATCAAAAACATTAACGAAGTTAATAGGGAGGCCTGTTCTTGATTTAAATGAAATTGGATGCCCGAAACATGAAAACATAATGTGTACTTTTAAATGCTTTTGGAAACATAACGAAAGATTCTGTGCTTTTAATAATTCTCTGAAGTATACATATTGGTTTCAAAGAAATAAATACACAACCCTTAATTTTACTACAGTAATAAATTCCCAAGGAACGCCAAACGAAAAATTAACTTTCAGATGAGAGTCACATTGTCAAAACCATACGATGGCAATTCCACAACCATGGAAGAACCTTTGATGTATTTTTCAATTTATTTATTTTCTGTATTGTTAGATTCAGTAAATACAATTTGTAAATAATATTTCATTCAATAAAATGTGTAAATTTAAATGAACAAATTGGGTGTTGTATATGTCTTATACAAATTTAAGAAGGAAGATGACTTTTTTTTTTTTTTTTTTTCCTTGTGAATTTCATGCCACAAAGTAACCAGAGAATTTTTTTTTTGATTCATTGAATTAAAAGTCTTATTTGTTCGTTATCTACAAACAAGGTTAAGGAATGAAAATTAACAATATGGGAAAATAATTCACAAATAAATTCTACTTACAGAAATAGGTTAAGAGCACAAGGAATCGAAGGTAAAATTAATAGTTATATTGGTAATTTCCCAACGGAAACCAAGAGTTCAAAACAAAACACACGATTTCTCACCTAAGTACAACAAAAGGTGACCGGATAAGAAAGATAAGTCTTACTGAGAAATATACAGTATTGGAAAATAAATTCACATATACTTTATATATTTATTAATTCTGCTCAGTTATTCTGTTAGAATATGACCTGTAAAAGTAAAATACAGAAAATAACGAATCAATTTGAAAAAAAAATAATAATAATTTCACTTGTCAGAATTCCATACTCTATGAGCAATCGGAATTCGAAACCGGAAATAACACTTACCCTAAACAAAACGGCGCATAGACTTTCCCACCAAGCTTGGACAACTTAAAGACAAGACGTAATGAGAAATATTCAGTGTTGGAAAATAAATTCACATATACTTCATATATTTATTAATTCTGCTCAGTTATTCTGTTAGAAAATGACCTTTAAAAGTAAAATACAGAAAATAACCATTCAATTTGAAGAAAAAAAATAATAATAAATAATAATAATAATTTCACTTGTCAGAATTCCATACTCTAACAACAATCGGAATTCGAAACCGGAAATAACACTTAACCTAAACAAAACGGCGCATAGACTTTCCCACCAAACTTGGGCAACAGTGGGAAATAAATAATACAGACAACCAATCGGATAGTACTCTAAATTAAAATTAAATGTAAGCATTAATTAACAACACCAATGAATTCCGACGGTAACGAAGAATGAATAATTTTAGGATATGTGTTATTCAAACATCTTGATAGTAAGTCCTTAGTCATATGTAATTATTTGAGAAATATCCAAACTTGAGGAAATGCTACCTTTTGAACAATACCCCAATTTACGGATGTGACTCATGTCATCCCCTTTGAAGAAAACCGCTCGCTATGGGATATTGCAAATGACGAAACCACGTCTGTAATCTAAAGGACGAAGTAACTAGTTCAGGTTACAGTATTTACAGAAATTTCATTCTTTGTGGTTTTTGTGTTTGTGTTGTGTTGTGGATATAAAATTCAACTAATTTGGAATATTCGTATTTAGAAGAGATCTGGAAAGCTGTAAGTACTTTTTTAACTTATACATAACAACTGGTCGTATGTGTTTTTTGGTAAGCATAATTCTAATACTGAATAGTTTTTTTTTTCCCATAAGAATAATCATAGGATATATATTAGTGTATCAACATGGATACATTAGCGATTTTTTTATGTCTAATGTGTATGTGTTTGTGTGTGTTTAAGGACAGGTATTTTAAGTATATAATTAATTATTCAGAAAAGCTCGAAAGACTGCCGCCATCACGACTTACTCTAAGAATCCCACACTTTAACAGGAAAGAAATACCCAAAATGTATCGGAAAATTAGTACAACCATCTATAGAAGAAAAAAAACTGTATGTTTGTGTGACATAGAATATAGTTAAATTAAATTATGATTCCAAACTCAATAACAACAAACATTCACGTCACGAATCCTAATGTTATCTTGATCTTGTCAGAAGTGTCCCACCAATCACGAGACAATTACTTAACCACTAAAATCATCCTTCCCATTCAAAACAATAACGTCACTTATTTACAACTAACAACAAATATTCATGTCACATTTCCTTATCTTATCTTGATCTTGATCTGGTTTAAAGTGTCCCACCAATCACGACACGATTTCTTATCCACTAATATCATCCTTTCCATTCAAAACAACAACGTCACTTATTTACAAATAACAAATGACGTCACGTATCTACATCTGAAAACAACACCCACCCACGATACGATTCCTTATCTCTATCATCACCCATAATTCCATAGGTGAACCAAAAAAATCTCCCATAATCCCATACGCGAACCAAAACACAAGAACTGAAGCCAGTGACACTTGCCCACACGGAAATTCCTAACATTCCAAACTCATGACGTCACTCACAATGACGTCAGGAAGCCACGCCCACCGGATGCATTTGGTCAGGACCGTCACCCCTACTACTCACATTATCTCATTTTTATATACATAGATATCTTGTTATTGTACATGTGCAGTACAAGCACATGAAACGTAAAACTAGTAGTAATAAAGAAAGAATTAAAAACATAAAAGAAGTTTAATAACAATTTAATGTGATAGATGTGTTTCAATACTGCTGTTACACCCTGATAACCAAGAATGTAAAAATTTCAGTTATCATGGTGTAACAAGAAAATAAAAATATAAAATCCTATGTAAGTATCTAAGTAAGTAAGTACATATAAAAATATTTTGGGAAAATTTGGAGAATAGAGCAAAGCTAATAATAATGGCAAATATCTGTTGGATTTCTGCTCAGGACATGGACTGGTTATTACTAACACCATGTTCCAACATAAAAATGTGCACAAATTCACATGGAGAGAAGAGGCAAGGAATAAGAAAAGTCTCATTGACTATGTTATTGTTGATAGTGATGTTTTCTCCCTGGTGCAGGATACCAGAGTGTACAGAGGATTTGAAATTGGAAGTGATCACTATTTAGTCTTGAGCAGGAAGTTGAAGAGGCAGCGAAGGAAAAGAAGAAAGCATATCAAAAGTTCCTGGCAAATAAGTCTGCTTGTTCTCTTAGAGAATACAGAGACAAATGCAATAATGCAATAATGCACTGTGTAAAACTAGCTAAACAAAAGTCATCGGAGGACTTTAGCAAGAATATAGAAAATAAATATCAAGAAGATGGCACAATATTCTGGAGGTTGGTGAAAAAGCTTAGGAATGGAGGAAAGAGTGCTGTAAAAGGAATTAGAAATGATAAAGGTGACACGAAAACTGGAGAAAAAGATATCCTTGAAGTATGGAGTAATTACTTTGAAAAACTGCTAAACGAAACAAGCAGTGAGGACAGCACAGTGGTAAAAAACACTGACCAGGCATGCAGGCAGGAATACATATCCATACTTGAAGTAGAAAAAGCCATCAAAGGCTTGAAATGTGGAAAGGCAGCTGGAGTAGATGATATTCGACCAGAAATGCTGAAGTATGGTGGTATAAAAGTCTTACAGTGGCTGCACTGCATAGTTCAGAAAGCCTGGACAGAGGGACGAATTCCCGATGATTGGAGTAGAGCTCTCATAGTACCCATATATAAAAAGGGAAATAAAACCGAATGTGAGAATTACAGAGGTATTTCCCTACTGAGTGTTCCTGGCAAAATCTATGCAAGTATACTTGAGAAACGGTTGAGAAGAATTGTGGAAGAAAAGCTTGGTGAAGAACAAGCTGGATTCAGGCTAAACAGAGGCTGTCAGGATCAGATTTTCACTTTATGACAAATAGTTGAGAAAGCATGGGAATATAACAAAGATCTGTATTTAAGTTTTGTCGATTTGGAAAAGGCATATGATAAGGTGCCAAGAGAGAAGCTATTCAATACGCTGCAGTTATATCGTGTCAATGGGGCATTATATCAAGCAATACTTAGTCTTTATTTGAGTTGTAAGTCAGCAGTTAGAATTGAAGGAAGTACAGGAAGATGGTTTAATGTTAAATCTGGTGTGAGACAAGGATGTACATTATCCCCTCTGTTATTCATTATCTATATGGATCACATTATGAAGGAAAGTGATATTAAACATGATATCAAAATTGTAGATGTTAATGTCAGCTCTTCTTTATGCGGATGATGTTATACTTCTAAATAAATCCGCAACAAGTCTGCAAGATTCTCTGACTAAATTGAATAGCTGTTGTAATAGATATGGTATGAAGGTCAGCAATAAAAAGACAAAGACAATGAAAATAGGCAGAATAATTGAAATTGTCAACTGTGTTGTGAATGGAGAACCTGTGGAACAAGAAAAACATTTCAGCTACTTAGGCACGATTTTTACTGAAGATGGTAAATTAAATATAGAAATAGATAACAGAATCAGCAAGGCTGGTATGGTGGGAAGTCAATTGAATAAATTCATATGGAATAAGAGAGAAATTAGTCGGAACACTAAATTAGCTGTACACAAGACAGTGTTCAAACCAGTTTTAACTTATGGATCTGAGAGCTGGGTCAGAAGTAAAACACTTGACCAAAGACTAGAGACCGCAGATATGAGAGTCCTGAGAAAGATTAAAGGCGTGAACAGATGGCATCAATGGCAATATCATATTAAAAACGAGGATATTAGGAAAGAACTTGACATTGTCTGCATCCAGGAATGCGTTAGCAGAGCTAATCTCAGGTGGTATGGTCACTTAAACAGAATGGGCAAGGAAAGAGTAGCAAAACAAGTGTTCTCTGCCAGGTTGGCAGCAAAACGACCCAGAGGAAGACCAAGATATAGGTGGATTGATACGGTACAAAGTGCCTTAGACGATAGAAATATAAGATCTGATAATGTTGGAGTCTTGACAAGTAACAGACTGATTTGGAGGAAAATTGTAGATAGGAAGTTAGTAATGATATAATTTTTTTCATGTATACTATCATATCCTGTACACCCCGTGTGGGTACATGACAGGAATTTGATGATGATGATGATGTATCTAATACAAGATATTTAAAGACAGAAAATATGCTTGCATAGAAGAAAATTAATTATAGCAGAAATTGTTTGTTTAACTAAATAATAAAAAAGGGAATCTCATTACAAAAAAAAGATATGGAAAAAAATAGTTTAAGTAAGACAAAGAAGTTTAGAGATAAGAATTTGTATGTGAGAGGCTAGTTTAACACTCGAAAAGAGGAGATTAAAATATTGAAGTAAATTCTAAAAAGGAGATTAATTTAGTATAGAGGTTTGCTTAAAACAAATGACGATCGCTTAAGGTCAATTCCCGAAGTGAGACGTCGTCACGTGAGAGTCGCGTGCAAGCGAACCGTATTTGGGCAGAAAAAAACACGACTTTAATTGGTGAATGAGATCGACTCCAGTAGGGGGGGGGAGAAAAGTAATTGAAGAAGGTGCCAATAGGGGGCCATGCAGATAAAAGGGTTAGGAATGGCAATGCTGTAGCCAATGAAGTTTTAACTGAGGCTCGGCTATTGCCGTTACCCAGCCATGACTAGAGCTTTTTAGCTCAATAACACTCCATCCACACAGATTTACTTCATTCAGATGACGGGATAAAGAGTCAAGGACTCAGTCCATCGCCCAGTTCTTTTAAGAACACACACACACAAGGCTTTTTTCCCTTAGAGTTTCCTCACGAATTTTTCGTATAGGTAACATGGGTTTTCCTGAGTGACGGCGTAGGAGTTATCTCGGTCCGATGCAACAAGTAAACAAAGTGTGCTGGAATTCGATCCCGTATTCCTATTGCAAGAGACGAGAAACGCCATATAGTTACAAGAAGGAAGGAATTGTTTATGTATCTCATCATCCAGTACTCGTATCGAGGGAAAGAAAATCCATGCAGAAGTCCGTGCCCACGTGAGGAGTTCCACAGTGATAGAACAGAAGATCCTGTGTGTGTCCTTTATTCAACCACGAAAGGTATAGATCCTGAAACCCAGGGTTCGTCCTAGAAAGGTACTGTAAAATCTTATATCAATTGAAATCGCATATAGTTGCAATCATTGTTAATTACCTTACAGTCGAAGATATACTAGGACTTTAGCATAAATCAGAATAGAATGAGAGTAAACTAGTTTATATTATTTGATAAGCATTCATGTGCTAGAGATTTATGTATGCGCATGGTATTTCAAATGACAGTGTCTTAAAGGTCAAATGTATGTATGGGCATAGCAAAAGGATAGTTTAACCTATATTGTTTTGGTTTGTAAATTAGGTAAGGTAAACTGAATATAAACATTAATGTCCATGGTATTATAGCAATATAGAGCATTCAGGCTAGTATAAGGTTAAGTAAAGTGTTAATTTGTTCCAGGATTATATGTGTATATATGTATAAAGTCTGATATGACGGCACGATCGCAAATTTCCATATAGGATTTTGCCCTAGTACTTGTATTTTGCTTGTGTAATTTTGTAATTTTATTCTTAGTGTTGAATGGTATTTTACATAATAGAAATTGAATTGTACCATGTTTGAGATAAATAAACTTTTGTTTCATTGATAATACAGTTGTTTGAAATTGCTGCCTAATGCACCACTCGAAAAACGTACGAACCTAATCACGTGGGAAAATTTAATGTGCTAAGTTACGAGACAAAGGGTCACGACTGCTTAATGGTTTCACATTCAGACATATTTTTGTAATTGCTCCTTGTTTTCGAATTATATATCCTAAACTAAATGTCCTGAAAGGTGCAGTATAATATAAATATTAGGGACCTAAGGGGAGAAAAAGCTTAAATATTGTATTATTTAAGCTTTTGTATTATCTCGTGCATAGTTAAGTTTTGAATAAAGAAAAAATAGAGATTCACTTGAAAGGATAAAGGAAAGTTTGATAATCGTAGATAGGGACACAACACTGTTACACAAAAAGTCAATATCAGGTGATATATTTGAAACTGCAGTTTTAGATTTCTGCTTTGAAATGAAACTTATATGAATAAGCATATATTTACTAATATTCATTAAGCGCCGAAATACGCAGGAAGCAAAATTTGTGAACCCGCACCAATGTGTGATTTTTCCATTAAAATATAAAAAATAACAAAAAAATAAATAATAAAAATTAAATACGTTTCTTTTAAGATAAAAAAAATCTACTTAGTCTTAAAAGATTTTAAATTTGTTTTCATTATTTCACCCCCCCCTCAACAAAACCTACGACCCCCAAGGGGGGCCCGCTGCCCACAGTTTGGGAAGCGCTGGACTAGACCAGTTAACTCACCTTCAGTTGAATTTCTGCACCAGGAAATTCGGGGTTTATAACGGATAAAAATATCATTAAAGAAAAACGAATGTTTATCAAATGTTAAAGTTTTTTTTTCTATAACTCATTTTATTCATTATTAATCATTATAATAATATTATTAGCATTGTTTCATCCTGAGTTTGTTATTAGTTTTAATGAAGATTCGCACATGTGGCTATATGAAAAATAAAAAACTGTGTGCATTGTTAAATGAAAAATGAAGGAATTTTTCGAACTCTACTTCCTCTCTCTCTCTTTACCTTTTTCTTGTTCTTTTTAGATTGTCTAAACTATAGTGGTGTCCAACAAAAATTCAGTGGTAGCCACGAGTGTAATTCTCGATTTTTCTTATTCGTCGCATTATAAATGAGAATTAAAAATAAATAAACACGTTATAAAGGGCATTTGTAATTAAATAAAAAGCATTACAGAAGAAAAAAAAATAGATAGCACAAAATACAAAAATTTTAATGTGAAACCTTGCATTGTTTATCTTGTATCATGGCCCTGAAATCTGGTGCAAAATTGCCGACATAATCTTAGTTAGCCATAGATTTATATATATATATATATATATTTCTTTTTTCTTTTTCCCCCAGCTATATTTCGATTTTATTAAATTTCAAGTCGAAAAAGTGGATTCAACTGCCCCATGTAGTTCTAAATATGTTTTGATAGGAGCACCTGAAAATTATTTCCTTAAAAAAAAAACGTCCACATGACTCTTCATTCAATTTGACTTTAAAGAGAAAACATGTCACCTAAAAACAACATCGGTTCAAAGAAAGTATGCTCACAATCTGCCAAATTGTAATCTAATCCATAGAATTACCACGAATTTAACTGATTTTAATCACTGTCTACTAACACTTTTCAAGGAGTCTGTTTCTGCCATTTGAGCACAAGGATTTCTTGGCGTGTAAGAAAGGAAGTCAAAATATTCAGTTGAGGTTGCTGTTTCAAAAGTCCAATAAATCTATATTTTTATCCCATCATTACTAGAGCACCATCTGTCTTGACAGAAACTAACTTTGTCCTATCTGCACTGGTTTTCATAAATTCAGGAACACAGAGTAAAATCGCGATAACTCAGCGGATAAAGGGGGTGAAAAGGAAAGTCAGTTATATTATGTAAAAAGTGACGCTGATTGGCCGTTGACGCTGTCAATCGTATATGGAAATGAGCCCCTCATAAATGCAGGTGTTATGGAGTGATGTCTCATTTTGTGTCTTTAGTGATAACAAGACATTTCATGACGACAGAATTCTTGGATATGACTGCAAGACCGATGAATTCAGATGGCGAGCCATCGTAAAATTAGAGCCCGGCCAAACTAACAACCTCTATTTGGCCTGAATCCAGCTTGTTCTTCTCCAAGCCTTCCTTCCACAATTTTTCTTAACCTTTTCTCAAGTACACCTGAAAAAATCTTACCAGGAACACTCAGTAGAGAAATTCCTCTCTAATTCTCATATTCAATTTCATTTCCATTTTCATCGATGGATACTACGATGGATACTCTGATAAACTCTGATGAAACTCCATATTTTAGCATTTCTGTCGAATAGCATCTACTCCATCTGACTTTTCACATTTCTGGATTTTGATTGCATTTTTTTTTTACTTCAAGTATTGATATGTATTTTTCATTGATTTTCTGTTGAGTGTTTTTTTACCACTGCGCGGTCACTACTTGTTTCAATTAGCAGCCTTTCGAAGTAATTACTCCAGACGTAGAATATCTTTGTTAAAGTAGAATATCGTAGAATATCTTCAGTTTTCATGTCACCTTTATCGTCTCTGATTCTTTTTACAGTACTCTTTCCTCAATTTCTAACCTTTTTCAAATGATTCCAGAAAATTTTGCCGCCTTCATGATATGTATTTTCTATTTTCTTACCAAAGCCTTCTCATGACGTTTGTTTAGCTAGTTTTACAAAGTGCTTCGCTTTCTTCATTTTTCTGTGTTCTATAAGAGCAGAAGCTGATTAATTTGCCAGGAACTTTCAATATGCTTTCTTCTTTTCCTACACTGCCTCTTAACTTCCTCACACAATGGAGTTCCGACTTTTCTATCCTTGCAGATAACTTCACCACATTTCCTCTCTGGTTGCATAAGTCAATGATTTCTTTGAATATCCAAGATTTGATTCTGTTTTAAAACTCTAATTTTTTCTTCAATGATTGTGTATTTCAGTCTACGGTTCGCCTCTTAAAGCTGCTGAACTTTGATTCATTTTAAAATTTTGTTACACATTCTTCTTTTTCAATGTGATATTCAATATTCAAGAAACATATTTGAAAGCATTCAAAATATCGACACCACGAATCCGACTTTTAGCGTGTGCGAATTTCCAACATTTTTTTCGTTAATCTAAGAGTTTTTTGAATCAGGACCAGGGGCGGCTCGTGCATAGACACTACGGAACTGCAGCACCCCCAATTTTTCTCGATATATAAATATATTAATTAATTTATTTATATTTGCTTGTAATATTTAATTTTATCATCAACAATCCTATACGACAATCCTTTGATATTGTAGCACTTAGGAGAGCGAAGGACTCTAGCAGCACTGTGTTTACCACAGTGCCATATTGCTACGCGAGCAAGCATATGCACGTCATAATGAGATGCGAGCTATTAGCGTAATGCGGCACTGTCCGTCGCGCAGTTCCACTGTGGTTTATATGCAGTTTGCGCCTGTAGTAGAGTGTTCGTAGTGCTTATCGTGTTTACTCCGTCTCTTTAAATATTTGGACATTACAATTAAAGACAAAACATTTGTTATAGTTTTTATTTTAGAACATTATTGGGATTATGATAATAGATTTTATTTTTAAGTAATTTTGAATTATATTAAACTATAATTTTGTCGATAATAAACAATATTTTTTCATGAAACAAAACAAGAAGAATATATTTTATTTTTAAGTAATTTTGAATTATGCCAAACTGTATAATTTTATCGATAATAAACAATATTGTTTTATGTTTAACTTTTTTTTTTAAATTTTTACCATAATTTTGATATTTTATCCAAACACGTATTCAGTACACTGTACTTACATTGTGTGTATGTCTCGAAAGTCGCAGCACCCCCACGATTTCAAGCCACGAGCCCTCCACTGATCAGGACGAACCCAGAAAATTAACTGTGCAGTGTTTTGAATATCACATGATTCATCCATTGCTAAAGAAAATAACACGTTTCAAATGCTCAGACAGATGGTCTTGAATGTTTTGCGAGAAATCTTGTATTCTAAGAGAAGTTTTCCTACAAATGTGACTCAGTTGCAGATTTTATCTTTTTTTTTCCATAGTCATTTTTGTCTTTGATTAATAATTTTTGAGTAAAATATTCGTTACAGAGATTTATTTTAATAGTGCTCCGCCTGAGAAATTCTTTCTTTTTCACGTTAGACATGGCGAACTAGCTAAAGTTACAAACGCAAATGTTAAATTTCTGAAAGAAGAAGAAGAAGGGAAAAAAAAAAAAAACGCTACTGCTAATTACAGTTTGACCAACGGAAACCTTCTATAAAGTTCATTTTGTTTCGATGGTGTTTTCATTGTCCATTTTATTGTTATTAAAACTTTTATTACACAATTTCCCCCCCCACACACACACACAGAGAGAGAGAGAGAGAGAGAGAGAGAGAGAGAGTACAAAGCAATACAGACGAATAGATATAGTACATTTTGATAGAACTTGTTACTTGTTACTTTGTACTGCCTTTGCACGCTTTTACAATTACACCGATTCACGCCTTCCCCCACACAAATTGTGGTGCAGGCGCATATTACACAAGACGACAATGTGCAAGTACTGACGTACATGTACATAATTGGTATTTTTCTCTTTAATAGTCAAAAAAATAATATGAAGTTTTAATTTTATGTATTCATGCATTTAGCCAATGCAATGAGTGATTCGCTACATGTGACTGTGGTAAGTATTGGATATTTTGCAGTCTTGAGTCTGTCCTGTCAATATATGAAGTCAGATTTCAGAGTAAATTCAAGTCTTCTTGACTTCAACAAGATAACTGGCTTTAGATAAATTCGACTCTATGAAAGATGGAAACGTTAAATTATTCTAGAGGCATAAGTACCATTTTCTCCCCTCACTCCTAATATATATCCAACGAGAAAAGTAAATTTCGGTTATTATCCGTAGCATGCCAACGTCTGGTTTTATTTTATTTTTTCTTTGACTGAAAATTTCTCTTCCCACTCTGTCCAATTCATTTACTGTGTCGATTGAATGTGCCACCAACCATTCTGAACTTTTCGACTTCCTCTCAGTGATGTGTTGGTAAATTTTTAACAACCGGCTCGCTTTATGAAAAATTTGATTCTTCACAAAGTTCTATTGTATCTTCAGATGTCTTTGTTTCTTCTTCTTCAAATTTTGTCCTTTTAATGTTTAAGAAGTTTCGTTCTATTTCCTTTTTTCAACTAACGGCTATCCGCTTTTTCGACCGCAAAACTCTAACCCTGATTAAAATTATTTTAATTATTAAAAGAAAAAAAGAAAAAAACGAAATAAAAACATATATTAAAGAAAATTTTCCTATATTACCTACAACTTACCTATTATCAAATGAACTCCTGAACAAAAAAAATGTAACACTAATATTATCACTCGTAGTCGATCAAATGACCAGAGACTGTAGCCGTCGCGACGAATTTTTGTATTTATCGATAGTGCAACAATGTTGCATTTCCAAGAACTTAATGTTGCAAGTTCTTGGAAATTCGCCGAAAAATAAGGCATTATTGTGTATTCAAATGCCCAGTTCTGGAGTTTTGATAACGTGTTTGTGTTTTAATGAATACAGACATTGTTTAGTAAATAAAATCGTTTCCAAATTCCCGTTCGTAAATTGAGTTTGTGTTTTGTGAATTCTCCTTTATGCGTTCATTTTTGATAATAATAATAATCATAATAATATATGTAAGTGTTTATTATACAATTTCAAAAATATTTACGAGAAAAAGTATATACCACCATTCATCATCTATCCTTTCATAAAGAATTTTAATAACCGGCTCGCTAAATTTGAAAAATTTTTAACAACTGGCTCGCACGAGCCGGTCCCAACACACCACTGCTTCCTCTCCTTAAATGTTCATTTTCTTCGTGTTGGCTTTCTTCTTCCAGCTGAACAGACCAGGCAGGTAGAGAGATGCTGAGATATTTGTAATCACTAGCGGTCGTTCACACATTTAAGAGAATACCAATTAATCCAGCCACTCTACAAATATGCTGATCTCTTTTGCCATGGAGTAATACTCATGCAGCCGCTCTTAATAGTTGTAGTGCATTATAAGAATGCCAGCAGGATGATCTTTATTATTTTCGTCTTTCTGACCCAATACATATGCACATATCACGGAAGTAATTTTTACTGGCATGGAAACATATATTCACCATTGGTTCTCCAAGGCTGTAAGAAAAGAACCAGACATACCATAAATAGCTTTCAACCCAGTCGTTAGAATTTTCTGCAAAGATAGATTTCCTTACGTACGGTCTTGAACCGTATTTTTAGAATAATGATTAAAAGGGCTCATTCCGATAGCTGTAAGATCTCTAACACAACTCGAACGACATCTTCCAGTTTCGTGACCGCACTTAGCAATAGTGGAGTATATACACCAGCAATGTAAGAACATGAATTCATTATGTAAAAAAAAAATATATATAATACCAATTTTGAAATCTCTTTATTATTTCTAAAGAAAATTCCGATATTAAACCCAGTATGACGAGAGAAGAAGAAAAAAAAAAGTACTGAATAACTACAATGATACAAATACCCTATCTGTCCTTCTTTCTACATTTGGTAATCTTTCAGAGCAATTCCTCCAGCCCTTTAGAACATCATTATCTTCAATTTTCATGCCACCTTTATCATCTCCAATTCCTTTTATAGTACTTTTTCCCAATTTCTAAACTTTGCTATCTTCCTGATACCTTCTGTATTCTTATCAGTATCTTCATGGCTTTGTTCAGCTTCTTTTACGCATTGCTTCGCTTTCTTATATTTTTCTCTATATTCTCTCAGAGAACATGCTGACTTATTTGCTAGGAACTTTCGCTTTCTTCTTTTCCAGATCTGCCTTTTTAACTTCTGGAGTCCACTATGGAGCATTGCTTTTTTTTTTTTTTTTTTTTTTTTATTTCCTTGCAAAACAACTTTACCACATGCCTCTGCTACATCAATCAATGTTTTTTTTTTTTTTTTTCTCTTTCACTCTTCTATTGGTTAGAATTTCTAATAATTATTTTATCAAAAATATATGAAAATTATAACTGATCTACCGAAACTAGTTGAATATGCTACAAAGAAGTCAAGGTAAACAAACGACTATAGTAAGAGGCCCCATTTGAAGATAATCATCGAAACGAATCGCTAATATAGTGCTGCAGTTGTCGATACGATTTATAGTTTCGTCTGAAATGTCAGAATATATCAGATGTGGTCCAACCAAAGAGGGGGGGGCCCCCTTCATAGTAGTTGGAAAAAAAGATACCTGCTCTATTTCGCATAATCTGGGTTCAAAAGAATGTAAAAAGTGTTAAGAATCTTAATAAATAACTCAAGGTAAGTTACCTAATCTCCAGATATGGCATTGTTATTCCTTATGGAAATGCATTTCTTCTCCGTAACACCATCAAATTAGCAAGAGGATAATGTGCAATTAGAATATGTAATACACCAACCCTATAAGTCTCGGCGTTATCCTAAATACCTACGCGGAAAAGTAACAACCCAACCAAAGAAGTTTGAGTAGCAAAGTAAGTTGTCATTTCCAAACACTTTACAAGGTGTTATATTCTTCGTTTCAAATAATTTTCAGCATGCCATATTTAACACTATCCTTTTACATTTCCAAGATTACTAATAAAACCGTAATTAAAAATACTTTTAACTATTTAATTTTGACATACATTGTAACACAAAATAATCTGAGTTGGAGTTATCAGATGCTAATTCCAATACTGCATATATATATATGCATATATATATATAATATTATATGTAGAAAGTATTTTACCTTGGGTATAATAAATGGTCTTTAACATTTATATTATATAAGTTTTTTATACTTGTTTTTTTATAATTAATAATTTTTTATAATTTTTACAAATAAGTTTTTTTACCGTGGGAATAATGTATTAGGGTTACCAAGTAATTTTATAAACTTGGTTATTTTACTCCTAATCCCAAGTAAGCAAACAGTTAAGAGATGTATACTGCAATACATTTCAACCTTTTTTTGAGGTCTCCTCAAAAAAGGTTGAAACCGGTCTGGGTAGTGACCCCACCCATAATGTATTGCAGTATACATCTCTTAGTGAGATGTGCTTTCCATTATGGAAAATATTCTTATTTTTATTTACTTATTTAAGAATAGTGATCAGAGCTTTACCCATCTTTACAATGAGTTGCCCTGGTGTTGCACCACCTTTAGACTTGAACTACGTTCAGGCGCAAACTTAACTGTTTGCTTACTTGGGATTAGGAGTAAAATAACCAAGTTTATAAAATTACTTGGTAACCCTAATATATATATATATATATGTTAAGAATATATATATGTTAAGAATACCAAGCAATTTTTTAAACCTGGTTTTACTCCATTTCCCAAGTAAGCAAACAGACAAATAAGTCAAGTTTGCGCCTGCAAGTGATGCAAGTCTAGCTGATCCTACAGGTAGTGCAAGACCAAGGCAACTCGTGGTAAAGGTGGCATGAGCTCTGATCACTAATCTTTATATTTACCCTTAATGCCAAAACACATCTCCAAGAAGAAGATGCATGATGTTTTGTATTAAAGGCAAGGGGCCACTACCCAGACCGGTTTCGACCTTTATTGAGGTCTCATCAGTGGGAGCTAGGCTAGAAATACCAAGATTTAGTAATACAGAGCTCATAAGTATTTTACCAGAACAAGTTGCCATAAGGTGTTTTAACCTTATTAAATAAAAATCTCTGGAGGAGATATAAATGTAGAAAGTATTTTACCTTGGGTATAATAAATGTTAAGAATACCAAGCAATTTTTTAAACCTGGTTTTACTCCATTTCCCAAGTAAGCAAACAGACAAATAAGTCAAGTTTGCGCCTGCAAGTGATGCAAGTCTTGCCTTTAATACAAAACATCATGCATCTCCTTCTTGGAGATGCGTTTTTTTAAAGATTTACAAACAAAATCAGACGAAATAAAAATTTATGGTAGTTGTGGAGGTACGAGTTATGAATATAGGTTATACAGCTGGAACGGAGTCAGTATTAATAGAAAGAAACATTCATATCAACTTTTACTCTAGGTAGTATCCTTTTTTTTGTATACCAATACAGGAAGTTTAAACAATAAACTCATGTGGCTTAAATTATTAACCGGAGAATTTCAAATACATATTGTGTGAATTTCTGAGACGCGGATTAAAGATCGTTCTTGATATCGAGGGACATAAAAGTAATTATGTTGCCAGGAGAGACGGAATTGGGATAAAAAAATTGCTTCTTATGAAAGGATATCAAGAAAGCATTACGTATTGAACTCCTATTTGCGGTAGTAGGTCGAGATGCGATCGTGCGTCCTAAGCATAGAGGTTTCATATAGTTGCTGTTGGAATGAGTCGAAAGACTAATCACTTGAGGCCCAAGCTACAATTATTCACATAGTGCCTAACATACTTGTTCTTAAACTGATTCATTAATAAAGCACTGACAACCACCTTAGACATCCTGTTCCATTCATCCCCCCCCCATCGTACCAAAGTAAATAAACTTTACATCCCTACTAATCACACTTTTACTCGACTTCCAATGATGACTTTTTTGTTCTTTTCCCGCTCCTGTCTTATATTGAAAAATGTCTATCCTTATCCTATCAGCCAGTGGCGCACCCAGAGGGGGGGGCAAGGGGCCCGGGCACCCCCCAAAGAAAAGGAAAAAACACTAGAAAAATTTCCAAAAATTTTTTTCTAATTAAAATTCATTTTTTTTTATTTATGTTGTGTGCTACTTATGAATTAGTGATCACTGCAGATGCTCAGTTATAGGTCGTATGCGAGTGTAGTGTGTATTCGCAAAACGTCTACTTAACTCGCCCCCCCTCCCCAAAGGTTAAATCCTGAGCGCTCGGCCCCCTCCAAGATTAAATCCTGAGTGCGCCACTGCTATCACCTCTCTTCTATCAACCAATTTCTGTAACCCACAAATATTCACTCCACAAACTTGAAACATCTAGGCAGTGGCGGCCGGTGAAAATTTTAAGTGGGGGTGCTGCATATACAAAAGTAAAAATAAAAAGCTAAAAAGTTATTTTTACCTAATCAGTAACCAATTTATTAATAAATAAATTTACATATTAAAAAATTGCTTTATTAAAAATATTTCACCCTCACCACAAACAAACACCAATAATAAAAGTTTTGTATCTCACAAAAATAACGTGGAAGCATATGATACACTGCCCAACCAAGCAGTGTTGGAATGACTTTTAATGTGCAATCACAAGCGCAAACGAAAATCGGCGAGACTGGCTGTGATTGGCCGAATTTGATAATTCGAACAATTCCAATTATTAACTATTCAATCACTGTCGAAATATAAGTTGTAACCTAAAAACATGTTGTATTGCATTTATATAATGTTGTAAGCATTGTTATTATTTATAAACACAAACAAAATTTAAATTTTTAATTTTTTCCTTGTGGTGCTTCAGTGTCGCAGTGCTTATGTACGGGCCGCCACTGCATCTAGGTCTCTCAACCCCTTCCACATCCTCAAGAAACCCAGACGATTAAATCTGCATGTAGTCGAGATACAAACGTGTCAAGTAAATAAACGTCTCATAAAGACGTTTACTGATTTATTTATTTTTGTCCGTACTGGTCAGCGTGCTTTAAGGATCCAAAAATCTGCTCTGCTTCTTCTTTTTCAAAAAATTGTATAAAAACTATTAAAAACGTTCTAATATACAACAGTTTAGTCTTTGTTTTCGTGATGTAAACGTTACGCAAATTTAAAAGCGATGGGCATGGTGCATCGTCTTCGTATTCTCGGTTTGAAAAACGTATACATAAAATACCTTCAACACCGTTTCCCGTTGTCGAGAAGGATAAAAATAAATGCTAATTAAAAAAAAAAATACACAATTATACCTGTGCTAATGAGAGTCCGTATGCTTTTAATTCTCACGCAAATTTCAGTCAATGCTCATGCGCGAGGGTGTGTGCTGCATAATTTCTGTTCATATTTAACTACTAATAAAAGCACGTCGATGTTTCACTGCATATTCTTCATTGGGACAGTGGCGTAGCTAGGTGGGTGGGGAGGGTGCGGTCCACCCCGGGCGGCACTTTGAACCGTACCCTATACGTCGTTTTGACTTTTTGTAGTATTTCTGGTGTGTAGTGAGAGGGGCGGCAAAAGCTCTAGCAACGCCACTGCATAGGGAATCGCATTGCTTTCTCTTTGACAGTAATGCTTGCCTAATTTGATTTACAGGTGCACTCAGAATGTCTTGATACGTTTATAACCCCCCCCCCAGATGTAACAGTTCATCAGAGGCGAATTCTCCATGCTTGCTGCGCAAGCTCATTAATTGAGAAAGAAGTAATATTTATTTGTTAATAAATGCATGCATTTATAAGCATTCCATTTAGGTTTTTATTTTTGTAGACAGACGACGTCTTAAGCTTGCGCAGCAATAATTGAGCTTTGCGTTGTGTCGAAGGCCGATGCTTGCTCGGTTGTAGGAGCTTCCTGGTCCTCGAAGCAGCACTGTGATTTCATGCACGCGCATAGCCATTTCACATCATCTCACTCTGTTGCTTAAACACAGGCCACGCATTCAACGTAGCTCTAGCCAGCGAGCTTCAGCCAGCCTTTACAAGTGTGCATGTTGCTTGGGAAAATTAAGTTACAACCAACTTTTTATGACGATGTTATTGACCAGTTCATAAAGAAGAACCGTAGGGTAGAATTTGTATTCAAGTAGCTAAATTGAAAAGATAGAATATCATTTATAAAATAAAGATTGTATTTGTATGATTAAATGTACATATATTTCTAAATATATAGTTTTAAATGGTCAGTAATTCATTATTCTGCTAATCGGACTTCAATCACACCTCTCACTCCCTGAATGATAACCAGAGCAAGCATTAATTTCAAGACCAGCATTCGCCCCTGCTTCATGACTATTTATTTCAAATAAATAACTACTCCAAAATTATTCCTTCATGAATTTCTCCAGTGCGTGCAGTGCACACATAGCAAACCCCTTGAATACTGTCCATGGTTGTTCATCATATAAAGTGAACAATACAAACCATCTTTTAGTGTGTAGATAAGGTAATGGAAAATTGAATGGAAGAGGATAACCAGGATTATCCTAGATGATCCTAACTGTTTCCACAGAACAGAAGTAGACAGAATGAAAGAGGAGGCAGAGAGGTTGGTTTGGTAAGTTTTGAGCTGAACTGTAAATGGGTATTGGTTAGCAGTACCTATATATTAATTGAGCAGGTTTTGTTCCTTGTTTTACCTACCCAAAATTTTTGTTCACTTTTTGAGCCCTTGTTCAACAGAAAGTGTGTAAAACACTGAAAAAAAAAAAAAAACTCAGGTAGTTGGCAACCCCCCCCCCCAACATCATAATCAGACTATGCTGAAGTGTGCAATAATCCTGGATAACCAGGATTATCCTAGATGATCCTGACTGTTCCACAGAACAGAAGTAGACAGAATAAAAGAGGAGGCAGAGAGGTTGGTTTGATAAGTTTTGAGCTGAACTGTAAATGGGTGTTGGTTATCAGTAGCTATATATTAATTGAGCAGGTTTTGTTCCTTGTTCTATCCAAAATTCTTGTTCAACAGAAAGTGTGCTAAAACACTAAAAGAAAAAAACTCAGGTAGTTGGCAACCCCCCCCCCCCCCAACATCATAATCAGCCTATGCTGAAGTGTGCAATAAATGCACACAGTCATCAGCAAATCTAAATCTAATTCCCTAAAAACTTACAGGAGAAAACTTTTGGTATGCTTTCTAGTCCTTTGCTAAGGCCATCAGATGCAACTTCTAATCACCATTAATTTCTCTCTCATTCAGATGACACTACTTTTGCAATAATACAAAGATAAAACTGACCTCTTGACATCACTCCTTTTCTCCACTTCCTACATAGATGACCTAGGGCAAATCTCCTCCTGCTGTACCAGAGTCTGAGCACCCATAAACCTGCTCTGGTTTCACAGCAAAAGTACATCAGAAGGATACCAAAACGTCTTCTGGTTCTGATAGCATCTCTCCAGTTGTACTTGAACATTGCACTCCAGAGTTAACCTGTTCTGTCTTATCTCTGCAAATCTTTTATGCTTTGGTGCTTACCCATCATCTTCATCCAGCTAATTCCATATCATCAAACTACTGACCATCACTCATCACTTCAATATTCTCCAAAATAATGGAGAGAGTCATCGATAGTCAACTTCTTCACTACCTAGAGGCTCACCAGGTAATTAGTGACCACCAGTATGGATTCTGCCATTCAAGGTCCATGGCTTACCTCTAAGCCTACATTATCGACCACTGGACACGTGCCATGGAAATGTTTTTGAGAAACATATGCTGTTGTTCTTGACATTTCCAGAACTTTTTGGCATGAAGGCTTGGTTAGTAAACTGCCATCCGTTAGTCTACCTGAAGCTGTCTGTAACTGAGTAGTCAACTTTCTCTCTTGTTGTTTACTGCATGTGATGGTGGATGACTCCCTCTCTAATAGTTTCTCCATCAATGCAGGAGTGCCTCAGGTTCTGTTCTATCATCCACCCTCTTCTCCTATACAAAATCACCCACTCTCAATCATCGCTAATCTCATTTGCAGCTTTGCTGATGCTAGCACTCACCATTCTTTTTACTCATTACGCAAACCATGCTATGCTTAGACAGCCTAAGTTTCAGAATGTCTTCAACCAGTGCCTTAAATATTGATCTTCATACATAAAATGTAGTCTTTTCTCTTACAAAAAGGATCGTTCACCTTACCATACTTTACTCTCAGTAATACAAATCAACAGACAGGATCACATCCCTCTGTTTGGATTAACATTTATTTCCAGCTTCTCCTACCATAAACACTTCACATCAAATTGCTTCCTCAGCATCTATAAAACTAGGCTCTCTCTTCTGCTTATGATACTATTTTTCACCCACCCAGCTACTCAGGAGGCTGTTTAGACGGATAAAAGAGAATAGTGTGACAGGAAGGGTAGTAAGCATATTGCCTAGGTATGACTGTGGTGAGATGAGATTATGAATGATATGTTGGCTGAAATGTGTGAGGAGAGAGGGGGGGGGAGTACAATTTGTTAATGTGTGGAATGAGTTTGAAGGACGAAGTGAACTATATAAGAGAGATGCACTGCATTTGAGTGGTTATGGTGTCGCCTGGAGAGACAGCTACTGGAAGGTAGAGAAGTGAGTACAGAGAATGAATCAGATCAAGTAGGAAGTGATGTGGAAGAGTAAGACAGGAGAGATTGAAGAGGTGGTTAAGAATGAGGAAGTGAGTGACATGAGTTTGGAAAATGAGAGAATGGGTGTGCAAGAGGAACAGGGAAATGAGGAGGCTCAGGATGGACAGGGATAAGAGCGTGAGAACGGTGGATGTGAGAGCATGGTGTAGATAGGAAAGGAATGGAATGGGATGACTAGGGATCAATTAGAAACAGTTGGAATCAAAGAGGGGTCTAAATGAATAAGCAGAAAGGGAAATGGCCCCAGTCAAGCATGGAGAGATCACATCGAATGAGTCATATCAGTGGAACTAGCTGTAGATCCAGGAATGATCTGTTGTGTTTTTATACAAATACTAGAAGTGCAAGAAACAAGAAAGATGAAATGGTTACACTAATTGAGTCTGTTAACCCAAATATTGTTGGAATAAGTGAGACATGGTTAGATGAGGACGACATCCTGATAGGAATAGAGATGGAAGGGTATGACGTGTTTCGTGAGGATAGAAGGGGTAAAAAGGGAGGGGGGAGCTATTGATGATAGAGAAAGAGTTATGTCCATACAAAGTAGAGATGCAAGAGGGAAATAGTGCCAGTGGTTTTGAGGCAGTGTGGTGTGAGATAGAGGTGAATAAAATCAAATACTTGGTTGAATGTTGTTATAGACCAGGTAATGTGGATAGTGGTGATAATGAAATGTATAATCAAATTAGCCAAGCAAATAAGTAAAGGGTGATCATAATGGGCAATTTTAATTATGGCAATATAGACCGGAATGATGAGATAGCAACTGGAAGTAAAGAAAATGAGTTTCTTAAGTTTTTGAGGGATAACTACCTCAGACAGTATGTAACAGAGGGCACATGAGGATTGAAGGTCTTGGATTTGGTCATCTCATCAGAGGATGTAATTATAAATGAGATGTCAAATCATCCACCAATTGGTGACAGTGACCATGAGGTGATTACCTGGGTGGTTGCCAACAGTATGAGGACGTCTGTGAGAAAAAGGTATATGTGGAACTACAAGGGGGGGGGTGATTCAGGAGACAGCTTATGGATGTAGCATGGAATGAGGAGTTAGCTGGAAAAGAGATCAATGCAGCTTATGGGATTTTCAAAAACTATCTAGTAGATGCAATGTCTAAATGTATTCCAAGGGTGAGAAAGTTAAATAAAGTAAGTGTGAGATGGATGAATAAAGAGATTAAGCATGCGATACAGAGAAAAAAGGCATTGTGGAGGCAGCATAAAAGAAGTGGAAATAACTAATTCCATGAAGTCTACAAAGACCAGGCAAGGAGGGTGACTTGGTTGGTGAGGGTAGCTAAAGAGAGGTTTGAACAGCACTTAGCTAATGAAGCCAAAAAGAATCCTAAGGAGTTCTTTTGATATGTAGCCAGCAAAAGAAAGCATGATTATGGAAGGATGATATTGATTGGAGAAAATGGTATAAAGACAGCTGTTGCAGAAGGTGTGGTGGAGATACTTAATGAGTAGTTCATAAAGGTCTTTCAATCTTGTGAATGTGACTTGATGGAGAGAGTGAGAGCAGTTGATGATGGGGAAGAGACTAAGTGAGCAAGAGGTGTATGGGGAGTTGAGCAAACTAGATGTAAATAAGGCTGTGGGACTTGATAATATATCACCACATATTCTGAAGGAATGTGCCAGGGAGTTTACGCCGGCCTTGACATATTTTTTTAATACAAGTTGTGCACTGGGTCAAGTTTCTAAGGAGTGGAGGGAGGGCAAGATTGTGCCACTTCATAAAGGAGGTGATAGAACTCAAGCATCAAACTATAGGCCTATCTGTGAGTCAGGTGTTGTGGTTAAGTTGTTGGAGAAGCTTGTGAGAATTAGGATCCAGACTTGGGTTGAAAACAATGGTATTAGTCTTGGATGGACAGCATGGATTTGCTAAAGGGAGGTCATGTTTTAGTAATTTACTTACTTATTACAATAAGGTGACTGCTTCCTTGGACAGAGGAGAAGGATACACAGTAATATATTTAGATTTTGCAAAGGTTTTTGATAGATTACCACACGATAAGTTGATAGTTAAAAAGTAGAGTGAATGGGGTTGGATTTTAGATTGGTGCATTGGATTGGAGACTGGCTATCTGATAGGTATCAACAAGTTGTGTATGGGGGAGCGATATCCAGGAAAAGGAAAGTCAGTAGTGGTGTGTCTCAGAGGTCTGTTTTAGGGCCATTGCTGTTTAACTTGTATATTAATGATATTGGTGAAGATTTGGATGGAGATATTCAGTTGTTTGGGATGAACCATGCAGAGTAGAGAAGATGTTGTGTCCTTATAAGAAGACTTGAATAAATTGAGTTATTGGGCACAGGAATGGGGATGTGAGTTAAATGTTGCAAAATGCAAGGTTTTAAAATTTGGACAACAAAAATGGGGTGCAGAATTTATGCTTGGTGAGGATATATTGTCGGAGGTGGATGAAATAAGAGATTTTGGGGGTGATAGTGGATAAGGATATGAAATTTAGGGGACACATATCCAAAATTGTGAAGACAACACAAAGGCTTCAGGGAATGTTGTGAAGGATACTGACTTGTAGAAGTAGGGAGATTCTTGTTCCATTGTATAAGGCTTTGATTAGGCCACACAAACTATTTTGCCCAGATTTGGTCACCTGAATTTCAGAAGGATGAAGAGCTGTTGGAAAGAGTCCAGAGGCAACTGACTAAGGTAGTTTCTAACCTCTGGAATGTTGAGTATGAGGTAAGATTGAGAAGATGCAACTTGCAAAGTCTGGTGGATAGGAGGAAAAGGGGAGATATGATAGAGACCTATAAGTTAGTAGGAGAGATTCTACAGAAATTAGTGGGAGATCAGGGGAGAACCAGAGGTCATCCCTGGAAACGGTATAAAGAGGGTGTGAGTAGGGAGGTGAGAAGCAGGTTTTTTCCATGCAGAATTGTGAATGATTGGAATGCCTTGCATTAGAGTGTGGTGTCTGCAGAGAATTTGAGTGTGTTTAAAGCACGGTGTAATGAGCTGTGTGTATGTATGTATGTATGATAAAAGGACCTCCCAGATGAGTCTTTGACTCCATGGGGTCTTGGGTAATAATAATAATAATAATAATGCCCTAAAAAAATTGAGTAAGAAATCCACCTATCATTAGAATACTGTCATATATTTTGGGACGATGCATCTAATACCTCCATAAAAATCTTCAATGTTATCCAGAGAAGAAAAATTTGGTTTAAAGATGATCCCTACAAAACTCATTTGAACCTGTTTTGTAGATGCAGTGTTCCAGCACTGTGTTTGCTCTACAGATACTTCCATGGTCACTGTTCATTCCCCACTGAAGTAGTAACATTATTCCTCCACTTTGTTGTGCCTATTTAAGCAAGTCAGAGTGGCAGCTGTCTAGCATCCCTTGTTCAGTGCAATTGCAAACACACACAGCAAACCCACTTCTCTTTCTCTTTTTATTCCATGTCTTCTGGAACAGCCTTCCTTATGAAGTATTTCCAAACAATTACAAACTGCAACTCCTATAGTAAAATGTCAATAAAATTCCCAATCTGTATCTATGCTCCACATTCAGCACAAATGTCTAAGTATAGGTTCTTCGATCTCTTGTGTATGTAATCAACATAAAAAGTCAAAATACTATATAGCTGGTGTCTAATATCTAAGGACAAACACTATTTCTGAATATTACAACTGCAAATTCAGATGAATTTGCAGTTGTAATATTTGCAGTTGACAATTTGTATAACTGACAATTTCGAGTAGAAAGCAGGTACACATGGTAGTGCTCAGGATAAAAGGTAAAAGGCTGAGCTAAGTGAATTTGAAGGAACTCTTTTTGTGAAGGAATAAAGTTGCAAAGTTGGATGTCTTTTAATGTCTCAAAGATATCATCTAGATCAGTGCTTTCCAAACTTATGATGTAAAGTCCCCTTTGGAAAAATTAAAATATTTCACGGCCCTCATCGAAAAAAAAAAATCGTAATACAGACATATATTATTATAATATTTATCGTATTTATATTCAATATAAAACATACACAGTGAATATTGCAAAAATCAAATGAAAATATTACATTTTTAGCATCTTACATACACATTTGACATGGCACACTTAGTCTTAAAACATTTTAAATTTGTTTTCATTATTTCACGGCCCCCTCAACAAAACTGATGGGCCCCCAAGGGGGGCCACGGTACACAGTTTGGGAAGCACTGAACTAGATGATTTTATGCAGAGAAGAATTATTGGAAAGCTTGAAGAAGGCTGCGGAATTACTGATATTGGCAGAATTTGGAATCTCACATAACATTGTATGCAGGCTCTATGCAGCATTTCAAACCATTGGAAAGTGTTCCAGACATTTGCTAAGAGGTTGCCCACCATGCTCTAACATGAGGACAGATTTTTTTGTTATAACAGCAAAATGTAATCGATGCACTGTGGCAAGTCAGCTTGCAAGTTGGTTTTGTTAGATCCTAAATGAAGGAATCTTGGAAAGAAATCATTCATTTAGGGTCTAACAAATAAAAATTGCAAACCTAGACAAATACCTGCACATCAGGTGTAATTAAAAGTGAAACTTCCTCACTTTATGTAAAAATTTTGTATTCTTTATTTAAGTACCTTATATTTATGCTATTGTGATTAATTTGAGATTTCATTTTTATGTCTTAAAAAAGAGGGATAATGTGAATTAAATTTAAGCCTTACTTAAGCTGTGTAAAATCTATTGTGAGTCATCATAAAGCTGTTAAGTATTAATTCCTGGAAGGCCTAAAGCTACATGCGTACAGTGTAACGCTGGCAGGTATAGCAGGAAAATCACGTAGCCATGTGATTCATGTATTCCATGAATCCAAGTATATCAGCGTCATAGAAACGAAGGATAAGCCAAAGGGTGAAATTAGTAAGGATCGTGTGCAAAAAGGGGCTGAAAAAGAGGGCGCTCTATAGGAGTATAAAAGGGGGTTGAGCCTGGAACACAGGGCTTTTTCCTACTGGAAATTGGCGTACATTATTCCAATTCATAAACCTGGAAAGGATCCCACTCTGCCACAGAATTACAGACCAATCAGTCTCATCTCTAATCTCGGAAAAATAACTGAGAAGGTAATTCTTACTAGGCTTCAAGATTCTGTACTCCGGTTAAACATCCTGCCTGAGGAGCAGTTTGGTTTCAGACAGTTGCATAGTACCACACAACAAATACACAGATTGGTGGAACATATCATCACAGGTTTTAACTGGCGCCAATGCACTGGGGCTGTTTTCCTAGACTTAGCCAGTGCATTTGACAAGGTTTGGCATTATGGTTTACTATACAAGCTTATATCATCCGGTATTCCAATCGGAATCATTCAACTCATCAAGACGTACCTCTGCGATAGGCACATGCAAGTGAGACTAAGTGGAGTAGTGTCCTCACAGAAACACATCTTGGCTGGAGTTCCACAAGAGTGCTTACTAGCACCAATCCTATTCTCCTTATACCTGCATGATATACCACACAACCCATTATCTTCAATTAAAGCTCTTTACGCTGATGACACAGCGATATTGGCCAGATCATTAAAGCCTCACTTAGCCATCAAGAAACTGCAAGAAAACCTACTGCAAATAGAGCAATATTTTGCCAAATGGCGTCTCCAGGTGAATCCTCAGAAGAGCGTAGCCGTCTTATTCTCTAGAAGATCAGTGCTTCCCAAAGAAGATATTCTCCTCTTTAACACAAAAATTCAGTGGAAAACAGAGATCAAGTACCTTGGTGTAGTAATGGACAGTAAACTGACTTTCAACTCCCATATCAAGACTCTCTGTGCAAACACATCCAAAACCATAGCCCAGTTCTATCCGCTAATAAACAGAAACAGCAAACTGAGCACCAGAATCAAACTTCTCATATACAAACTGATGGTTCGTCCAATACTCACTTATGCCTCACCGGCCTGGAGCCATACTTCAAACTCAAATATCATTAAATTACAACGCATTCAGAACAAGTGTCTTAGAATGATCTTTGGCGCTCCATGGTTCATCCGAACTGTCCAACTGCACCGCGACATGGAGGTCCCCTATATTTACACCTTCATGCGGACTATAGCAACCAAATTCTTTTCAAAGGCAACTGTGCATCCTAACAGACTGATCCAACTGGCCGCTGACTATGATGCAACGGACTATTCTAAGCACAAAAGACCTAAAGCCATCCTAAACCCCCTCACTGAGGATTAATCTCCTAGCCCAATCAGGGTGAGCAATATAGCTCATAAACTCTTTCTACTCACAGTCTCTGTTAAGATAGCCGGGAATATGAAAAGCTTTTGCTTCACCCGTTAAGCCAGTAATGTTACTAGTTACTACACAGGGCTTTTTCTTGATCTCTTGTCGTATCGTTTTCCTGTTGAGTGGTTCGGAAGTTGGCGGGGAAGTTTCGCATGAGGGGGGAAGTGAAGTCTGTGATGTTGGGCAGTGAGTGTTCATAAAGAAATGAAGCTGGATTCTATGCAAAGCTGAAGGTAAAAATTCCAGTCCTAGCAGGATCAGGTCATCGCTGAAACGGCCCATCGAGTTGTTCCTGAAATGCAAAGATTTTGAGTCCGTTTCCAGCAGAAAGAATGAAGATAGCATAACTCCTACATTGGCGTATAGACAGCCAAAATAGATGAGAAATATCCAGATAAACACGTGGTGCAGAACGATGCGGAAAAAAGTTGGTAAGGTGCTATTGCTCTAATTTTGTGTGAATGTTCATTAGAAGAAAGAAGATTGTTTACGATTTTGAAATTAAGAACTTTATAGTAAGGAACTCTGTGGACAGTCACTATTTAGAAAGTTAACCTTGTTTGTGAGTAAGAAGAATTGTTTAGGAGAGATCTTTTGTAACTTGTATGTGATAGGATTAACTTGATGCGATATGAAAGGTAGAATTCAGTGTCTCAGTAACATTAGAATGGTTGACATTTGTTCTTACGAGTAATACTGCTAGAAGGAATTTAGCTTAACTTATTATCATTTGCTATATATCCCAGTGTGCAATTACTGTGTTTAGCATGCCTTATAAGTTTTAATTAGTTCGAATGTGTTAATCTCTTAGTTCGACTTTATTTAGTATTGAACATAATTAAGTGTATGAGTTTGTATTGTGTTTTAGATATTCTAATAAACATGTCATATTTTCCTGAACCTGAGTCATGCCTGATTACGATTCCAAATTACCACTTATAAAAATAGACCCTATTTAGGCAGGAAGGATTTAGAGAGTGAATATAATAATAGATTTAGGTCATGACTGCAATAATCTGAATCTATACGGCAGTTAAAATAAGATATTGTGTAGGTAATCTTCAGAGTCTAGTATTGTATCCCTGAGCAAGGATCTTTTCTGCTATAGGATACTGGCTGGCGCAGCAAAATATAAATTTGCCAGTATCTGTAAAGGAAACAATCCTAGATACCTAAATAAGATAAAATCGTATAAATCATATAAAACAAACAATGCAACAGTTCCATTCAAGTACAGGTATGTCGATATCTCAAAAAATTGTGACAAGTAGGCCTATATGCCTGAATACACCCCCTTTATCTGCAGCTCATCATAGAGCACATTTTCAGTGGTGTTGTATCTGACTCCATGGAAGTTAGGAAAATAAAAAAAAAAGATAAAAATAAAAATTGGACAAGATGCCAATGGACAAATGTACTCTGTACAGATGAGAGGCGTTTAAGTCTTTCCTGTGATTATAGATGACACTTGATTTGATGTGAAAGTGGTACTGCTCTCCATTGTGAGATTGTTCTTGAATGGGATAGATACGGCGGTGATGGGGTCGAGACATTATGCTTAATGGACACACCAAGCTACAAGTGCTGTAAAAAGGACTATGACTGGTGAATGACATTGCAACGAAGTACTTCAGCATCACGTTCAATAGGTCTGTGGTTAAAGAATTCATTTTTATGGATAACAATGCCATATCACATTGTACATGAGCAGTGGAGATACTTCTGGAGTCTGAGGATATTAATCTAATCGAGTGGCCAGCATGCTCCCCCAGACCTCAATCCCTTAGAACACATTTCGGGTGCAATAGGGAGACATATTGCTGCTTGAAATTCCCCTCCAGAAAGAAAAGAAGGTTTTATCCTTGCTCTAAAGGAGGAGTGGACCAGTTTTCCTCAAAAACTCCTGAATCACTTGGTGCTAAACATGGTACGACGTGAGAGCTATATCACAGTTCGGGGTGGATATGTCCTATACATAACATGACCTATATTATGTCTTTCTGCATAATTTTCTGTAAGCATTGTACATTAATTTCTTAGGAAATACATATTTGTATGCACTTTATAACATTTTTTGTGTAATATAATTTATTAGTATGGTGGCAATAAATCTATGTCCAATAAATTGAGCTGTAGTCATGAAAATTTTTTCATATACATATATATAAAAATGTAGTTCATCCTTAGCTTTTGGACACCTTTTGTTTATGTGTGTGTGTTTATAATAAGAATGCGAGAAGATATAGCAACCAGTACAAATATATACAGGCTAACCTATGCGATAATAGCTAACCTAACAATAGCACACTGATAATGTGCTATCAAGTTATTTTTGTCTGTGAAGCTGGTTTTAACTTGGATAGATTTGCACTCCCAAACATAAAAGTGGCCATGTACTCTAAAAAAATATGAGTAATTCATGAGTGAGTTAATGCTATTGCCACCTTAGACATCAAGCCTGATATTAGAATTGTAGATATGAAACTTAGCTCTTTGCTTTATACAGATAATAAAAAAGATAAGATAGATGCAATGAGTGAGATCGCAGAGCGGAGTGATACATAGGGCAAAGCGGCAGCTGGAGCATATGCACAAATGTCTACCGAGTGTACCAGCCAATAAAAAAAGTATGATAGGAAAAATAAGAGTGTGATTGTGAACGTAAACAAAATGAAGGGGCGAGTGCTGTATGGAGATTCGTTAGTATGAGGTGTGATAGTAGAGAATTTGACAAAATCATACTAACCTGGTGCGACCATTAAGGATGTAAGTGAGTCTATTAGGGAGCAAAGCAAAGGGTGAAAGAAATGATAGTAGTGGCAGGTATGAATGATTTGAAAGGAGATAAAATGAAAACGATAGAGAACCTGAAGGTATTGTTTGAGGTAGCAAAAGAGAAGAGTGAGAAAGTTAGGATGATTAGTCTTTTGCTGCGGTATGACAGTGAAGAGTTTAGAAGGAGGGCCATAATTGCAAATGACTTTATGCATGGGCTATGCAGGATGAATGGTGTGGAGTGAGTTTGATGGGCAAAAGAATCTATATAAGATGGATGGTTTGCATTTGAATGGATTCGGTGTAAGGAGACTTGAAAAAGTGTTGTTGAATGAAGTGGATGTGCAGAATCAGGGAAACTAGATTTATTAAGGGGGGGGCGGAATAGATATGCAGACCTTAGGGAGGCAGTTGAGTGTATGAATGAGTTTAATATGCCCGAGTGAATAAGAAGGACAACAAATCAGAATGGGATAGTTAGTATAAGGCATCAAGGTAGGGATGGGGCTAATGGGTCTGCAATTCATGTATACTAATGCTAAGAGTGTCCGCGCGGTTAGCCTAGTGGCTTTGCACTTCGCAACCATATACCTGGGGAAGGAGTGTCCTAGGTTCGATTCCCGTCGGAGACGTGAGGAGCTGAAGGTTCTTCCTCAGCCATAGCCAAGTTAGCCGGTCTTGGGCGCGGGCAGTAGGGTTTTTTCCACCAGTTTATCTGGTGTTTTTCATCCCGCAAGCAGGCAAACCGGCCCCGTGAACACACAGGGATACAGCCAAGAATACCTTGAGGCATAGGAGTGACCATTCTATCCTCGTATTTCGGTTACGAAATCCAAGCATGCTTGGAAGGTTGTGGGCCTTAAAGGCCTGTTTAAGCCATTGGGATAGATAATGCTAAGAGTATCAGGAACAAGAAGGAAGAATTTTTGGCCATGGTTGGCACTTCCAGACCACAGGTTATTGGCATTAGTGAAACATGGCTGACTGAAGATGATATAGCTAGTGGGATTGAATGTAAGGGGTATAGTGTGTTCAGGAATGACAGGGAGAATAAAATGGGAGAGGAGTATTATTGATGATAGCCGATGAGCTGCAGCCAAAGAGAATAGAAGTTGAATTGCAGGATAGAGAAAAGAGCATATTTGAGGACATTTGGTGTGAGACTGAGGCTAGCAGAACAAAATATACAATTGGGTGCTGCTATAGACCAGGTGATGGAAAAGATGGTGGAGATAGTATGCATAAGCAAATAGAAGAAATGAGTGGAAGAAGGGTAATTATTATAGGAGATTTCAACTATGGTAGCATTGATTGGAGGGAGGAGAGGACACATAGGAGGAAGGAATTGGATTTTATGTGGTTATTAAGGGATAACTATCTCTGACAGCATGTAATGGAAAATACTAGTGAGTCAGATAGTGCTTGACCTAGTAATTGCATCTGAGGATTTGGCTGTAACGAATATGACCACATTGCCACCAATTGGTGAGAGTGATCATAGGGTCTTGACTTGGAAGATGGCTAAAGGTGTGGAATTTACAATTAAGACAGGGTACATGTGGAATTATCGGGCTGGTAAGTATGACAAGCTTAGGAGTTTGATTGGTTCAGTGCCATGGCATGCAAAACTGCAAGGGCTGGATGTTGATAGTGCATGGGAAGCGGTTAAGAACTATTTGCAGGAGGCAATGGCTGACTGTATACCTAGAGTCCGAATAATAAATCAAGTAGGGATTAAATGGATGAATAACATCATTAAGCTTGAGCTGGAAAAAAAGAAACAAATGTGGAGATAATATAAGGAGACAGTTGACTTGCAGGCACACGAACGGTATAAAGCCCAGGCCAGAAGGGTAACAAGTGTGGTAATAAAAGCAAAAGCAGATTATGAAAGAACATTAGCCATGCAAGCTAAAGAGAATCCCAAACAGTTTTATCAATATGTTGCAAGTAAAAGAAAAAATGTATATGACAGATTGATTTTAAAGAATGCCGATGGTAGAGAGGTAACCCAATCAGTTGATATAGTAGAATTACTGAGTGAGCACTTTGCAAGAGTATATCATCCAGGTGGTGACATTGCAGAAATGGAAGAACCAACAGCTTATATGGGAATTGTGGTGAATGAAGTGGAGGTGAATAATCTATTACAAAACCTCAATGTCAATTCATCTGCAGGATTGGATAGTATACCAGCTCATGTCATACGAGAAGCAGCTAAAGAATTGTCAGTGCCTTTGACCATTTTGTTTAATTTGAGTTTCGGGTCTGGGTTAGTCCCAAGGGGGTGGAAAGAGGGGAAAATAGTTGCACTGCATAAAGGAGGTTCCAAGACTGCTGTTCAAAATTACCGGCCAATCAGCATATCAGGAATTGTTGTCAAGGTCTTGGAGAAAATAGTCAAGAGGAAAATACAAGATTGGATAGATGAAATTGGGACAGCATGGTTGTGTGAAGGGTAGATCATGCCTCAGTAGCTTGTTCACATTCCATAACACTGACGGCTGAACTGGATAAGGGTAACGGGTTTACAGTGATTCTACTGTACCTTGCTAAAGCCTTTGATAGGATACCACATGGAAATCTAATCCGTAAACTGCAGCATGTGAGAATGGATATAGGATTGGTGAAATGGATAGGAGGGTGGTTGATGGAGAGATATCAGAGAGTGGTTTATTCAGGAGTAGAGTCCAAAAGATGGCCTGTGACTAGCGGTGTGCCGCAGGGTTCTGTTCTTGGACCATTACTGTTTAATTTGTTCATTAACGATATAGTTAAGGATCTGAGAGGAACTGTGTATCTGTTTGCAGATGATGCAAAGTTAGGTAGAGCAATAGTGAATGCTCAGGATGTCAAAATTTTGCAGGATGATTTGGATAGTTTGGAGGACTGGGCTAAGGAGAATGGATGCCAATTTAATGTGGAAAAATGTAAGGTTTTGCATTTTGGGGCAAAAAGATTAGCAGCAGTATATCACATTGGTGGAACTGTACTCCAGGAGATTGACGAGGCCAGGGATTTGGGGATGTTGGTGGATAGGGAGTTGAAGCTTAGGGGACACATCGCAAAAGTAGCAAAATCAGCTCATGAAATCACTTGGTTGCTGAAAAACACTTTAACGAGCAGAGACAAACAGGTTATTTTTCCTCTGTATTGAGCCTTGATAAGACCCCATCTAGACTACTGTTCCCAGATATGGGTGTCAGGATTTCTTCTCGATGGGGAGGAGGTGGAAAGAATCCGGAGAGGAGTGACCAAGATAATAGTAGGACTATGGAATGAACCTTATGAGAACAGGTTGAAGATTTGTCAGCTGCAGAAATTGGTTGATAGGCAGAAAATGGGGTGATACGATTGAGACATTCAAATTACTGAAGGGTTTCTATAAGATTAATTCAGAAGATATTTTTGAGAATAGGACTGGTAGTGGGAGAAAGAACTAGGGGCCATCCATGGAATCTTGGTAAGAGTGTGGTTAGCAAGGGTGTTAGAGCTAAGATTTTTACTTGGAGAGTGGTAAATGAGTGGAATGAGCTGCCAGAGTCTGTTGTGGGTGCCATGACTGTAAATGAGTTCAAGGTGAAGTATGATAGATACTGTGTGAATGTTGAATAGTTGTTCTTGACATGATGTTGGGCCTCCCTTGATGAGTCTAAGGACTCCTTGCAGCTGCCCGTAATAATAATAATGATGATGATGTCGTACTCCTAAACACATCTAGTGCAAGTCTCCATGATTCACTAACTAAATTGAATAGCAGCTGTAACAAATTTGGTATGAAAACCAGCAATAAAAAGACCAAAATTATGAAAATAGGCAAGAACATAGAAATCTTCAGCTGCATTCTGAATGGGGATCCTATACAAAAAATAAAATATTTTAGCTATTTAGGCACAATTTTTAGTGAAGATGGCAGGTTAAATCTGGAAATAGACAATAGAATAAACAAAGATGATATGGTGGGTAGTCAAATGAATAAATTATATGGAATAGGAGAGAAATTAGCCAAATCACCAAAGTAGCAGTATACAAAACAGTATTTAAACCAGTTTTAAATTATGGATCTGAGAGTTAGATTAGAAATAAAGGACTTGATCAAAGACTAGAGGCCACAGATATGAGGGTTCTAAGAAAAATTAGGGGAGTGAATTGATGGCATCAATGGAGGAAGGTGAATAATAACGATCTACCTGAATTTGTACACAAATGAATTGGATAAAGGACGTAGTACTGGTGGACTTTGCAAAAGCATTTGAAAGGATATCACATTTTGAACTGTTACATAAATTGAGCAAATAGGGATGGATATGAAGCTGGTGGTTTGGTGACCAGCAGAAAGCAGGTGACTAGTGGTGTACTGCAAGACTTCGTCTGTACTTGGGCTACTGGTATTTAATTTGCACATCAGTGATATAAGAAATGTCAGTGATCTGCAAAGAGAAAATATCCAGCTGTCTGCTGATCACAAAGAACTGTTTTGAAAATATCCAGATATTTGCTTCGTTGATTATCACTCTTTTGTGTGATAGTCAATGAAAATAATATAGAGATCCATGCAGATGACGTAGACTGGCAGTATGGGTCAAGGATAATAGCTACCAGTTTAATGTGGCCAAATGTAAGGTCACTTTGGGATGAAAAGATGACAATTCGCCCATAATCACCACCAAATCCTTAGCATCATAAGATAAAAATAGGGATTTGGGAATAATTGTAGAGAAAGAGTTACGTTTAGAAGTCATATTGCAAAAGTGGCCAAAACAGCTTATCAGATCATTGAAGAATGCACTTACAAGTAGGGACAGGCTATTTATTGTTTCCCTTTATAAGGCTTTAATAATGCCACATCTTGACTATAACAAATAGATCAGGTTGACCTGGAGTCCTTTATGGATAAGGAAGTGGAGAAGATCCAGAGGTGAATGACAAAGATTATGAGAGGTCTGCTCTCTATGAGGCTATGTTGTACTTGATTTTTTTTCCCCTTTGATTTGACAATGGCAGTTGCTTCATCACTAAATGAGTTCAAGTACAACAGACAGGCATCATGTGAATAACAGTTAGTATTGGCCTCCCACAATGAATCTGACTACATGGAAATGCCTAAGGAAATAACTTTCCATTCACCAATCTGTTCATGAACTTGAAAAATATGCTCATGTAATGCTGTTCCAGCACACTTGTCACTTTTTCCAAACAAGTGGATTGCTAAATTAAGATCTGTCTTTTATTATTATTACATAACACCTCCAGGGAGTCCAAAGACTCATTGAGGGAGGGCACTTACTCTACTTCTCCACCAACCACAACTACCTTCATCATCTACACCAACTCCATCTACCACCGACCACCACCACCACTAGTATTTTCACAGACAATCACAAACATCCATGCCTAAAGTGGGATTTGAACTTGCCTACAGTGGGATTCGAATATGATAACCACTCAGCCAACCAGGCTATAAACCCATGCTGAATATCACAGAAAATCCTATACTATCAATCAAGTCCTGTATTCTGGTTCTAACCATTGCTACAATACTTTCTCCACAACTGAAGATAGACTGGTCTACAATTGTAAATAACATATTTTGTGCAATGGCACTGTCTTCCTGCCACTCTTTCATTACTGTTCTTATTGTGAGATTCATTTAAAAATAATGCCAAGTGCACAGACAACTCTTTTGCACATTCTTTAAATATACCCAGGTATATATAATCCATTTCCACAACTCTAAATGTAATCTACTCATTCCTCATACAATTCTGGCTCATAATTTCTAAGCTCTTGTAATATTTTTCTAGCTTCTGGCCTTTCCATGGTTTCATCTATCTATATCAATATGAAAATACACTGACAGTATTGTTGTTTTTGCATTACAGCTTAACAAAAAAAAAAGTTTTCAGGAGGAAAAGCCTTTCTGTCTCCATATGAGCCTAATTAATGCACTTTCTACTGAAAATTCCTTATCTCAGCTGAAATTTGAACCAGGTCTTTCCAATGAAAGAGAATCATCATTCAACCCACCTATATTACCCTTCTGTAAGCATTCTAACTTGCAACATAACAGAATTCCTTATAATGACTGACTAGCCAATCTCCTATCATATTGTACTTATGCTTGTCACTTTTTAGCTTGCATCTATTCATTGCCATACCTTATTCCCCCACACACACTGCTTACTAAGATCTACTGATTACAAAAAAATCAGCATTTTACAAACTAACTTAATAC
This sequence comes from Typopeltis vanoorti, assembly GCF_054136105.1. Taxonomy (NCBI): domain Eukaryota; kingdom Metazoa; phylum Arthropoda; class Arachnida; order Uropygi; family Thelyphonidae; genus Typopeltis; species Typopeltis vanoorti. The sequence continues at coordinate 125,660,211 of NC_143550.1, forward strand.
TACTAAATATGGTTGTATGAAACTTCCCAAGATTCTATAATTCTTAGACCTCTGGCTTAACAATGAAGGCTTCCAATTAGTTCCAATAGAGAGTGTTTTTAGTCTAATCATTTCTGCCCGTGTGCACCTTAGTTTTCTTTATGTCTGCAATGGAAATAAAATACTGGATTCATTATACTGTATTCCCAATAATGTCTGCAATGGAAATAAAATACTGGATTCATTATACTGTATTCCCAATAATGTCTGCAATGGAAATAAAACACTGGATTCATTAAAGTATTCATATTTGTAAATTTAGGGACACAAAAACGCACGTGTTGAACAGATTGTTTTATTAATTACTAATAAAATAAACCTTGACGTTTCGACCCTGTATCGAAGTCATCATCAGAAAAATACAAATGTATACGGAACCAAGCTACATGCTCATGCCCTGTATACCGGTAAACTAAATCTACGTAGTTAGTTAATCCTTTTCCCTAGCCTGACATCTAGTGATAAAAAAAATAAATAAATAAAATAAAATAAATAAATAAATAAATATTAAAAATATATATATACAGTATATATATGTATATATATATAAAATAAATAATACAATAAACTGCTAAACTCCTCATGTATTAATATTCTTCTGGGTAGTTCTGATTGTTATAATATGATTTAAGCGCCTCCGTAGCGCAATTGGAAGAACGACGGTACATTGCGCCCTTCGATTGGAATAGGCCTAAGTTCGATTCTCGTCGCGACGGGAGGAATCTTTATCTGGTCGATTTCAATCGATGGTGAGTTAGCCGATCTCATACGGAGGTAGCAGGGTTTTTTCTCCCGGAAACTCGGGTTTTTCATCCCGCATACATACAAATCGGCCCTTCAGAACACACGCAATTTACAGACAAAAATTACTAGTTGTGGTAGTGTTGGAGGTGGGCGGTAGATGGCGTTGATTCGTAGTAGAGGTAAGATGTAGAGACAGTTGAAGATGTCCTCCCGCGATGAGTCTTCGGACTCCTTGGAGGTATCAGGAATAATAATAATAATAATTTCTTTCAGTTGCTATTGAATGTTACAAACACTTCACCAGGTCTTCTTGTAGTGGGATTTTTCTATGGCTAGTTTAGGTTGTTATACAGGTTGTAGATGGGTCCTCCACATTCTTGAAATGGTTAGGCCATCATTTTTGTTGAGATTTGGGTTGTGTTTGAGCATTTCACGTGACTCTTTAAATTTTCTCTCAAACCAGGTTTTGGTGCGGTGTAGGGACTTGGTATTTCTCCAATCAATTCTGTGGTATGTTTGGAGTGTGTGGTCAGAAAGGCCGGTTTTACCAAAATGGAGGTATTTAATGTGTTGTTTGTGTTCGTCTTGTCGACACATTAAATGACAATGTACCACAAGGCAACACTACTGGCAGGGGGGGAAGGCTGTCTCAATCCCCCCTTATTATTTATCCCTCCATGGATTCAACAGTCTCATCGTGGGAGGTTCATTCAACTGACAACATATTTATCATATAGAATCTCAAAGTCGTTAATATTCCTTGCATTAACAACACATTCTGGTAATGCATTCCATTCACTGACAATTCTCCATGTAAAAAACCTATTCCTCACACCCCTGTTCACTACACGTTTATATAACTTCCAGGAATGACCTCTGGTTCTTCTCCTCTCAACTTCCACTCTTTTTATAATCCCCTCAGGATTAATCTGATAAAATCCTCTCACTAACTTAAACGTCTCTATCATATCACCTCTCTTCCTCCTATCCACTAAAATCTGCACTCCACATCTCTTCAACCTCTCTCTCCATAGCCAGCATTCCAAAGTCCTGATATTGTCTTAGTCACTTGTCTCTGGACCCTCTCTAATGTTTCCACATCACATTGAAAACCAGGTGACCAGATCTGAGCACAAATAGTCTGATCAGTGCCTTATACAGTGGCACAACCACTTCCTTATCCTTGCATTCTTATAATAGCAGCAATGGGATATCCAGTCTTTGCAACCCTAGCAATGTGTCCTCTAAACTTCAGTCTACTGTCAACCATCACTTTCAAATCTCATCCACTTCCTGCAGTACAACACCATCAATATAGCACATAGTCTTATATTTCTGCACTCCAAAATGCAACACCTTTCATTTATTGATATTAAACTACAACTCCACTCTTTTGTCTAAGTAAAAAGTCTATTTAAATCTTCCTGAAGGGATTCAGCATCAGCAGTGCTACTTATAATTCTTCCCAACTTTGCATCATCACCAAATAACTGAAAATCCCCAGTCAGTCCATATGATATATTGCTTACAAACAAATTAACCCAAGAACAGAACCCTGAGGCAAGCCACTGGTCACCCTTCTTTTTTGAAACACTGCTCCATCATACACACAACCTGCTGGTATCATTCAGAGAGCCAATCTCTAATCCATCTAACCAACATACTGTTCTATTCCCATCCGTTGCAGCTTGTACATCAACTTATCACGTGATAATCTATCAAACGCTTTTGCAAAGCCTAAGAATATCATTATATATGATTCCCCCTTATCTAACATACTCCTCACCTTATTACAAAATGAAAGTAAATTACTGAAACAGGACTTATCCTGTACAAATCCATGCTGACTTTCATAATGAATGCCATGTCCATCTCTCCAACACCCTGACCACAACTGCAGTTATACAGACTGGCCTATAGTTGGAGATTTCTCTCTCTGACAACCATTCTTATGGAGTAGTACTATTTTGCCTTCTTTCCACTCCTTAGGAACCCTACCCGCTGCAAGAATTTCATTAAATAACCAGGACAAGGGCATATCCAATTCTACATATTCCTTAAGAATATGTGGTGATATGTCATTCATTCCTACAGCCTTATTCACATCTAACCCAACCAAAATCTGATTCACCTCTGTTTCTTTCACTTCCAATTCTCCTAATGCTTGCCTCTCTTCTATATATTATACCGGATAACTTATATGAGTTAACCCAGTATGATATATGCTGATAGAGTGCTCGTTCAATAATTCCACTGCATCCTTTGCAGATGTTAGCCTGCCATAATTATTCTTCCCCTTCCTTGCCATGTAGCAGAAAAATTCCTACGAGTTAACCTTGGCCTGACCAGCCAATCTTCTCTCATATTGCACCTTTTCTTTCCTTAACATGCTTGTCACCTTCCTATGCTGCACCTTATACGCTTCATGGATCTGATCACCACCATCTTGTATTTTCCTCCATAGCATTTTCTTTTCCAGCACAGCTTGGTTGATTTTGCTGTTCGTCCATTCTATTTACTCGTTTAATCCTTGGTATGCAGTCATACATTGCTTTTGTCAGATACTGCCTTATGAATTTCCATGCATTGTCCACATTCTTTTTCGCTCAGCTCATCTACCCAACGTACTGTTGCTAAACAACTTCCTATAATCACCTGCTTTATACTTCCACATGTATCCATTTTTGGCAGCGACCTTTTCTTGTTTCATCATTTCCCAAACAAGTACCCCATAATCGTTCTCAACAACTGGTGGCAGTGTAAACACTTCATTAACACGTTCGCTGCCACGCTTCTCGGGCATAGTTAGTTACAGCACGCCAAGCACTTTCACTTCTACAAAGTTAGTACGAGTTATCTCGTAGCTGGCTTATCAGACAGAATTTTGTTTCATACGCCAACTACGAGTAATATCGTATCACTCCCACTTATGTCTTATATGCGCTGACGACTGTGTAACTTGAGTTCAGAGTCAGTGACGTTCAGTATTCAGTGCAATAAGGTTTATTGCATCTAGTCTTACAATTATTTAAAATTATCTAAATAAAAACCTTGAATTACGCCATGGCCAGTAAAAGAAAGCTAACAGATGAAGAATTAGAAGCTTACGCTAATATGACCGATGATGAATGGAATGAATTATTTGGTTCCTATTCCGAAGATGATTATAATACTACAGACGACTCTAGCGATGATGAAGAAAATTCTGAAGATGAATTTGCATCCATTGAAATACATCAACATTTACCAATTGGGAAAATTCAGACAAGAGCCTCCACAATTTGACTTTGTTGAAACTACAGGTTTTAAAATTGACACTGCAAATTTCAGTATTGAAAAGTTAGTTGAGATTTTTTTTCTAAAGATTTTCTCACACTTTTAGTTGAACAAACCAGTTTATATGCTTTACAAAATATTGAGCAAAGGCGAGCAAAGATCAAAAAAAGTCAAAGAATTTCAAACTGGAAAGCAACAGACATACCTGAAATGAAATTATTTCTTGTAATTTACCATATATTGAGCATTATTGGAGTACAAATTATCTTTACAATTTCCCATTTTGGCGCTCTAAAATGAACCGAAATCGATTTCAAATTTTATTGCGTTATTTGCATTTCGTAGATAATTCCCAAGCAGCTAACGATAAACTGTACAAACTTAGACCAGTCCTAGATCATTTAAATAGTGTAATGCGAAATAGCTACACACCAAACAGAAACTTATGTATTGATGAGTCAATGGTGTTGTGGCATGATAGACTGTACAAAAAACATAAATATGGCGTGAAATTCTATGAACTATGCGAATCGAATAGATTGGTGATAAAAATAAAAATTTATATAGGTTAATCTGAATCCTCTTTAGCGTAAATGGCTCACGCATCTGATATTGTATTTCACTTGATGGAAGAATATTTAGACCGGGGTTATGTATTGCATGTGGACAATTTTTAAAATTTTGTAGCTCTGACTGAATCTCTTACTGACAGAAAAACTTACGTGTGTGGAATGCTGCGAAATAAGAGGGGAAACAATCCACCAGATGTTATACAGAAGAAAGTAAAGAAGGGGGAATTTGTCTGGCAAAGAAGAGGTCCTGTTTTAGTCAGCAAATGGAAGGATAAGAGGGAAGTTCTTTCCATTTCAAATATGCACAAATTTGAAATGGTTGATGCGAAAAATCGGAATGGTAAAATTCAGTTAAAACCAAATATCGTTATTGACAATAATTTGGGTATATCAGGCATCGATCTTTCTGATCAAATTCTTTCTTACTATTCCGCATTACGAAAGACAATTAGATGTCCAAAGAAATTGGCAATATGCGTTTTTGATATATACATTCAAAATGCGCATAAATTTTATAATATAGTTACTGGAAACGCAATCTTTTGCAGCTTGTTCTACTTAAGCTGGGTGACTGTTTGTAGTGAGTCTCCTCCACAACCTCTGTCTTGGGCTGTAGCCACATCCAAATTCTTCATCCTCAAGTCCTCCTCCACCATCTCTTCTTTGGCTTCCCGCACCTCCTCCTCCCCTGTACATCCATCTGCATGACTTTTCTTCTCACAAACTCTTCCTCCCTCCACATGACCAAACCATCTCAACCCTGCCTCCTATATCTTTGCTCCTAAGTTCGTAACTTTCACCATTTCCCCTTACATAGTCATTTCTCAGACGATTCTTTCTGGTCACACCGCACATCCACCTAAGCATTTTCATCTCTACTACCTCCATCCTGCTGATGTTATTTTTCCTCAGGGCCACAGATTCCATAGCATACGTCATAGCTGGTCTCTACTGTCCTGAAAATGTTGCCTTTTAGATTGATCGGCCCCATCTTATCGCATAGCACTCCAGCCATCTCTCTCTCTAGTTCCTCCATCCTGCTTGTATCCTGCATCCCACTTCCTTCGCAGCCTCACCATCCTCTTTCATTGTTGAACCTAAGTATCTAAAGTCCCTGACCTTCCTGATGACATCTCCTTCCAGCTCCAGATCTCTCTCCTGGCTGCCATCCACTTTGCAACACATATACTCTGTCTTACTTCTGCTCAGTCTCATATCTCTATGTGTTGCAAAGTGGATGGCAGCCAGGAGAGAGATCTGGAGCTGAAAGGAAATGTCATCAGGAAGGTCAGCTTTCCACTCACTTTATGTGAGACTTCTCTTGATTCTGCATACCGCACGATGTCATCTGCATACAACAGAGTGCAAGAGGCGTCTTCTCTCTCCTCCTCCGTCACAATAGGAACGGAATTAATGCTGACCCTTGATGCAAGCCAACTGTCACTAGAAAACTTTCTGTCTTTCCCAGGCAGGTCCGAACATGTCTTCACATTTCTGTACATCTCTTGCACCAGCCAGACATATTTCTCTGGTACTTTCTTCTCCCTCAAACTCCTTCAGACTTCTTGCCTTGGCAATCTATCATATGCTTTCTTCAGATCAATAAATACCATATGTAGCTCCCGTTGCTTCTCTCGAAACTTTTCCATCATCTGCCGTAACCCAAAGATAGCATCTGTCGTCGATCGACCAGGCATGAAGCCAAATTGCTCCTTTGCAATCTCCACCTCCTTCCTCAGTCTTCCATCAAGAACGCTCTCTATAATTTTCATTGTATGGGACATCAAATTTATTCCACTGTAATTCTTACTGTCTTGTGCATCCCATTTACTCTTGTAGATGGGGAACAAGAGTACTTTCCTTCCATTCCTCGGGTATATTTTCCTGTTGACAAACTTTTAATAGGTCCCACAGCAGCAATTCCCTCTTCCCCCAGTGCCTTCCATGCCTCCACTGGAATCCTGTCAGGGGCCCCACCGATTTTCCATTCTTCATCCTCTTTATGGCTTCATTCACTTCCACTCTACTAATGTTCTGCACCATCCCCTCATAAGGCTCCCCATCTTCTCTGTGAGTCCTTGCACTTTCTTTATTCAAAAGCCCTTCAAAATATATTCTCCATCTGTTTCTTATATCCACATCCCTCCTTGATACCCTTTCTCCAGAGACTGTGATCTGTCTCACATGTACGATGTCCTTTGATGCGATATTTTTACATTTTGTCAATTGATAAATCTTTCTCAGTCCTTCCTTTGTTTCTAATTGATCATAAAGGTCTTGATATGCCATGGCCTTCGCATGTGAAACAACTCTTTTGGCTTCTCGCTTTTTCTCTCTGTACTCCTCTCTGTCCTCTTCAAATCTTGACTCGTGCTACTTCTGCTTTGCCTTCTTCTTAGCCGTCACTACTTCTTGTACATTATTCCACCACCAACCCTCCTGCTCTCTAATCTTTCCGGATGTTTCACCAAGCACCTCAATTGCACAGCTTAGAATTGCTTTTGAATTATGTACACTCCACCAATCTTGTACACTTTCTACTCCATCTGAAATCCTCTCTAACACCTCCTTAAAACGGTTCCTCACACTCTCTTCTTATAAGCGAAACCATTCAATTATCTTCCTCCCATGGCTTCCAAAGGTTCTCATCTTCGACCTTATTTTAAAGTCTGCACACAATAGCAGGTGTTGCTGCACCACTTGATCTGTTTGGATTACCTTACAATTTGCTACTGCCTTAAGATGTTTTCTTCTAGACAAAATGTAGTCAATCTGTAAACTGTTGTTACCACTTCTAAATGTTGTGAAATGCTCTTCCCTCTTACAGAAAAAGGAGTTCACAATTGCCAGATCAAACGCGACTGTGAAGTCCAAAATCCTCTCTCCTTTCTGGTTCATCATTCCGTGGCTGCCATGCACCCTTTCACAGTCCCTGTTCTGTCTCCCTGTGTATCCGTTGAAGTGTCCTCCAACAATCACCATCTCGTTTTCTTACAGTTATCTCATTTCTTCATCTAGCACGTTCCAGAATTCATCTTTCTCTTCTGCTGTACAGCCAACTTATGGGGTGTATACACATAAAACGACCAGTTGCTCTTCTCCAAGACCCAGTTTCATTCGCATGATTCTGTCGTTCCTCCTACCCATTATCAGTATTTCGCCCTTCATTCTGCCACACACCACAATTCCGACACCATTTCTTCCCTCTTTATTCGCTCCAGAGTAGAACAATTTATACCCGTCTCCTAGTTCCTTCGCCTTTTCCCCCTTCCACCTTGTCTCCTGCATGCATAAAATGTCCAACTTCCTCTTCCTCATAATGTCTGCCACCTCTCTTCTCCTTCCAGTCATGCTTCCAACATTCAATGTTCCCACTCGCAGCATTCTCTCCACTTGCTGGCTTGCTTCTTTAACCGCACCCGCCCTTGATGCGGTAGCCCTCGTCCAATTCTCGCAGCTGTAGGGCGATGTGTAAGGGGTACGCCCTAGCCCTTGTATCACTTTCTTGTCGACTCATTTGATCATAGCTAGAGCTGGCAGTGAAGTTTCACGACCGGATGCCCTACCTGACGTCAACTCTTGCCATTCATCTGGGTTTGGGACCAGCACCTATTGTGGCTAGCTTGCCCTGTGGCTGCATAAGGCGAAATGACATAGCAAGATAGGAAAGATTCACCGCTAGCTCTCAAATACTCTAATAGCATTGGAGGTAAGGAGCAAGAAGAGAAGCAAAGGAAGAAGGGGAAGGACCTTCTACAGATAATATAAGAACCCAGTCTACAGATAATATAAGAGATGTATATTACATGTAATAATATAAGAGATGTATATTACATGTAATAATATAAGAGATGTATATTACATGTAATATACGAGATCAAGCATCAGGTACCTCGAGTTTGCCATGCCCATACTCACTAAAGTGAGCCAATGACTGCATTAAAATTTAGAGATAAATTTATCTCAGTTTTTGTTGAAATGGATGAGTCTACAACATCACAGAATATCAACAGGATTCAGGATGTACATTATTTGGAAATTTTACCACCCATAGAAATAAAGAATCGTCCGACAAAACCATGCCGAGTATGTGCACGAAACACACGACGCGAAACACGTTATTATTGTCCTGTGTGCCAGGAAAAACCACCACTGTGCATGGAAAATTGTACTATACCATTCGTAATTTGATTTACAAGAAGATTGACGTTTTCCACTTATAGGTTTACAGTACAGTTAGTGTTGTATTTTACTAAAAATGTAACTTCTTTACTGTTACTTGTGCATTATATATATCGTATATAATTATGTAAAAAAAAAAAAAAAAAAAAAAAAAAAAAAAATCAGCTAACGCCATTTTATTCCCGTATACGGGGAGTAGGCGAGGCCATTTAGCCCTATCTAACTTTTGGAGACTGAGTGGGCAGTTCAATCTCCACTGGTACCAATCAGAGATAGATGGCCCAAGGCTATCACTAATTATGTATATTAAAATGTTTTATTTGCATTAATAAATACACAGTTTACACAACAATACCTCTTATAATATACTATACTTATGCTGAAATTATTTTCCTTCTACCAAGCCCCCAGGCGTGCTCTCCGCTTTATTCACAAGCAGTGGCAGCTCGTGGCTTGAAATCGTGGGGGTGCTACAACTTTCGAAATATACCAACACACTGTAAGTACAGTGTATACGTGTTTGGATAAAATTTCAAAATTATGGTAAAAATTAAAAAAAAAATCAAATCAAAAATCAGCTAACGCCTTTTCATTCCCGTATACGGGGAGTAGGCGAGGCCATTTAGCCCTATCTAATTTTTGGAGACTGAGTGGGCAGTTCAATCTCCACTGGTACCAATCAGAGATAGATGGCCCAAGGCTATCGCTAATTAAGCGGTACACAGTGAAGAGAGACGGCTCAAATGTGCCGCCATCTCGTGGTCCCTAACCTAACACAATATATTTTAATGTCTGAAATAATGTGGGTTCGACGGTCGATTTTCTTGAGTTTACGGAACGAAAAACCCGAGTTTCCGGGAGAAAAAACCCGCTATCCCGTGCCAGAGATCGACTAACTCGGGAACCGGTCGAAAAAAGGCTTAGAAAAATTTCCTCTAGTCGGTGACTAGATTTGAACCACCAAATCCTTTCTTCGTGCGGTCAAGCACAATAGAGGTCAAACGTCACATCTACTGAGCTACACAGAAAATTAAACATAAAAAAATATTGTTTATTATCGATAAAATTATACAGTTTAGTATAATTAAAAATTACTTAAAAATAAAATCCATTATCATAATCACAATAATGTTCTAAAATAAAAACTATAACAAATGTTTTGTCTTTAATTGTAATGTCCAAATATTTAAAGAGACGGAGTAAACACGATAAGCACTACGAACACTCTACTACAGGCACAAACTGCATATAAACCATAGTGGAACTGCGCGACGGACAGCGCCGCATTACACTAATAGCTCGCAATCTCACTATGACGTGCATATGCTTGCGCGCGTAGCAATACGACACTGTGGTAAAAACAGTGCTGCTAACGTCTTTCGTCCCCCTAAGTGCTACAATATCAAAGGATTGTTGATGATAAAATTAAATATTACAAGCAAATATAAATAAATTAATAAGTATATTTATATATATCGAGAAAAATTGGGGTGCTGCAGTTCCGCAGTTCCTATGCACGAGCAGCCCCTTCACAAGCCAAGGGTTCAAAGTAACGTGCTTATACTACGGGTTAACTCATGCTTGGCATAGGAGGTCGGTAATCGACATATGAGTATATTCTTAGTTGGTTTGTGAGGCTCGTATATCAACTACGAGTATTGGCAGCGAACGTGTTAACAACTACATCTTGTGAAGTTATCACCAAATCCAAAACATTAAAGCCTCTGGGTTCTTCAATCACATGCTGCTTAAGATACTTATCCGTCAGAAATTCCACAAACTCACTCTCCTTGTTCCCCTACACACTATCTCCTCCTTCCAGTCTATATTACTGTAATTAAAGTCTCCCATCAGGATCACCTTCTTTTTACATGCCCAACTAATTTGTCTAAACATTTCACAATCAGTATTCTCTGTATTCCCTGGCCTATAACAGCCTTCTATCAGATATACTAACCTGTTTATTTCAACTTCGCACCACACAGAATCAAAATTTGTGCATGCACAATCAACTTCCACACTTTGTGGACACAATTCCTTTGCAATCATTAACAGCACTCTCCCTCCTCTTTTCACATCTCTATCCTTCCGGAAAATGATATATCCTAATTCTAGTCCCGACATCACATGCTCCTCAGACAATCAAGTTTTACTTATTCCGATTACGTTTGGACATACTGTCTCAATGAATGCCACAAACTCAGCTCTCTTGTTTATAAACATAACAATCGCCGTGTGTTTGAGGCCATCCTACCAGCACCAACATTCTCTATTCTGTTATATTATATAAAATATATTTTTTAATTTAACTACAGCAGTATAAATTGGTATCAACGTGTAGAAGGAACACTAGATTCAAAAATTTTGGATTTGGTCATAGCATCAAAGGATCTGATTGTAATTGTGATGGCATTCCTGCCACCTATTGGTGATGGTGACCCTTTGGGGATTTGAGTAGACAGGTGGAAGTGTCAAGAAGAAAGGGATTATGTGGAATTATAAAGAAGATTAATATTCTTTGAAATCAGCCTGGGGCAGTTCTATGGATGGAGGAATTGAAAGGATTAGATATCAGTCATGGGAACTAGCAAAGAAATATTTATTAGCAACAATGACAAGTTGTGTGCCTCATGTGAAAAAGAGAACACAATTTGGTGTAAAGCGGATAACAAACAATATCAAACAGTAACTGCAGGCAAAAAAGAGGTTATGGAAGATAACAAGATGGGTGGAGAGAGATGCATAAGAATATAACTCAGATCAGGAGAGTGACCAGTACGAAGGTTATAATAAATTTAGTTTAATCCTTTATCCAAGTGTGAGCAAACAAAGTTTGCACCTGAAAGTATCTTCAGGACTAGGGTAAGGTGGTACAACACCGGGAAACTCGTTGCAAAGGTGGAGCAAGCTAACATCACTTCTATCTCAGTATCTCCCATAATGCAGAACACATCTCCTTGCGGATTTGTATAATGTTATGCATTAAAGGAAGGGCCACTACCCAGACTAGTTTCGACCTTTATTGAGGTCTCTTCAGTGGGAGCCAGGCCCAAGTGGAGATACCAGGCAGAAGCATTAGCAAGGTCATCTCCACCTATAGGAGTTGCCAAACGGTGTGCCTCCTTTTTAGTACGAAGGTTGTTTGAAAGTTTGATATATTTCCAATAGACGACAACACAATTCATTCATACCAGTGTTGGCATGTATTTCATAACCCATGGTAAAATTTTATCCACTTGCGATGCATAGTTTTCATTTGGCAAACATTTTAAATGACCGTGCTTGTATTTTTCATAAAAATGGAGAAAAACGAGTTTCATGCAGTGATAAAACACTTCTATTTGAAGACGTAGACGGCCGCGCAGATCAAAGCCGTGTTAGATACAATTCATGGGGACTCTGCACCAGCATTAAAGACTATTTATTTTTGGATAAATGAGTTTAAACATAGTCGTAAGTCCATCAAAGAAGAAGCGCGCTCCGGACGCCCGACTGAGGGCACTACGAATGAAATGATTGAGAAAATTCATGGTATCATTATGGAAGACCACCGAGTGAAAGTGCGTGAGATTGTCGAGATTGTAGGCATCTTAACTGAATGGGTAAATAATATCCTGCACGAAAAATTGCACGTGAAAAACCTGTGTACGCAATGGGTGCTGCGATTGTTGATTGTCGATCAAACACGCATGAGAAAAGACATTTAACTTCAGTGTTTGGCGATGTTTCATCGCATTTTATGTTTTGTTTTGATATTTTGTGTCGATTCGTGACTGTAGACGCAACTTAGATCCACCACTACACACCTGAGTCCAAGCAGCAGTCAAAGCACTGGACAATGCCAAGTGAAAGAGCACTGAAAAAAGTGAAGACCGTTTTGTCATCTGGCAAGGTGACGGCCACTGTTTTTTGGGATTCCCAAGGAATTATCATGATAAACTATTTAGAAATGGGTAATTATGCGTCATCTATTATGCATCATTCTTGGACCGTTTAAAAGAAGAACTGAAGAAACAACGGCAAATATTGACGCACAAAAAAAGAAAGCTTTCATCAAAGTAATGTAACATTTTCTTGTTCCCAACCTTAAAAATTTGGCTCTGTGGGAAAAACTTTTCTTCGAACGAGGATGTCATCAACGCTGTCAGTGACTATTTTGGACAATTTGACAAATCCTACTCTTTAGATGGGATGAAAAAATTGGAAACTCGCTGGACCAAATGTATAGACCTCGATGAAGACTATGTTGAGAAATAAGGGTGATTTTTTCCCCCCCAAAAAAATCTAACTTTTTTTTTTTTAAATCAAACTTTTCAAACAACCCTTGTATGGTACAAGAGACTGCTCTGAGATCCAAGGAAAATCCAAAGGAATTCTTTTGTTATATGGTTAGGAGACGGGATAACCATGGATTAAACATTGTTAGACCAAGATGGGAATAGAATGACTGATGCAGAGGACATAATGGAGTTGTTGAATGATAGCCATATCAGGGTATTTCATTTAAGATAAGTATGTTTAATACCAGAGTGATGGTACAAAGTTTAGAAGCACTAGAGAGGGATGTATGTTTCAAAAGCAGAGTACTCCGAATGTCAATAACACAATGTGAGTGGATGGGATTTTGCCACATTTTGAAAGAATGTGCTAAATCTGACTCCATTGAATTGGCTTTTCAATGAATTTGGCTATAGGAAAGGTGCCCAAAGGGTGGAAAGAGGGTAGAAACATTGCAAAGGTGGTGAAAGTAACCCAGAGGTTTAGTGAAATACTAAGAAGGGCACTGATTGTTAGCTGTCCTAACAATCAGTGAGAAGAGCTAACAAAAATGATATTAGGATTGTCCATTAGTTATGCGGATACTGAGGGAATGTGGACTGCAAAGTTTGGTAGTCAGATGAAGATGTGATATGACTGAGACATTTAAACTCTTGGGAGATAGCTACAGGGGTGACACTGGAGCGTTCTTTTATATGGCAGAACAAATGGAACGAGCAAAAAAAAAAAAAAAAACCTGGAAGTTGCAAAAGGAAGTTGTGAGCAAGAGCATGAGTGGTTTCTTTGCATGGAAGGTAGGTGAACTGTGGAATGCATGACCTAATAGACTGATAAGAGCATTAATGGCGAATGAGTTTAAGGAGTGATATAATAGACTATGTTGTGTAAGATGGGCCTCCACAATTAGTCTTATAACTCCATGGCAGTCCTAAATATTTTTATCATTTAAATTTTGCTCTTCCTCTTTTTCTTTATATATATATATATATATATATATATATATATCATCATTATCATCAGAGGTTAGATTAGGGTCAATGATGGACAGAGTGGTTCTGTTGTAACCTCCTAAAGTGTATTCTGACAGCTTATGTCCCAGTGTGTGTGTGTGTATGCATGCTCCAACTGAAAAGTTAAACATGGAGTGTTATTTTATTATTATGACACCTCCAGTGAGTCCAAAGGATCATCGAGGGAGGGCACCCAGTCTACAACTCTGTCTTCACCACTCAATCCGCCAACTATAGTGAACCGCAACTACATCAAACCTCTATGCCCACGGTGGGATTCGAACCTGCAGCCTTTTGGCTGGAGAGCAGATACACTAACCAGTCGGCCAATTATTTTATTTTAAAGTGATTAACACCAAAGTTTGTCTCCATAATTCTACACAATGAATGGAATGATTGGTTTAGATGTTGGTAGTTATTCATTTTCATAAATAACCACCACTCATAGCTAGCAGTCTTCTCCAAATAATCAGCCTCAATCTCTTTCATATTTTGGAATGTATGAGGATCCCTGTATACTTTGGACAGACTGATAAATCTCTCAATGCCTGTCTACCTTTTAAGAACATAAAAACTGTCTGCAATCATCTGTATGGTAAGTCAGGACCAGAAGATAATTCTCTAGATGCTTCTTCACACAAGATTAAATGGAAAAAATGGCAGTTACTATAAGGTCTGAGAGACTGATTTTAAAATTGGTATCAACAACATAGTTGATGCTAATGTAGCCATACTAAAGTACGGCTACATTAATATACCTAAAATGGGAGACAGTCAATTTAGCTTGGTTTCTCTGAATTATTCTATTTTTTATTTATTTATCTGATAAGTCCCTGCTAGTCTGGTTGGCCAAGTGCTCTGTTCTGACTTTTGTCTAACTTTTGCCTGCCCTACATTCAAAATGCAAGTGCGAATCCAACCTTGGGCTTGGATGTTTGTGATGTTCTTTCTTCATTTATATTTTATTTATCCGATAATAGTCCCTGCTGGCAAAGTACTCTGTTCTGACGTTTGTCTATCTTTTGCCTGCTCTACATTCAAAATGCAGGTTCGAATCCAATCTTGGGCATGGATATTTGTGATGTTCTTTCTTCATTTATATATACATTTGTGTCTATTAACATATGCACTCTCCCAACACAGATTGGGTCATCACTGGAGAAGTATATCCAATCCTCTCCACCTTGGATGGGGAGTGGGAGGACTTTTCTCACTAATGAGCAAAATCAGGGGAAAATGATATTCATCCACTCCCTATGTAAGGGCTGGATGAATACGAGTTCATTCTTCTCAGACTACTGAAAACAGCCCATTCTTACATCCTGAATGAAGAACTTTTAAAAGGAAACAATTCATTCAGGATTTAACAAGTCCGAAAAATCAGCTGAGAGAGAAAAAACTTGTACTCGAGCAGAAGAAATAAAGTACTAACTGTAAATAGAAATATAATTACCTCCCTTTAGTAGAATTGTAATACCATGTAAAGAACTTCGTGTATATATAAATTAGTATTATATGAATGCATCATTTATACAATGAATGGGTAAATTAGATGTAAACAATAGTCCAAAGGTCATGGGCAGGCCAGAGGCATTGGCAATCTCGGAAAGCGACGCACATTCGTTTCCCGGAAGGCACTGCCAGAGATCTCGTGATGTGCCGAAATGGACGAAGAAAGTGGCGGGCGGGAAAAAGATCGCAAAAAGTAAGAGGGCGCTATTGCAGCTAATAACACGGTGCTAAAAAGGGGGGAAGTGAAGGGAGAATAAAAAGGGTTTGCACCCCTTTCTCAAGGCTTTTTTTTTGCTTATTGGATGATGGTTCGACTTCTCCCGTGGACCGGTAGTTCCTTATTGTGTTTCTTGGCGATGGTACGATATCGGACGATGCTCCTTTCCCTTCGATGTTTGAATTTCTGCCGGTACTAAAGCGTGAGATGTCAGCATATGCTGTCTTTGCTGAAAGTTTTCCGACGGAATAATATCGCGGACGTATACCAGAACCGGCAGCAGAAACGACGATGGCCCGAAACAGATCGAGAATAGACGAGGGAAAAACGCCAGGTGCAGAGTATAGCTTAATCTGATGACCATAGTGACCCACCACGTGGGCGCAGGATTATGGAAGTATCGAGAGGTAATTCAAACAAAGAAGGACAGTTCAGATGGACCTGGATATCCTGCCCCAAGAAATGGTCAAGTACAGATTTTGTTGTATAATTACCCAGTCAGTAAAACGGAAAGATCATATATGTAGTGTAATAATCGAGTATGGACAGTATTTAAGAACTTTAAGTGATTATTTAGCAGTAGCTAATGTCCATAAAACAAATGGTCTAGAATGATTATAAATGATTGTGACTAGTTTAATATGCAAGACTAACATAGTAGGTAGAATACTGATTAGAAGTGTATAATGTGTATATTATGTGTGTTTAATCTGTAACTTAAAGGATTTATTGTTCATGCATTAGAGTATTAATCAGTTTGATACAGTTTGATTTAGCATGTCACTGAACTAATTGAAAGTGAGATTGGTCTAAGTGTATATGTCTTTAGATTCCAATAAATGTTTTTTCTTCTATACCTGAGTTTTGCCTGTGATATGAACCAAAACTACCACTCATTAATCTGAACTATAGTGGGGGGGGGGAATTGAAAGAAAGGTATGACATGTTGTTATAGAGGTTATGACTGCAAACCAGAATTTACTTAGCCACAGTAAAGCGTTTGATTTATTAGTATAAGCACTAAATTTATTCACCTATGTGCACCAAGAGTCTGGAAAAGTATCCCTGAATAAGAGTCCTCTCTATTCTAAGGATGTATCTATTCTAAGATATTGGCTGGTGCAGCTTTAAAAAATAAATTTGTCAATATCTGAAGAGGAGAAGGCCCCAGAAAGAAATTAGAGGATTCGTTTCTTTTAGCAAGGAATAACTTTAACAGTCAGGGTAAACCCATGAGTAAAATTAGGAATCGGCTAGAGATATAGCATTTACGTTCCTTATAGAATGAACACATAAGTGATACAGATATTAGAGTCAGGGAAATTTTGTAAGTCTTGTAGTTATTGTAGAGAGGAAAATTCATAAAGGAAGTAAATGATTATAGAAAAAGAAAAAATATAACACCATATTCTAAACTTATAGAAACTCATGAAAGCAGTAATAGTAATATTCCATATAGCAGTTCATTTGAGACTATCTGAAGTAGAGGGTAACAGGATGAAATATATGGTGGAGTGTTGCTACAGATAATAGTAATATTCCATATAGCAGTTCATTTGAGACTATCTGAAGTAGAGGGTAACAGGATGAAATATATGGTGGAGTGTTGCTACAGATAATAGTAATATTCCATATAGCAGTTCATTTGAGACTATCTGAAGTAGAGGGTAACAGGATGAAATATATGGTGGAGTGTTGCTACAGATTTGGTGGTTCAGTTGCTGAGGATTATTTAGCGTATGACATAATAAAAAAGCGACGCATGAAATCAATATATATATATATATATATATTTATAATACAAGTAACCCTCGTATAACGCGGTACTTATACAACGCAGTTTCGATATAGCGTGATCTACAAATTGTAGTAGCCCTTAATCTTTTCATATATTTTTCACTGAGCGACTTGAAAATCAAAATTTTATCTTCGTTAAATTTGAGTCTGCCCGTAAGTAGCGAATTTACATTAGGGGAAATAGCCATTAGCACGCATATACGTCAATTGTTTACCATATGATGTTTATTGTTGAAAATTGTCTTCGTTTTCTGCAAGGAAAGTGCATTAAAAATCATAAGTATGTTAATCTCAAGCTGAGCAGTTTATTTTCTGGTGAGTTACATACAATATGTAATGCTTTTTTAAAGTTTATTTACTTTTATAGTAATGACCACTATAAAATTAAAACTGCAACGAAAGGGAAAATCCAACATTGAAAAGAAAATTCATTTCTCTCGAAGAAAAACTTAAAATCGTAGATCGGTTGAAAAATGGAGAAAAACCAGGAGTTGTTGCAAGAACTTTGAATTTAAACTAATCAACACGACTTAGCTTGGCATTCACCTCAGTGGATACCGAGCTAAGTCGTATAATAAACGTCGCACACATTTTTGCGATATGGTTGAAAACGAAATTAGTGAATTAATTGATGGGGAAACAGATTTAAATGAGGAAGAAATGGTACAATTAATAGATATCGAACCAAATGGCGGTGACAGTTCTGTTGAAGATTCTGATGAATCCATTAAAGAATTCACTTTTAACAGAAGGATTGAACTTGGCAAGAAAGTTAGGAAATTATTTTACGGATAATGATCCCTCAATGGAGCGCTCCGGAAAATTCACGAGATAATTGGATATTTGTTTAGCTCCATATTATGAACTTAATAAAAAAAATTGCAGCATAGTGGTAAGCAAGGTCTTATTACTGACTTGTCCGCGCGGTTAGCCTAGTGGCTATGCGCTTCGCAACCATATGCCTGGGGAAGGAGTGTCCTAGGTTCGATTCTCGTCGGTGACGTGAGGAACTTTAGGATCTTCCTCAGCCATAGCCAAGTTAGCCAGTCTTGGGTGTGGACAGCAGGGTTTCTTCCACCAGTTTATCTGGGGGTTTTCATCCCGCAACCAGGCAAACCGGCCCCATGAAAACACACACTGATCTACAGTCATAAATACTTAACCCCCATGAGGGGGCTCAACTCGGCCCAGAAGAGACGGGGGGAGGAAACTCCATACGAATAAATAAAAATTACCGACTTGATAACTATAGCCAAAGTATGGAATGAGAATTATATAAATGATGTCCAAGAGATTTCAAGTGATGACGACGTCCGGCCACTCGTAAATAAAGAACATCTACGAAATAAGAGAGTGATGACGATTAAAATAAACACTTTATTTTGCCTAAAACACTTATGCATTATGTGCAATGAAGTTTACATACAATTTAATTTTTATAATTTTATACAATGTTTCATAGTTTATATGTTTTCTTAACTTACATGAATTATGTGAATTAAATAAAATTTGTTTTTGTTGGATATGTCATTGTTGTTGTTCATATTAATAAAAAAAAAAAAAAAAAAAATCAGCTAACGCCTTTTTATTCCCGTATACCGGGAGTAGGCGAGGCCATTTAAACGATTTCGGAACCTAACCCTACTTTTTATCTATATTATCTAAGTCTCGCATAACGCGATTTATATGACGCGGCATATCTATAGAACCGAGGGCCCGTGCGAGAGTATCTGACGCCCCTATACAATGTCTGTATGCAGTAATTACTGCATCATTTTTTTCGAGACATAAATTCGATTAGTGCACCTCTGTACATCTTAAAAATAAATGTTACAGATTTTAAAAATTTTCTGTCTATACATTTTTATGCCTAACTATTTTAAAAAATCACTCACCAGAATGAAATAATTTAGTTTCCGATTTAAAACATTTTACAAAGTTATTTTTAATGGCATACTACACTACTTCCATATACACTATGTATACCAGGGTTTCCCAAACTGTGTTCCGCGAGAAGTTCCTGGAATTTGTCATTTTAGTTTTCTAAGCATTTTTTATGAATAAATATTTTATAGTAGAAATATCCTGAGGAGAATAATATTCGAGAATATGTCGAAAAGCTCTGACCCGGAACGCCTAATAACATTTGTGTATCGTTAATTTTCACACATCGAAACCTTTCAACATTTGGAAAGAGAATTCATGTTTATGATCGGTCACAATATGAATAGAGAAGCAGTAAAATTTGCAGAAGAGGCAATAGGGCAATACCGTCGGTTGTATGAAAAAAAAAACAAAATGTCCGCCAAACTACGTTAGCTCAATCCTTTGTTAAGTAGAATAATAAAATTTATATTCTGAATATGTTTTATTGTCTTTCAACTTCATTGTTTTCCTTTAACAGGACCTGAGACATACCTTAATTCTTTTATAAAAAAAATTAAGGTTCAAAAAACAAATTTGAGGAATTATACTTTTTCCCATATTCGATTAGTGCGTTTTCGATTAATACGCCTGTTTTAAAGAACGCATTAGGCGCACTAATCGAGGGATTGCTGTATATATATTTTGTCATACTCACACGTACACCTACACATGTGGATATTTACAAAAATAATATCATTATGAACATTTATATATAAATGTTTATATAGAAATTTATTAATCAAAATCAATATATTTGTTTTTGATAATCATATTATCAACAACAAATTAGGAGTAATCATACACATATATGATATGATTACTCCTACTATCTGTATAGCAAGAAACCAATTTGTTGCCTTGTTATAATACATAAGTTAGTAAAACATGATCTCCCTTTAACAAACTCATGCTGATAACCATAGAGAATATTACTGTTATCAACCCATTTCTCTATCCTACTTCTCCTCAATCTCTCTAATATCTTCACCACAACTCCAGATATACAGACTGGCTTATAATTTGAAGCCACAGCCTTATCACTTGTATGCAGTGGAACAATTTTACCTTCTTTCCACTCCTTTGGAACCTGTGCTGTTGTAAGACTTATTAAACAGGTATGCCAATTCCTTTAAGATGCATGGTGATATGTCATGAAATCCTATCACTTTATTGATATCAAGGTTATTTCCTGAAACACCTCCTGTTCACTCACAATTAAGCCATCCTCTCCTATGTCTTAAATACTTAAGTTCCTCATGATTTACCTTGATCAGGATGAAACACCCTTATAAATTGATAACTGAATAACAATGTCTTCTGCAGCAATTATTCTACCATTTTCATCCATTAACATCTTACCATGATCATTCTTCCTTGTATTTGTCACATATCTAAAAAAATTCTCTGGTTTATCTTCACCTGATTTGCCAATTTCTGCTCATATTGCACTTTGTTTTCCTTACTGAGTCACTCTCCTGGTTTGTTCTTTATACTGTTCATGTAACTGATTACCATGTTTCATTTTGTACTGCCTTCAACAGAGCCTCTGTAGCTCAGAGACCCTTTGGTTTGAGTTCAATTCCCATCAGAGATATGAGGAACTTTTATCTGGTCTCTTTAGGTGAGTTAGCTTATCTCATACAAAGGCAGGGTTTTTTTTTTTTCACCTAGAAACTGGTTTTTTTTTATCCCCTAGAACAGGGGAACGGGTTTCGCGAACACATGCCTCTGCAGATATAGGACACCTCGAGGAATAAGGAGTAACCAACCTATTCCTTAGGATTTCGGTTCTGAATGCCTACACGGTAAAATGTGTAGGTCTATGCATGAGTGTAAATTAAGATTGCCTTCTTAATTTAATACCTTCCAGATTTCATGTTTAAGCTTCTCATTCATCCATTTTACACCTATCTTATTCAGATTTTTATGTAGAGTGTAAACGTGCCAGATTTAATAGAACCAGTGATGAATCCTTGGGCCACTGTTGTTCAGTTTATACATTAACGAAATTAAGAAGGCCCTGACAGATTCAATTATTAGCTAATGATGCAAAGATAGGGAAAGCAATCAGGAATGCTAATTGTTATGTAGCACTTATAGAATGACTTGAACAGGATAGAACTGGGGCAGATGATAATAGCTATCAATTTAGGGTTAGTGACAAGCTACGTGCTTTGGCATGATGAGAGTTCCAATGGCATATTATACTGGTTGGATTATGCTTGGATTCATCAGTGGAAACTGATGAAACTAAGGATTTTGGAGTTATGGGGTACAGGAAGTTGAAGTTCAAATGTCACATATCAAAAATTGCCAATACAACTCAAACTTGGAGGATAATTGTGATGCTGCTGCAATGAACATTGACATTTAATTCTTAACTCTGTTAAGAGTAAGGAAGTCCTTTTGCCTCTTTCCAAGGCCTTGATATACGACTGCATGCTAATATGTAAGATTTGGTCTCCTGATTCTGAGGGAATAAATTGGGGGTGATGTGGTAGATGTTTATAAACTTCCAACAGGGTGTTATAGGATTTCAACCAATGAAATATTTTGTTATATGGAATGTGGGAGAGAACAAAGGAGCATCATGAAAGTTGAATTTGTGTGCAGTTAAGGAAGGTCTGAGAACTAGATTTTTCTTCAATGGAGTAGAGTGAATGGAACAGTTTGTCTGTTGAAGCACATTACTGTGAATAAGTTTAATAGGAATATTAGCTAGTTTGGGTGATGTATAGCCCTTCCTAGATAATACTACTAATAATAATTATGAATATTTATTCAAAGAGAGGTAAGTCTTACTTCATTGACCAAATCTAAATTGCAATTACTGCTTTTTAGTTTCTAAAGTCTGATAAGGTGTTATTCTTAAATCTATTTTTTTAATTTTATTATTAGTATTTTTAATGGTTCCCAGAGGTGTTTATCTTAGCATTTTCATGATTGCATATGTCAAAAGGATTTCCATTATTATCCCACACATTAGATTTAGTTGCATTCAAATTTCTGTAATTTTTTTTTCTCCACAATGAAGAAGTTTTACTGTTTCATTCTCAGTACATTTACTAAGACAACGCATTTTCATGTACTTCAAATCATATTACAGATTATGACTATGGTTCTAAGCAGATTTGCAGTGTTAGATGGGAAAGCTGAAGCAAAGAGAATCTTTGCTAATTTTGAATAATGTGAGCTTTCATTTAAGGATTCATGAATGGTAATTATGAGAGGAGGTTGGCCCTAAGATCCAAAGAAAATCCTAGGGAATTTTTTAGATATGTGGCCAGAAGGAGAAATGACTGTGGAAGAATGATATTGTGGGATAAAAATGGGAATAGAGTGACTGATGCAGAAGACATAGTGAAATTGTTCAATGAACACTTAATTGGAGTATTTCATCCTAGAGGAGTCAGTTTTAATGCTAGAAGGATTGGGCACATTCGAGGTTTAGAGGTACAGGAAGAGAGTGTGTTTCAAATACTGAGTACACTGGATGTCAGTAAAGCTGTGGGACTGGATGGTATTTCACCATGAGTTTTGAGAGAATGTGCTAGGGAACTGACAGTGCCTTTGACCTGGCTTTTCAATGAAAGTCTGGCTGCAGGAAAGGTGCCCATGGAATGGAAGGAAGGTAAGATAGTGCCATTGCATAAGGGCGGTAGCAGACTGGAAGTGTCTAATTATAGGCCAGTTTGTGTGTCATCAGTAGTTAGCAAGATCTTGGAGAAAGTAGTGAAGGACTATACAGCATTGGGCAGAAGACGGTAATGTTATCTGTGAGAGTCAACATGGATTTGTGAAGGGGTGCTCTTGTTTTAGCAATATGCTAGCCTTTTATGATAAAGTTACAAGAGCATTAGATGAGGGAAAGGCATATACTGCCATTTTCTTAGACTTAGCGAAGGCATTTGACAGCATGCCACATGATAAGCTGATATTTAAGTTGCAGCACATGGGTCTGGATGTCAGATTGGTCAACTGGATTCAGGATTGGCTGTCTGATAGGTATCAGAGAGTTGTGTATGGTGGAGTAGTTTCCAGGAGGCAGAGGGTTACAAGCAGGGTCCCACAGGGCTCAGTACTGGGACCTATATTGTTTAACCTTTATATCAATGACATTGTCAGTGGATTGCAAGGGGATATTCAGTTGTTTACGGATGATCCGAAGCTGGGAAGGATTATTAGTAATAGTGCAGATGTGGCAGCCCTGCAAGAGGATTTGAATAAGCTAGATAGATGGGCAAATTAATGGGGGTTGGATGCAGCAAAATGTAAGGTCTTGAGGTTTGGGAAACATCGATGGGACACTGCATACTCTATGGGAGGAGTTATACTGGAGGAAGTAGGGGAGACAAGAGATCTGGGGTTGATGATTGATAGAAGCGTGAAATTTAGGGGACATATTGTAAAGGTGATTAGGGTAATATAGAGGATTGCTGCAATAATGAGAAGGACACTGACCTGCAGAGATAAAAGAGTTATCATTCCATTGTATAAGACCCTGATCAGACCACACTTGGACTATTGTTCACAGATTTGGTCCCCAGAATTTGAAGGGGATAAATTAACTGTGGAAAGGGTACAAAGGCAGATAACAAAGATGGTTTCAGGACTGTACAATGATAGTTATGAGGATTGGCTGAGGGAATGTGGACTGCAGAGTTTGGTGGATAGAAGGAGAGGTGATATGATCGAGACTTTTAAACTGTTGAGAGGTGGTTACAGGGTTGACACTGGAGAGTTCTTTCGCTTAGTTGAACAGCGGAAAGAAATGATGACAAGAGGCCATCCCTGGAAGTTATGAAAGGAAACTGTGAGCAAGAGGGTGAAGAGTGGTTCTTTGCATGGAGGGTGGTTGAACCATGGAATGCATTGCCTGATGGAGTGGTGATAGCGAGAACGTTCATTGAGTTTAAGGCATGGTATGATAGACTTTGTGTTTCTTAGGGGGGGGGGACTTCCCCTCGATGAGTCTTGATAGACTGTTTCTTAGGAAGGACCTCCCACGATGAGTCTTTTGACTCCATGGAGGCCTGAATAATAATAATAATTAAACTTGTTTTGTTATATAACACAATGAACCCTGTGTGATTTGGCAACTTGTAGTACTATGGGGGGGGGGGGTTACCATACTGGTAACAGTCTTTTGACAGTTCCTTCAAAATGTAGTTAACATTGCAAGTTTTGCTGTATGTAAGATGTTGGATAATGCACAATACTGCAGCAAAATTTATTCTTAATTATATCAGCTGTTAGTGATTTTAAGGTAGGAAAAAAAATTCAAAAATCCATTCACCTTTATTTTTCCTTTTAACAACTCATAATTCTTAGAGGCATTTAGAATTAATGTAAATTTGACTACACAAAAACAAAACATTGGAGAATGGGCAACAATTAAACAACACAACAAAAAACAAAGGAACAATGATATCAATTTTTTTTTTTCTGATGACAAACAAAACACATTAGCATTTACACTTTTCCAATGTTGATCACAGGAACCTGAGCTGAGTTTTGTTCCATTACTGAGTAGTATACAATTATTATTTTCAATGACTAAATGCCATCTTTATTTCAAATAGTCAGTCAGTGTCTTGATTTTCAGCAAATATATATGTTTCAGTCACTGTGCTCAAATCCAAATACACGAATACCCCAGAAAATACAAAACTCTATAATTCATAAAACAGTTCTGGGTTCTATATATCTTTTTATTATCTCCACGGAGTATTCACACACTTGTAGCACCATGAAGTTCTGTTCTTGAAGTCACAATTAAAAAAAGAAAAAGACAAAAAACAAGCATGAACATACATAGTAATGGCAGTGAAAAAGGCAGTTACTTAACACTGTCAGATGATGATCACAATATTGGTGAAAAATGGCTTAATTTAAGACTATACTTCGTTGATACGACTGAGATAATTAACTAAAATGTCATATATGAAACATTTACATGAGGATAGTTTACTGTTTTGGTTTTGAGCAAACTGTAATACTAATACATCAGATCACTATCACAAAAATCCAAACTGTAAATTAATGATTCTAGACAGTGTTAAAATTACGGTAAACAAATTACAAAGGAAGGTCTGCCAGTTAAGGCAATAACGTTTTCTACAACAAATTTGTCCATATAAATTTCAGTACTACAATATATAATATTACAATATGGTTTAGTTTAACAAACTCTTAACAAAATTTTGCATTAATTCTTATTAAATTAAGATTGCTTTGCAATCAAAGCTCTCTCTTACATTCGTTGAAATTGATGTTTATGTAAATGCACACTTATTCAAAGTTGTATATATACTCCAAACTTAATTTCACATATCCAAATATTTCTTGATGAACTATTATTGCTGACATAATGTGCTTTTTAATTATATCAATTATTCAACTTTCTTTCTCAAAACAAGTAATGTGAAAAATAAAATAACAGCACCAAAAATGTATTGCAACTAAAACTTCTAATGGAAGACTCCTATTTAATAAAGCAAGTGTAGTGTGATGAATAAGTTGTTTATAAACTTTTCGGGTGTATTTTGCAGTTTTTATTACAGCATGAAAATGGCTCTGGGAAGAAGCTGACTCAGTCTCTCCTGACATGGCACAAAAAATAAAAAAATAAAATAAAATAAAAAAATATAAAAAATCACTTTTGAATGAGGTTATCAAAATCTAAATCTTCTAAACGGTGTTCTCCACTTGCCCCCGTCCTATTAAAAATTTAAAAAAAGGAAACAAGAATTTAAGAAGTTGGCTTAAGCATATTGTTCAAATTTATTATATATTTCATGATAATTAACAAATACATCAATCCACTTTTAGCTCCATTACAAGTTAGTTTTATTTCATAATACACTGGTGCTTCAATTAGACTTTATTCAGCTACCAAGATGCAAGTTTTGGAGAAAAATTATATAACTAAAACAATAATTTCAAGTTATCAAATCTCCATGAAGCCACAGTAGCCTCATTATTGGAGGGGTCTCACTCAACTAGTAACAAACCTTTCTAAATCTCTCTCTCCACAGACCAAAATCCTAGAATATCAACTGAGCTTTTAAGCATACAATCCAAATTTAGTCTTACCAAACTATAACCACAACGAAGTTTTATTATTAAAGTCCCCAGTCCCAAGCTCTGCTCATTAAACTGCTATCCAACTTCTAGAGATGTTTCTAATTCTTCCTTGCTTTCACCTACCTATGAAGCTCTGGGAGGAGGAGTTTTGCTAATGACAGCAGAAGAATTGAAGACAAAAAAGAGTAGAAGTACATCAGGAGAACAAGGATGCAGAAGGTAGTTCATTTTAGGCTATCTGATGTATCTGATATGAGATAGTTGCCAACAGGATGAAGTATGTAGTTGGTTGCTGCTATAAGCAAGAGGTTACAAGGGAGAATACAGATACCATGCACTGACAAATTAGTATAATGAGTGTAGGTTGAGTAATTATTAAGGGGGATTTCAACTACAGGGACATAGAGTAGAAGGAAGAGTGGTCACAAGGAGAGAAGGAGATGACATTTATACAGCTGCAAAGAGATAATTACCTGAGGTAGTATATAATAGAGTGGTGCCACAACATTCGAGAGTGTTGGAATCTGGTCATAGCATCACAGCATTTAACAGTAACCAACCTAGCCATGGTGTCTCTGCTTAGAGAAAGTGATCATACAGTTTGACCTAGGAGACTACCAGATATGCAGAATTTTCTGTGAAGAAGGGTATATGTAGAATTATAAAGCAGGTATACAAGTAGTTACAACAAACTGAGGAGTCAGCTTGAAGCAGTGGCATAGCATATGGATTTGGAGGGGAGGAGAGATGTTGGCAGTGCATAGGAGATGGTCAAGCAGTGTTTGAGGAAAGCAGTATCAGACTATATATATCAGACTATATATATATCTCCCTGGGTATATTATGTATATATACCCAGAGTCAGGAGGTTAAACAAGGTAGGAGTTAGATGGATAAACAGCATCATTAAGCAGGATTTAAGAAAAAGAAAAAATTATGGAAGGAATATAAAGCAAAAGGTGATCGGCATAGGCAAAAAGGGTAACCTGTATTGTAAGGAAAGCCAAAGCTAATTATGAGAGGGAGTGAATTAGATGAGTTCACTAAAGAGTTCTTTAATTATATAGCAAGTAAGACTATGGAAGGATGACTTTAAAAAAGTGCTGATGGAAGGGAGACTAGAAGCAAACCAAACAGTTAAGTTACTGAGTGATAAATTTTGCAAGCATGTACCATCCAGGTCAGTATCTCAGGAGTGGTGGTGAAGTTATTGGAATTAGTTAAAGACAAAACTCAAGAGTGGGTAGACAGGAATATGATACTTTGTAGGGAGTAACATGCTTTGGGAAGGGTAAGTCTTGCCTTAGTAATTTGCTTACTTTTTTTATAATAAAGTGGCAGTTGAGTTCAATACAGGAAATGCTATTCTGTGATACTGCTGGATTTTTCAAAGCCACTTGACAGGATTCCATGTGGAACTCTTGCATAAATTGGAGCAAATGGGATTGGATATGAAGCTAGTGATCTGGACTAGAGGGCAGCTGACAGACAAATATCAAAGAATGATATGTGAAGGAGTTCAGGAGAAGGAACTTATACTGCAGGACTCAATACTTGGTCCTCTGCTGGTTAATTTGTACATCAATGACATAAGAAATTATCTGAGGGGAAATGTTCAGTTGTATGCTGATGCATATTTCGGAAGAGCAACAGTTAATGAAAATAATGTAGAGATTCCACAGGATGATTTAAATAGACTAGCAGTATGAGCAAAGGTAAATGGCTGCCACTTTAATGTGGCTGAGTGTAAGGTGATGCACTTTGGGAAGCAGTGTATGAACTGCAGAAAATTGATGAGACCAGGGATTTGGAGGTGATTGTGGACAAAGAGTGGACATTTAGAGGTCATACTGCAACAGCGTTGAAACCACTGTTGCAGTATTGCACTGTTGTGTTGCAGTATAACTGTTTTTTAAAGTTACATTTTTTAGAAAGTTATATTTTCATTAAATAAAAAAAAATGTATATTTTGTCCACAGTGCAGTTACTTGCCAACTGGGTAAATCTACTTACCATGGTGAATGGGTAAGCATATTTGTCATTTTCTGGTCATGGAGAAGGATCTCATTCATATTTCTGGTGTTCCAAACTTTACAGATGCATTTTTTCACTTTCTGTAATGTCCCAACAATTGTGCCTCTCCAAAAGTATCTAGAAGCAAGACCCTGTCTTTATTCTGAAACACAGTTTTTGCCATGACTTTGCCCATGGAAGGCAGTCTTGGTCACTGTCATAGAGCAAGAGACTACTATTGTTCACTCAGTAGCATGTAGAGCTTTCTGCTATGATTGAATCAAAAGAAAAAAATGGGCAACATTATTTTCATACTGCACCTCATACTTTACTTTTTCTTCTCTTTAAAACTGGCCTACTCTACAGACTACATGTTTATTATGCACTACTGTCTTAAGTTCCTATCCTGAATAAAAAAATCAGGGTATCATTAATTTGATAATCTTCCCTGAAAAAGCAATAACATTCTGCCTTCCTTCTTTCTCAGGCCAAGACTCAGAAATCCCCATTACATAGCTTTATGTAGTCTTTATTTTATCATAACTCATTTTATTTTCCTTAAAACTAAGTAATTTTGTTTTTTTGCTTTCAGAAAATTGACATAAGCCAATTTTCTAGGGCCCAGGTACAAAACCAATTTCATTAATCTGCAGTTTTATTTTATTTAAGGATATGCCGGCCTGGTTGGCCGAGTGGTCAGCGTTTCTGCTCTCTAGCCAAAAGGCTGCGGGTTCAAATCCCACCGTGAGCATGGATGTTTGTGATTGTCTGTGAAAATACTAATGGTAATGACAGGTGGTAGCTGGCATTGGTTTAGATGATGATGGTAGTTGCAGTTTTCGTTGTAGTTGGTGGATTGGTGGTAGAGGCAGAGAGTTGTAGAGTAGGTGCCCTCCCTCGATGAATCTTTGGACTCTCTGGAGGTGTTA
Organism: Typopeltis vanoorti; assembly: GCF_054136105.1. Classification (NCBI taxonomy): domain Eukaryota; kingdom Metazoa; phylum Arthropoda; class Arachnida; order Uropygi; family Thelyphonidae; genus Typopeltis; species Typopeltis vanoorti. Next base: position 125,689,792 of record NC_143550.1, read on the forward strand.
TGTAATAACAATAATAATAATAATATATTGTTTAGGAGATGTCCTCCTCATTTTATTGGTTAAATTTATGAATTCTAGCTCACGACATCATAATTTCTCAGGTGCAAGCTCAATATGTAGACAGGTTTTACACTTTAACAGTTTGAAAGTTAAAAACATTGACAAGCATAGTTTTTCTACAAGGGAATTAGTGTGACAGGAAGAACATTAGGTATAAGCCTGGCATTTTAATACTATGTAAGTAGAAGAGATTAAGAGAAGTCTGAGAAGGATTAGCAAATTAGTAATATTCCACAATAAATTCCCCAAAAGAAATTTCACTATGCCTAAAATTGACCTCTCATCATATTGAGTCTCTTGGTTCAGTAATAATACTTCACTTACAGAAGCAATATCCCAGAAGACCACCCAGAAATTTGTTTTGGGACTGCTGCTTTAATTTTTGTGTTAATAATGTTGGGAAAGATCTGAATGATAATATGCAGCTGTTTGCAGATGATGCAAAATGGGAAGAACTATGAGGAGTAGAACAGATATGGCTTTTAAAGAGGACTTGAATGCACTGCTGAATGGGCAAGTGAGTGGGGTTATCAGGTCAATGTTGTAAAGCATAAGGTTTTAAAATTTGGGAAGTAAAGATGGGATGCGGAGTATACAATTGGTGGGAATATCTTAGAAGAGATGAGAAACTGGGAGTGATGCAAACAAGAACCTAAAATTTTGGGGACACATTGCTAAAATTATGAGACAAGCACAGCAAATTATGTCAATGATGTGGAGGACACTCACATGTAGAAGGATGTTCTGGTTCTATTGCATTGGCTTTGATCAGGCCACATATTGTTTATCATGCACAGATTTAGTCACTTGATTTTCAAAAGGATGAAGAGATATTGGAAAGGGTCCAGAGATAATTGACTAAGGCAGTTTCTGGTCTGTAAAATGTTGAGTATGACGACAGATAGAGGACCGGCAGAGACTGATGGACAGGAGAGGGAGATATGATTGAGACATATGAGGTAGCTCCCAAAAATAACTGGAATGTGAACTTGAAGCATGTGCATTTTCTAGTTACAGATGACGCTGATAGGCATCGTAAGTGTCCAGTTTTCCATGCCAGTCTCGAAAGTGACGTCATCCTATGTGAACTAGTTCATTGTTCTAGCTGCTTTTTTGTTAGTGCTTACAAGTAAGTTTGGTGATTTTGTGATGGCGGACCACAAGGAATAGAGAGTGTGCATGAAATTTTGTTTTCTTTTGGGTAAAACTGCAGCTAAAACTATTGTTATGCTTCAGCAAGCCTTTAAGAATAACACAGGTCTATGAGTGGTTTTCCCATTTCAAAAATGGGGACATTTTTGAAATGTCCCCATTTCCATGCATTCCCATCACCTATATGGTAGGTGATTGGAATGCATTGCACTAGTGTTGTGCATGCAGAGATAATGACTGTGTGTGTGTGTGTAATAGTGGGACCTTCTGTGATGAATCTTTTGACACCATGGACATCGATAATATAATAATAAAGATGAAATCTTTTTTTTTTACATTCACTATATAAGTAATATACCGCCAGTAAAACTGACAATATAAATATTAACAGCTCAGCACGATAAAATTATATTTTTGTAAATACGAGAAAATTTAACTTACAGATAACTGTTGAAATTTATTTATTTTTAATTAATAATGACTACTGCTATTTTGTTATCACAGATATTCAAATATTAGGAACTACAGTCTTTAAAGCATATAATGCTTCTTTGCATTATATGTTATTCATACATCATGACTTTTTTACAAATGGGAATGAAAAAAGGTAACTGATATGTTGAATACGTAGTCAGGTGTAGGAGATCACAAAATTTCATTATAACCTTTTACTTCTAATCAGTAAATATGAAGAAGAAACTAGTATACTTACTCATCACAGGGAAGAACATTAATTCCTGATTTGGCATTTCGGAAGAGGTTAATTACTCCTGAATCTTGAATTTCAAGATCTGAGATACACCCACTTAATCCATATGGGAAACGATCAGCAGTCATGAGTTGATGATTGGGAACACCACCTATTAAATATTACAATGAAGCAATAAAAAAATACAGCACTGATAGAATTTTTGCTCCTACAAACTTCAGTTTCTTTTATCAACAAGACACAACTTGACGCAAGAATATGCAAAAATTGACAGATGTAGATTGAATTAACCACTGCATCACAGCATTATTTAGGTTTCTTTAGGTGAAGCCAAGATATATGGTTCCCCTGACAAAACCTTAACTTGTTAAGGAGAAGATGAGATAAAATAATGCTGTTTATGTGCAAAAGTTATCTGATCACTTATTTTTGTATAATTATGAACAGACAGTGGGCTGCATGGAGAGGACAGAGAGTGGAGATCAGTATGAGAATAGTCATCATGCCTATCAAGGATTTAGGCTTAGAGTAGCCTGTTCCTGCCTTAGAAGTCATCGTTGAATCTTTGAAGAGGATGTCCTGGTTTTCTTTTTCCTAATGGCCTGTGCTTTAAGGCTTGTTTTGGTAATCTTTTTGTTTTTATTCTTTGTTCCATCCATTTATGTTTATATTTTTTAATTTTTTCTATTACTGATTCCTGGTTTAATTCTTTCATAATTTCTTTGTTTCTTTTGTGATAAAATAGAGTATACTTTGCCGTTTTCCTCATAAACTTCATTTCAGCTGTTATTAATCTTTGTTTGTTTTTTGTTTTATTGTCCAGATTTCAATTCCATACAACAGGACTGATAGGGCTAATGTATTGTATACTTTTAGCCTGGTTTGTTTTTGAACTAGGTTTGGTTTAAATATACAATTAATTACACCTGTTATTTTAAAATATTTTGCAATTTTTAGGTTTATATCTTTCTTTTAAGGTTACACGGTGATCAGCATTCATATTTATGAATTTAGAGACACAAAACACGTGTTGAAAAGATTATTTTACTGATTAATAATAAAATAATAACTTGACGTTTCGACCCCTGTACTGTGTTTTTGTGGGGTCGTGTTCTAGCGGGATGTAGGTAGTGCGATCTCAGAGGATAATAAACAAGTTAAGAAATTAAAAATCTTACTTAAAAAAGTATCTTCCTGGCCCCCTGACATCACTTAAGAAGAGCAGATGCTGGAAGCAGTATAAGCATGTGCATGCAAGTGGTCAACACAAGAATGGAATGATCTGGGATTATTTTCTCATGTATCTTCATGGATTCAAAGATTCATCATGGGAGGCCCATGCTAACCATTATTCATACAATACATATAATTCTATTTGAACTCATTCAATGATAAAGCACTCAACAACTGCCTCTAACAACCTATTTCATTCATTACATCCTTCAAGCAAAAAATCTGCTCCTCAGATCCTTGTTAAACTAACCTCTTACATAATTTCAAGGGATGATTCACTTCTCTATCTCTTCCTGCCATGTAATGAAAAAAAAAAAGTTCTTCGTGTTGATCCTTTGAAATCCCTTTAATAATTTATGTTAGTATCATATCCATCCTTTTGTGTCTCTTGTGTTGATCAGAGAGTAAATATCTTCCTAGAATAGTAAATAATGTCCTCTTAAATATGCTCCTATTGCTGCTTGTCAGTGGCTTCTTCAACATACATTCAAGTAATCTTACAGTCTGTTCTGGCCACCTTTGTGATATGCTCTATTACTTTCAACTCCATGTCGACAATCCCTCCCAAAGTCTTGGTCTCATCAGTTTCCTGCAGTCTGGTTCTGAGTGTACACAGCTTGTGATCTCTTAATCTCAAATCACATTACACTTCATCATTGATTTCTTGATATGTATCCCCCTCTCCATGATTAAGTTTATATTATTATCAATCTCCTATCAACAATTTTCCTCCGAATCAATCTATTACTTTTGAACACTCCAATATTGTCATATCTAGCATTTCGTGCTTCTAAGGCACTTCTGACTGAATCAATTCATCCAAACCTTGGTCTTCCTCTGGGTCTCTTTCCTGCAATCTTGGCATCAAACATCTGTTTTGCTAACACCATTCTATTTAAATGGCCAATACCACCTTAGATTAGCACTGTTACACATTCTTGAATACTAATAGTGTCAAGTTCCTCTCTAATATCTTCATTTTTAATTTTTGCTGTTGATACCATTGGTTCACTCCCCTAATTTTCTCAGAACACAAGTTTTTTTTTAACCCCACTCTCAGATCCATAACTTAAAACTGGCTTGAACACTGTCTTCTATACTGTTAGTTTGGTGTATTGGCTAATTTCTCTCTCATTCAACAAAAATTTATTCAGCTGGCTACCCACCATACCAACTTTGCTTCTTCTGTTGTCTATTTGCTGATTTAATCTGCCATCTTCACTAAAAATGTGCCTAGATAGATGAAATATTTTACTTGTTCTAAAGGATCTCCATTCAGAATGCAGCTGAAGTTTTTTATACTCCTGCCTATTTTCAGAGTTTTGGTCTTTTTATTGCTGATTTTCATGCCAGATTTGTTACAGCTGTTATTCAATTTAGTTAGAGAATCCTAGAGATTGTAGCAGACATGTTTAGGAGTACGTCATCTGCATAAAACAAAGAGCAAATTTTGACATCCCCAATTCTAATATCAGACCTAATGCCATTTTTCTTTCATAATGTGATCACTCCATAAAGATGATGAATGAGAGGGGAGATAATGTGTATCCTTGTCTTACTCCATTTTACATCAAATTATCTTCCTGTATATTCTTCAATTCTAACTGTTGACTAAACAACTTAAATATAGACTATGTATTGCTCTGTATAATGTCCCATTCATCCCACATAATTGTAGTGTTTGCGAAAAAGCTTTTTTTCTGGGCACTTTGTTGTATGCTTTTTCCAGATCTACGAAACTTAAGTACAGATCCTTGTCACATTCCCATGATTTCTCAACTTGTCTTAAAGTGAAAATCTGATCTTGATCCTCTATTTGGTAACTATTATAATAACGGAATTAACTCGCATAAATTATTCTTTATTCATAGAATTTTCACCTGAGTATCACGGGCATCATCAGTACAGGTACAAGGCTAATTAAACAATGCGCCACCTAAGTAGCTAAGGTTAAATTTCCTAATTTAACCTTAAGGCTCAATTTATTTAATTATTATTATTTATTTTTAATAATTTAAATTTAATTATTCAATTATAATTAAAAAAATAATTAAAAAAAATTATAATTAAAAAAAAATTAAAAAAAAAACACATCCCAGCCAAAAGGCAGGTACTATAAAAACACTAGTTCATTTTGTTTCTTCAGAAGAACTTTTACAAAAAGAATTGCAGTATATTAATTCCTCCTTCATATCCAATAGCTATAAGAAGTCCTTCATAAAAAGAGCTTTAAGTGCTCCAGCATCCTCTTCAAGTACAGAAGAACCTACACGTATACCTATCCCCTATGTACACTGGGATAGGTGAACGCATAGCTAAGGTGCTAAAACCACTAAATATCTGTGTGGCTTTTCGACCCATCAGAAAAATCTCCATATTCCTAATGTCTCCAAAGGACAAGCTCCCACATCTCAGCTATCCAGGTGTCTACCAGATTCCCTACTCGTGTGGATTATCATATTTCAGGGACAAACAGGAAGATCTGCTCAGGTTCGGTTAGAAGAACACCAGTCGTACATCCAGTACCTTGAACCCGAACAGTCTGGAATTGCAGAACATGCCATCGACACCAGACATAGAGTTAAGTGGAACAAGACAAAAGTCGGTTCCTAATGGAACGGCTATACAAAGAAACATGTGAAACATTACTTCACTCCCCTAACCTAAACAGATCTGATGGTCTATGTCTTTCCCCCTTGTGGGAGATAGTACTTTATAAAGCAGCAAATCTTTCCTAACATATAATTGTATACACATATAATTTATATTAAAAAAAAAATTGTAATTATTATTATTTTTTATTTATTTTTTTAAAAATTATTATAATTGAATAATTAAACAACTAAATAATTAAATAAATTTAGGAAATTTAACCTTAGCTACTTAGGTGGCGCTTTGTGAATATAACAGTTATTGTTTAGACAATAAAGGGATAAACATCCTTTGTCGTTTTATAGCCAGTAAGCGAAACTAAAGATCAATAACTATGATCTATAAGTTTCATGGCGAAAAACTACCGGTGAAGGCAATTCGCCGATAGTTTTTTAATTATTTGACTAAGTTAGTGTTTAATTAGCCTTGTACCTGTACCGATGATGCGCGTGATACTCAGGTGAAAATTCTATGAATAAAGAATAATTTACGTGAGTTAATTCCATTATTATAATAGTTAGTAATATGTCTACTTGCGGTATTTCCTTACTGAAACTTATCCTCTATCTCTATTTGGGTTGAACCTAGCTTGTTCTTCTCCAGATTTCTCTTCCACAAACGTTTTTCAGGTATGCTTGCATAAATCTGACCTTGAACACTTAGTAGGGAAATTCATCTGTAATTCTCACATTCAGCTTTATTCCCTAAAAAAACCACTGCATAACCTTTATACCTACAATGGCTACAATGATGTAGTCAAGTTTTTGCCACTTTTTCTACTTCAAGTATTGATTTGTACTCTTATGCACTCCTCTTGAAAATTTTTTAGTATGGTTCTGTCACTGCTTTGTTTTTCAAAAATGTCCCCATTTCTTTCAGTCTTTCAAAATAATAACTCCAGACATCTAGGATATCCTTAAGTTTTACTGTCACCTTTATCATCTTTGATTCCTTTCACAGTACTCTTTCCACTATTTCTAAGCTTCTTCAATAGTCTCCATCGCAACATTTATTTTTTTATGCTCTTACCAAAGTCTTCCCATTACTTTTGTTTTTGCTACTTTTACACATAGCTTAGCTCTCTTACATTTTTCTCTGTATTCTTGGACATCTGGTATTTTTAGGGTGTCTGCCAACTTATTTGCTAGAAACATTTGGTATGCTTTTTTCTTTTCCAGGACTGCTTTTTTAACTTCTTGTGTCCACCATGGCGCTTGTATTTCTCTATCTTTTGTAGACAACTTCACAACACACCTTCCTAACTGAACCAGTCAATGTCTTCTTCAGAGTTTGCCACTGAGGCTCCAAGGTTTGGTTCTTGCTTTCAATTTGTTTTATTTTTTTTTTCAATAATATTTGTATAGTCAATGATGGCCTGGTTGTCTGAGTGGTTAGCGTATCTGCTTTCCAGCCAAAAGGCTGCGGGTTCGAATCACGCCGTGAGCATGGATGTTTGTGACTGTCTGTGAAGTGGTGGTGGTTGGCAATAGATGGTGCTAGTGTGGATGATGAAGGTGGTTGCGGTTAGTAGAGTGGTGGAGATGGAGAGTTGTAGAGTAGGTACCCTCCCTCGATGAGTCTTTGGACTCCCTGGAGGTGTTATAATAATAATTCAACAATTTACCTGTGAAAGCTGCTCAAACTTTAATACTTTTTAAAACTTTCCTACATACTGTTCGTTTTAATGTGATATCTATGTTTATCCTGCTAAGTACTAAGTAATGGTCACTTCCAATTTCTAACCATCTGCACTCTTGTATCCTGAACCAGCATGATTATATCACTATCAACATTGATGTAATCAATGAAACTTTTCTTATTTCTTATATCTTCTCTCCATGTGAACATCTTTATGTTGAAAGATGGTGTTAGTAATGACTAATCCATGTCCTGAGCAGAAGTCCAGTAAATACCATTATCGTTAGTCTTGTTCTTTTCTCCAAATTTTTCCAAAATGTTCCTGTATACCTGGTGGGATTCATTTCCTACTCTACTGTTCAGATCTTCAACAAGGACTACTTTTTTTCATTTTCTTTATGTCAGCTGCGTGTTCTAATGACTCAAAAAATTCCTCCACTTCTTCCTTAGAAGAACCTTCTGTGGGACCATTGGCACAAATAAATTTCATTGTCCATTTCCTCATTTTGAAGTTTGCCCACATAACTCTACTTGAAACTGCCTTCCAATCAAGAAGTTTATTTTCATGTCTGGTGCTGAATGCTATCACTACTCCTTCCTTTACTTGATCATTATTGCCTGAAAATAACATCCTATACTTATTATATAGTAAGATCTCACCTGTTTTTGTCTTCTTCTGAGGAATGCCAATTATGTCCATATGTTTCTAATTCTTCTGTAAGTTCAGTTTAGTTTCCATTAATACTCCTTATTTTGATGATTCCTATCTTCAGTTCTTAAAATGTTGAGTTTCTTCTTCCTCTAGATGTTGAGTTGGAGTTTGTTCCAGTATATGACTTTTCACTGTTCATCCTGGTTCCCTGACAAAAGTAGTGGGCAATGCCCCAGCCAGCATGGAATCTCATTATGTTGTACCATCATATGCATTTGTGGTTTAAACCAATAGAGTACAATTTGGTCGGCTACATCCCAAATTGCCAGCCCATCCTTGTTTTCAGTACCCAGTAGATAGCTATTAATGGGGTGCACCACGTGAAGGTGAGGACTGGACATTATGTCAGAAGCCCAGTCAGTTCTCCACATTCCTGAAAAGCAGGTCTCCTCCTAGTTATTTAGCTGTGACCTTTAAGCAGCCTGTTTAATATTGCAAAGTGCATTTATGTTTTCCCACATTAAACTGGTAGCTGTTATCCTTTGCCCATACTTCATTGTGTTAAATTTCAAAAACACCTGTGTTAGAGCAATTACTTTACTTACAATTAAGAAAATAACACTCAATGTTTTGACCTCTGTATCAAGATCATCACCATCAGGAAGCTTGTGAGATGCTTCATCATCTGAATCTCAACAAGAATGATGAAGTAGTAATTCCAAGAGGCTGGAAAACCCATTTGCAATCTATATAGCATCCAGAAGTATATGATGGCAGAACCTTAATGCAAGAAAACCTAAAGATAACATGACTATAGAGGTACATTTGATATAGTTCAATTTTTAATATTTTTTTTTATCCTCTGTATATTATTATACATAAATTTTTATTTCATGTTATTTATTTTCTCTCACCAGAGATCAGGCTAATGTAAACAGTTAACAAAGCAGTTATACTTTAGTGTACTTATGTAGCTTGTAGCATGTTCATATATATGTTTTCCTCATTACCTTGATATACAGATCAAAACATCAAGGTTTATTTTCTTAATTGTAAGTCAAGTAACTGCTGTAACATGTGTTTTTGTCTCCTTAAATTCTACACAATGACTACTGATCACTGTGTAACCTTGAAAGAAAGCTTCACCCATACCATTTGTTTGGCGCTTTATGGTGCAAGAAATTTACTGGTCACTGACCACTAAATTATCATAGCAGTACAAGTTAAAAAATAGTAAAATATTACAAACAGATATAGATAAAAATATATATAAATGTATTTCTAAAAAAAATCTATGAAAAGCAGGTGTAAAATAAAATGATCAATGAAAAAGTGTAAAAAGCTCATAAAATATAAAAAACAAAACGCAGGTATTAAAAAGGTATTATTATTTTATTATTATTAAACAAGACCTCATGGAGTCAAAGACTCATCTAGGAGGTCCTTTTATCTCACACACATCTCATCATACCGGGTCTTAAACACATTCAAACTCCTTGCAGACACCACACTCTCAGGCAAGGCATTCCAATCATTCACAACTCTGCACGAAAAAAACCTGCCTCTCACTCCCCTACTCACACCCTCTTTATACAGTTTCCAGGCATGACCTCTGGTTCTCCCCTGATCTCCCACTATTCTCTGTAGAACTTCTCCACCATTGATCCTATAACAACCCCTTACCAACTTGTAGGTCTCTATCATATCTCCCCTCTTCCTTCTCTCCACTAGACTCTGCAAATTACATCTTTTCAATCTTTCCTCATACTCGACATTCCAGAGGTCAGAAACTACCTTAGTCAGTCGCCTTTGGACCCTTTCCAACATCTCTTCATCCTTCTGAAAACCAGGTGACCAAATCTGGGCACAATAGTCCATTTGTGGCCTAATCAAAGCCTTATACAATGGAACAAGAATCACCCTACTTCTACATGTCAGTGTCCTCCTCATCATTCCCAGAAGTCTTTGTGTTGTCTTCATAATTTTGGCGATGTGTCCCCTAAATTTTAGATCCTTATCCACTATCACTCCCAGATCTCTTATTTCCTCTACTTCCAACAATATATTCTCACCAAGCATAAATTCTGCATCCCATCTTTGTTTTCCAAATTTTAAAACCTTACATTTTGCAACATTGAAGTCACATCCCCATTTGCTTGCCCAATCACTCAATTTATTCAAGTCTTCTTGCAAGGCCACAACATCTTCACTACTCTTTATGGTTCGTCCCAACTTTGCATCATCTGCAAACAACTGAATATCTCCATCCAAATCTTTGCCAATATCATTAATATACAAGTTAAATAGTAATGGCCCTAAAACAGATCCCTGAGGCACTCCACTAGTGACTTTCCTTTTCCTGGATATTGCACCCCCATACACAACTTGTTGATACCTATCAGATAGCCGGTCTCCAATCCAATGCACTAATCTAATATCCAACCCCATCTGCTCTAGTTTGACTGTCAACTTATCATGAGGTACTCTATCAAAAGCTTTTGCAAAATCCAAATATATTACTGTGTATCCTTCTCCTCTGTCCAAGAAAGCAGTCACTTTATTGTAATAAGTAAGTAGATTACTAAAACACGACCTCCCTTTAGCAAATCCATGCTGTCCATCAAAGATTATACCATTGTTGTCAACCCAACTCTGGATCCTAGTTCTCACAAGCTTCTCCAACAACTTAACCACAACACCTGACACACAGATAGGCCTATAGTTTGATGCTTGAGTTCGATCACCTCCTTTATGAAGTGGCACAATCTTGCCCTCCTTCCACTCTTTAGGGACTTGACCAAGTGCAAGACTCGTATTAAAAAAATATGTCAAGGCAGGTGTCAACTCTCTGGCACATTCCTTCAGAATACGCGGTGATATATTATCAAGTCCCACAGCCTTATTTACATCTAGTTTACTCAACTCCCCAAACACCTCTTCCTCACTTACAGTCAGTCTCTCCTCCCCATCATCAACTGCTCTTAATCTCTCCATGAAGTCACATTCACAAGATTGAAAGATCTTTATGAACTGCTCACTAAGTATCTCCACCACACATTCTGCAACAGCTGTCTTTATACCATTTCCTCCAATCATTCTTTCTTTTGCTGGCTACATATCGAAAGAACTCCCTAGGATTCTTTTTAGCTTCATTAGCTAACTGCTGTTCATACCTCTCTTTAGCTACTCTCACCAACCAAGTCACTCTCCTTGCCTGGTCTTTGTAGAACTCATGAAATTGGTTACTTCCACTTCTCTTATGCTGCCTCCACAATGCCCTTTTTCTCTGTATTGCATGCTTAATCTCTTTATTCATCCATCTCACACCTAACTTATTTAACCTTCTCACCCGTGGTATACATTTAGACATTGCATCCACTAAATATTTTTTGAAAATCCCCCAAGCTGCATTGATCTCTTTTCCAGCTAACTCCTCATTCCATGCTACACCTGCAAGTTGTCTCCTGAGCTCTTCATAATCACCCCCCCTTGTAGTTCCACATATACCCTTTTTTCACTGGGGTCCTTGCACTGCTGGCAAGGACCCCAGTGAATATACAATCTATATACAATAAAGAACTGTAAAAATAATAATAGCTGTTGAAAGTTTTCTTCAATCAGTTATTCTATAAATTAAAGATGCCAAAAAATAATATTCTTGGTTTCATCCAAGTGTAAGCAAACAAAGTTTGCGCATGAAGTCATTTAACAAATGAGCTACTTATATACAGAGGCTTATGAATTCACATCAGTTGGCTTAGTATGCCAAGGTGACACCTTTTGGCAACTGGCATATGGAAACATGTGCTGCATTACTTCAACCTTGGTATCACTTCTGGGTCTGGCTACCACTGATGAGACCTCAAATAAAGGTTGGAACAGGTCTGGTTAGTGGCCCTTCCCAACTTGTGTAATCCATAGCATTATACATATCCATAAGGATATGCACATTGCATTATGGGATACTAAAGCAATTGATGTGAAGTCATAAGCCTCTATATACAAGTAGCCCAGTCATGAAGTGACTTCACATGCAAACTTTCTTTGCTTACACTTGGATAAAGGATGAAACCAAGAATATTATTTCTTGGCATCTTTAATTTAAATTATAATAGCATAAATGATCTATATTATGCAGTAATAGATGTTGATTGTAAAAACAAACAAAACATCTGTTAATTATTATTATTATTCAGGCCTCCATGGAGTCAAAAGACTCATCGTGGAGGTCCTTCCTAAGAACATAAAGTCTGTCAAGACTCATCGAGGGGAGGTTCCCCCTAAGAAACACAAAGTCTATCATACCACTCCTTAAACTCATTGACCGTTCTCGCCCTCACCACTCTATCAGGCAATGCATTCCATGGCTCAACCACCCTCCATGCAAAGAAACCACTCCTCACCCTCTTGCTCACAGTTTCCTTTCGTAACTTCCAGGGATGGCCTCTTGTCATCACTCCTTCCCGCTGTTCAACCAATTGAAAGAACTCCCCAGTGTCAACCCTGTAACCACCTCTCAACAGTTTAAAAGTCTCAATCATATCACCTCTCCTTCTTCTATCCGCCAAACTCTGCAGTCCACATTCCCTCAGCCGATTCTCATAACTATCCTTAAGTCTGATAAAATCTACATGATTGTACAAGACTCAAACAGTTTATGAATTAGGCTAAAATAATGACCATGCTCATTCATGGCATGAGGACAATCAATTAAAATGATGAATGGTGACTATTGATTTACAAAATACACATACACAAGCAATTTTATCATCCCTTAACAGGAATGAATGTGCAAGATGATTATGACCTATGTCGAGCTGAGCAAGTACAACTTCCTCTGTTCAAACCCTGTGCAGACTAGACTGCCATAATTTAATTTCAGGATTAATATGGTAGAGCTTATTATTAGTCTCTCTATTCCAAGATGATTGCCACTGGAATAGAAGTATATGTCTGATAATCTGGTGGTAATCAGTGTATGGTACAAGCAGAAGGTGGATGTTTAAAAAACAAGTTGACCATTTTGCAAATGTTATCTGCAGCCTCTTCTCTCTTGATGCCAACATGACTCAGGATCCAATAGAAGCATAGGTGAACCTTCCATATTTGTTTTTGTAGCTCTACTTTATATTGCCTGAAGAGAACATTATGAGTCTGAATATATCTCTACCAAAGGATCACCATTTGTACTAGATGGAGTTCTGGGTCAGGATGAAGACCACGTCTGTGGCAAAAGTGTACACAAACTGTCTTCTACCATGAAAATCTGGGAAAAAAAAGATTGTTTTTCTTCAGAAACCATAAAATATGAGAATCATATTTTTCAGAATCTTGCACAAGCAGCTGGTCAGAGCAATTGGACAGTACTTATTTGGGAATTTTGGATCCTTCTCTGGGTTAGGAAAAGCAATAATAATTGTCTTCTGCCAGTTATCTGGAAATAGGCTCTCACACAATATTCTGTTATATATAAAGGTGCAACAATTAAACCATGGATGATGGTGACAGATGTTTTACCATCTTGTAATGGATATTATAACATTTAAGCAAAGCATGGTAAATGCCTGTTGTATTCTTCTATGCTGTTTAAAAAAAAAAACTGGAATTTTTGTTGTTCTGCTTTGCTTTTTTTGTGCAAGGAAATTTTTTTTTTTTTTTGGGGGGTGATAAGATAAATGTTATTTTGCAAAAAAAAAAAAAATCTCCCAGTGTGTGTCAGCAATTGCTATTGAATCAGCATCTGTGCAACTATTATGTTCTAGGATAGAGAGTTTGTGGGTGATATACCTGCCTTACGTTTCCAGGATTTTTTTCTCGTACTTTGTTGTTGGTGGATCTTGATATGTTATTATTATTACATGACACCTCCAGAGTCCAAAGACTCATTGAGGGACCCACTCCACAATTCTCTGTATCCACCGCTCAATCTACCAACTACAACAAACTGCAACTATTACCATCATCTACACCAACACCACTACCACCCACCACCACTAGTATTTTCACAGACAATCACAAACATCCATGCCTATGGTGGGATTCGAGCTTTTGGCTGGAGAGCAGATACACTAACCACTCGGCCAACCAAGCCAGCATATAGAAGTATATTGGATCCAGAATTCCTTCTGACTCTGATAATAGATGTAATTTACTTGAGCTCAAACCCATTTGAAAGCAATTAGTTTTGTTATTGTCGGATATCTCTGGAAAATACCTCAAGCTTTCTTTTGGATTTCTTTGACTTTTGTGCAGTTATCATTCCACCATGGCCTAGGAAAACACAGGAACAAACTAAATGTTTTAGGAACTGCAGCTGTGGCTGCTCCTATAATAGACTCTGTTATATGCTTTACTGCATTGCATATTGCTCATAGTTTGATTTTGAAGCTGACTGCTGCAGAATCAAATTCAGCTAATGAGGAAAAGGTAAACCAATCAGCTGGCTCAATTTTCCACTGTGATATAGTTCATAGGTGCAAAGGCAGAAAAGCAGATATCACAGGAAAATGACTGTTCCCCAATAGGTTGTCATCAGTTTCTCATTTAAACAATGCAAAAAGGGAGGGTGAGCAAATAGTTAAATCGATGACAATGGTTGTTTGGGTAAGCATATTGAAGAAGGTGCTGCTTCCTGTATTTAAGAAGGAGAGATTGTTGTGTTGAACATATGCTAAACAGCTCTTCCTCTCTGATGTTTGTTTGGGCACTAGCCCATCTCCCATTAAAAGTAAGGAAGATGGTAACTGCAATATGACATCAGGTCATCTTGAGAAATCTCTGTGGCAGGAGGAAGGTGGCTGCAGCATACTGTTATCATATTTCTGACTGACAGTTGGATAGTAACTGCTTCTATGTTGATATAATTTGAATTTGTTGAAAGGGAACATGGTTTATCACAAGGATAGCAACTCCTGGGTGTGCAGGTCCATTCCCTGTTCTGTCCTTACAAATGATGGTAACATTACAGAGAGCCGGATCATCATTTAGTTTCAAGGTAAGTGTCCTGCAGGTAGAAGCATACTGGTTTATACTTCTGCAAGAGAGCCTTGTTGTCTATTGTTAAATTGACAACAAATGAAGAATTTTATGATTATTAATACTTCATTCATGATTTAACATGAATTGCATTTCCTGAGCTAAGTTTGCTCCTAAGTAAATTGTAATTTAAACACTTACTGTTTTTTGTTCATTGAAATAATAATTGTAATTTTTTTTTAGTTATTTATCTTATATAAATTCTTTATATTAACTTGTAAATGTATCCTAAGCAAACTGTAATATATGCATTTTATTTGTTGTTACTGAAAGTGAAAGTATTTCTAAGGGACTCTGCTAATGTGATTTGATTGGCTGATGTCAGAAAACTATGTTATTTTGAGATAGCGCGTGCCTTAGCGTTGGGAACTGTACAATGATCACGTGGGAATTTCGTTGTAAACTGAAAGAGCGGAGAAAAACAGGTTTGGGTGGGAAAGAGAGAGAGAGAGAGAGAGAGGATTTTATGAGATACAGGAAGAAGGAACCAGAAGGAAATTGGAGAGAGTGTGGGAAGGTCATGAGATGTGATCTAACCTGGGATTGTATGACGTAACAAAGATTTGGAAACTTGTTCCGATTTTAATAAATCTTACTTCGAACTCATATTTATTTATAGTTTCCTGTCACCTTGTAAAGGAAGTAACCCGAGTGAAAGGATAATAATATGATCGAGATTTATCGTAAGATAAGTTATTACGAGCAAGAAAATACATTTTCCAGTCTTAACAAATAAGTCATTGAACTCAGGGATACTATAAGTTTTGTGTTGCCTATAGTGGAAGATTATCGAGTGCCTAGAAGTGTTGTAAGAGTTTTCCATAATGTGCAAGCTATGATGATCATACTGGTAAGAATATCTATTCTATAACTAACACATGATAGCGTTGCTTGTGTCCGGAGAACTTGGTCAAATTTCGTGTTGCTGGAGCCAGCTAGTCAAGCTTGAATGAGTGATATTATAAAACCTTTCTTTTAAGCTTACATGGTGATCCGAATGCATTTTTGAAAATTATGGAGACAATATTGTTGTGTTGTTGTCGTCTCCATAATTTTCAAAAAGATATTCTAAAACATTTTCCTTGTGAAACTAATGTGAGAAACTTCATTGAAGAATTAGTTCGTATTAGAATGTGTTATCTCACAATGTATATGTAATGCAAGACTGAGCCTTTTAAGAACTATTTTAATCCTCTGATAGATATTGATGATGCCAACTAAGTGTTTGATAAAATTGAAGTTTGTGATTATTCTACGAGACTAAAAAGAATTACTTTTTAAATGTTTTGCTGAATACTGTTGTTGTTTAAAGTGAAACTACGTTGAAATCCTAATGGATGAGAACTGTGAAAGCCTTATATATATATATATACAGGGTGTTCGGGATAAATTTGACAGTTTCGTAAGGAAAAAGAAAATCTTCTTTGTATCTATTAAATTTAATGAATTGACAAAAAAACATTACAGGCAGAGTTAATTACAATACTATCAACAAGATTTACTCAAAATAACCACCATTAGCATCGATCACAGCTTCAATTCTGCTTCGGAACCTCAAACAAGCTGATGCTACAGTCTCCCTGGGAAGGGCCGCAAAAACTGTTTTAATTTTATCCATTAACTGGGCTTTTGTATTACTGGAAGTGCGATTGGTGTCTTTTTCAACTGCGCCCCATACAAAATAATCCATGGGGTTAAGGTCTGGGGAGTTTGGAGGCCAAACATTTGGACTGGTGAAGTCGTAGAAATTTTCAGACAACCATTTTTGACTTTTCCCAGAGGTGTGGCAAGGGGCCGAATCCTGCTGCCATACATACGGCCTACCATTGGCTACCCTTGTTATCCAGGGCTTGACTACAGTTAGCAACTCCACGAACAAAGCCCGAATTCCAATGCCAGGGTTCTTCAACACCTGTTCCTGCAGATTTGCGAGGAATTCTGCTGTACGAACGCAATCAGATCGTCTGCTAGGGATCTTTCTTCTTGCTACATCCTCGTAGTCACCATTGCAAGTCTCTAGTTCATGCCTGATTGTTTTTACTGTATTCAGGGAGCATTGGGCAGCAGTCGTAATATCCTTATTTTGATGGCGGGCACGAATCATCATGATACAAGTTATTCTCTTCCATGATTCAGGTGGGTTCCAGCTATCCATCCTTTCTGACATCTTGTATATGAATGAAGAAGGGTCCAAACTTTTAAATGAAGAGAAGTGTGTGTTAATACATGTAACTTACGGAAAAATATAATTAATTATAAATATGTCAAATTTATCCCGAACACCCTGTGTATATATATATATATATATATATATATATATATATGTTCTGGCAGTAAATGATGCATTCAGCTGAGTAGAATCTAAATACTTTATAGAATGCTTAAATTATTTTCTAATTGTATTGATCTTAATAGAGTTCTTGTTTCTTATGTAAAAAATAATTTTGTGAGAGAATTAAATATCTTGTTTAACTTGACTCTTGTGCATGCCTAATTTCAGTTTCATTGCACCGCTCATTAAAATATGAATCTTGTGGGAAACCCCATGCACAAGTAAGAAAATTTCAGCCTGTAATAAGTTCATGTAGCTGTTGTGCTATTTGATGCTTGATTCCTTCACAATAACTGTGTAATTTCAAACATAGAGTGGCACAGTATAATAAAAATTTTCTTTATGTTTGAATGTGGGGTCAACCAACAACTAGCAAATATAAGGTTGGATGAAAGACTAAACCAACAGTATGTTTTGTCAGAATCCCTAACAATTTCATTGTAGAAAGGTTTCCATTCTTTTTTTTAATGGTATTATCTGAAAAGTTGTTTTCATTTGTCTAGGAATTTTTCTTTTTGAGAATTGTGGTGTCCAATATCCACCATTTCTTCTTCTTCTTCTTCTGAAAAAATAGCAAAGACGCCATCAACTTCCACTCTCTCTCTCTAGTCACTTGGTATAATAATTGCTTTATCTCTCTTATGAGGAGGAGTGGAGGTATCAATGCCATCTGCTGATGGTCCATCTAATAAAGTGTCTGGAGGCATCTCTGATCCTCTGCACATTTCATTATTTTTTTTTTTAATAAGAGGAGTTTCATGTAGTGTGACCCTTTCTTGGCATGTCTTGAGGCATGATTCCATGATGATTTCTCTCTTTCATTTGCTCAAAGGAAATGGCAAGTCATATCTTTTAGAGATGGTGCAGTTGACTAATATATGCATAAGTCCTCGCTAACACACTTATAGTTGCTTTCCCATCATAAGTTTCAGATATTGCTACTGTTGTGGTATACTGCCTCTGTGTCTCCTGATATGTGACACATTACTCTGTTTTTAACTTTTGTGTCTCCTGATATGTGACACATTACTCTGTTTTTAACTTTTGTATCTCCTGTTCATCCTTCCACCTTTGGTATTGTCAGGAATATGCTGTGTGGTCTCCCTTGCACAGCACCTACAGTCTTTATTATCATATGATTTACTGTCACATCAAGCACAGATTATTATTATTGTACAGGCACCTTCATGGAGTCTGAAGACTCATTGTAGGAGACCCAAACTATCCACACAGTCTGTCATACCTCTCCTTGAACCCATTAACAGCTCATTCCATTCATTCACAACTCCCTCCAAGCAAAACCAGGGTAGTGTGTAGTGTTTGTGAAAGCTCCGGATAAGTATTATTTTCAGTTATCGTTGATAAATTTATTTAATATTGCATAGTTCAGTTTGCCTTGCGTCAATTAGTGCATCTTTTTGTGTGTTTTTGGTGTGTTATAATTTATAATTTGATAAAATACGTTGCAAGTAAGTATGGCTCCAGTACGAAGGAAAATGGCGGCCAGTAATGATGGTTTGCCATCTTTATCAAAGAACGGTAGTATAAAAGAGATGATTCAGTGTACTAGCTGCGAAATGTACGCTTTGCGGAGTGCAGTCGGAATGTGGTTAGATGATAATAAAGGAGTGAATGTGTATTTTTCCTGTCATAAAAAGTATGACAGGAAAAATAGAAATATGAGTGTGAACATGAACAAAATGAAGGATAGAGTGCTGTATGGAGACTCGTTAGTACGAGGTGTGATAGTAGAGGATTTGACAAAATCGTACCAACCTGGTGCGACCATAAAGGATGTAACTGAGTCTATTAGAGAGCAAAAGGAAAGGGTGAAAGAAATGATTGTTGTGGCAGGTACGAATGATTTGAAAGGAGACAAAATGGAAATGATAGAAGACCTGAATGAATTGTTTGAGGTAGCAAAAGAAAAGAGTGAGAGAGTTAGAATGATTAGTCTTTTGCCACGGTATGACAGTGAAATGTTTAAAAGGAGGGCCATAATTGCGAATGACTTTATGCGTGGGTTATGTATGACGAGTGGTGTGGAATTTGTGGACGTGTGGAGTGAGTTCGATGGGCGAAAGGATCTATATAAGATGGATGGCTTGCATTTGAATGGTTACAGTGTAAGAAGACTTGAGAAAGTGTTGCTGAATGTGGTGGATGTGCAAATTCAGGGAAACTAGATTTATTAAGGGGGGGGGGAATGTGATACACAGCTTGTAATCCATTTATCCCAAAATGCATAACTTTGTATTTCTGCAGATTAAACTGTTATTATCCATTATCTTTTACTCCATATTGGCAGCCTCTAAATCATCTTGAAAGCTCTCCACATTACCTTGATTCATTATTGCTCTACCTAATTTTTAATCATAAGCAAACAACTGAATATTTCTTTTGTTAGAAGTTTTTTCCCACTTGGTTAGACTATAATAAATTCAGTTTAATCCTTTGTCTAAGTGTAAGCAAACAAAGTTTGCACCTGAAGTATCTTCAGGACTGAGGCAAGTTGAGGCAGATTGTCTCCGTCCTGAAGATACTTCAGGTGCAAACTTTGTTTGCTTACACTTGGATAAAGGATTAAACTAAATTTATTATAAACTGAATATTCCCTTTCAGGTTATTTCCTATATCACTTATGTACAAATTAAACATCAATGGTCCCCAGCACCAAACTTTGAGGCACACCACTAGTCATAGATTTTGCTTGGATTCTGCTCCTCCGTATGCCACTTTCTGATATTTGTCCAGCAGCTACCTTCTTATCCACATAACCAGTCATATCCATCTCCATTTGTTCTAATTTGTTACACAAATTAGAACAAATGGAGCCCATTTGTTTTTTATAAAGCATTCTTGAATTCTCTTTCTGACCAATTTTTCTAGTACTTTCACCACCACTCCTAAGATACTGATTGGTCTATAATTTGCTACTGCACTTTTAGAACCTCCTTTATGCAAGGGAATTATTTTGCCCTCATTCCCCTCCCTTGGAACTCTACCAGAGCTGAGAATTAAATTAAAGAGTCTAGTCAGAGGCATTGCCAGTTCCCTTGTACGTTCTCACAAAAACCTAAGCTGATATCCCATCTAATCCAATAGCTGTATTTACATTGAAATTCTGCAATATTCAATTCATCCACCTCTGTTCCCACATAAGTCTGTCACATATGTCATAGCATTAACCTGACTTGTATGATATAAGTTGTTTGAGAATGACCATATTTCTGACGTTGGTCGATTGGTAGAACCTCTGCTACTAATGGCTCAGTTAAGTAAGTTTGAGCGCGGTTAGTAGTTGGAAGGGGGACAATCGTTCGATGCTGTCGGCACACTCTCCCTCGATGAGTCTTTGGACTCCCTGGAGGTGTCAAAAATAATAATAATAATAATAATAATAATAATAATAATAATAAACCACTCTAAGAGGTTTGGGATACAAAGCCATACTGGACAGTTGAGATATCTTGCTCTGACAGATGGTAGAGGTTTTGGTTTGTTGATAGGATATTTCTAATGGGATCCAGATGTCCATGCCTACATGTCAGGATTCTTCTTCTTATGGCTGTCACTTCTAGGTCCCTGAATTCAAAGAATATCTCTTCATCAGAGACATCAAGGAGGTCCAATCTGATATTACAAAGTTTTGTGGAGAATACTGGTATTCTCCAATAGATGTCACATAGAGTAATTTTTCTGATTGCACTACTGTAGCTGCTTCAATAAGGATATCCTGAACAAAGTTCTTTACAGATTTTGGAAATATCCCAATCCTTCTAAACTCTTCTGAATGAAGGATGACATTTTTCCTATTGGACATTCACCTATTGAGTGAAAGATTACAAACAGTTTTTTTTGTTTCTTACTTGGTTTTTTGTGGACGATTTTATGATTTCTATACCTGATTTGGGCTTATTGAGGGCACTTGATAAACAAGATAAATTATTCATTCTCAGAGGGGGTTTGATTCAGTGCAAAGGCTCCCTACCTACCATGGAACCACACATGGGTGCCCACTTTCTGGCAAGGTGTGACAGCTCTCGAGAGTGAAATGCCAGGGCTATCCTAGACACTATACAGGCACTACAGCAAGCCTTGGACCCTGTGCCTGCCTTTGCCTATACTGCCAATTTATTTAAATCATACTGCAGGGTCTCTGTACCATCTTCATTACTTATTGCTCTTTCCAGTTTTTCACCATCAGCAAACAACCACATATTTCTCTTAAATCATTTCTTATATCACTGACTAGTGATATATGGTACACACACACACACACACCACTAGTCACTCACCTTCTTCTGGATTTGGTTACCTCATATAGTATTCTTTGCTATTTATCCATCAGCCACCTTTTATTCATGTTATCTTTACATCTATCTCTATCTGCTCCAGTGTATTAAAAAGAGTTCCATGTGGGATCTTATCACATACCTTTGAAAAGTCCAGCAGTATCATGATGGCTATCCCTTCCTCCAATGCAAGTGTATCACTTTATTATAAAAACTGAGCAGGTTATTAAGACAAGATCTATCATTTCCAGAATCATGCATCATGTCCCCACCCCACCCCATAGAATATCTACCTGTTCCTGGATTTTGCATTTTACCAACTTCTCCAATACATTAACTACCACTTCTAACATATTGATTGGTCTGCTGTTAGAGTGTCCTTCACAGAATGGAACTAATTTGTCTTCTGACCATTAAACAGACTGGTCAGAAGAGCTAAGTCCTCTTGAACATAATACATAAGCTGTTATACCATAGCTATATTTGCATTAAGGTTTTGCAGTTTTTGGAGTTCCTCCAATTCACCTTTGCATTAATTAATGTCTGGCAATGTAATATCTCCATCTGAATGGTACATCATTGCATAATGATCACTCAGCGACTCGAGTATTTCATCTGCTTCTGTTGCTTCCCTACAATCAGTATTCATTAAAGTTATTCTTAAAAGTCATCTTCCTTTTACTTGCAATTTTGCAAAAGAGTTATTCTCAGTTTTCTCTGGACTGCTTGGCTGGCTTCCTTTGCCATATTGGTCATCCTTTTTGCTTCTCTTTATTCAATAAAAGCATCACTAATGAAAAAACAAACTAAGCAGATTAAGGTTCTGATCATGAATTTACTGATCACTTTCTCTTTACATTCTCTCCTCAGCTTTTTTGCAACTCCTGCTCAATGCTGCTAATCCATCTAACTCCTACCTAATTATACTCCTGACACTCAGATATATAGTCTGATTGGCTTTCTTCAAACACTCTCCCTTGATCATATCCCATGCATTGCTTACATCTTTCTCCTCCAGATTTTTATGCCATAGCAATGCTCCAAGATGCTTCTTAGCTTCTCATAATCACTCTGGAATTCCACATATTCCTTCTTAACTGGAAATTCTGCACACCTGGCAACCTCAGGTAAAGACCACATGTTCACTCTCCCTAGCTGGAAGCAAAATATGACTACCTTTTTATTTTATTGCTAATTTTATCTCTAATTAGATAAAAGATTAGAGATTTCAATTGAAAACTGACTGACTTCTGTCCACTTATTCACTGACAGTGTTGCTTATGGCTAAATATGATCATGAACGATATACATACACACACACAGCGTGTCTGAAAAAGAACTCCAGAGTTTCTAACACAAGTATTTTCTATTTGGACCACCATATGATGGTGTTTAGTTCATATTTGTGAAGTGACAATATTCAAGTTGTAGTTCAGATGTTGTCCACCTGATAGCAGCACACCGACAAACCAGATAGCTGTACAGACGTGTCGTGCTGCAGTAATGGCATCGCCACAAGAGAAAGCCCAGTGTGTGTGTGTGTGTCTGTGTTATGGTTCACAGAAACGAAGTTAGTGACAACTGTCCAAAGGAATTTCAGGTGGGAATGCTCCAAGTGGCAAAAGCATCCACATAAGTGACATCAACAGTTCTTGGAAACAGGATGTGTTTTAAAAGGACACAACAGGTAGGGCCTACAACAAGTGCAGAAAACGTGGAATAAATTTGATTGTCTTTCCAGCATAGCCTGAAACATTTGGTTTGTAGTGTGAGTTGTCAATTAAACATTCCTAAAAGCACAGTGCATGACGTTGTTCACAAGAGATTGAAGTGCAGTTTGTTCATCATATCCAGCCTACTGATTGACAACAAAGAGTTCAGTTTGTGACCACCATGTTAGACCTCACTGCTGAACATCACAACTACCTCCAAAGAATTTTATTTTCTGATGAGGCAACATTTCATGTGCATGGAGTTGTGATTCTCCATAATTATTGGGTCTGAGGTCAGAAAATTTGCAAGAACTAGTGGAATTCACATGTAACAGTCCAAAAGTGAATATCTTGTGTGGCATTATGCATGATTGCATTTTTGAGCCATTTTTTTTCCCATGAGAAGACGATTACAAATGTATACCCGGATATGCTAAAGAACTTTGTGTTTCCCCAGACTGAGAATGTGGAAGGCCTCATTTTCCAACAGGACCAACATATTATGCAGCAATTGTGCATACTGTGCTCAACAACCGGTTCCCAGGAAAATCGATAGGCAGAGGAGGTCCTATTGCTTAGCCATAGCGCAGTCCCAATTTAATTCCAATGGATTTCTTCTTTTGGGGCTATGTAAAAGACACTGTGTATCAAAAAAAAAACATCCAGTCCCTTGCCCACTTGCACTACAGAACAACAGCAACCACAGAAGCAATTCCTATGGATATGCTTACCAAGTGTGGTCTGAAGTGGAATTCCATTTTGATATCTGTAGGGATGTAAATGATACACATTTAGTTACACTAAGAGGTAATCAAACTTGTGACATTGTACTTTGATAATATATGCTGCATACATTTCTACTTGCTTCAAAACATCATAAAATAAATTTCAATAAAAACTCCGGAGTTTTTTTTCGGACACTGCGTGTGTGTGTGTATGTACACACACCACACAGCATATAAAAGTAACAGCTTTTTTCTTTCCTTAATAACTACATAAGCCAACTCTTTAAAAAAAAAACACCTCTTATCCATTCCACTCATTTGCCACTCTCTAAGAAAAAGAAATCTAGCCATCACATTCTTATTAACTACACTCATACATTTTCCAGTGCAATCAGTTGTTCTCTACGTTCTTGTCATGTAGTGAAAAAGATCTAAAGCATAAATCCTATAAAACCACTTTAGTGACTCATGTTTCTCTTAACAACTAAATTTTGTAATATCCACAAAACTCTTTAATCTATACTAATAAGGAGCAATTCCACAGACCTGTCAGCAATTTGGATGTCCACTTCTGAATCCTCTTCACACCAAGAAACCCAGGTAATGAAATCTGTGGACAGTAATCTAGATGTGGTCATGTCAAAATCTTGGAGAGAGAGAGAGAATATCCTCCATATCTCAACTTGTGTGTGTGTGTTCTTCAACATCGAAGTAATCCTTTGTGCTCTTTTGTCCTTGAGCTTTAACTCCCTGTCTGCCACCACCCATAAATCCTTATACCCATTAGTTTCCTTTAGTCTAGTTTCATCTATGTAATGCACAGCTTATCATAATTTCATTCCAAAGTACATAACCTTACATTTTGTTACATTAAACTGGCAACCATTATCCTTTAATCATGCTATCAGTCTTTTTAAATCCAGTTCACATCACCAAACAACTGGATATTTTCTTTTAGATCATTTCCTATTATTAATATACAAATTAAATAGCTGCAGCAGCAGCCGAAGTGTAGATCCCTATGGCACACCACTGGTTGTAGATTCTACTCTTCTGTATATAATGCTGATCTCTGAATAACATCCGCCCTCTTATCTGTATCATTAGCTTCATATCCAACCCAATTTATCCTTAAGTAATAGCATGGCATAGACATTTCCTTATCCAACTCAACTGTCATTTTATTATAAAAACTGGGTAAATTATGACAAAACCTTTCAGGTTCCTATATGCCCATTCTTCAATTCTGATTCTTTCTGCAATGCCCTAACCAACCACTCCTTGAGATACTGATTGGTTTAAAATTTGCTATCTCTGTCTTCGAACTTTCTTTATGCAACAGAACTATTTTTGCCTTTTCCCACTGTCTTGGGACCTTACTATAGCTGAGACAAATTAAGCAATCTAATCAGAAGCACTGTCAACTCCCTTGTACATTCTTATAACGTGAGCCAATATATCCCATTAAATTCCATTGTTGTAATGGCATCAAGATATCCTACAATATCCTAAGCATTTTCATTTCATCTATCTTTGTTCTTATACCAGTCCCTGTCACATCTCTCAAAGCAATATCTCTACCTGGATGATGCAATCTCAGTACTAATTACTCAGTAACTGAAAATTCTACTACTTCTTCTTTCACTTCCTTGCCATGTGCATTCATTAAATTTATTCTTCCATAGGCTGCAATTTTCTTTGGGATTTGGCTAATAATTTCCTCTTATAATTTAATTTTATTCCTTACCATGCTGGTTACTCTTCTTGCCAATGTTCTGCACTGCTTGACTGCTGATCACCCTCTCTCTATATCTACCAACACATTATTTTTTTTTTCAGCCTCTTAAGAATGCTGCTCTTAACATTTATGTGCTATCTCATCTGATTTATCCTTAAACCCTTCAGTATATAGCCTGTTACTTCCTAAGTTTGAGATAATGACCTGCTCTGTTAGTTCTAGTTTCATATATGCTCCTTAACTGAAAATTCCAAATTTGACAATCTCTCAGGTGAAGACTACATAATCACTCTCCCCATCTGGAAGCAATATAGCTAACTTGATTACGGATAAATCTTTTGATGTGTTATCATCAGACCCAGCGCTCTCAAACACAGAGATGCTGTGTGTGGTTTCAATTCATTATCTCTTAGTAGCTATATGAATTTAATATAAAATTGTGTTATTTCCTGATGCCAGCTATCCACCTCTTCCTTTACACCTCCTGGCCTATAGCACCAATGGGTCATATATTGCCTTAATGACCTCCCATTCTTGTTCACTAGAATTCTTTTGCTATCATCAAAAACAGACCCTCTCCCAGCCTGTTTTCTTTATCCTTCCTGAAATTGTTATATCCCTTACATTCTATAATCATTTTCCATCAATCTAATCTCACTAATGCTTATAACTTTGGGGACTAGCTAATGTGAAAACGCCTTTCTCTTATTCTGAATACTTCTGGCATTAGTATCGCATTCAAATTTGAGTTGTCAGAGCCACATTCAGCAGTTTTTGATCATCCTCACTTGCCTTAAGGGTTCTGCATATCTGTTTGCCAGCACCTTTCCCTCCCCCCCATAACTCTAGTTCTGATTTTTCACTTTACTCCTTTCTTCTCACATAGAACAGAGCATTGAATAATGCTCTGTTCTATGTGTAATCCATTTGTTATACATCGATTCTTTCAGCCCATCAAACACACTTCATACATGTACAAGCACTGCACACCATTCTTCCTGAACAACCTGTACAATGACTAAATTGCACAATTGTGGCTCTTCTTAATTTGCTGCTATCAGACCATGACTTACAATATATTTCTTACTATTCTTTTTTCACTTCTTCTATTGTTATTATTACCCAAAGACCCAATGGAGTCAAAGACACATATTCCCAGGCAAGACATTCAAATCATTCACAACTCTGAGCGCAAAAAACCTCCTTCTCACTCCCTTGTTTGGGATGAATCCCTCCCCTCCTTATACAGCTTCCAGGGATAATCTCTTGTTCTTCCCTGATCTCCCATCATTTTATCAAACACCTCACTGATCCTATAACAAACCCTTACCAACTTCTACATCTCTATCATATCATATCACCCCTCTTTCTCATATCAGTTAGACTCTGTAAATTGCATCTTCTCAACTTTCCTCATATTCGATAATCTAGAGATCAGAAACCGGCTTTGTCAGTCACCTCTGGACCCTTTTCAGCATCTCATCCTTTAACCAGGTGTCAGTAGTCTATGTGTGGCCTAATCAAAGCCTTATACAATGGAACAAGAATCTCCCTACTTCTACAGTCAGTGTTCTCCACATCATTCCCAGAAGTCTTTGTGTTGTCCTCACAATTTGGGCAATGTGTCCTCTAAATTTTAGATTCTTAACCATTATCACCCCAAGAACTCTTATTTCCTCCACCTCCAACAATATATCCCCCACCAAGCATAAATTCTACATCCCATCTATGTTTCCCAAATCGTAAAGCATTTTGCAACACTCAACTGACATCCCCACTCCTCTGCTCATTCACTCAATCTATTCCAGTCTTCTTTGTAAGGCCATAACATCTGCTCTGCTCCTCACAGTTCGTCCCAACTTGCATCATCTGAAACAACTCAATATCCCAATCCAAATCTTCACTAACATCATTAACATACAGGTTAAACAGCAATAACCCTAAAACAGTCCCCTGAGGCACACCACTAGTGGCTTTCCTCCTCAGGGACATTGCTTTTCCATACGTAACTTGCCGATACCCATCAGATGGCCAGTCTCCGATCTAATGCACTAGTCTGATATCCAATCCCATCCATTCTAGTTTGACTATCAACTTATCATATGGTATTCTATCATAAGCCTTGGCAAAATCTAAGTATGCTACTGTGTATCCATCTCCTTTGTCTAATGAAGCCATGAGCTTATTGTAATTAGTAAGTAGATTACTATCATGATCTCCCTTTAGCAAATCCATGCTTTCATTCAAAGATAACACTATTGTTTTCAACCCAATTCTGGATACTGGTTCTCACCAGCCTCTCCAACACTTTAACCACAACAACTGATAGGCCAATAATTTCATGCTTGAGTTCTGTTGCCTCCCTTATGAAGCATCACAATCTTGCCTTCCTTTCACTCCTTTGGAACTTGACCTAGTGCATGACTCATGTTAAACTAAGAGTTTCTGACTTAATGGAGGCCACATGTTAATAACAAATATATCAAGGTGGATGCCACTACCTGGCATATTCTAGTAACTAGTAATACAGTTCTAGAAAACTTTGATATCATTTCTCATGCTGTACTTGTCAACCTTTCATTCGTACTTTGCCTTCTATATTCTATAAGATCACTAACATTCTTGACCTTTATAACTAGGAAACACAATTTCATCATGGAATCACCATACAATACAATACTCTTATATTAAAATTAAATCTTATTGTCACATTCATAAACTCAACTTATATTGTCAAAATCTCATTGACACACTTCATTTTCACATAACCATTCTGGAATGCATTCCACTCACTTACAAATATATAAAATAAATAAATAAATAAATATACCCACTACCTTGCTTAAACACTTTCAGGGACAACTTTTGTGTTTTTCTTTATTATTTCTGGACCAATCTGGTAAAATCCCCTTATTAATTTAAAAGTCTATCATATCTGGTGAGGATATATTGTTGGAGGTGGAGGAAATAAGAGATCTGGAGGTGATAGTGGATAAGGATCTGAAATTTAGGGGACACATAGCCAAAATTATGAAGACAACACAAAGGCTTCTGGGAATGATGCAGAGGACACTGGCTTATAGAAGTAGGGAGATTCTTGTTCCATTGTATAAGGCTTTGATTAGGCCACACATGGACTATTGTACACATATTTGGTCATCTGGTTTTTGGAAGGATGAAGAGATGTTGGAGAAGGTCCAGAGGTTAGAAACTACCTTAGTCAGTCGCCTCTGGACTTTCTCCAACATCTCTTCATCTTTCAACATCTCGAGTATGAGGAAAGATTGAGAAGATGCAACTTGCAGAGTCTGATGGACAGGAGGAGATATGATAGAGACCTACAAGTTATTAAGGGGTTGTTATAGGATTAATGCTGGAGAGGTTCTACAGAGAACAGTGGGGATCAGGGGTCATCCCTGGAAGCTGTATAAGGAGGGTGTGAGTAGGGGAATGATAGACAGGTTTTTCTCCTGCAGAATTGTGAATGATTGGAATGCCTTGCCTGAGAGTGTGGTGTCTGCAGAGAATTTGAGTGTGTTTAAAGCACGGCATGATGAGCTGTTTGATAAAAGTACCTCCTAGATGAGTCTTTGACTCCATGGGGTCTTGGGTAATAATAATAATAATATCTGTTCTCTAGCTATTCATCAAACTCTTCTCACAACTACCATTTCAGATCCCTGATATTGGCTTAGCATCTCCAGAGATTCATCACCACCATGGAAATCAGGTGAGCAAATTTTGCTTTTTGATGTTGAAAGTTTATTTTTCACTTGGTTAGAGTATAATAAAATTAGTTTAATCCTTTTTCCAAGTGTGAGCAAACAAAGTTCGCACCTGAAAGTATCTTCAGGACTGGGGTAAGGTGGTGCAACACCAGCGCAACTCATTGCAAAGGTGGAGCAAGCTACCAACACTCCTATCTCAGTATTTCCTATAATGCAAAACACATCTCCTTGCGGATATGTCTAATGTTATGCATTAAGGGAAGGGCTACTACCCAGACTAGTTTCGACCTTTATTGAGGTCTCTTCAGTGGGAGCCAGGCAGAAGCATTAGCAGGTCATCTCTACCTATAGGAGTTGCCAAATGGTGTGCCGCCCTTTTTTAATAAATTACTCTGGATTTAGAGAAAGATGTTGAAAGTTTATTTTTCACTTGGTTAGAGTATAATAAAATTAGTTTAATCCTTACCATTTGGCAACTCCTATAGGTAGAGATGACCTGCTAATGCTTCTGCCTGGTATCTCCACTTGGGCCTGGCTCCCACTGAAGAGACCTCAATAAAGGTCGAAACTAGTCTGGGTAGTGGCCCTTCCCTTAATGCATAACATTAGACATATCTGCAAGGAGATGTGTTTTGCATTATAGGAGATACTGAGATAGGAGTGTTGGTAGCTTGCTCCACGGTGTTGCACCACCTTATCCCAGTCCTGAAGATACTTTCAGGCGCAAACTTTGTTTGCTCACCCTTGGAAAAAGGATTAAACTAATTTTATTATAAATTTTGCTTTTGTCTTCTTTGTACTGTAAGATCACTAACATTCTTAATCTTTACAATCAGGAAACATAATTTTGTCATGAAATCGCCATATGATATTGTCCACAATAGTCCAGGCATGGACTAATGTAGCCTTTGTACAATGATTTCCTTCTCTCCATCAGTGTCTTTCTATATCCTTGTTGTGTTCATTGTAGACTTCAGGTCTCTTACAATCGTCAACTTGAGATCCTGCATGTTATCCACTGCATGGAATGTATTCCATTTGAAATCTGAAAATCATCTATGAACATGTCAAGCTTTTTTAATTTAAACCTACGTGTAAAGCAAAAAAATATGATATCAGTTCTGCAACTTGACTTATGTCATCATCGAAATGCAAAATCCTAATAGCAAACCAATGGAAGACACATTCTGGAAAACAAGTCTGTTCTGTATAATCACCTTTCATTAGTATATTTCCGAATTTCTGCTACCAAACAGCAGTTTCCCACTAAATGAAAACTTCATTTTCTTTGAAGAGAATTCGTGGATGATGAGAATTTCTTTTGCAGAGCCCTATGGTTTTTAACCGCAAAACAGAAAATGTATGAGGAGACAGAAGAGATGAACAAAACAGACAGTAGCAGTGCATTGACATTGAAACCTCCTCTGTCCAAGATTGTTAATTGCCATGTACAGTCAGTAATCTTGCATTTTTTTTTATTCTTTTTGAATTATCCTCCCCATTCCTCTCCAAGAAGTTTCAGAATCTATAGCAAACTGATGCTACATGAGTAATATGAAAGACTCTACACTTAGTTTGAGAAAAACACTGCACATTAAATAAGCAATCATCATCATCAACAAAATGATTAATATTTAATAATTTCAAGTGGCTCAACACTAAAAAACTAGAAAACTGACTCAATATTTTTAATGTCATTAAAATTTTATGACAGGCCTTCTTACCAATATAAATATTCCCCTCAGTATTTAACATCTGAAGGATACCTTGAGACTCTCCATAGTGCTGAGGAATGCCATCTAATTCCATACTACCATGACGTCCAGTTCTGCAACAGAAAATAAATAAATGAAATGGTACTATCCTATCCTAATTTACACTCACGCGTAGACCTACACTTTTACTGTGTATTCGGAACCAAAATCCTACAGAATAGGTTGGTTACTCCTTATTCTTGGATGTGGCCTATGTCTGTAGAAATGTGTGTACAGTGCTAGTTTGCTTGTTCTGGGGGACAAAAAACCCAAGTTTCTGGGTGGAAAAACCCCCTACCCCCATATGAGTTAGTTCTTCCAGAATATGTTATATTCCAAATGTAAATGGATAAGTATTTTAATACCGACTAGTTTCACCAAACGTAAGCCACTGGCATCGTCAGGGTACAAGCACTGAGGTTAAAACATATCACAAAATAGGTCTGAACTGTAAATTCTAAAAATTATAGTTACAAACTAAAATAGCATTGAACGTGAATAATACACATATTGTGTGTACATGATTTACTTGTTGTTGCTAAGGGACATTCTATAGTTAGCATTAAAGTTCATTTCTTGGGTGTTCAGAGATCTAATTAGGGTTTTCCATATCTCTGGAAGTATTAAACCTTGATTCCTGTTAAGGTTATCTGTAGTACGTGCGACTGTGGCTGCTTCTTTCAACATTCGAGAGTGGTAGTCTTCTTCTATGTAAGGGGTACAACTTTTGTCCCACTCAATGATGTGGTTTGTTATGGAGAAATGTGATGACAGGCCTGATATGTCTTGTCTGTTGTTTTTAACATAACCAATGTGTTCCTTCTGTCTAATCTTGAGGCTTCTCGAAGTCTGGCCGATGTAACTTGAACCATACAAGCATGGGATATTATAGACTCCGGCATACTTATAGAAAGGATGGGTACCTTTTGGAGATTGTAGTAGTTTACGAATTGTTTCTATAGGTTTGACTGTCACTCTTATTTTGTGTGGTTTGAGGAGATTAGCGAGCTTGTTTGAGATACTGCTCACATACGGAATGGCAATTATTGTAATATATTGAGTGTCTTCTCTTTATGGTGGCTCAGAGAAAAGGATTTTGTTGTAGCCATTCATAGTTTTATGATTTTCGTGGGTAGCCATTCAAGGCGAAGTTAATAGATATCAATGTTAATTCATCTTGGAGGTCCTTTTCATCTGTTGTAATGCAGACAGCTCTTTTCTTTAGTATGTGTACTATGCTGAGTTTGTGAGAAATGTGGTGTGAGGAGCTGAAATGTAGATATGTCCTGTATTCGTAGGTTTTCTGTAGACTGATAGGTTCATAAAGGCCATTAATTTGCTTCTTAATTAAGATGTCTAAGAACGCTAGTTTGTCTTTTTCAAATTCTAGAGTAAATTTAATAGAATGGTGAAAGGAGTTGATTTTATTGAGAAAATCAATTAGGTCATCTTTGTTGTGGTTCCATACAATGAAGATATCATCTACATATCTCCACCAAATTATTGGTTTAGGATTTATTTGAGATAGAATTTTAATTTCGAGATATATGAACAGCAGTTAGCTAATGAAGCCAAAAAGAATCCTAGGGAGTTCTTTCGATATGTAGCCATCAAAAGAAAGAATGATTATGGAAGGATGACATTGATTGGAGGAAATGGTATAAAGACAGCTATTGCAGAATGTGTGGTGGAGATACTTAATGAGCAATTCATAAAGATCTTTCAACCTTGTGAATGTGACTTCGTGGAGAGATTGAGAGCAGTTGATGATGGGGAGGAGAGACTGACTGTAAGTGAGCAAGAGGTGTTTGGGGAGTTGAGTAAACTAGATGTAAATAAGGCTGTGGGACTTGATAATATATCACTGCGTATTCTGAAGGAATGTGCCAGAGAGTTGACACCTGCCTTGACATATTTTTTTAATATGAATCTTGCACTTGGTCAAGTTCCTAAAGAGTGGAAGGAGGGCAAGATTGTGCCACTTCGTTAAGGAGGTGATCGAACTCAAGCATCAAACTATAGGCCTATCTCTGTGTCAGGTGTTGTGGTTAAGTTGTTGGAGAAGCATGTGAGAACTAGGATTCAGAATTGGGTTGACAATAATGGTATAATCTTTGATGGACAGCATGGATTTGCTAAAGGGAGGTCATGTTTTAGTAATCTACTTACTTATTACAATAAAACGACTGCTTTCTTGGACAGAGGAGAAGGATACACAGTAATATACTTGGATTTCACAAAGGCTTTTGATAGAGTACCTCATAATAAGTTGACAGTCAAACTAAAGCAGATAGGGTTGGATATTAGACTAGTGCATTGAATTGGAGACTGGCTATCTGATAGGTATCAACAAGTTGTGTATGGGGGTGCGATATCCAGGAAAAGGAAAGTCACTAGTGGAGTGCCTCAGGGGTCTGTTTTAGGGCCATTACTATTTAACTTGTATATTAATATATCGGCAAAGATTTGGATGGAGATATTTGTTTGCAGATGATGCAAAGTTGGGACAAACCATAAAGAGTAGTGAGGATGTTGTGGCCTTGCAAGAAGACTTGAATAAATTGAGTGATTGGGCAAGCAAATGGGGATGTGACTTCAATGTTGCAAAATGTAAGGTTTTAAAATTTGGAAAACAAAGATGGGATGCAGAATTTATGCTTGGTGAGAATATATTGTTGGAGATAGAGGAAATAAGAGATCTGGGGGTGATAGTGGATAAGGATCTAAAATTTAGGGGACACATCGCTAAAATTGTGAAGACAACACAAAGACTTCTGGGAATGATGCAGAGGACACTGACGTGTAGAAGTAGGGAAATTCTTGTTCCATTGTATAAGGCTTTGATTAGGCCACCCATGGACTACTGTGCCCTGGGTTTTCAGAAGGATGAAGAGATGTTGGAAAGGGTCCAAAGGCGACTGACTAAGGTAGTTTCTGACCTCTGGAATGTTGAGTATGAGAAAAGATTGAGAAGATGTAATTTGCAAAGTCTGGTGGACAGGAGGAAGAGGGAAGATATGATAGAGACCTACAAGTTGGTAAGGGGTTGTTATAATATCAATGGTGGAGAAGTTCTACAGAGAATAGTGGGAGATCAGGGGAGAACCAGAGGTCATCCCTGGAAAGGGGAGTGAGAGGCAGGTTTTTTTCGTGCAGAGTTGTGAATGATTGGAACGCCTTGCCTGAGAGTGTGGTGTCTGCAAGGAGTGTGTTTAAGACACTGTATGATGAGATGTGTGTGTGATAAAAGGACATTCCAGATGAGTCTGACTCCATGAGGTCTTGGGAAATAATAATAAGTACTATCAACACTTACATGGCTAACACATGCACAGAAAATATAGAATTTATTACAAACTCTGATATAATTCATCCAATGTTACATGGATGAATTTCATCAGTGGGAGAAGAGGAGATCAGTTAACTACATTCAGAACATGAATCACAAGATATGAGTCATGTAGCGTGTGCTTACTAGTTCTTGTCATCTTGGGCAAAACTGAGCTGAGAGTAGAATGCACTAATTAGTACATTCTACTGCACTAATTTCAAAAAGAACAAGCTGGACAGTTTCTGTAACTAAAATTAATTAAATAACCTAATCAATATTATATATATATATATATATATATATATATATATTTATTATGAGCAGTTAATGATAACCACTTCTCAGAACTCTGAAGCTAGTATAATTCAGAATGGTTAAGGTTTGAAAATTTCTGAGTTTCACATTTTTCAAGGAACAAAGGATGAAGTTTGACTCTGCTGGAAGGATGAATCTTGGTCTGGTTCCAAACATCTGTGCCTAGTGTAAATGTTGTGTGATGTTTGTTTTTGGTTACATGGTGTAAGGGCGGCTATGATCATGCTGTGTGAGTAAATAGTGTAATAAATAAGTGCCATATATATAGGTCTAAAAATCTGTATATAAAAACAAATGAAACACATCTTGGCAGTGCACAATGCAATAAATAAGAGCATACACAGATATAAAAACCAGTGTAGAAAAACAAAAGTAAAAGTTGTTTAGAAAATAGTTGTAAAAAGGAGTATTAAAAAGTGCAGAAAAAATTCACCAGGTTTTAAAGCAAAATTTAACTAACAAAACTAATATGCACATAATTTTATAAGATGGTAAACACTAATATCTGTAAAAATTTAAAAACCAAGTGACAATGATTTGATAAAAATATTCCAGATTGTATAGGTCTCAGACAAATTATGAACGTGACTAAAATGATGACTGTCATCATTGGCAAAATGAAGGCAGTTGATTAAAATATGGATAATGGTTAGTGCAGCACCACAAAACTCGCACACAGGCCTCATCACTCCTCAATAGGAAAGAGCGTGTGTGTGTGCGATGATAACCTATATACAGAGCCAAGCAAGAATGACTTCCCCTTTATGGATACTGTGTAAACTAGATTACCACAATTTAATTACAGGCTTGATTCCATAGAGCTTATTACTGGTCTCTCTATTCTATGATCACTGGTGTAAAAATTTGTGTCTGATGATCTGCTGTGATAGTACAGAACAAACATATAATGGAAGCTTGAGAAATTAACTGACCTAGCTACAGTATTTGCAGCCTCCCGTTTCTTAATCACAGTGTGGCTTAGAATTTCAACAGAAGCTTATATCTAAGTGTAGCTTCCATAACTGATAGGACATGCTCAATTCAAGAGAGAGTCCTGGATATTTCTGCAACTCTAGACATGTTATTGCCTGTAGAAAGCTTCATGAATCTGCATATATTATGCATCCTTGGCAGTGATGCAATTTTATGAATTTTAATGCAAGCTCTGTCACATGCAGCTCAGCAGTAAAGTTGTTACATCCTATTAAAATCTGAGCAGATAATATGCTGTGTGGGAAGACAGTAGAAGATTCCACTAGAGCCTCTGAATTTGAATTATCAGTATAAACAGACAAAATAACAGTATTTGTTTCTATGAACTTGAAAGAACTGCTGGTAGACAACAGGATAGGAGAAAAATTTGGTTAGCCTGCAGAGAGAAAAGCTGCATGATGATATGTATGAATACTACAGCAGTAGTGTATTTAGTGACATCCATGATATGTTGTCTACCTTCCCCAATGTCTAAAGCTTGTAATATAGCTTTTATTCATAAACAAAAGGGTTGTATGGCAGTCTGATAGGAGTTCTACATGTTCTCTTAACTGTGGAGAGTAAATAGTTAGCCATGTGGGATGGTGTGGTAGGGATTTTATTTCCACGTGTATAATAGAAATAGTTGTTGATGTCAAAGCAACAAAGACAGTTCATTTTCCTCGACATACAGAATAGAGATTGGTAAAATTTGAAATGCTCCAGTTGCAATTCATATGGTTAATAGTGTGCCAAACTATTGGAGGATAGTTTCTCTCTCTGCCAGAAGCACTGACTTAGGACCCATAATCAAGTCTGGATCTAATACGATCTAATACAATCGAAGCAAAGAACATCAGTCAGTACCCCCAAGAAGTGGAAGATAGAGTGCAAAGAATGTTCACTGTTTTGTGGTACTTATCTTGTAAATGATATATGTGTGAAGGAAAAAGGTGAGTTTATTGTAAAAAATATGAGCCCCAAAAACTTAGCTGCTGGTGCAACTGGGATTAAATTTTGTCCTAGTCTGAGTTCTGAATCAGGGTGAAGACTATGTCTGTGACAAAAATGCACACAAACTGTCTTCTGCTGTGAGAAGCCTGAACCCATTTGCAAATACCTATTCTGAGAGATGTTGAAATGCTTGCTTGCTGCAGCTGTCTTTCTACGACCCTGATATTACATAAATGGCAGAAAATGGGAAAGTCATCTGCATAGAACGCATTACTTACAGTTGGAGGAAGTGTTAAATTATAAAATTTACCTTGATTGCAAAAAGCATGACAAAACTGAACCATTTGGGCTCTCCACTGAGCATACAGTTGGGAGAGAGCAGTTTCCACTCAGACTTGGAAGATTCGGTTGGATAAAAAGTTCATGAAGAGAGGAAGATTCCCTTTGAGACCAAAGCTGTGTAGGTGTTTCAATATTCCAAATCTTCAAAGCCATATGCTTTTTCCATCTCAAAGAAAACAGATACTAAGTTCTTGCATTTTAGGAAGGCATCGCTAATGGATGCTTCCAGCTATAATAAATCATTGATTGTTGAATGATATTTATGGAAGACAAAATGTGTTCTGGAAAAAGAGGTTATTTCTCTCCAGAAACTATAGATGAGTATTAACCATTTCCCCCCCTAGAAACTTGCACAGGCAAGTGGTCAGAACAATTGGATGATAGTTTATTGGAGATTTTGGAAACCTTACCCTGTCTTAGGAAAAGCAATAATAATAGCCTTTTGCCAAGTATCTAGATATCTGGATTTCTGTGAGAATGGGTTATTATTCTCACAGAAAATTCTGTTGAAAAGGTGTAGCTGTTGAACAATGCATGATGGTGATAGATGTTTAATCATCTCATAATGAATGTTATGTGGTCTAACATTTAAGCAAAGCAGCTTTAATTTTTTTTTTTTTTGTGAACAGCCTGTATTCTTCAGCAGTGTTCAAAGAAAAGAGAATTTGTTGATTTTCTGCTTTGGGTTTTTTTGGAAAGGAACATGGGGGGGGGGGGATAACAAGATACTGCTGATGTTTTAGCAAAAATCTCCTTAATATGTCAGCAGATGCTGTTGGTTGGGTAATTGTGCATCTCCATTATATTCAAATGCAGAGAACTGGTGGGTAGTGTATATGCATTTCATTTTCCAGATTTTGTCTCAGACTTCTTTAATGTTGGTTGCTCTTGTTATGGAAGATGTATATTCCAGAATTCCTTCTGGCACTGACAACAGATGTATCTTGCTCAGGCTTGATCATATTTGAACGCAATGATGTTTGTTGTTGTGGAGTATCAGCAGAAGATACTTCATGCTTTCTTCTGAACTTCCTTGGCATCTGCATAACTGTGTCATTTAAAAATTGCTTGGAGAAATGTGGAAGCATTTCTCCAGATTTTAGAAATTGCAGTTGGTGCAGCTTCTGTAATACAATCTGTCAAGTGGTTCGAGGCACTGACAGCAGATAAGCTGAATGCCAGGGAATCGAATTTTGCTAAAATAGAATAATTTGACAACTTATCACGATGGATAAGTTTCCATCATGATATCCATGATGTAGAACATGGTTACCCATGTATAAAAAAAAAAAAAATAAATAAAATAAAAAAAAAAAAAAAAAAGCTGATATCACAGGGAATGATAATGTTGGGGTCATAACTGTAATATTTTTATTTTTTAGTTACATGACACCTCCAAGGAGTCCAAAGACTCATCGAGGGAGGGCAGGGCACCTACTTTACAACTCTGTCTCCACCACTCAATCTACCAACTACAACGAACCGCAATTACCACAAGGTGAGTGGTTAGCTTATATATTACATTACATAACTTATGTAATGTAAGATGTAATGTCATCAAGTTCATCTCAAGAGATACCTGCAGTAGAAGGAAGGGAGGTGCTGCATATTGTTATTAGAGTTTTGAATGTGAGTCAGATAGCAACAGCTTTTATGTTGGTATTAAGTAGGACTTGCTGGAAGGAAGCTATCCTTGTGGGAAAGTATAGCAATTTCTCCATGAGCAGGTTCATTCCCTGTCTTGTCCTTATGAATGATGGGTATATGTCTTAATGCCAGATCATCACTCAGCTTCAGGTATGTTTCCTGCAGGCAGAAGCATATTAATTTATACTTCTGCAAGAGAATCTCGATATCATTGATGTTTTGATGGAATCCATGACAATTCCACTTGATAAATGTTTTCATTATTTCTCTCTTTTTTTTTTCGATATCATCTGGCTTCCTACATTGGATGCTTTTGTTTTCATTAACCTTGAATATTTTTCTTTTTAGATAATTGGGGATGGCTAGGGTTGGTCAGCTCTACTTAGCCAAAAGGTATAGGCATGAGTGAGACCCAGTTGACAGAAAATAATATAGTTACAGGGATAGAATATAAAAGATATTGTATTTTCAGAAATGACAGCAGGAATAAGACAGGAGGTGGGATATTGCTGATGATAGCGCTGAAGAATTACAACCAACAAAATTAGAAGTTAAAGAGGATTTTAGGTCTTGGGGAGAAGGTTCATTTGAAGCTGTCTGGTGTGAGACAGAAGCCAACAGAACAGAGCATCAGCAGATTAGCACAATGAATTCAGGCTGAACAATCATTACAGGAGACTAACTATGGCAACATAGATTGGAGAGGGGGGGGGGATATGGCAAAATGGAAGTAGAATTTGTACAGTGGCCAAGGTATAATTGCATAAAACAACATGTTACAGAAGGAACAAGGGTTTTGAGAGTGATGGATCTGATAACATCAGAAGATTTATCCATAACCAAGGCAGACACTGTGCCTCCAATTGGGGAGAGTGACCATGCAAATCTTGTTCTGAGAAGTTGCAAAACATGTAGAATTCTCTGTGAAGAAAGGGTTTATGTTGAACTATAAAAAACTATATGGCACTGCTCCAGGAGTCATCTTGGAGCAGTGCCATGGCTTGAGAAGCTACTAAGAAAGAATGTCAGTAGTGTGTGGGGAAGTGGTTAGATCATTGTTTGAGAGAAGCAGTATCATACTGCATACCCAAGATAAGAAGGATAAACCAAGTAGAAATTAAGTGGATGAGTGTGTGGGGAAGTGGTTAGATCATTGTTTGAGAGAAGCAGTATCATACTGCATACCCAAGATAAGAAGGATAAACCAAGTAGAAATTAAGTGGATGAGTAGAGATATAAAGTGACAAAAAAAGAAAACACCGTGGAGGGAATATAGAGAAAAAAGGTAGTCAGCATGCTCATGAGCAGCACAAAGTGCAAGCAAGAAGGATGACTAGTTGGGTAAGAAAAGCCAAATCAGATGAGAGAAAATTGTCTAAGCAGGTGAAAGTAAATCCAAAAAAGTTTTTTTTTGTTATGTAGCAAGTAAGAGGAAACATGTCTATGTTAGAATGAGTTTAATCAATGCTGACGCTAAGAAGGTGACAGAGGCAAATGAAATAGTTGAGTTACTGAATGATTAATTTTGCAAAAGTGTATAAATCTAGGTAGAGATTTTACAATTGCCAATTTGACAGAGCTGCAAGTCAAAATTTAAGTAGATGAATAGGTACTCAGCATATTAAAAAATTTCAGTGTGAATACAGCAGTCGAATTGGATAGCAGTATGTCAGTCCATGTACTATGTTCAATGTTCAAGAGAATTAGCATTGCCTCTGATGAAGTGGTTCAATCTAAGTCTCATCTGTGGCAGGGTTCCAGGGGTGTGGAAAGAGGGTAAGTTAGTTCCATTGCAGAAAGGTGGCTGCAAGATGGAGGCAGCAAACTACAGACCAATTAATATATCCAGAGTGGATATATTAATTGGTCTGTAGTTTGCTGCCTTGTTGAAGTATTGGAAAAGTTGGTTAAAGTTAGTAAAATCCAACAATGGGTGAATAGAGATATTACACTCCACAGTGGGCAACATGGCTTTGTAAAAGGTAGATCCTGTCTTAGTAACTTATTCACATTTTATAATAAAATGACATTAGAATTGGAAAACGGAAATGATTATACCATGACAATGCTGGACTTTGCAAAGGCATTTGACAGAATACTACATGTAAAACTATTACAAAAGCCAGAGCAAATGGGAATGGCTATAAAGCTAGTAGCACGGATAGGGGATAGTTGACAGAAACATACCAGACAGGAGTATATGGTTGAGTGAAATCTAGAACAATGATGATGACCAGTGCAGTACCTCTGGGTTCTGTATCCTCTTGTACGATCACTACCAGGATTGCTACTCTTTAATTTGTATATCGATGGTATAGAGAAAGATTTGAGATATTCAGTTGTTTTCTGATGATGCAAAACTAGGGAGAATAATAGTAGATAAAGGTGATGTAGATATCCTGCAGGATGGTTAAATAAATTGGCATTGTGGGCAAAAGCTAATGATTGTCAATTTAATGTTGAAAAATTTAAGGTTATGCACTTCAGGTTGAAAGGTTGCATACAGTGTATCATATTGATAGTACTGGATTGTAGATAATCAGTGAGGCTAGGGGATAATGGTGGACAGAGAATTGAAGTTCAGAGGGCTTATTGCAAAATAGTTGATAGATGGAATGTTTATTTTTTTGACTCTTTCATCCTTCTACCTTTTGGATGCTTGGGAGTACATGGGGTGATTTACCTCATGATTAGGACATTTTGATGTTTTGCTTTCACAGTCCTTGTTCTTGTGATCTTTTCTACCATATCAGAATATGGCTACAGCAGGCAGTTTGAGAATGACCATATTATTGACGTTTACAAAGGATTCAGGACGTAGAGTTTAACTGGGCAGTTTAGGTATGCTGCTTTCAAAAATGTTGGTGGTTTACAAGTGTTGAAAGTAAAGATGATATTCCTGGTGGGA
The DNA here is from genome assembly GCF_054136105.1 of Typopeltis vanoorti. NCBI lineage: Eukaryota > Metazoa > Arthropoda > Arachnida > Uropygi > Thelyphonidae > Typopeltis > Typopeltis vanoorti. Next base: position 125,731,676 of record NC_143550.1, read on the forward strand.
ACTAGGTGGTCATCTCTATGTATGAGTATTCTCCTTATGGGTGTCACTGCTTGTGTTTCATTTCAGAGCAGATCTCTTCACATCTGGGATACTGAGGAGATCCCACTCTGATATTACTTCTCAAGCACAGTTCATAGTTTTGCATGTGTGTGCATTTGTGTGTGTGTAGGATAACCGTGACTGGTATTCCCCTGCTGAATGTTGCAATGAAGGAGATGCTCTGATAGAGTGTTGTTTCTACAAGAATGTCAACTGAAAACAGTTTCTTCAGCAATTTTGGGAATCCAGCCAACCATTCTGGATAAAGAAGTGTGAAATTTTCCTGATTGGATATCCTTCAGTTGAGTGCGGTATTCAAAAGGCTGATACATTTATTGCTACTTCTGGTGTTTTTTGCTTCTTCATTTTGTTTTCATTTGATGTGTCTATGATTTCTGAACCTGGTTGGCAGTTGTTGAGGGCCCTGGTAAACAAGAGGATGAAACATTCATTCTCAAAGGGAGTTTGATTCAGTGTCAGAGCTACACAAGGATGTCCACTCTCTGACAAGCAAAGACTGCTCTCAGGAGTGGAATGCCAGGGATACCTCAGATGCTATACTGGCACTACAAGCCTTCGAGCTCTGTCCCCCAGACCATGGGGGAAGGAGACTCACTGCAGCACTGTTGACTGTTGCAGGCAAGCCCACTAGCTAAATTATCTTGACTGGGCCATCTGGGACCACTCATCTTTCCAAAGCAGAGGCCAAAATAGCATGAAACTATCGGGATCTTCCTTACTGGATGCCCATGGAATGCACTGATCAGCAAACATAGTATGGAGACATTAGATCTCAGTGATGGTGGTCTGCAATACAGGATAGTAAAAAAAGACTCAGGAGTAGAGTGAAGAGTAGGGAAAGAAAAGCATAATACAAGAGTAAGGATGAAAAGGGTAGGAGCCCCCCCCCCCCCCTCCACCATGACCAGGTGCCTCACATGGAGGAGAGTGGCATGGGAAGCAAGGAAAGACTTATCTGATTTTAAAAATGCAGTATAGTCCTGATATTCTTGGATTCTTATCTTAGCCAATCTGCTAAGATATTTGGCCAATTTTAGCAAAATGGCCAAAGTAACAAAGCCAACATGAACAGGGCACTTGATAGACATCTGGCAAGTACAGAGCAGATTGTACAAGCTCTGTGTACAAGACTTTTGATGATATCTATCTTCTGTGATGGATGATGGTGTGAATATGAATGGTTGCATATATATAGAGGCTAATCTACTGGATATCACTTCTGGATCTGGCTCCCACTGATGAGACCTCAATAAAGGTCGAAACCAATCTGGGTAGTGGCCCTTCCCATAATGCATAGATTATACATGTCCGTAAGGATACGAGCAAGACCTTAAACAAGGAGATCAGGAAAGAATGTAGGATTGCAAAAGAACTATGGCTCAATAACAAATGCAAGGAAATTGAATTTCTGGACAAAAAGCACAAAACCAGAGAACTTCATGAAAAAGTTAGGGAGCTAACTAACAAATCTTGCAAAAGGGTAGGCTCTGACTGCATTGAAGATACCAGTGGAAACATTCTAATGGAGAAAGACAAAATAAGGGATAGATGGGTAGAGTATTCAAAGAAACTCTACAATCATGATAGAATAAATAAGCCAATGCAAGAAGATTTGGAGGGGCCTACTATTCCTACCTGGGAAGTAACAAACCATTAGGAAACTGAAACCAGGAAAAGCTCCAGGAATGGATGGAATTATGGCAGAATATCTAAAGGCTTTAGATGATAAGGCTATAAGATAACTGACTCACATATGTAACAAAATATACAAAACTTGACACCTGCCAAAAGATTTTAAGCACTCAACGTTCCTACTAATACCTAAAAATCGAAGACAATCAAATGTGAAGAATACAGAACAATCAGTCTGATCAGTCAAATAGCAAAAGTTATGTTATATATCATCCTAGAAAGAAATAAACATAAAATCAAAATGGAAATTAATGAAACACAATCTGGTTTCCAGGAAAATAAAGGAACTAGAGAAGGACTCTTCAACATTAGAACTATTATAGAAAAATATCTGAAGAAGCAGAAAGAAGTCTACTTATGTTTTATGACTACACAAAGGCCTTTGACAATATACAACATGAACAACTAATCAAATGCATCAGAAATTTAGGAGTAGATGGTAAAGATACCAGATTACTGATAAATCTATATTGGGAGCAAACAGTTAGGGTTTGTATACGTCCCGTATTTTACGGGATTGTCCCTTATTACAAGTTTGTGTCCTGGCGTCCCAGTAAAACTCTTTGGGACACAGAATTGTCCAATAATTTGTGGATTTGTGTTTAACATTCCCATTCTTAAACATAAAACATGTAATTGCCAAGAAATCAATATTAGTTATTGATCATAAAATTGTCTTATCAATTGACAATACTGACATGCTGCGAGAATAGTGCAATTAGCGGACGTTGTAATAACTAAGCATGGCCTATTTGATATGACACAGATCTGTTATGAAACATAATTAGTTTTATTATTTTATATACCTTTAAAATGCCGAAGAGAAAGTGTGTTCTCACAGAAAAGCTAAGGACTGAATACCCTTTTATTATACCATGTAATTGTGATGGCAAAGTCAACGAGAAAGTGAAATGTACACAATATTCAATAGTGAAATGTAATGCAATATTCAGCATACAACACGACGGTCGGCCAGACATCATGCAGCCCATCACTATGAAGAGACACAAATTAGCAGAAAATGCAAGTGTAAGTAGTAAAGTGTCAGATTATTTTTCTAAAAAAACAATGGGTGAAATGGAAAGAAATCTTGCAGATGATGAAGCTACATTTGCATATCATGTATGCATGCACAACCAGAGGTTCAGTTCGATGGACTGTATGTCGAAAATAATCCGGAAACTATATGACAAAAAGTTCACTTGCTGTCAAAGAAGACACGAGCTATAATTGTGAGTGTATTAGCACCTTATGCAATTGTTGTTTTCAGAAACGAACTTGAGAAAACTAATTATGTGTCAATAATGATAGACAGTTCTAACCACAGTGCTTTGAAAATTGTTCCAGTTCTAGTTCGATACTTCATAGCAGAAGAGGCCATCAAAACTATGGTTCTAGAGTTTTTAGATTTACCATGTGAAACTGCAGACCAACTTACAGAATATGTATGGCAATTAGTGACAAAGAAGAATATTGAAAAGAAAGTCATTGCCTTGTCAGCAGATAATACTAATACAAATTTTGGTGGAAGTTCCAGAAGAGAAAAGAATGTTTTTCATAAATTGAAATCAAAATTGAATCGTACATTGATAGCAGTTGGTTGTTCATCCCATATCATAAATAATGCTATACAATGTGCAGCTGATACATTGCCCATGGACGTTCAAGCTGTCATTGAAAAATTATATCAGCACACTCAAAGATTTTTGTGACTTTTTAAATACAGAGTACAAGACAGTGTTAGGGCACTCAAAAACGCGATGGTTGTCTTTGTACCTTGCTCTCAAAAGGAAGAATGAGATGTACGAAGTTCTCAAATCACATGTTCTTTCACTTGATAAACCACCATTGCTTCTAAAAAATTTCTTTAGTAACCAATTTCAGAGCTGATAGCCACATTTCTAGAATGCCAATCTGAAATGTTTCATGCAAATATTTGTGCAATTGAAGGTGAGAAAGTCACTCTTGCTGAAGCAAAATCCATTATTGAAAGCCTCTTAGTGAAACTTCAGAGACAAGATAATGATTTTTATTATTATTATTATTCAGGCCTCCATGGAGTCAAAAGACTCATCGTGGGAGGTCCTTCCTAAGAAACACAGTATATCAAGACTCATCGAGGGGAAGTCCCCCCCCCTAAGAAACACAAAGTCTATCATACCATGCCTTAAACTCAATGAATGTTCTCGCTATCACCACTCCATCAGGCAATGCATTCCATGGTTCAACCACCATGCAAAGAAACCACTCTTCACCCTCTTGCTCACAGTTTCCTTTCGTAACTTCCAGGGATGGCCTCTTGTCATCACTCCTTCCCGCTGTTCAACCAATTGAAAGAACTCCCCAGTGTCAACCCTGTAACCACCTCTCAACAGTTTAAAAGTCTCAATCATATCACCTCTCCTTCTTCTATCCGCCAAACTCTGCAGTCCACATTCTCTCAGCCGATCCTCATAACTATCCTTGTACAGTCCTGAAACCATCTTTGTCATCCATCTTTGTATCCTTTCCACAGTTAATTTATCCCCTTCAAATCCTGGGGACCAAATCTGAGAACAATAGTCCAAGTGTGGTCAGAGACTTATACAACGGAATGATAACCCTCTTATCTCTGCAGGTCAGTGTCCTTCTCATAATAGCAGCAATCCTCTGTGTTACCTTCACCACCTTTGCAATATGTCCCCTTAACTTCAGGTTTCTATCAATCATCAACCCCAGATCTCTTGTCTCCCCTACTTCCTCCAGTATAACTCCTCCCATAGAGTATGCAGCATCCCATCGATGTTTCCCAAACCTCAAGACCTTACATTTTGCTGCATTTCCCCATTCATTTGCTCATCTATCTAGCTTATTCAAATCCTCTTGCAGGGCTACCACATCTGCACTATTCCTAATAATCCTTCCCAGCTTCGCATCATCTGCAAACAAATGAATATCCCCTTGCAATCCACTGGCAATGTCATTGATATAAAAGTTAAACAATAAAGGTCCTAGTACTGAGCCCTGTGGGACCCACACTTGTAACCCTCTGCTTCCTGGAAACTGCTCCACCATACACAACTCTCTAATACCTATCAGACAGCCAATCCTGAATCCAGTTGGCCAATCTGACATCCAGACCCATGTGCTGCAACTTAAATATCAGCTTATCATGTGGCACCCTGTCAAATGCCTTCGCCAAGTCTAAGAAAATTGCAGTATATGCCTTTCCCTCATCTAATGTTCTTGTAACTTTATTATAAAAGGCTAGCATATTGCTAAAACAAGAGCGTCCTTTCACAAATCCATGTTGATTCTCACAGATAACATTACCCTCATCTGCCCAATGCTGTATACGGTCCCTCACTACTTTCTCCAAGATCTTAACTACTGCCGACACAGACTGGCCTATAATTAGACACTTCCAGTCTGTTACCACCCTTATGCAATGGCACTATCATACCTTCCTTCCATTCCCTGGGCACCTTTGCCAAAGCCAGACTTTCATTGAAAAGCCACGTTAAATGCACTGTCAATTCCCTAGCACATTCTCTCAAAACTCGTGGTGAAATACCATCCAGTCCCACAGCTTTACTGATATCCAGAGTACTCAGTATCTGAAACACACTCTCCTCCTGTACCTCCAGACCTCGAACCAGTCCTATCCCTTTAGCATTAAAACTGACTCCTCTAGGATGAAATACTCCAATAAAGTGTTCATTGAACAATTCCACTATGTCCTCTGCATCAGTCAATCTATTCCCATTTTTATCCCACAATATCATTCTTCCACAGTCATTTCTCCTCCTACTGGCCACATAGCTAAAAAATTCCCTAGGATTTTCTTTGGATCTTATGGCCAATCTCCTCTCATATTCCAGTTTCACTTTCCTTACCACACTAGTCACTCTTCTGGCCTGTGTCTTATATTCATCATGCATCTCTTCACCTGTCTCCTTATATCTCTTCTATAGCCTCTTTTTCGCATGCAATTCCTGTTTAATATTGTTTGTCATCCACTTTACTCCAAATTGCATGCTCTTCTTCACTCATGGTATACAACTTACCATTGCTGCTAACAAATATTCTTTCACAATTTCCCACGCACTAACGATATCCCGGCCTTCCAATTCCTCCCTCCATGAAACTTCCTGAAGTTGACGTCTAAGATTATTATAATCACCTGCCTTATAATTCCACATAAGTTCCTGGCTCTTTGATACCCCTGCATGTCTATTCATTTTCCAAGTCAACACCATATGGTCACTCTCTCCAACTGGTGGGAGAGACGTCAACTCAGTTATTATCAACTCTTCTGATGCTATAACCAAATCCAAAACTTTTGAACCTCTTGTTCCCTCTGTTACATGTTGCCTAAGACATTTGTCCCTCAAGAATTCTAGAAATTCCATTTCCCATTGCTACATGCATCTTCCTCTCTCCAATTTATACTACTGAAGTTAAAATCTCCCATAACAATCATTCTTCTTGCACTTGCCAAACTTAGCTGTCTAAACATCTCCTGGTCCCCATCCTCTGTGCTCCTGGGTCTGTAGCAACACCCCACTAAATATCCTGTCTTGCCTACCTCTACCTCACACCATACGATCTCAAAATCATTTGTCTCACTTCCTTCCAAATTCTCCACTCTTAGAGGACATAGGTCATCACTTATCATAAGCAGTACCCACCACCATGCTTTCCCTTCCTATCCTGATGAAAAATGCTATATCCAGCGACTTCTATTCCTGTTGTTATATCCCCTTCTGTCAACCACGTCTCAGTGATCGCAGTAATTTTTGGCCAGGCTGATGCTATCTGCGCCACCAATTCCTCTCACTTATTCCAGATACTCCTGGCATTAGTATAAAGCATATAAATGCCATTGTTTCTATACCCAGCATTATCCCTTCTAGACTCCACTGGGCTCAGTGTTACCTGATATTGTCTCCCTTCTCCCAAGTATCCCACAAGAGGCCACCCCTGCTATCATCCTCCCTGGGACACACTGACTTGTTCAGAACAGCAATCTCTCCAGATGCCTACGTCTTTCTTCCTCATTCAAATGTAAACGGTCTCTCGCATACAATTCCTCTTTTTCCTCAAACGCACTCCAAGCATCCACATATACCAGTCCTCTCTTGTCACACATTCTCGCTATTATGCCATTCAATATCACCAGTCTTCTGCTCAGCTCATCATTATCATACCTAGGCAACACGCACACTATTTTTCCTCTCTCTGTCTTCTTCCATACAGTCTCAAGCAAAAATCTCATATCTCTCGCTGCTCGACTTACATTACCACTCAAGTCATTCGTTCTTACCATCACAATCATCTCATCCACCCTTTCACCTCTCTTAATTGCCATAGCCACCCTTTTTATTGTTCCTCCTGGCAAACACTCCTCACGCATCCTATCTTGAACACCACGGATACATTATACCTCTTACCATTCCCTCACTCCTATTGTTTCCATTCTCTCCTCTTCTTTCATTCCCATACCTCTCTCTTCTACTGTTTCCATTCTCTCCTCTTCTAGCACTCCCATACATCTCTCTCATTCCCTCTCTCCTACTGTTTCCATTTTCTCCACTTCTAGCACTTCCATATCCCTCTCTCATTCTGTCTCTCCTACTACTGTTTCCATCCTCTCGTCTTCTAGCATTCCCATACCTCTCTCTCATTCCATCTCTCCTACCGTTTCCATTCTCTCCTCTTCTAGCACTTCCATATCTCTCTCTCATTCCATCTCTCCTACTGTTTCCATCCTCTCGTCTGCTAGCATTCCCATACCTCTCTCTCATTCCCTCTCTTCTACTGTTTCCATTCTCTCCTCTTCTAGCACCCCCATACCTCTCACTCATACTCCCTAAATTCTCTCTCTCTCCTACTCTTATTCACCTTGCATTTATCTCTTCCATTCTCCTAATCTTATCTTTCATACTTCTGCTCTCATTCATAAGACATTCCACCTCCTCTTTCAACTCATCTATCTCCCTCTGCAGGTCAGTCACTCTTGATCTAAATTCACTCTCCCAAACAAAACCATCTCCTAAACTTTCACAGTCACTCACACCTTCCACACTATCAACTATTATTTTCTCATTCTCTCCTATCACACTACTTGTCTTACTACATTCATTCCCCGTTCCTGGAGCAACAAAGTCGGATATCAATATATCTAATGTACTTATTTCCTCCAACTGCCTGCATTTTGTGCACATATGCTCTCCACTCTCTTTAACAAGCCACATATGTAATTCCCGAGACGCATACATGCCGCAAGTACTGCATGCCACAAAGTCCCTTATGATATTGCTAATAATTGAGTTCTTAAATGGCGGAGGACTTGGCATTACGCCACTTGCAACTGCTGCTGAATCCACTATCATTTCTTACTGCCGAGTAGCGTAATCTTTAATAATTATTCAATTAATAAATAAGAGGAAAAAAAAGTACAAACATCAGAACATTTAAGTACTAAATATAATTAAATAAAATGAAATGAAATATAACTAAATACAGTAACTTAGCTTCGTTTTGTCTTCCACCATTACGCGTTCGATTCCGACGGTACCAAAATATATTATATCGTGACAGCAACTAACTTCCAAAAAACAACCACCGAAGTATACTCTTATTCAGAGAAACAATTTAGCACTCAAAAACATAGAAAAACGGGGAAAAAAACGAACTATTCACCGATTAAAAATCACTTTCTTCTGCACAGCTCAAATTCACCGCCACGTGCAACAAGGAAAGAACAGTCCTTACTGAAGGCATTAATTGAAGATGGACTCACCACTGAGAAGAATTATGGTAATTATAAAAATGAATTTTATAACACCTGTTATAGAATACATCCAAGAATGGTCTTCTGACACTCTTACTTTTGAAAGTTTGTCTTGGATTTTATTGAAGAATCCAGAAGCCAGTCTCAGTTGGAAAAGTGTGCAGAAAAGTGTAACAACTATTGAAGAGGTGATGATCTTGAAAAAGGAAATTACAGAGAAGAAAGAAGAAATTAAAGCAAAATTTACAGGAGAAATTTGGTATGAATTATTCAACAGTGTTGGAGTAAATAAATTAATAAATTTGAAGAAGATTATTGAGTTCTTCTGCTGCATTCCTGGCACAAATGCTAGTATTGAAAGACTGTTTTCCCGGATGAACTCCTTATGGACAAACGAAAAGAATAGGTTATCTGTAGAAACTGTGAAAGCTATGCTCATTGTTAGTGTTTTTCAATAAGGACTGTGTGAAATTTCATAACTTGGTAAAACATAATCATTCTTTACTTGAGATAATACAGTCATCTGAGAAGTATATCATAGGTAAAGATCAATGATTTAGTATTGTTTAAAGTTCAATTTTAAGATTGCTATAATTAATTAAATTCTTTTCCCTTTGCTGATGTTTGTAAATAAGAAAAGCAATAAAATTTTGTTGGTTTATTCAAAGCGAAAGTGTCCCGCATTTTTTTTTCAAAAATATATGAACCCTAAGCAAACTGCCTCAATAAAAATATCAGGAGAAATCTCAGAGGAATTCCCAGTAAAGAAGGGTATCAGACAAGGCCGTGTTATTTCTCCTATATTGTTTAACCTCTATACTGAAAATATCTTCCAGCAATTAGAAGAATTTAAGGAGTCAGCGTAGGAGGCAGAAATATAAACAACTTAAGATATGCAGATGATACAGTACTGCTAGCTGAAAATAAAAAAGATCTTCAAAACCTACTAGAAGAGATGATGAAGCTAAGTGAAAATTATGGACTTAATTTCAACTTCAAAAAAATCAAAACCATTCTGGTAACAAGAGAAAAAGGGAAAATACCCAATATAAATATTAAGATCAGAGAATTATATATATATATATATATATATATATATATATATATTTGGGTCAACTAATTACAGAGAATGGATTTGTGATAAGGAAATATTAAGAAGAATAGAAATTGCTAGTTCAACCTTCATTAGCATGAAAAACATTCTGACCTCAAGGGAAATTCACACAAAAACAAGAATTAGGCTGTCCAAATGCTACGTACGGTCAACACTGCTATATGGAGCAGAAACCTAAACAATATCAAAATATTGTGAAAATAAACTAAAAGCCTTTGAGATGTGGTTCCTCAGAAGAATTCTTAGAGTCCCATGGACTGCCAAAAAAAATAATTTAAAAATATTAGAGATGATTGGAGAAGATAGAAATCTGTTGAAAACTATTAAGAAAAGGAAAACCACCTACTTTGGTCACATACTAAGGCATGAATCCCCACAAAAAACACTTCTAGAAGGAATGATACAAGGAAAAAGAAGAAGAGTAAGACAAAGAACAGATTGGATGGGATATATTAAGGACTGGACCTTTTTATTATTATTATTATTCTTGACACCTCCAATGTCCTATGAAGAATTTTCCTATGAAGAACAATGTCCTATGAAATCCTTTTTGTCCTATGAAGAATGCAAAAGAGAAGCACAAAACCGTACATGGTGGAAGCTCATGATAGTCAACCGCCTGGAAGGAGATGACATCTGACAAGACAAGGATATGTGCATTGCATTATCTGATATTAAGACAACTGATGTGAAGTCATTAGTCTCTACATACAAGTTGCCCAGTCGTGAAGTTACTTCGCATACAAACTTTATTAGTTTACATTTGATAAAAGATGAAATTAAAAATATAATTTCTTGGCATCTCGAATTTATAATATAACCTACTGGAAAAAACTTGCAACAGATTCAGGAGAAGTAAAGAATACAGGAAGAAAAGCATAGAAAAGAAGGACATATTAATAAAAAAAAGGACCAGTTCCACCACTGGAATGTCGCTAACACAAACAGTGACCCCACATGGAGGGAAACAGTTAGGTGATGTGCTTATCCAGCTGGTCTTGATGACACTGGAATCAAATTTTATAATTAAAAAAATACATATATCAATTAGATCAGGTTGTAGAATTAATTCCAGAATTTAGTCATAGATATTACAAATTACTTCTAATAATGGCTTATGCTAAAATACCTTTTCAGGATTACACTGTGCAGTTTGCCATCATTTATTCTGACTGGAGATTTAATTTGGGCTGGTCCACTACCCAATTCATAGCTGAAAAACAACAAAATAACAACAAATTATGATTTATACCTTTCATATAATAACAGAATATATATATATATATATATATCCATTGCATGGAAATAAGTCAACAGACATCCCCATGGGCAAGGTGCATTATGCCATATAACAAGTCGTGTTTGTAGCCAGTATAAATTGGAAGAATATGATGCTCCTAAGTCAGTGCAACTGTAATAGATGTAATAGCTGCGAGAAGGGGAATGGAGTTTGAAAGAGGCGCTGTGATAGGATGCCATGTTGCAGGCCTACCTGTTCAGCAAATTGTTGACAAACTGGACTACCCCAAGTCAGTGATACCATACTGTGATGAAAGCACAGAAGTCAAGTGTTACCTATAGTTGAAGACCCACCACATTCGCCAAACCTGACTGTAGGATGCTATGAAGGATAATACAGTACGGTGGGGAAAAAAAAAAAAAATAGTACCGAATAACTTATATTTAAAATAATTATAATATCAGATATAAACTCACGTAACATATTTTATTAGAATAGAATTTTCACCCAAGTATCATAGACATCTTCAGTACAAGAACACATAATGGCAACTGAATATTAACAGACAATCCTAAAAAGAGCCAGCTAAGTAGGTCATGTAAGATAACTAAAAAGGTCAGTAAATTTCTTAATTTATTAAAAAACTATTTATATTTAGACAAAATAAAGTTAGGAAAGATTAGCTGATTTAAAAAGTACTATCTCCCACAAAGGGGATAGAAGTAGACCATTAGATCTGTTTAAGTTAGGAGAGTGAATTAAAGGTTCACATTTTTTTTTTTTTTTTTTTTAAATAAAACCTTTCCACGAGGAACCAAATTTTATGAACTCTTGTCTTGTTCCACTGAACTATGTCTAGTGTTGACAGCATGCTCTGCAAGTCCAGAATGTTCAGGCTCAAGTTATTGAATATAAGATGTGTTTTTCTAGCCGAATAAAAGCACATCTTCCTGTTTGGTTGAAATAAGATAACCCACAAGAGCAAGGAATCTAGTAGATGTCTGGATAATTGAAACGTGGAAGCTTGTTCTTAGGATAAGCGAGAGAGAGAGGTGGAGATATTTCTGATGTGGCAAAAGGCAACAAAAATATTCAGCGGTTTTAAAACTTTCACCATGGGTTTACTAATGCCTTTCACATAAGGGATGGGAATTTACGTTTGCATTTGAAGAGGTAGAGATACCATAGATGCTAAAAGCAATTTCGATGAAAGAATCCTTAAAACCATTAGATAAAAAGATGGAATTAATATGCCATAATTCTTTCTGCAACAGTTCATCTGAAGAACATAAGGAGTGGGCTCGATGAACCAATGCTTTAATAGTTCCAGCCTTTTGACTGGGATGGTGATGAGATTCAGGATGGATATAATGGCCTGTATGAATCTTCTTCCAAAAAAACTGAGAAATATAGGCTATCATCTGGTTTTCAAAGAATTAAAAGATCAAGACTAACTGCTTATTTACTTCTTCTTCTACAGTGAATTAGTTGGAAGTTTATTTTGCACTTGGTTAGACTATAATAAATTTAGTTTAATCCTTTATCGAAATGTAAGCAAACAAAGTTTGCACCTGAAAATATCTTCAGGACAGGTAAGGTGGTACATCCCTTGGCAACTCGTAGCAAAAGTGGACCAAGCTCTCATCACTCCTTGTCTCAGTATCTCCCATAATGCAAAGCACATCTCTTTACAGACATGTATACTACTATGCATTAAGGGAAGGGCCACTACCCAGACCGGTTTAGACCTTTATTGAGGCCTCATCAGTGGGAGGCAGACCCAGAGTAGTGATACTAAGGCAGAAGCAATGGAGAGGTCATATTTACCATTACGAGTTGCCAAACGGTGTACCACTTTATTATTAAATTACTCTGGATTTAGAGAAAGATGTTTAAAGTTTATTTTGCACTTGGTTAGACTTTAATAAATTTATATTAATCCTTTATCCAAGTGTAAGCAAACACAGTTTGCACCTGAAAATATCTTCAGGACAGGTAAGGTGGTACATCCCTTGGCAACTCGTAGCAAAGGTGGACCAAGCTTCCATCACTCCTTGTCTCAGTATCTCCCATAATGCAAAGCACATCTCCTTGCAGACATGTATACTGCTATGCATTAAGGGAAGGGCCACTACCCACCGGTTTTGACCTTTATTGAGGTCTCGTCAGTGGGAGGCAGACCCAGAGTGGTGATACTAAGGCAGAAGCAATGGAGAGGTCATATTTACCTATATGAGTTACATATAGGTAAATATGACCTCTCCATTGCTTCTGCCTTAGTATCACTACTCTGGGTCTGCCTCCCAACTCGTATAGGTAAATATGACCTCCCCATTGCTTCTGCCTTAGTACCACCAATCTTGGTCTGCCTCCCACTGACGAGACCTCAATAAAGGTCAAAACCGGTGGGTAGTGGCTCTTCCCTTAATGCATAGCAGTATACATTATGGGAGATACTGAGACAAGGAGTGATGGAAGCTTGGTCCACCTTTGCTACGAGTTGCCAAGGGATATACCACCTTACCTGTCCTGAAGATATTTTCAGGTGCAAACTTTGTTTGCTTACACTTGGATAAAGGATTAAACTAAATTTATTATAGTCTAACCAAGTGCAAAATAAACTTTCAATCTTTCTCTAAATCCAGAGTAATTTAATAATAAAGTGGTACGCTGGTTGACAACTCGTATAGGTAAATATGACCTCTCCATTTTTTCTGTCTTAGTATCACCACTCTGGGTCTGCCTCCCACTGATGAGACCTCAATAAAGGTCGAAACCAGTCTGGGTAGTGGCCCTTCCCTTAATGCATAGTAGTATACATGTCTGCAAGGAGATGTGCTTTGCATTATGGGAGAAATTGAGACAAGGAGTGATGAGAGCTTGGTCCACCTTTGCTACGAGTTGCACCACCTTACCTGTTCTGAAGATATTTTCAGGCACAAACTTTGTTTGCTTACACTTGGATAAAGGATTAAACTAAATTTGTTATAGGGTGAATTAGATCCTGGGATGAAGTGCATTTATAGAAAGAAACTGTTGTAACTCAGAGGAAAAGCCATTCCAGATAGCAAATGGAATGGCTATTCATGTGTTCAATTGCCATTAGGGGTTTTTGTATCGAAAATGCCTATGATGCTAAGGCTAATAAAATATATTATGTGAGTTTATATTATAATTATTTCAAATATGCCTACTCACAATGCAGAATATTTCATTATTGAAACAAATGCAACAATATATGTTATTAAGTTCAGTACTTTTTTTTTTTTTTTGCACCATACCATATGTAAAAACCGCCATTCATCAGCCGACACATTGAATGCAGCGTTCCAGGCTTGACTGGAACATGAACCTGCATAAAAGCATTCAGAACTGAGGCTCACAACATGGGTTTCCATGGTAAGGACTGCAATATGCAAGCCCCCACATACCCAAACCAACGTGCAATGTCGTCCTCAGTGGTGCAAAAAGCATATACATTGGGACATAGAAGCTTGAAAAGCTGTTTTATGGACAATGAATCATTCTGTAGAAAGATATCTGGAGATGGTTGGGTGTGGTGAATGCCTGGTGATCATCTCTTACCAGAGTAGGTAAACCAAACTATGAAATTCAAAGGTGGCATTGTGATGGTATGGTCTGGTTTTTCCTGGTTTGACCTCAGACCTATGATTGTGGTGCCATGAGAACTTTGAGAGGTATCTGAACATTCTGGACAATGCAATGCTTTCTACTTCATGATGTTTCTATGGAAATGACCATTGTGTGTTTCAGCAAGACAATGCACCATGTCATAAGGCTGCTGTAACTGCATGGCTTGTGGGCACGAAAGTCGCCACATTTGATTGGCCTCCACAAAGCCCTGATCTCAACCCTATTGAACATCTGTGGGATGAACTCGAGCATCTGGTGAGATCAAGGGACATCCATCCCACAAGAGTCCAGGACCTTCGCATGCCTATAGGAAGGATGGTTCAAAATTCCTATTGATTGATATCATATGCTTGTTGAAAGTATACCCTATAGAATTACTGTTATCATCGCAGCAAAAGGAGGTCCTATATCTTATTAAGGTGGTGCTATGGTTGTTTGTTCCTCACGTTATCATGTCTGTTCTTTACAAGTAGTGTGTGTATACACAGGTAACCCTTGCATAGCATGGTAAGTAAGTTCCTGTAAAATCTTGTGTAGCGTGAAACCAGTCTTATACAGGACTAAGAACCAGTACAAAAAGGGAGATGACGTTCTAAAAGCTAACAAAAATACACCTGATAACTATTGGACACTTTTTATTAAAAATAGTAATAACTGAAGAAACATCTTACAACTGTGATACATAAATGTCAGATAACGTATTTATTTAATTTTTTTCTCTCTGCTAAAGCTCAATTAAACAAGAATGTTTTCTCTGTTGCAGAATATCTCCACCTTCTGAACTTTCTTCTGCAATATTTAGATTTCATATATCTTCTGCTCTCTTTAAAAAATAGTAAATCTAGGTTTGTCTGCTTTTGCTTGATAGAGCTTTGCAAATTTTATGGTATGGAGCTAGGCATTTTGAACTTTGTACTCTTTTCGGTGCTAGAAAGAAATCGGAAGAACTATTATATTAATTAATAAAGAATGCAGAACTATAAATAATATCCTTAAAGTTCCTTAAGGATATTAAAAGATTTCAAAACAGTAATAGAAGATAAAGTTCCTGGAAAAAAGAGGAAATGGTAAACCATCAGTGAGATAGATAGTGTGTCTGTAGTGACTGATCTTCAGAGGGTTGAAGACTCTAGAAAAGCACACAACAGGATCCCCTGGCAAGGACTAGTGTGACACATCACTGAGCAACTGAGTAACCATATGGCATCTGATGGTGTCCAATGAACAAATGGAATGTATAGGCTCAGACAGTTCTGGACACAGTCAAACTAATGACTGCACTCCTTCGTGAAATCTGCACATTCCTTAAAAATATGTTTTGATTGGGAGTGCCAGAAACTTGGGAAGGGGAGGGAGGGAGAGATATGACAACAAAGGGTCAAAAGGCAAGCAAGAATATTGGTGGCGATATTGAAAGTAAGGTAGGAGAAGCGAGCAAGGTCAACAAGATATGAAAAAAAAAAAGAAAAAGACGAGAATGAAAGGAATAACGTGTACATGGATTTTTGCATAATACATAACAACTGAAGAAATGCTGTGAGTGGTATGGCATGAAATGTAAAAGGAGTGAGGTGAAAAGCTGGAGAAAAGAGCATGAATGAGTTTACGTATACTAATGCCAGGAGTATCTGGAACAAGGGGAAGGAGTTTTTGGCAGTGATTAGTAATACTTGGCTAAAGGTTGTAGGCATTTCCTTCATCCATGTGAGACTGGGATAAAGGAAAGTGATATAGTCACAGGGATAGAATGCAATAGGTATAGTATTTTCAGAAAGGACAGAGGGAACATGATAGTAGAGATTGGGGGAGAGGTTGCAAATAACAGCAGAAGAATTGAAGCCAAAAAAATGGTAGAAGTTCAACAGCAAGATGGGGATAATGAGGGCAGCCCATTTGATGCATCTCTTGTGAGACAGAGGCCAACAGGATTAAATGTACAGTTGGTTGATACTGTAGGCAGAGGGGGGTGGGTACAACAGAGAATGCAGATAGCATGCATCAACTAATTAATAAACTGCGCACATGACAAATAGTTATTATGGGGGACTTCAATTATGGGGATATAGACTGGAAGAGAAAACAGTCACAGGGAGGGAAGGAAATTTGATTTATACTGCTAACGGATAATAACTTAAGAGATAGCATGTAATGGAGGAACCTAGGGAGTGCAAGAGCACTGGATCTGGTTATTAGAGGGCTTGGTTGTCATGAAGATAACATTGCCACATATTGGGAAGTGTTCATGAGGACTTTGGAGATTGCAGAAATGTGGAATGTTCAATTAAAAATGATTGTGACAGACTAAGGAGCCTGCTTGGATTAGTTCCATGGCATAAGAATCAGGACAGTAAAGATGTTAACAGTGCATAGGACATGATCAAATAGTGTTGGAAGGAAGCAGAAACTGCATACTCAGAGTTAGGAGGATAAACAAGGTTAGAGTTATATTGATTAATAGCATCGTTAAGCAACAATTGCTGAACAAAAAGAAACTGTGGATGATATATTAATAGAAAGAAAGGCAGTAAGCTCATTAGAAGTACAAACCACAAGGCTGACTGGTATGGTAAGGAAAGAAAACCAATTATAATAGGAGATCGGTACTATCAACATAAGAAGCCTGAATGGCAAAGAAATGGAGCTAGTTGAGGAATTAGATAAGTACCAGATCGACATAACAGGGGTGACTGAAACAAAAAAGACAAACTGGTGAGATCTTTCTGAGCAATAAATACAAAATGTTATATTCAGGCAATGACAATCAAGGAAAAGAAGGAGTAGCCATAGTATTCAACACAAAATACAAGGCTGATCTTCTTCAATGGGAGGCAGTCTCAAGTAGAGTGATGTGGGCAAATATGAGAATGGGGAACTGGACAATGAGACTTATTTGTGCCTATGGTCCCACAGAAGGTTCTACTAAGGAAGAAGTAGAGGAAATTTTTGAGGCTTCAGAAAAAGCAACTGACACGATGAAAAAGGAAAAGTTGGTCCTTATTGGGGATCTAAATAGCAGAGTAGGAAATGATTGTGAGACATAGAGAAATATTTTGGCAAAATTTGGAGAAAAGAGCAAAGCTAATAGTAATGGCAAATATCTGTTGAATTTCTGCTCAGAACATGAACTGGTTATTACTAACACCATGTTCCAACATAAAAATGTGCACAAATTCACAGAGGCAAGGAATAAGAAAAGTCTCATTGACTACGTTATTGTTGACAGTGATGTTTTCTCCCTGGTGCAGGATACCAGAGTGTACAGAGGATTTGAAATTGGAAGTGATCACTATTTAGTCTTGAGCAGGATAAAACTGAATTTCATATTATTATTATTATTTCCCAAAGGACCTCATGGAGTCAAAGCCTCATCTGGGAGGTCCTTTTATCACACACACATCTCATCATACCGTGTCTTAAACACACTCAAACTCCTTGCAGACACCACACTCTCAGGAAAGGCATTCCAATCATTCACAACTCTGCACGAAAAAACCTGCCTCTCACTCCTCTACTCACACCCTCTTTATACAGTTTCCAGGGATGATATTGAAAAGAATAACATGTAAGAAAGTTTTAAAGTGAATAAAAGTTGAGCAGCTCTCAGATGTGAACTGTAGACTAAAATACACAAAGATTATTGAAGAAAAAATGAAGGAGATTGAGAACAGGAAACAAACCTTGGAGATTCAGTGGCAAGTCTTGAAGAGAGCCCTGATTGATTCAGCTAGAGAGGCATGTGGTGAAGTTGTCTGCAAGGATAGAAAAATTAGAACTCCATGGTGCACACAGGAAGTTAAAGAGGCAGTGAAGGAAAAGAAGAAAGCATATCAAAAGTTCCTGGCAAATAAGTCTGCTTGTGCCCTTAGAGAATACAGAGACAAATGTAAGAAAGCTAAGCAAAAGTCATGGGAGGACTTTGGCAAGAATATAGAAAATAAATATCAAGAAGGTGGCAAAATATTCTGGAGGTTGTTGAAGAAGCTTAAGAATGGAGGAAAGAGTGCTGTAAAAGGAGTTAGAGATGATAAAGGTGACATGAAAATGGGAGAAAAAGATATCCTTGAAGTATGGAGTAATTACGTTGAAAAACTGCTAAATGAAACATGCAGTGATGACAGCACAGTGGTAAAAAAACACTGACCAGGTATGCAGTCAGGAATACATATCCATACTTGAAGTAGAAAAAGCCATCAAAGGCTTGAAATGTGGAAAGGCAGCAGGAGTAGATGATATTTGACCAGAAATGCTGAAGTATGGTGGCAGTGGCTGCACTGCATAGTTCAAAAAGTCTGGACAGAGGGACGAATTCCTGATGATTGGAGTAGAGCTCTCATAGTACCCATATATAAAAAGAGAAATAAAACTGAATGTGAGAATTACAGAGGTATTTCCCTACTGAGTGTTCCTGGCAAGATTTATGCAAGTATACTTGAGAAGCAGTTGAGAAGAATTGTGGAAGAAAAGCTTGGTGAAAAACAAGCTGGATTCAGGCCAAATAGAGGATGTCAGGATCAGATCTTCACTTTACGACAATTAGTTGAGAAAGCATGGGAATATAACAAAGATCTGTATTTAAGTTTTGTCGATTTGGAAAAGGCATATGACAAGGTGCCAAGAGAGAAGCTATTCAATACGCTATAGTTAGATGGTGTCAATGGGGCATTATATCAAGCAATACTTAGTCTTTATTTGAGTTGTAAGTCAGCAGTTAGAATTGAAGGGAGTGCAGGAAGATGGTTTAATGTTAAATCTGGTGTGAGACAAGGATGTACGTTATCCCCTCTGTTATTCATTATCTATATGGACCACATCATGAAGGAAAGTGGTATTAAACATGATATCAAAATTGGAGATGTTAATGTCAGCTCTTTGCTTTATGCAGATGATGTTATACTTCTAAATAAATCCGCTACAAGTCTGCAAGATTCTCTGACTAAATTGAATAACTGTTGTAATAGATATGGTATGAAGGTCTGAATTAAAAAGACAAAGACAATGAAAATAGGCAGAATCATTGAAAATGTCAACTGTGTTGTGAATGAAGAACCTGTGGAACAAGAAAAAACATTTCAGCTACTTAGGCATGATTTTTAGTGAAGATGGTAAATTAAATATGGAAATAGACAACAGAATCAACAAAGCTGGTATGGTAGGAACTCAATTGAATAAATTCATATGGAATAAGAGAGAAAATAGTCAGAACACTAAATTAGCTGTATACAAGACAGTGTTAAACCAGTTTTAACGTTAGATCTGAGAGCTGGGTCAGAAGTAAAACACTTGACCAAAGACTAGAGACTGCAGATATGAGAGTCCTGAGAAAGATTATAGGTATGAACAGATGGCCTCAATGGCAATAGCATATTAAAAACGAGGATATTAGGAAAGAACTTGACATTGTCAGCATCCAGAAATGCGTTAGCAGTGCTAATCTCAGGTGGTATGGTCACTTAAACAGAATGGGCGAAGAAAGATTAGCAAAACAAGTGTTCTCTGCCAGGTTGGCAGCAGAACAACCCAGAGGAAGACCAAGATATAGGTGGATTGATACGGTACAAAGTGCTTTAGACGATAGAAATATAAGATCTGATAATGTTGGAGTCTTGACAAGTAACAGACTGATTTGGAGGAAAATTGTAGATAGGAAGTTAGTAATGATGTAATTTTTTTCATGTACTATCATATCCTGTACACCCCCTCGAGGGTACATGGCAGGAATTTGATGATGATGGTTAGCTGAGCAGGGTTAAGTAAATCAAGTTCTTTTGCTATGTGGTGAGTAAAAGGAAGAACATCAAAAACTATGAAAGAATAACTTTACGAGGTGGCAATAGTAGAGAGGAAACAAAAGCAAATTAGATAACCAAGTTATTAGGTGATAATTTTCCAAGTTTGTACCCTCCCTGTGGAAATAATTGTATTGCCAGATGAAGCAATAACAAAAGTGAGAATAGGAATAGATGAACTCGAGGTGATTCAGATAATGCAGAACTTTAATGCATATACAATCTCGGGATTACATAGGATATGATCACTAAAAACCATACGTAATAACCAGTAATGACTATTTAATTTGTAAATATTTCATTCCAAGTATCTTGGGACATCATCGGTACAGTAATTCAAACAATACTAGGAATAACATACAGTTAGGGTGCATGATTGCAATGGAATCTCAATATGCGTGCAGTTTTTTTTTTTTTTTTTAAGTGGCTACGATATTTCGACGAGGTATTTGCAGTCTGGGATCATCCCGAACAGGAATTACAACTGTTTCTAGATAAAATAAACCTTCTTCACCCTCGCATCAACTTTATGCTAGAAAAAGAATGTGCACAGGGTATCTCTTTTCTGGATTTACACATTCAAAGAAAAGAAGACGGTTCCAACACCAGGTCTGTCTATCGCAAGCCTACATTTTCAGGTCGCTACATTTACAATTGTTATGCTCATCATCCATCTCAGAAATTTGGTATTGTTATATCTCTGATTTTTCTCTTTATGTTATTATTTATCTTTGTTATTATTTATCTTTATTATTATCTGTTAGCCTTTAACTTATTTTATGTACTTATCAGTTATTTCGTTTGTCGACAAATTTATATTATTTTATGACTGTGCCAGTCGGCAACAGAAATCTGATATACTATCCTAGAATACTAAGAAGAAGAATACAGGGATCAAGAAGTTTGCAGTCGTGGTCCCATTTCTTTAATAACTAATGGATTTCCCTCTAATACACGGTTCGTGGTTTTTCAAGCGGTAATTCAATCCACAGAAACATGACAAACTCATTTGGTTTACACATAAGAAATACATTTATTTTGACACAAACATAGAGATACACTTTAGTTAAAACTTTCAATTCTAAAAGAGTCTGAGTTCCCTCCCTTTTCTTAAATTAACACATCCAGAAAAGGTTCTGCACTATAATTTCATATACTGACAAAATCTTACACTTCCTTATATATCTATTCTCAGACTGTTAATTTACACTTAATTACCCATTACTATCACACATAAAATACATATATATACAAGCTTATCCTACAATTCTGGCACAGATTTCACGAAATAACATTCTTTCTTATATTCAAACCTTGTCCTCCCCCCCCCCCAGAACTTTAGCTAGCATTCAAATTAAATTTTAACATAATGACACTAATTTCCTTCTTACGATACAAACAGTCCGAAGCCTCGGTTTCCCATTTGGCTCAAGCCTAAGATGCCTCTTATTCCTTACGTGTAGACAAAATGTCCAAATGCAGACAGTTCCTTAAACACAACACAGAAATTGGCTGTTTTCTCAACGTTCAGTTTCTCTTTCCTCTCAGGTTACTCTAACTTAATGCAAAAAGGTTTCAGCTTACTGTTCTTGCTTTATCTGGTAGATTTACGACCTTCTTATCTAGATTCTCAGATTTCCTCACTGTGTTCTCTTTTAATGTTGTCTTCGCTATTCTTTTATTCCACTCGAAGAGGAACACTCCTTCACTGACTTGTACACTGACGTTAATTCACCAGCGGCCCTTTTCTTCTAGAACTCTGGTTGCATTATAGCTGGCTTCGATCCATGTGGCACGTATAGCAAGGGGGCAAGTTTTCACAGCTACTCCATTCAAGAAACCAGGAATAGACGAAAAAGAGAAGATAGCGATTCAAATCCCCGCCGAAACCTATATACCACAAAACAGCGTCCTCACTCGGTGGTGTCGTCATGCATACGGCGGCAGCTGATTGGTTGCCGCAGCTCCGAACTGTCTTTGACATGGCCTAAAACTTGTATCACTTTATACACATCTTTTTAGCAATTATACATAATTTTCTATCTCAATTAGTTCACAAACACTCTCTGTTCAAGTTTATGGGCTTCTTTAACATTACTTAATATTTACAAACTGAATATATACATGTTCTAGGTTAAATAAGCACATTTTCCATCTGGAGGCATAAGTATGTCCTTATCCATCCCTTCTGAGGTTACCTTATGTTGGGCCGGAAAAATGATGACTCATCAAAAGTGAATCAGCACTTTTTCCGACACAACAGTATCATTAAATCACTAGTTTCCAGAGCACACAAATTCTGCTCCTCTGAAGATTCTCTAAACCAAGAACTAGAAATAATCAAAAATACAGCTATACTAAATGGATATAATCTTAAAACAACTCAAAAAATCATCAGCCACCTTCCCACACATCAACTCAGACAAGAAGAAGTCCATAGGATTCCCATACCTTACATCAAAGTAACGTCTTTCAAAAATTACAAAGAAATACAATTTTGCCATTACTTACAAATTATCAACCAAATCTATAACTTGTTACCTTCTCCTGAGGACAAACTCTCACCTCTGATGTTACCTGGCGTTCCTGAGATCCCATGCTCCTGCAAATTGTCTTACTTTGGTCAGACAGGTGTGTCTGTTCAGAAATGCATTTCAGAGCATCAAGACCACATTCGTCTTTTCAAACTGCAGAAATCTGGTCTCTCCCAACAAGGAGTTGAAAATCCTAACCACAGGATCCATTGGGAGAAGTTGAAACTTTTACACAGATCTTTATATAAATATGAACATTTATATAAAGTGCTAAAGCCTCTACCACACAGTCCAAATTAAACCGAAATGATGTTCTTACTATTTCTAAAGTATGGGAAATTGTCATACAAAATTGTGTAAAATAATCTATATATATATATATATATAATTTATTTTTTTTTTTTTTTTTATTATTTAAAAAATTTTTTTTTCAGTTATGTTTAATTTACTTCTATAACACGTCACTGCATGCATATTGAGATTCCATTGTAATCATGCGCCCTAACTGTATGTTATTCCTAGTATTGTTTGAACTACTGTACTGATGATGTCCCAAGATACTTGGGATGACATATTTACGAATTAAATATGTCATTACTGGTTATTACGTGTGTTTTTTAGTGATGAATTCACCACAGGTTTCGTTATATAAAAATGTCTTATTCCTTCATGGGGAACTGACAGCACAAAAGAACGACTTACTAGGCAAACTTCAACTTAAACAGGATAAGCTACGTGCTATAATCTCTTCTTAAAAAAGTGCAGACACAATAATCTCATTTCAACTTTTGCAAAACTGAAAGAAGTCATCAAATCACCAGGTGCCCATAAAATATGTCAAGAAGCAAGCCATTCCTTACTACTCAATCAGTTACGAGTTTCTAAGCATGAATTGGCAACAAATAATTTAAAAATTACAGAACTAGAAACAGACTTATTAAATACGTTAAATCAAGATCTGCTACAATTGATTATTATTGTCTCAAAGAACTCAGAGAAAAAAGTTTTTGATAAAAGCAATAATAATCTTCATAATAAATACGTTAATCTGCTGAATCGATCAAAAAAGATTAACAAATTACCAACGGAAAGATGGGTAGTCAATTTATCTAACCATCCACTAACAACAGACGAATTGAAATGTTCTAGCAAGAGGTCATAAATTTGTGATTTCACCGAAATGTTTCCCATATCTAGATTTCATACATAACATAGAGAGAAACATCTGCCATCTTTCCAGTACTGAAGCCAACAGACTTCGTTTCGACATAGCAAAAGTAATCTATGATATCAAACCTTTGGATTTAAATATCCCACCATCAGAATTGAAAGCTCTTACATCCTTAAAACACAATAAAAATATAATCATTACCAGAGCTGACAATGGGAATATCACTGTGGTTCTTGATACCAATTCATATGATCGAAAAATGAATTTATTACTCCAAGATCGTAATACTTACGCCAAACTGGATTAAGATCCTACAAAACATCAACTCAGGAAATTAAACAAGTTACTTGATGAAACCTCCTCCTTAGATGAAGAAACAATTAAAAAACTCAAGACATACCATGCTAGACCTCCCAGAATTTATGGCTTACCTAAGCTTCATAAAATTAATGTTCCTCTCAGACCCATCGTAGATTCTATTAGCAGTCCAACTTACAAGTTATCAAGATTCTTATCTAACCTTCTCTGTTCTCACATAGGCCACTCAGCCTCTTCAATCAAAAATTCCACAGAGTTTCATGCAAAAATAAAAGACATTCAACTGTTAAAAACTGATTTGTCAATTAGCTTCAACATTGTCTCCCTCTTCACGAACATTCCCCACAAAGCAACAGTAAAATTATTAACTCAAAAATTTCCTTCTGATATAGTTGAATTATTCAAATTTGTTATTACATCCGGTTACTTCACCTGGAAAGGTCAAACTTACAAACAAGAAGAAGGAACAGCATTGGGATCTCCTTTATCACTAAAGTTTATTTTTCACTAGGTTAGACTATGATAAATTTAGTTTAATCCTTTATCCCAGTGAGAGCAAACAAAGTTTGCACCTGAAAATATCTTCAGGACTGAATATAGTGTTGTACTATCTTACCTGGGTAAGTAGTACAACACCAGGCAACTCGTAGCAAAGGTGGAGCAAGATACCGACAGTTGTTGGTAACTTGCTGTTTGCAACAAGTGTTGGTAGCTTGCTCCACCTTTGCTATGAGTTGCCTGGTGTTGTACTACTTATACAGGTAAGATAGTACAACACTATATTCAGTTCTGAAGATATTTTCATTCGCAAACTTTGTTTGCTCTCACTGGGATAAAGGATTAAACTAAATTTATCATAATCCTTTATCACTAACCTTAGCAAACCTGTTTCTAGAACACCTTGAAGAAAAAATATTCACTTTTGAACACAAACCAAAAATTTGGTTATGATATGTCAATGACATATTTGCAGTCTGGGATCATGCCGAACAGGAATTACAACTGTTTCTAGATAAAATAAACCTTCTTCACCCTCGCATCAACTTAAAGCTAGAAAAAGAATCGTCACAGGGTATCTCCTTTCTGGATTTACACATTCAAAGAAAAGAAGACTGTTCCATCGCCATGTCTGTCTATTGCAAGCCTACATTTTCAGGTCGCTACATTCACAATTCTTCTTCTCATCATCCATCTCAGAAATTTGGCATCATTAAATCACTAGTTTCCAGAGCACACAAATTCTGCTCCTCTTAAGATTCTCTAAACCAAGAACTAGAAATAATCAAAAATACAGCTATACTAAATGGATATAATCTTAAAACAACTCAAAAAATCATCAGTCACCTTCCCACACATCAACCCAGAAAAGAAGAAGTCCATAGGATTCCCATACCTTATGTCAAAATAACGTCTTTCAAAAATTACAAAGAAATACAATTTTGCCACTACTTACAAATTATCAACCAAATCTATAACTTGTTACCTTCTCCTGAGGACAAACTCTCACCTCTGATGTTACCTGGCGTTTCTGAGATCCCATGCCCCTGCAAATTGTCTTACTTTGGTCAGACAGGTATGTCTGTTCAGAAACGCATCTCAGAGCATCAAGACCACATTCGTCTTTTCAACCCGCAGAAATCTGGTCTCTCCCAACACGGAGTTGAAACTTTTACACAGATCATTATATCAACATGAACGTTTATATAAAGAAAGTGCTGAAGCCCTACTATACAGACCAAATTTAAACCGAAACGATGTTCTTACTATTCCTGAAGTATGGGAAATTGTCATACAAAATTGTGTAAAATAATCTTTATATATATATATATTTTTTTTTTATTTTATTTTATTATTTTTTTATTGTTTTTTTTTTTTTCAGTTATATTTAATTTACTTCTATAACACGTTACTGCATGCATATTGAGATTGCATTGTAATCATGCGCCCTAACTGTATGTTATTCCTAGTATTGTTTGAACTACTGTACTGATGATGTCCCAAGATACTTGGAATGAAATATTTACAAATTAAATAGTCATTACTGTGGTTATTGTGTGTGTTTTTTAGTGATGAATTCACCACAGGTTTTGTTATATAAAAAAATACATAGGATATGAGCCCATGTGTTATGTGAATGTGCAAGGGAATTTGTAGCCTCACTAATAAAGCTTTAAGCTGTAATAAAGCTGTCTCATTAGCCTCACTAATGAGACTGTAAGCCTCACTTACAGTAAATCTTAGTTATATGAAAGTTTCAGGAGAACAGAAAGATGACAAAATAGTTCTTTTGCATGTCCAGTTGTTTACTGATAGCATACATCTGGGAAGAAAGATATTAACGAAGATGATAGGCTCCAAGACAAAGGCAGCAAATTATAGACCAGTCAGTAACTCAGGAGTGGTCGTTAAGTTATTGGAGAAGTTGGTAAAAGGTAGAATTCAGGAATGGGTGGACAGAAATATGGTACTCTATGTGGCAGGATGGTGTTGCAAAAGGTGGGTCTTGCCTTAGTAATTTACTCACTTTTTATAAGAAAGTGACAATTCAGTTAGATAAAGGAAATGGCTACACAGTGATACTGCTAGATTTTGCCATGACTTTTGACAGGATAGCACATAAGTCTGTTATATAAAATGAAGCAAATGAGTATTGAATATGAAGCTGGTGATAATGGATAAAAAAATAGCTGACATATAGATATCAAAGAGTAGTTTCTGTCCCCTCATGTACTGCTCTTTGATAGACATCAAAGAGTAGAACAGAATTCAGGAGAAGACAGGTGGTTAGTGGTGAGCCACAGGACTCTGTACTTGGGATGCTGCTATTTAATTTATACATTAATGATATGGTTTAATGGAAAATGTCCAGTTGTTTGCTGATAACATAAATCTGGGAAGCAAGACATTAATGAAGATGATATTGTCTGCATGATGACTTAAACAGATTGGCAATATGAGCAAAGGACAATGATTACCAGATTAATGTGGCAAAGTGTAATATAATGCACTTTGAGAAAAAGAGATCACAAGCTGTGTTCCACATTGATGGAACCAAATGGTAGGAAACTGATGATGCCAGGGATTTGGGCATAATCTTAGGAAGTTTAGAGGTTAGGACCTCTCACAGAGGGCATACTGCAAAGATAGCCAAAGTAGGATGTTGAATGTTGAGAAATACACTGACAAGTATTAAGACAACACTTAGAGTATTTCTCTCAAATTTGGTCCCCAGGATTTGAAAGGGATAAATTAATTGTGGAAAGGGTACAGAGGCAGATAACAAAGATGGTTTCGGGACTGTACAATGTTACTTATGCATCAGCTGAGGGAATGTGGACTGCAGTTTGGTAGATAGAAGGAGGAGAGGTGATATTATTGAGACTTTTAAACTGTTGAGAGGTAGTTACAGGGTTGACAATGGAGAGTTATTTCGCTTGGTGGAACAGGGTGAAGGAGTGATGACAAGGGGGTCATCCCTGAAAGTTACGAAAGGAAGTTGTGAGCAAGAGGGTGAGAGTGGTTTCTTTGTATGGGTGGTTGAACTATGGAATGCATTGCCTGATAGAGTGGTGAGAGCATGAATGGTCAATGAGTTCAAAGAGCGGTATGATAGACTGTGTTTCCTAGGAAGGACCTCCCATGATGAGGTCAATTGACTCCATGGAGGACTGAATAATAATAAATATTATTCAGGCCTAATAAATATTATAAATAAATAATAAGTAGAGACAGAGAAGTAGTTATTTCTCTTTTAAGGACTTAATGAAGCCACATTTGGATTACTGTGCCCAGATCTGGTTCCACTGGGGGGGGGGAATAGTGGAGAGGATCCTGATATAAGTGGCTAAAGTTATGATAGGCCTATGGATACAAAGGCTAGTTGACAGACAGAAAAAGAGGAGATATGGTAGAAATATATAAATTAGTAAAACAGTTTTAGAGGATTGACACAGAAGACTTTTTTCAATACATAGCAGCAGTGAGTGAGAGAATTTTAGGGGTCACGTCTAGAAATTATGTAAGATTTTGAGAGGTAGTTACAGGGTTGACAATTTGCTTAACACCCTTTGCAAGGGTGTTTAGCAAAAGGTTTTTGTTTGGAGGATGGTGAATGGATGGAATGGGTTTGCCAGAGGAGGTCGTGAACGAAATTTCAAGGAAAAGTATTAAGTATTGTGTCAATGGCAGTTAGTATGGACCTCCCACAATGAGTCTCACTCATGAGAGAAGTTTGAGAAAAATAAGTCCCATACCCTTATTAATATGTAATCCAATCAACATCTGATACACTTTAATTCCCCTTAACACTTATCTCCTTTCTGCATGTTGCAAAGCTTTATATACATAGTATTCTATATAATGCAGGAGCATCAAAGAGAAGGGAATGTATGTGAAATTATAAAGCGGGTGATTATAATAATCTTGGATACCAACTTGGGGAAGTTCCATGGAGGTAGGAATTCGAAGGGTGAGATATCATTAGTACTTGGAAAATTTTGAAGGAATATTTGTTAGCAGCAATAGTAAGCTGTATTCCATGAATGAAGAAGGGGACACAATTTGATGTAAAGTGGATGACAAACAATATCAAACAGGAACCACAGGTGAAAAGTGGTTATGAAAGAGATATAAGGAGAGGGGGTGGAGAGCAGATGCATGAAGAATATAAGACTCGAGTCAGGAGAGTGACTAATATGGTAAGGAAGGCAAAATTGGAATATGAGAAGAGATTGGCACTAAGATCAAAAAAAAAAAAAAAAATCTTAGAGAATTTTTTTAGCTATGTGGCCAGTAGGAGAAGAAATGATTGTGGAAGAATGACATTGTGGGATAAAAATGGAAAAAAAAATAGAGTGACTGATGCAGAGGACATAGTGGAGTTGTTCAATGAATACTTTGAGTATTTCATCCTGGAGAAGTAGGTCTTAATACTAGAGGGATAGGGCAGGTTCAAGGTTTAGAGGTGCAAGAGGAGAGTGTGCTCCAAATAGGACTGGATATCGATAAAGTTGTGGGATCACCCACAGGTTCTGAGAGAATGTGCTGAAGAACTGACAACTCCATTGACCTGGTTTTTCAATAAAGGTCTTGCTACTGGAAAGGAACCCAAGGAATGGAAGGGAGGTAAGTCCAGTCTGCTACTGCCCTTATTCCATTGCATAAGGGTGGTAGCTGCCTGGAAGTGTCTAATTATAAGGCCAGTTTGTGTGTCATCTGTAGTTGTTAAGGTCTTGGAGAAATTAGTGGAGACCATATACAGTGTTGGGCAGATGAGGGTAATGTTATCTGTGAGAGTTATCATGGATTTGTTAAGGGGTGCTCTTGCTTTAGTAATACAATTGCCTTTTATAGTAAAGTGACAAGAGCAGTTGATGAGGGAAAGGCATATTCTGCCATTTTTTTTTAGATTTTGCAAAGGCATTTGACAGGGTGCCACTTGATAAGGTATGTTTAAGTTGCAGCATATGGGTTTAGATGTCAGGTTAGTCAACTGGATTCAGGATTGTCAATCTGATAGGTACCAGAGAGTTGTGTATGGTGGGGCAATATCAAGGAGGCAAAAGGTTACAAGTGGGGTTCCACAGTGCTCAGTATTGCAAATATAAAAGAGCTGTCATTTCATTGTATAAAACTCTGATCAGACCACACACATTTGGACTACTGTTCTCAAATTTGGACCCCACCAGAATTTGTAGGGGATAAATTAACTGGGCAAAGGATACAGAGGTGGATAACAAACATCCCTGAAGGAATGTGGACTGCAGAGTTTGGGTTGATAGAAGGAGAGGTGATAAGATTGAGACTTTTAAACTATTGAGAGTTTACAGGGTTGACACTGGGGAGTTCTTTCACTTGGTGGAACAGGGGGAAGGAGTGATAACAAGTGGCCATCCCTGGAAGTTGCTATGTGCAAGAAGGTGAAGAGTGGTTTCTTTGCAAGGAGGGTGATTGAACTGTGGAATGCATTACCTGATAGAGTGGTGAGAGCACGAACAGTCAATGAGTTCAAGGAGTGGTATGATAGACTATGTTTTCTAGAAAGGATCTCCCACAATGAGTCTCGACTACATTGAGGCCTGAATAATAATAATAATAATTTGTAATATTGGAACAACTTTCCTTTTGCCACCTTATCATATTCTTCTTCCAGATATAAAAACTCACATACAGGTCCTTGTTATATTCTCAGTTTCTTAACTGTCTTGAAGTGAAAATCTAATTCTGACTATCTCTGTTTGGCCTGAATCCTGCATATTCTACCTCTTTCTCATCCTCAGTTTTTCTTAGACTCAAGTATTATTACTATTATTATTAACAACAAGCAAGTCTACAAGAGACAATCTTATAAAAGCCAGCAGACTGAAAAAACCAGTTGTCAAGGGTTTAAATGCATCGCAAGACAACACACCAATCTTTCTATCTGAGTATTTAACACCATTCAATCAGAAGCTGTTGTACCAAGCAAGAAAAGCAAAAACAGAAAAAACTATCAATTTTTGTGGATCAAAGATGGCAATATATTCTGGAGAAAGTCACAAACTTCAAAGTCTATACAAATAAAAAGCTCAGAAGACATAGATAGGCTGCCAGAGTGAAACAAAAGACTCCAAATTAGTTCAAAAAGAAGATCTCAACACAACAAAAATGAATGCGAACCATCAGATAGATGTAATTACACCAGAAAACATCAGCAATTGTACTTTTGGCTCATTTGATGTATGGAAACAACACACAGTACAAGCAAGAGGACTCTCAATCTTGCATATTAAGATCAGAAGTATCTGAAAACATTGGTTATTGTTACAGGCTTATCTGAGGAATTACACCGGTGTTATTGTTGATATAGTGGTCCTAACAGAAGTATCCATAACTAATGACGAAGTGACTGCTTTCCAAATTCCAGGCTTCCAACAACATAGATCATGCCGCCAAACAAAAAGGGGGGGTGGAATATTAATATTTATTGAACATAAATTAATAGCAAAAGAAACTGTCTATCGGTTTGAGCATGCTGAAACCCTTTGCATCGAAATCACTAATACCAGCATCTCATAATACTAAATGCTATTTACAGGTGACCAAACTTAAACATAAATTTTTGCACTAACTCAATCGCTGGCTTTCACGCCAAGAAATATGCTCAACTGAATGCCTAATCAGCGACATAAACATAAATACTGCAAACGAAAACCAGAACAACACTGTACAATACCTAGACACGCTATCCATGTATAACCTAATACCAACAATAACATCATGTACTAGAGAAGAAATATTCAGAAATATTATCACTGCTTCATGCCTAGATCATATAAACATCCGAGCACCACCAAATAGTTACACTGCATCAGTCATAAAGTGCAAAGTAGCAGATCATTACTTCATGGCGCTAAACCTGCACACTAAGACAATATCTATGTAATGCCCCACAGATGAAAAGTAACACAAAACAATAATAGACGAAGAAATAGCCACCCATGAAATAAGAAAAACCGACTGGGAACACATGGCATCAGATTTAGCAGATATCTTATACAACAACATTAAACTCACACTGGAGGAAATATATAAGAAAGCTACAAAGAAAGGCAGAATTCATTCAAGAACAACCCAAAATCCTTGGATAACACAAATTTAATTCCAGAAATACACAGAAAGGACGCTCTATGGAAAGAATTAAAGCGATATCCAAATAACACAGCTTTAAAAACTGAATATAAGATAACAAGGAATCGCCTTACAACACAAATAAGAAACGCAAAAAGAAACTACTACAGAGACAAATTAACCTCTGCACAAAACAGCATTAAACAAACCTGGCATCTGATCAACAAGATCAGATAGCCACTAGAGGGCTATACGGTATGTCGTGTTTGTGGATAGCTCCTGAACATAAATGATATTTCGAGTAAAAATTGATGAATTTGCATAGTATTTACACAGTATTGTTTACTTTTAGTATTTTGGCGAGTCTGGGTGATTTTTGTGTGTTTTTTGGGTATTTTAATAGTAAATTGATAGATACGATTATCTGTGCACATGGCTCCCATAAAGAGGAATACAAAGATGGCGTCCAGGTCGCGATATTTGTCTAAAAATCTTACCTTAAAGGATTTGATTCAGTGTACCATTTGCAAAATGTATGCATTGAGGAGCGCAGTTGGATCTGGTTAAACAACGATAGAGAGTGAATGTGTGCAAAAAGTGTAAAGAATGTGAGGATTTAAAGAGTGCTTCAGGTCGTGTGAGTGATATCATTGATGAAAGCGAGAATCTAGATAACAGTGATATTTGAGGTATGAATGGTGATATTTGCGAGGTAGTACCTGATAGCTGTGAGAGTGGTGCTGAAAGTGAGAATGAATGTAAACATACAGAACGATTGAATGAATCATCAGAGAATAAAAATGATGACACTGATACAATGAGTGAGATCACTTTATTACGTCGAGCGATACATAGGGAAAATTGGCAGCTGGAGCGTTGTCAAAATGTTTATCAAGCATACTGACTAATAATCGGCAAAAGTATGATAGAAAAAATAAGGGTATTATAGTGAGTGTAAACAAAATGAAAGAGCGTGTGTTGTACGGAGATTCCTTAGTAAGAGATGTGTTAGTTGAGAGTTTAACAAAATCGTACCAACACGGTGCGAACGTTAAGAATGTAAGTGAGTCAATTAGAATGCAAAAGCAGTGGGAGAAGAATTGATAGTGGTGGCAGGAACAAATGATTTGAAAGGAAACAAAAAGGCTATGAGTGAGAATGTGAAGGAATTGTTTGAAGTAGCAAAAGAGAAGAGTGAGAGAGTTAGGTTGGTGAGTCTGTTGCCGCGGTATGACAGTGAAGAGTATAGAAGGAGAGCCATAATTGCTAATGACAATGCGTGAATTATGTTTGATGACTGGTGTGGAATTTGTGGATGTGTGGAATGAGTTCGATTGGTGAAAGGATTTATATAAAATGGATGGTTTACATTTGAATGGATTTGTTGTACGGAGATTTGAAAAGGTGTTGTCTAATGTAGTGGAAGTGAATGTACAGAATTGGGGAAACTAGAGTTATTAAGTGGGGAGAAGTAGATATGCAGATTTTAGGGAGACAGTTGAGTATGTGAATGTGTGTAATATGCCCAAGCGAGTAGGAAAGACCACGAATCAGAATAGGATAGTTAGTATAAGGCATCAAAATAGGGATGGGACAAATTGGCTTTTGCAATTCATGTATGCAAATGCCAGAATTATTAGGAACAAGAAGGAAGAATTTTTGGCCTTGGTTGGCACTTCCAGACCACACAGACAGGTTATTGGCATTAGTGAAACATGGCCGACAGAAGATAACACAGCTAGTGGGATTGAATGTGAGGGATATGGTGTGGTCAGGAGTGACAGGGAGAATAAAATGGTGGGAGGAGTGTTATTGATTATAGCTAATGAGCTACAGCCAAGAAGAATAGAAGTGGAACTGCAGGATAGAGAAAAGTGCACATTTGAGGCTATTTGGTGTGAGATTGAAACTAGTAGAACTAAATATACAATTGGGTGTTGCTACAGACCAGGTGATTGAATAGATGGTGGAGATAGTATGCATAAGCAAATAGAAGAAATGAGTGGAAGGAGGGTAATTATTATGGGAGATTTCAACTATGGTAACATTGATTGAAAGGAGGAGAGGACTTATGGGAGGAAGGAATTGGATTTTATGCGGTTATTAAGGGATAACTATCTGCGACAGCATGTAATGGAAAATACCAGGGGTCAGAGAGTGTTTGACTTAGTAATTGCATCAGAGAATTTGGCTGTAACGAATTTGACCACGTTGCCACCAATTGGTGAAAGAGATCATAGGGTCTTGACTTGGGAGGTGGCTAAAGGTGTGGAATTTACAATTAAGACAGGGTACATGTGGAATTATCGGGCAGGTAAGTATGACAAACTTAGGAGATTGATTTGTTCAGTGCCATGGCATTTACAACTGCAAGGACTAGAAGTTGATAGTGCATGGGAGGCAGTTAAGAAGTGTTTGCATGAAGCAATGGCTGACTGTATACCTAGAGTCCGAATAACAAATCAAGCAGGGGTTAAATGGATGAATAGCACCATTAAGCTTGAGCTGCAAAAAAAGAAACAACTATGGAGCGAATTTAAGGAGAAAGGTGACTGGCAGGCACATGAACGGTATAAAGCGCAGGCCAGAAGGGTAACAAGTGTGGTAAGAAATGCAAAAAAGGATTACGAAAGAACATTGGCCATGCAGGCTAAAGAGAATCCTAAACAGTTTTTTCGATATGTTGCAAGTAAAAGAAAAATGTGTATGGCAGAATGATTTTAAAGAATGCCGAAGGTAGGGAGGTAACCGAATCAGTTGATATAGTTGAATTACTGAGCGAGCACTTTTCAAGACTATATCTTCCAGGGGGTGACATTGCAGAAATGAATGAACCAATAGATTATACGGGAATTGTGGTGAATGAAGTGGAGGTGAGTAGTCTATTGCAAAACCTCTATGTCAATACATCTGTGGGATTGGATGGTATACCAGCTCGTGTCGTACGTGAAATGGCTAAAGAATTGTCAGTACCCTTGACCATTTTGTTTAATTTGAGTCTCAGGTCTGGGTTAGTCCCGAGGGGATGGAAAGAGGGGAAAACAGTTCCAATGCATGAAGGAGGTTCCAGGACAGCTGTTGTAAATTACCGACCGATTAGCATATCAGGAATCATTGTCAAGGTCTTGGAGAAATTAGTCAAGAGAAGAATACAGGACTGGATAGATGAAAATGGGATACTGTATGGGGGACAACATGGTTTTGTGAGGGGTAAATCATGCCTGAGTAACTTGCTCACGTTTTATAACACAGTGACGGCTGAACTAGATAAGGATAATGGGGGTTTAACAGCGATTCTACTGGATCTTGCCAAGGTCTTTGACATGATGCCACATGGAACTCTAATCAGTAAACTGGAGCAGATGGGTATGGATATAAGGTTGGTGAGATGGATAGGACGGTGGTTGATGGAGAGATACCAGAGAGTGGTTTATTCAGGAGTGGAGTCCAAAAGATGGCTCGTGACTAGTGATGTGCCACAGGGTTCTGTTCTTGGACCACTACTTTTCAATTTGTTTATTAACGATATAGGAAACGATGTGAGAGGAAGTGTTCGCTTGTTTGCGGATGATGCAAAGTTGGGTAGAGCAATTGTGAGTACACAGGATGTCAAAATTTAGCAGGATGATTTGAATAGTTTGAAAGACTCGGCTAGGGAAAATGGATGTCAATTTAATGTGGCAAAGTGTATGGTTATGCATTTTGGAGTGAAAAGATTAGCAGCAGTATATCACATTGGTGGAACCATACTCCAGGAGATTGACGAGGCCAGGGATTTGGGAGTGTTGGTGGATATGGAGTTGAAGTTCAGGGGGCACATTGCAAAATGTGACTAAAACAGCTCACCAAATCACTTGGCTTCTGAAAAATACTTTAACATGCAGAGACAAACAAGTTGTTGTTCCTCTGTATCAAGCCTTGATAAGACCCCATCTGGACTACTGTGCCCAGTTATGGGTGCCAGGGTTTCTTCGTGATGGGGAGGAAGTGGAGAGGATCCAGAGACGAGTGACCAAGATGGTAGCAGGTCTGAGGAATGAACCTTACGAGAATAGGTTGAAGATTTGTGGGTTGCAAAAATTGATCGATAGGCAGAAAAGGGGTGATACGATTGAGACATTCAAATTACTGAAGGGTTTCTATAACATTAATCCAGAAGATATTTTTGAAAATAGGACTGGTGGTTGGAGGACTAGGGGCCATGCATGGAAGCTGGGCAAGAAAGTGGTTAGCAAGGGTGTTAGAACTAGGTGTTTTACTCGGAGAGTGGTGAATGAGTGGAATAAGCTGCCAGAGCCTGTTGTGGGTGCTATGACCGTGAATGAGTTCAAGGCAAGGTATGATAGATACTGTGTGAATGTCGAATAGTTGTTCTTGACATGATGTTAGGGCCTCCCTCGATGAGTCTGTCGACTCTTTGGAGTTGCCTGAGATGATAATAATAATAATAAAGATGCTAGATCGTGCTCCCAGCACCACGCCTCTGAAACCATAAAACGCAGCTTCATTAAAGACGCAAAACTTATCCAACAGCTAGCAAATGACTTTAACCAATACTATGCAGACTCCATCCAAGCAACATGCAACTAGCTTAGGCCCTATCCTACTAAAATTAATAAATAAAATATTTAAAACAGGACAGATACCAAGTATGCTAAAGACCACCATAATCCCACCCATATACAAACATGGAAAAAGAAATTTAATCAGCAATTACAGAACCATAGCAACATTACCAATTATCAATCAAATTATGGAGTGGATCATACTAAAGAAATTCGCAGCATATACAGAGAATTTTCATATTATCCCCAAAACACAATACGGTTTTCAGAAAAATACGGGAACAACATCTCTCTTGGAAGACTTTACAGACGTAATTAATACTGCCTTGGACAAAAACAAAATTGCCATGGTAGTCTTTATTGATCTAACTAAAGTATTTGATACACTCACACATCAAACCTTGTTAGAAAAGCTGAGGCATGTTGGAATAGATGGGCCTCTGCACAGGTGGTTTACTACCTTCAAAATAGAAAGCATATCACACGTATCGGATCAAACCAAAGTAGAGAGCTACCAGTAACCTGTGGAGTGCCACAGGGAGCTGTACTCTTCCCAACTCTATTCAACATTTACATGCACAATATTAATCAGCTACCTCTCAGTCAGCTA
This sequence comes from Typopeltis vanoorti, assembly GCF_054136105.1. Lineage (NCBI taxonomy): Eukaryota > Metazoa > Arthropoda > Arachnida > Uropygi > Thelyphonidae > Typopeltis > Typopeltis vanoorti. The sequence goes on from NC_143550.1 coordinate 125,768,803, forward strand.
TCTTCCAATACGTAGATGATACAGCTATAATATCCATCCATAATAACGCAAGCATAGCCCAAACAAATATGCAACATGAAATAAATCTGCCCATAGACTGGCTCACCAAAAACTCCATACACCTAAACTCAGATAAAACAAAATTAATGATATTCAGAAATCCACTGACTTAACCAGTTGATAACAAATATATAACCATCCATCATCCACTCTCCAACATAAAAAACACACAGAACAGTAAAACCTCTATAATAACTCAGGTTGAAACAATACGATACTTTGGAATTTGCTTCGATGCAGATATGAACTGGAATAGCCACATAAACCATCTACACAACAAACTCCGAACAATAACTGGCAAACTCTACAGGTTAAAAGACATAGTTCCTACACACCTAAAAACACTAATATACAAAGCACTATGCCAAAATATATTAAGATATGCTATAACAATATATGCTTTCTATGCACCCTACAAACTAAATAGATTAATGTTGTTACAGTAAAAATGATAAAACTGATCTTTTGGGAACAAAGAGACAATAACGACTTTATATACACTGCAATGTCAATACACAAAATACTGACAGCAAAACACTTATGTCACTATGCAGCTTTGCTAAAACATTATTTTGATGCCAACTACAGGACAGTCAGAAATACATCCTGCATAACAAGACCTCGGACAACTAATTATATCACATATAAATACAATAATCACTTCAGAAAGGCCACACGAAACTTCTACATCCCAGACATGATAAGAAAATTACCTTTTGAATACAGAAACCTTACAAACTACAATAGCCTGAAAAGAGCTCTAAGGACATATTATGAACAAGAAACATGCACCCAAAATACCATACAAACTTAATGAAACACAATATATTATTTCAAGCTTCCAGTTCAGTGATGCATCAAGACATTTCAAGTTATCGTATGTGTGTGTGTGAATTTCAATCAACAGCTGCAGTGAAAATCAAACCTATTAACATAGGTTTGATTTCGTAACTTCCCAACACAGCAAACAAACCAATAAATAATAACTAGTGTCATCCTCAGATAAGCTTATAAATAAGCTTCGAGGATGAAGGTGAGAATTACATCTCATCCAAGATTTAAAAAAAAAAAAGAATTGTAAATATATATATAACTCATTGCTAAATGAATAAATGCTGTATTATTATTATTATTATTAATACATTATACAGGAAAAAAAAAGAAAAAGAAAGAAAAAATTTGTTGAGGTTTAGCAAACCTCATGAGGTCTTGGATGATAATAATAATAAACCTCAACAAATTTGGTTGCATGAGATTACCCCAAATTTGGGAGACATATATCAGGAGACCCTCAGCCCAATGGCCAAGAATACCTACATAGCCCACTAGGGGGCACCATCAGGACTTTTAGGAGAAACAATAGCTTCCTCGCTTCGTCCTCATTTGCTGTGTGTGTAGTGCCTGCGTCTTTATTTTGAGTTCCTTTGAAGATGGCAATGTGACGTTGCCAAAATATTGGAAATATATATTAAAAAGTTTAATTTATATTCTATTGTATGTTGTGAAATCTTTAAGTTAATCATGTATAACCAATGTATAAGCTTTTCTACGAGAACTTCAGAGATAATATCAAAACTAATTTATCATGAGTGGACCAGATATTTCTATAAGGGTGTGCTAAGGAGTTTTTGGTCTTATTAATTGACAAATGAGTAAGGACTTGCTTGTTTATATGTAAATATGATGAGCTTTAGGAAATGGAAAGGATTCTTTACTCTTAAGGCAGGTGGGTATCACCTGGGCCTCTCTATGCCTCTTGAGTCTAATTTGACTTGAGGATTCTAGTTGGTAAATTATACCTAAGAAATTTTGTAAAACTATTGTACATTATACATCAGTTGGGCTAAAGACTAAATGCTCTAGAAATCTTGCTCAAGACATCAGACATGAAATATTTTTGAGGCCAGTGAGGCCTCCAATAAGTAAAGTGGTGTCTCATATTTGACAATATTCATCTCTAGAGATATTTCATTTCTCTCACTTAGAGAGAAATAAAATTCAAGTATTTTCTTTCACTTTTCTGTAAGATTGCTTATCTCATTTCAAAGTGATCACTCTAGATATCCAGATTTTGTCACTTTTTTTTTTCAATAGTATCAAGAACATTTTGCCGCCTTTGTTATATCTCTTTTTCTATATACTTTATTCAAAAAGTCTTCTCTTGACTTTTGTTTGGCTATTTTCACACATATCTGTCTATGCACCCGCAAAGCATCACCAGACTTCCATACTAGGAACTCGTGATATGCTTTTTTTTTTCTCATTTGCTAAAACAAACTGCCTCTAAGTTTGGACTTTTCTATCCTTGCAAGCATCTTCTCCTTCTGCTTCCTTTGCTGAATCTATTACTGTTTTCTTCAGTGTGTCATGAAATCTACAAGGTTTGGTTCCTTTTATTTTTTCTTGAATATTATTTGTATTGAGTTGGCAGTTCATCTCTGAATTTTGCTTGATTGATTGTTTTTTAAAAAACCTTTTGTACATATGCATATATATATATATATATATATATATTTTTTTTTTTTTTCCTTCTCCCCATTATGATATTCATTTTTATCAGGTTTAAAATTAAACAGCAGTTACTTCCTATTTCACAGTCTTGTATTCTCAGCCAGTGTGAAGATATCAGTACCAAGAATAACATGAGCCTTTTCTTATTGATTGCCTTCTCTCCATGTGAATTTATGTACATCTTTAGTTTGGGACACAGTAAATGACTCATCCACATTCTGAACAAAAATCCAGCAGGTACTTATTAGCATCATCTTTTCTATTTGAGCCAAAAAGTTACTTTTTGCCAATATTATTATGTCTGATATTAATTTCCTACTGTACTGTTTACATCTCTAATAAGAAATAACTATTTCTTTTTTACTTTATGTCTGCTGCTCACTTTTATGATTCAAAGCACCTCCTCTACTTCTTGTTTAGTAGAAGATGGTAGAACTTTAGATCCTTCTAAAGGATCATAGGTACAAATATTATGTCTCTTTGTCCAGTTCCTCATTTTGAAATTGTCCCATATCAGTGTCTGAAACTGCTTGCCATTTAACAAGATTTTCTTTGTACTTAGTACTAAATACGATAGCTATACCTTCATTTACCTTAATACTAATATCCAAATATAACATCTTATAGTTACTGTTTAGGAGAATCGCACCTATTTTGGTCTTCTTTGTCTCAGACAACCGTTATATTGACATGGTGTTTCTCTAATTCCTCTGCCAGCTCTATATGTCTTTGGTTGATGCTTATGACATTGATGGTGCCCATCTTTAATTCTGCTGATGTTGAGTCCATACATTAGTATACATGAATTACAATATCCTCTTAGAACACAAGCACTTGTAATCTTTTAATTACTGCATTCAGATTTGAAATCTGAAAAAAAAAAAAAAAAATTCATTCCTTGCTCATTCCCATTCTCACATTCACTTGATTGAATGATGCCCGTAGATCCTCTGCATCCCTTCAAATATCCCTATTCTAACCCGATTCTGCATATCCATTCTTTCTCACTGACCAACACTTTTGCCAGACATATAACTTCAAATCCATGCCACTGATGAGACCTCAATAAAAGTCAAAACCAATCTGGATAGTGGTCCTTCCAATAATGCATAACATTATACATGTCTTTAAGGATATGTGCATTGCATGGTGGGATACTAAGGCAATTGATGTGAAGTCATTAGCCTATATATACAAGTAGCCCAGTCGTAAAGTTACTTCATTTGCAAACTTTGTTTGCTTATACTTGGATAAAGGATGAAACCAAGAATATAATTTCTTGGCATCTTTAATTTATAGTATAACCAAGTGAAAAAAAACTTTCACCATAAGTCCTTTCAATTGATCAAATCCACTCCATAAGTCATTTCAATTGATCAAATTGATCAAATAGTCCTTTCAATTAATCAAATCTACTCCATACATCTACCAACTACAACCATTCTTATCACAGTCTGTTATCATTAACACTAGACCTCCAGGAGTCTAAAGACTCATCGCAGGAGATAAAAAGCTATTACACACAAAGCCAATCAAACTGCACTTTAAATTCATTCAATGTATCTGCATTTACCATGTCAGGAAAAGCATTCCACTGACCAAACACTTTCCATGAGAACCTACTCCTTATTCCCTTGTTCACACCCTTCTTACACAACTTCCAAGTATATCCCCTTCTATCCCTTCCCTCATTCTACAGAAAATTTCATCCACATTAACCCAGTTATCTTTTATCAACTTAAATATCTCAATCATATCTCCTCTCTTCCTCCTATTTACAAGGCTTTGCAAACTGCATTCCCTTAATCCGTCCTCATATCCCACATCCCAAAGACCATTTATGACCTTAGTCAGTCTTCTCTGATCTTTTCCAATATATCCTCATCACCGTGAAAACCATAGGACCAAATCTATGCACAATAATTCGTATGAGGCCTGATCAAGGCCTTATATAATGGAACCAGACCTCTTTATTTCTACAAGTTAAGGTCCTCCAAATCATTGCAATAATCTGATGTGATCTGAAATTCAGAGGTCAATCTGAATTTCAGATCTTGTCCACCACCACCACTCCAAAGTCTCTTATCTCCTCAACTTCCTCCAAAATTTCCCTGCCAAGTGTATACTTTGCATCTCATGTTGTCTACCAATTTCCAAACTTAGTAACATCAAATAGGCAGTTCCATACTGTTACCCATTCATACAATCTATTCAAGCCCTCCTGCAAGGCCACAACATCTGTTTGATTCCTCATCATTCTCCCCAGCTTTGCATCATCTGCAAACAACTGCATATTACCAGTTAAACCCATCCTAATATCATTAATATACAGATGCATGGACTATTTGCCATTACAACTTTTCTGTATTCATTCCTGCTATACTGTGGAACAGAATGTTTGCATCTCACTTTTAAGGGAATTTACAGTAAAATTTATTTAAAAACATACAATCCTTTAAAAAAAAAATACCAGCTGCTGTGCTTATGCATTTAAAGTATATTGTGTGACATAGGTTTGTTTTTACTGTGTAGGTGACACAATGCAATTATTTTTTGCTGTTATTTGTTGTATTAATTTCATTATAAGTCAATAAAATTAATCTCACCTAAACTCTATATAACCATCAACTACTGCAACTGCAAGATAATCCTGTCCTTTGCCATCACTTTCTGGTTTTTGTCCATGGAAAAATAGCAAACCATCTGGTTGTGAGGTAGAAAAACTAAATCTAATCACTTCATTTATCGTACTTGCAGTATGTGGAAGAAGTTCTCTATCCAGAGACAAATAACTCTCTCCTTGGAACATTGCTGATTCTTCAAATATGGATACTAAAAAAGGGGATAAAAATAAACAAACATTAGTGCTAGAAAAAATTTTTTTAATCTGATCATCATGTAGTAATGCCAATACACCAAGTAATCAATTTATAATATTAGTAATGCTCATTAATACTGCTAAACAAATTTACGCTTTGTTAAACTCGCTGCTGAATTTGTCATAAAATACACTGTATCAAGTATGGATTTTAATTATCACTCAATCAAAAATCTTTGATGTGTGTGCAGATTATCTCTGAAAATTTGATTATCAATCAGATGGTCACTTTGAGAATGGAGATAAAAATGTATAGGTTATAATAACTAAATTACAGAACAATAAGTTGCTTTATTGTTATCTTTCTATATTGACTCAACATACCAGAGATTATGAAGCCTATAACATGGTGGTGATGTTTTTTTAGCAGGTACTGAGAGAGACAGAGAGAGAGAGGAAACTAGTTGGTGAATTTCTTGAACAACTGAAGATCATACCCCTTAGAGAAAACAATGCATGGAAGTCTATTCTAAAAAATGAAGGTAGATGGGATGCATTCATCTGCCTGCATTAGAAGTAACTAGATGGATCTATGTTGAAGATGTATATCTCTTTCTCAGAAGAGGAGATAAGAACTTTAATTACTAATTTCTAGTATTATAGAAGGCAGTTGCATTCATTAAAGTCAAATTATCATCCAAGAGTAATATATAAATATATAGACTACATTTGCAAATGTATGCTGAAGTGTTTTGGTGAAAAGAGTCTTGTATGGCCATTATTCAATAAAAAAAAAAAAAGGAGGGGATCCCCACACACATTTTAATACATCTGTAATTCAAGGCTTTGCATATAGTAAATTTATCAAGAGCACCAAAAGACAGAGATCATATTATCCAGGTCAAACACAAACACAGAGCTCTTAAATCTAAGATTGAGCCAATATTAATGAGCACTCCCACCTCTTTTCTATGGAGGATATTTCATCTGCTTCTTTAGGATATAAAAGTGGGAAAAGCCCTAGGCTTTGACAGCATCCATCCAGAATTCTTAGTGCACTATGGAAAGTATGCTAAATGATGGCTGACATGATTTTTCACTGACATCCTACAGACTGGAAACATCCTTTGATCGTTCAAATGAATTAAAATAATTGCCATTCTAAAGCACGGGAAATCAAATGACCTTCTACAAAATTATCGACCCATTGCTTGCTAAGCACAAGCTATAAATTACTAGAGTGCCACTTACATAATAGGATTAGCCCAACATTGCTGAAAGGATTCCCCATGAACAAGCAGGCTTCCAACCTAAATGGAGCTGCTTTGATCAAGTTCTCTCTCTCTCTCTCTGTTCATATATAGAGGCGGGCTTCCAGCAGCAACAAAAAACATCTGTAGTGTTCATTGACCTCATTGCTACATACAACACAGTCTGGAGGCAAGGATTAATCTGTAAACTTCATGAAATTTCCTGCTGGATCACTGCTCACCTTATAGAAAACATGCTTACTAATAGAACACTCCAAGTTATTATGGGAAATTCTACCTGAGGATCCTGAATTTGTCCTTCAGCATACTCAGTGAACAAAGCTCTCTAGACACCTAACACCAAAACCATTAAGATGCAGTCCATCCTCATTATACAAATCCTTCTTTCTCTTAAACACAGACTACCAACTCACAAATCCTACATCATTATTTGTGCTTAACCTATGTATTGATATGTTTGCTACCCTCATATATAATGCCCTCATCGGTTTGCATCTATCGTAGTGTGGCAGGAGACTTACAATCTTCACCTTCTTGCTCTTCAGTTTTCCTTCTTCTAATTACTCCTGTCTCATAGAATACTTCTTACCTTTCAAATCATTTGTGCCAACCAAGATGATTAGTTCTTTCGCCTTACCTTTTTGCATCCAGTGGTGTGACTAATATCATGAATTTTTGCACCAAGGAAACACAATTTTGTTACTCTTTTTTATTAAGTATTCCCCTGTCTCTGTACATACTTTTCTCCTTAAATTGTTTTTCTAGTTTGTTCAGTCTTTAATATTATTTCGAACCACCTGCTTCTTTCTCTTCTCAGCCTGCTAATCACTTGCTGCTTCTGCAATTTTTCAATCTTGCACATTGTCTTGTGAAGGATAACATTTAAGTGTGCCATTTCTTTATGTCCATTTCATTCTCCTTTATTTCCACAGCTGCATGGATGATATTAATTCTGACATTTTCCATCCTACTGTCAATACTGTTCACTCCATTCTCATCACTTAACAGGCACTCACTTTTGAAACATTCTATAAACACACACACACACACACACACACACACACACACACACACACACACACACTCTCTCTCTCTCTCTCTCTCTCTCCCCAATTTCAATTTCCTTCTATATATCTTTTAATTTTTGTGATGAATACATCTAAAAAACTGCACTGCACAAAATCCCACAAATTCAGATCACCTAACAACATAGTCTTTGCCGCCATTGTTCTACCACACATTGGTGCCATACTAACAATATCATATTAAAGAAAGAAATACAAGGTTTACTTACAAACTAAATAACTCAGTCCCACACCCATTTAAAATGAAAACTATAATAAGTGAACCTAATATTATCGACTAAAATATGAAAAAAATACTTATCCTAGGGATAAATACTAGTAATCAGGAGCACTAATAATCACACAACACACAATACACCACCTAATGGCATCTCCTACTATGAAGTTTTATTTGGAATTTTCCACGGTTTTTCATAATGAGCGAGTCTACTACAGTGAGTCAATTCAAATGACAAGAGGTAAGAAGCATTGCAATCCAATATAGTGTATTACTGTTGATCCCATATATGTAATATTTTCACTGGCATGTCAGTCTGATACCTGTTCACACCATATGGTTGGCTTGGTTGGCCAAGTGGTCAGCGTATCTGCTCTCCAGCCAAAAGGCTGTGGGTTCGAATCCCACCATGGGCATGGATGTTTGTGATTGTCTAGAAAATACTACTGGTGATGATGGGCGGTAGCTTGCGTTGGCGTAGATGATGATGGTAGTTGGGGTTCATTGTAGTTGGTGGATTGAGTGGTAGAGACAGAGTTGTAGAGTAGGTGCCCTCCCTCGATGAGTCTTTGGACTCCCTGGAGGTGTTACGTAATAATATTCAAAATTTATTAATCTGTTTCTATCACATTTCATTTATGTTTTGCTTTTGGAAAGAAACAAATATCAAGCTAGTGTTTAATGTTTTACCTTGGTCATAAAAGTATCTCTGCAGACAAAGATAAACATATACAATAATAAATTTAGTGTATAAATCCAAGTGTAAGCAAACAAAGTTTGCACCTGAAGTATCTTCAGGACTGAGGCAACTCGTGGTAAAGGTGGACTAAGCCCTCATCACTTGTCTTAGTATCTCCCATTATGCAAATCACATCTCCTTGTACAATGCTATGCATTAAGGGAAGGGCTGCTACCCAGACCGGTTTTGATCTTTATTGAGGTCTCGTCAGTGGGAACCAGACCCAGAAGTGGTGATATTAAGGTGGAAGTAATGGAGAAGTCATATTTACCTATATGAGTTGCCAAAAGGTGTCTCACTTTATTATTAAATAACTCTGGATTAGGGAAAGATGTTGGAAGTTTTTTCCTTTTCCACTTGGTTAGACTATAATAAATTTAGTTATTCCTTTATCCAAGTTTATGCAAACAAAGTTTGCGCTTGAAGTATCTTCAGGACTGAGGCAACTCATGGTAAAGGTGGACTTAGCTCTCATCACTTGTCTTAGTATCTCCCATAATGCAAAGCACATCTCCTTGAGGAGATGTATAATGACGAGACCTCAATAAAGGTTGAATCTGGTCTGGGTAGTGACCCTTCCCTTAATGCATAGCATTATACATGTCCTCAAGGTGATGTGTTTTGCATTATGGGAGATACTAAGACAAGTGATGAGAGCTTAGACTGTACTTGAATGTTCAAGTACAGGTCAAACTCCAAAAAACTCAGTGTTGTTTCCCTCAGTAATAGGCTCGCCCTGCTCCTGAGAAGAACTCTCAGCATTAGCTCTACCCTGTGGCAGGCTCACACCCCACCACCGAGCAGAGCCGCTCATTTGCTCATATGTCATCTGAGGGGATACAGCAGTGCCATTCATTACTCCCCGGGACCTATGTGACAGCAACAGTGGAGTCTCAGTTAAAACTTGATGGGTTACAGCATTGCCATTCATCACCCAAGCTTCTAACCGATTTCGACTTTTATTGAGGTCTCATCAGTGGGAGCCAGACCCAGAAGTGGTGATACTAAGGTGGAAGTAATGGAGAAGTCATATTTACCTATATGAGTTGCCAAAAGGTGTCTCAACTAATTATTAAATAACTCTGGATTAGAGAAAGATGTTGGAAGTTTTTCCCACTTGGTTAGACTATAATAAATTTAGTTTAATCCTTTATCCACGCGTAAGCAAACAAAGTTTACACCTGAAGTATCTTCAGGACTGAGGCAACTCGTGGTAAAGGCAGACTAAGCTCTCATCACTTGTCTTAGTATCTCCCATAATGCAAAGCACATCTGCTTGAGGAGACGTATAATGCTATGCATTAAAGGAAGGGCCACTATCCAGACTGGTTTCAACCTTTATTGAGGTCTCGTCATTATACATGTCCTCAAGGAGATGTGCTTTGCATTATGGGAGATACTAAGTCAAGAGATGAGAGCTTAGTCCACCTTTACCATGAGTTGACTCAGTCCTGAAGATACTTCAAGTGCAAACTTTGTTTGCTTAAACTTGGATAAAGGAATCACTAAATTTATTATAGTCTAACCAAGTGGAAAAGAAAAAAACTTCCAACATCTTTCTCTAATCCAGAGTTATTTAATAATAAAGTGAGACACCTTTTGGCAACTTGTATAGGTAAATATGACTTCTCCATTACTTCCACCATAGTATCGCCACTTCTGGGTCTGGTCCCACTGACTAGACTCAATAAAGATCGAAATCGGTCTGGATAGTGGCTCTTCCTTTAATGCATAGCTTATACATGCCCGAGAGATGCGATTTGCATTATGGGAGATACTAAGACAAGTGATGAAAGCTTAGTCTGCCCTTACCATGAGTTGCCTCAGTCCTGAAGATACTTCAGGTGCAAACTTTGTTTGCTTACACTTGGATAAAGGATTAAACTAAATTTATTATACTCTAACCAAGTGGGAAAAAACTTCCAACATCTTTCTCTAATCCAAAGTTATTTAATAAGTTGAGACACCTTTTGGCAACTTTTATAGGTAAATATGACTTTTCCATTACTTCCATCTTAGTATCACCACTTCTAGGTCTGGCTCCCACTGACGAAACCTCAATAAAGGTCGAAACCGGTTGGAAACTTGGGTGATGAATGGCAATGCTGTAGCCAATGAAGTTTTAACTGAGGCTTGGCTGTTGCTGTCACCCAGGACCTTGGGGGGGAGGGTAATGAATGGCAATGCTGTAGCCCATGAAGTTAACTGAGGCATGGCTGTTGCTGTTACCCCTTCACATGATACATCAGCGGCTCTGCTCGGTGGTGGGGTGAGCCTGCCACGGGGTAGAGCTAATGCTGAGAGTTCTTCTCAGTGGCAGGGTGAGTCTGTTACTGAGGGAAACAACACTGAGTTTTTGGAGTTTGACCTGTACTTGAACATTCAATAAAGGTTGAAACCGGTCTCGGTAGCGGCTCTTTCCTTAATGCATAGCATTATTCATGTCTGGAAGGAGATGTGCTCTGCATTATGTTAGATACTATGACGTGATGAGAGCTTAGTCTAGGTTTACGAGTTGCCTCAGTCATGAAGATACTTCAGGTGCAATCTTTGTTTGCTTATACTTGAATAAAGGATTAAACTAAATGTATTAAAGTCTAACCAAGTGGGGAAAAACTTCCAATAAGCATATACAAGTGCACATAAACACACAGAAGAAGTCATATAATAGATTGACTACTAAACTGCATAATTCTAGTCTCACTTGAGCCTCCATCATGGACATAGTCAAGCAATCTTGATATGCCAAGTTTGTCGTCTTCTCATTATAATAGTTTCCCAAATATTTGGTAATGTAAGAAGTCATATTTCTTAGCTTGGGAGAATGTATTGCACAATATTTATGTGCAAACTTTCAAAAATAGTCTCAGACATCAATCTATATCTGAATAATGAAGAAGTTTTTAATTCACAGAATATGATTATCTGAGTCAATAGCAATCCCTAAACAGCTGTAGTGTAGATACGTCACTTATTTTTTTTTCATGTTTTTCCACATAAATATTGATGATTCTTCCAGTTTAGCTAAAATAAGCTAATTTTCAAGACAGCAGAGGATCCAGTAGATACCTGAATGATCTAGGCAATGTAGAAAGCCTTTTTAGTGACTAATTTTTGGTATAATTTGAAAAATATTTGAATGGTATATCTTTTAAGAACTTATTCTGTTCTTTCTACTCTTTTAAATTCAAAGTAATACGAATTCTTAAAAGAACTAACATGTATCTTAAAAATTAGTCTCCAAAAGACTCTCCATAATTTAGATTATTCTGCATCTTCAGGAATCCCCTGTTCTCTGGTAAATTAGCACATTTCATCTAGAAAACACGCTAACATCTACAGGGTGTCCCAAAATTCACGCAAGAACTATTTTTGATAGAAAACACAGATTTTTAATTAAAAATTGTAATTTCTTATTGATTCATAAAGTATACAGTATAGGGTTATGCATGGAATAGCATATCGGGTAAATGGCCTCCACGGCTTTGCTGGCACATACGCACTCTTTTGTCGAAATTTTCCATGACCGTTTTGCATAAATGTGGCTGAATTTCGTTGATACAGCGCTCAATTTCCTCCTTCAAGGCGTGGGTGATCGTGGGCTTGTTGGCATAAACCTTAGACTTCAAAAAACTCCAAAGAAAAAAGTCCAACGGCATTAAGTCACATGATCTGGGTGGCCAATTCTGATCACCAAACCAGGAAATTACATGACCAGGAAATGACTCATGCAGTAATTGAATTGTTTCTCGGGCTGTATGGCATGTGGCACCGTCTTGTTGAAACCACATGTCGTCCACATCCATATCTTGCAATTTAGGCACAAAAAACTGGATTATCATGTCGCGATAGCGAGCACCATTAACTGTTATTGCCTTACCAGCTGCATTTTTGAAGAAGAATGGACCGATGATGCCTCCAGCCCAAAATCTGCATCAAACAGTGACACGTTGTGGATGCATTTGTTTCTCAACAATCACTCGTGGATTTTCTGAACCCCAAATGCAACAATTTTGTCGATTAACGAAGACATCAAGATGAAAATGAGCCTCATCGAAATTTGTGAACTGTAGCTGCCAAACCTTCATTATTTTTAAAATATTGCTCAACAATGAAAATGCATTGTTCTTTTGTGTAGTGCTCCATTTTTAATAACCCTGAACTGTCAGCTGTCACGCTGTCTTTTTTTTCTCATTGACAACACTTTACCGCACAAATGGCGCTAAATTTAAATCTTGCGTGAATTTTGGGACACCCTATACATGGACGAACTTAAAAAAAGTAAAAATTATATCTGTTAAGATTAATTAATTAATTTATTTTTTTATCACTAGAGGTCAGGCTAGGTAAAAGGATTAATTAACTACGTAGATTTAGTTTATTGGTATACAGGGCATTAGCATGTAGCTTGGTTCCTTATACACTTGTATTCTTCCAATGATGACCTCGATAATGGGGTCGAAATGTCAAGTTTTATTTTATTAGTAATTAATAAAATAATCTGTTCAACACATGTGTTTTTGTGTTCCTAAATTTACAAATATGAGTGCTGATCACTGTGTAACCTTAAAAGAAAGAATCATCATAATCCATGGAGATGTGACCCACAAGCAGTGCGGCCTCTACGGTAAGCTAAAGATACGAGTTTCCTTGTTAATGAATCGACTAGCCTTTTTGAAACAATGTAGACACAGCAACATAATACCCAACTGCATTAAACTAAAGAAGAAGTTTAAATCAGCCAAAGTGCTCTGTATTTATGCCCGGTTGAAAAAAGCCTTGTTATGAGAACAAATCCACGAGGCACGTAAAAATCTAGTGTCCACCCAAACCAAAGTTCTACAACTTAAATTAGAGTTATCCGACTAATGCTCAAACACAACCCAAAACTCAACAAAAATGATGGCCTAACCATTTCAAGAATGTGGAGGACCCATCTACAACCTGTATAACAACCTAAACTAGCCATAGAAAAATCCCACTACAAGAAGGCAACCTGGTGAAGTGTTTGTAACATTCAATAGCAACTGAAAGAAATCATATTATAACAATCAGAACTATCCAGAAAAATATTAATACATGAGGATTTTAGCAGTTTATTGTAGTTGTATTTATTTATTTATTTAATTTGATTTTTTTAAAATATTTATTTATTTTATTTTTATTATCACGAGAGGTCAGGCTAGGGAAAAGGATTAACTAACTACATAGATTTAGTTTACCGGTATACAGGGCATGAGCATGTAGCTTGGTTCCTTATACACTTGTATTCTTCCGATGATGACCTTGATACAGGGGTTGAAACGTCAAGTTTTATTTTATTAGTAATTAATAAAATAATCTGTTCAACACGTGTGTTTTTGTCTTCCTAAATTTACAAATATGAGTGCTGATCACCGTGTAACCTTAAAAGAACGAATATCTGTTAAGATTTTTGGACTTTGATGTCACTGACTATGATCACTGTATTCAGAGGGGAGGAAAACACTTCTTTTTTATACAGATGCAGATTTAAATCTAAGAGACTTGTATCCAGAATATGCCAGGGGCAGCTCATCTATATGGGCCCACCTATATTTGTATAACTAGCCCAATAATTAGTTTTAAAAAATATGTTTCTTGTAATTATTATTTTTTGATCTTTTTTCCAACACGTTTTATTGTTTAATAAAAAAAATTACTGTAGTATTTTGTGGCAATATTGTATAATGCGACTTAGTACGGTCTGTTTCTTCACATAAAAAATAGTGAAGTTTCTTCACATAAAAAAACACATGCCCTGTGTTCTTCACATAAAAAATAGGGCCAGCCACGGCTGGCCCTATTTTTTATGTGAAGAACACAGGGCATGTATGAGGCAAGTGCACTAGTGATCGTGATTGCATACTGGGCACAACGCTTATCTTGGGGCCAGTTTAGTCTGGCCCAGTCACTGTATTTTCACATACATACATAGTGCACGATTCTTTGATTGTGAAGCACGTGCACTAGTGATCGTGTTTGTTTACCGGCACAACGTTTATCTTGGGGCCAATTTAGTCTGGCCCAGCCACTGCATTTGTATGTAAATAGCAGGCGATTCTTTCAGTGTCTTATTATTTATTCTCGTTCTTGATCTGTTTTATTGTTTTAGTGTGTTTAATTATTATTGTTTTTTTTTGTTATAATTTATTTTAAAGTTTAAATTTTTATTACGTCCATAAACAATACATTTTAACTATGAACAAAATCGATAGTTTATTGGAAAAACGTTTCTCGTTATTTCTCTGAATCTCGGAAGTTTCGACATTGATTTATAAAATAAATAATAGAAATAATAACTTTATTATTTTAACACTTGAAAAATTAAAACATTTTGCAGGGCAGCCAGCTGGAGTCGAACCAGCGTCTTTGGATTTGCGGTTCACTGGTCTGGTCCGTTGAGCCATGCTTGCAACTGCAAATCTTTTAAGATTTCCTGTTATTATTACGTTGAGCCCATATGTGTTACGACCTAACAATTTTAAAAAATTAATAGCTCAATGCATCAGTAGATTCTGACTAAACATTATTGTAATAGAAATAATAACTATAAATCAATAATAGAACCTACTATATAAATATAAAAAAAATTAAGTTGTTTTTGGCCCCTGGCCCCATCTGTTTCCATTGTCACCAGCCGCCACTGGCTACAGCTATAGCTTCCTCTAAACTAAATAAATACAGCTAACCTCACACTGACAAATATCTAGGAAACTATTATGAGATCATTAGCCAAATAATGAACTCTTCCATGCTGTGAAGAGAAGCAATTAGGATTACAAGATTATACTGTTTTGTACTCAAGTCTGTTGTTTGTCTTCCTGCTGTATGTCTACATATGTGCATATTCTTATTTTTATACCAGTGAAAATGCTTTAGTGACCAAAGTGAAATACTGTCTTAAGAATTAAACATTTAGTTATTTATTATCTTTAAGATTGTTTTTTTGCAATTAAACATGTTTGGTGATAATGAACACTTATCTCCAGTGGATTCATGCTTCACTTGAAAATACCAGAAATTATTGCTCGATGTTTGTACTACAACTTTCATACACTGTAAAAAGTTATAATGGAGTAACAGATAATATTCATGGAGTAACAGATAATATTCCTAATCAAGTTGCATATGTGCATTATAAACACAAAGGGTTTATTTATTTTTCTTTTGGATTTAGTTTTAAATATTTACAAAACACACCAGAATACTGTTTAGGTAGCAATGACAACAGAAAAAATAATGCAAAGAAATATATATCAATTTTTTCTTTACCATCTTCACAGGTAATACCCGAGAAGCCAAGTGGGCAGTTGCATTTATATGAATTCCCAACACCAATGCATGTGCCACCATTTTTGCATGGTTCGATTACATCACACAAGTCCTCTTCAATTTCACAGTTGTTTCCTATAGAAAGATTAAGTTAGATTACTAAAACTCAAAAATGAAAAAAAAAAAAATCGAAAATATTAAACATTAATCCATTAATGTTTTTTTTTAATCTGAAATATTATTAGAATTGCAGAGGTTTAATGATTTCTACTTTTTTAAAAAATTAAATTAATCCCAAATTTATTACAAATTTTGAGTAATACTACAAATCAGAATAAACAATCCCAGAAGAATAAAAGAATTTATTGAGTTACTAACATTTCAAACTGGCATTTCAGAGCACGGTTTACAGCAGCGATAATTTTTTTTTTTTTTTTTTACAGAAACAATTCAAATTGTAACTAAAAAAACTAATGTCCTATGAAGTCTGGATAAAAAAAAAACATTAATTCAGAGAAGTCATGCTAAATTGGTCTCAGAATGAATGTTGCAAATTGTAGACAAATTAATTCCATGATACTTATGAGGTCTAGCCTCATAAGTGGTTTGAAAAAGTAATATTTTCTCTAGAGCAATGTTTCTAGACTATGTAAACAATGAATTAAAATATACAAAATTAAACTTGATCAAAAATACAAAAAATCCTTAGCCTGCCCATGGTACTTATGTACTATATGTTTACAGACATTTTTTGTTGGTGGGAGTCAAACACAGTTTATGGGAACAGGGGAGCATTTCAAAGCTGGTGTTGATTCTAAACATAGCCTTCCAGACCCTAACTTTTAATACAGTTTATGCAATGGAAGTTCTTACATTCTTCAAGGCAGATGCTAACAGACCTATGGGTCTGTCTAAGTAGGAGAAATTGCATGCACAAGGAACCTTATACAATTCAAGATGTGTATGAGGATGATCCTGATATTTATGTGGTGTGAAGGCATGCGATGAAGCTGTCTGCAAGGTTAGAAATATAAGAATGCCATGGTGGACAAAAGAAGCAGTCCTGAAAAAAAAGTATACTTAAAGTTCTTGGCAAATAAGTCAGGCAAATGTCTTAAAAGAATATAGAGAATAATCTAAGAGAGCTATGTTATGTATGAAGGTAGCTAAACAAAAGTTATGGGAAGACTTTGGCAGGAATAAAGAAAAGTAAATACCATGCAAGTAAATATCAAGTAAATATGAGGTATGTGGCAAAAATTTCTGGAGGCTTTTGAAAAAGTTCAGATATGGAGGAAAGAGTAGTGTAAAAGGAGTTAAAGGCAACATCTGGAGTAATCTCTTTGAAATACTGTTAATGAAACAAGCAGTAACAAAACCATTGTAGAAAATATTCAAGTGGAATGTAAACAGGAGTGCATATCAATATTTGAAGTAGAAAAAGCTGTCAAAAACTTGAAATATGGAAAGCAAGCTAGAGTAGATGATATTCAACCAGAAATGCTCAACTACAGAAGCATGAATGTTTTCAGAGGGCCTGATCAGAAGGTCAAATTTGAGATGATTGCAGTAGATCTCTCATAGTTCCCATTTATAAGAAAGGAAATAAAACTGAATGTGAGAATGACAAAGGAAGGTCTCTACTTAGTGTTCAAGGTAAGATTTATGCAAGCATAAATTTTCAAGTTTTGAAAAGAAGCTGGGAAATATTGTTGAAGAGAAAGTGGGAGAAGAAAAAGCTTGATTCAGACCAAATTGGAGGATTTACTAGGTGGTGCGAGTTAAACATCAGATATCTACTCTCCAGCCAAAAGGCTGTGGGTTCGAATCCCGCTGTGGGCATGGATGTTTGTGATTGTCTGTGAAAGTACTAGTGGTGGTGGTCGGCAGTAGTGGCATTGGTGTACATGATGAAGGTAGTTGGAGTGGTGGAGATGGAGAGTTGTAGAGTAGGTGCCTTCCCAAGATGAGTCTTTAGACTCCCTGGAGGAATTAAGTAATAATAATAATAAATTAAATCATAAACATAGCACCAAGACTCATCCCAGATCGCAACTTTTGAAAGTTCTGGTCTTCAAGAATGTTCTCCATAAATTCGTGGTGATCATATGATTTTTGTTTTATCCTCTGTACACTGGGTCAAGTTCCAAAGGAGTGGAAGGAGGGCAAGATTGTCACCTCCCTTATGAAGGGAGGTGACAGAATGCAAGCATCCAATTATAGGCTTATCTGTGTGTCAGGTGTTGTGGTTAAGTTCTTGGAGAAGCTTGTGAGAACTAGGAATTTGGTTGACAACAATGTTATTATCTTTGATGGACATCATGGATTTGCTAAAGGGAGGTCATGTTTTATAATCTAGTTACCACACAATAAGTTGATAGTCAAACTAGAGTAGATGGGATTGGATATTAGACTAGTGCCTTGGAATGGAGACTGGCTATCTGATAGGTATCAATAAGTTCTGTATGGGTGAGCAATATCCAAGAAGAGAAAAGTCACTAGTGGTACCTTTTGGACCATTACTGTTTAACTTGTATGTTAATGATATTGGCGAAGATTTAGATGGACAATTTATGTTTGGTGGGGATATATTGTTGGAGGTGGAGGAAATAAGAAATCTTGGGGTGATGGTGGATAAGGATCTGAAATTTAGGGGACATATTTGCCAAAATTGTGAGGACAACACAAAGATTTCTGGGAATGATGCAGAGGACAATGACTTGTAGAAGCAGGGAGATTCTTGTTCCATTGTATGAGGTTCTGATTAGGCCACACATGGACTACTGTACATAGATTTGGTCACATGGTTAAAGGACGATATATGGGTAAGGATCCAGAGGTGACTGATGAGGGAAGTTTCTGACCTCTGGAATGTCAAATATGAGGAAAGGTTGGGAGGATACAATTTAAGAGTAATGGATTATGAGAAAGAGAGGTGACATGATATGATAGAGATGTAGAAGTTGGTAAGGGATTGTTATAGGATCAGTGTTGAAAGGTGTTTGATAAAATGGTGGGAGATCAGGAGAGAACAAGAGATCATCTCTGGAAGCTGTATAAGGAGTGAGGGGGGGGTGAACAAGAAGTGAGAAGCAGGTTTTTTGCAAGAGAGTTGTGAATGATTGGAATGTCTTGCCTGAGGGTGTGGTGTCTGCAGATAAATTTAATGTATTTAAGGCACAATATGATGAGTTGTGTGAATGACAAAGGGACTAGCTAGATGTGTCTTTCAGTCAATTGGGTAATAATAACAATAGAAGAAGTGAAAAAAGAATAGTGGGAAATATATTATAAGTCATGGTCTGATAGCAGCAAATTAAGAAGAGCCATCATTGTGCAACTTAGTCATTGTGCAGGTTGTTCAGGAAGAATGGTGTGAAGTACTTGTACATGTATGAAGTGAGTTTGATGGGCTAAGAATTGATATATAACAGATGGACTGCACATAGAAGAAAGCATTATTCAACGAGAGAAAGGAATAAAGTGAAAATCAGAGAACTCGAGTTATCGGGGAGGTGGGGAGGGAAAGGTGATGGCAAACAGATGTGCAGAAATCTTGAGGCAAGTGAGGATGATCAAAAACTGCTGAATGTGGTTCATTTGAATGGGATACTAATGCCAGAAGTATCTAGAATAAGGGAAAGAAGTTTTTTACATTGGTTAGTCCTCAAAGTTATAAGCATTAGTGAGATTAGATTGATGGGCAATGATTGTAGAATATAAGGGATACAGTAATTTCAGGAAGGATAGAGAGAACAGGCTGGGAGAGGGTCTGTTTTTGATGATAGCAAAAGAATTCCAGTGAACAAGAATGGGAATTCATCAGCATGCTGTAGGCTGTGCCTTTGAGGTTAACTATCTGGTGGAAGACAGAGGCCATTGAGGCAAAATATATAGCCCATTGGTGCTCTAGGCCAGGAGATGTAAAGGAAGAAGTGGATGGCTTGCATCAGGAAATTAACACAATTGGAATACAAATTAAATTCATATAGCTACTAAGAGATAATGAATTGAAACAACATATAGCATCTCTGTGTTTCAGAGTGCTGGGTCTGATGATAACACATCAAAAGATTTGTCCATAATCAAGCTAGCCATATTGCTTCCAGATGGGAAGAGTAGTTATGCGGTCTTTAACTGAGAGATTTTCAAATTTGGAATTTTCAGTTAAGGAGTATATGCGAAACTAGAACTAACAGAGCAGGCCATTATGGCAAACTTAGGAAGCAGTAACAGGCTATATACCCAAGGGTATGAGGGTAAATCAGATAAGATAGCACATACAAGGTATGGTTATTAAATAACGAGACAAGGTGTGCTGTGAATTATGTATTTGTAGCAGCAGGATACTCTTGCGCTGTGAATGACCTTGAAGGTTCTAGAAGCCGTTGAGATAAGCATTATTCGCTGTCACTCATAGTTAGTCTGTAGGCAGTTATAAAAGAAACAAGTATGAAGTCGCTTTGCCAGAATCAAATTTGCACTGACATCATGGAACGGCTGACAGCGAGGTCGGACTTGCAAGAGAAGATCATCACATGTAATGAGACATGGATTTTCCAGTATAATCTAAAAACCGAGACAATCGATGCACTGGAAAACTCCCATGTCGCCAAGAATGAGAAAATCAAAACTGCAGAAATATTACCTTGAGGTTCTGGCCAAGCTGAGAGAACAAGTGAGGAAGAAGAGACCCGATCTGTAGAAGAACAACTCTTGGATTCTCCATTAAGACAATGCTCCAGCCCACAGTGCACTGTCTGTAAAGCAGTATCTGGCTGATAAGAAGATCCCAGTGTTGGACCATCCACCTTACTCGCCAGACTTAGCTCGATGCAACTTTTACCTTTTTTCAAAGTTGAAATCCGCGTTGAAAGGCACCAATTTTCAGTCAGTGGATGAGGTAAGGAGAAAACAGCAGCACTATTGAAGCAGATAACACCTGATGACTTGCAGTACTGCTTCCAACAATGCAAAATTTGTATGCAATGGTGTACAGATAGAGGAGGGGAGTAATAACAATTAAGTTGTACAATTATAATAATAAACCACATTTTTGGAGCCAGTCTCATTATTTAATAGCCAAAACTCATAAATGTTAAGAGCAGCATTCTTAAGAGGCTGAAAAAAAAAATGGTGTTGGTATATACAGAGGGTGATCAGCAGACTCAAGCAGCGCAGAACATTAGCAAAAAGAGTAACCAGCATGGTAAGGAAGGTAAAATGAAATTATGACAGAAAAGTATTAGTCAAATTTCAAAGGAAATTGCAGACTTTGTCCAGACTATGGAAGAATAAATTTAATGAATGCACATGGGAGGAAAGTGATAAAGGAAGTAGTAGTTGAGTTACTGAGTAATTAGTACTGAGGTTGCATCATCCAGGTAGAGATATTGCTCTAATAGATGTGACAGGGTCTGGTATAAGAACAAAGGTAGATGAAATGAAAATGCTTAGGATATTGCAGGATATCTTGATGCCATTACAATCACGGAATTCAATGGGATATATTGGCTCACATTATAAGAATGTCCAAGGGAGTTGACAGTGCTTCCAATTAGATTGCTTAATTTGTCTCAGCTGTAGTAAGGTCCCAAGACAGTGGGAAAAGGTAAAAATAGTTTCATTGCATAAAGAAAGTTCAAAGAGAGAGGTAGCAGATTTTAATGTAAGATTATACTTTGGAATGAAATTATGATAAGCTATGCATTACATAGATTAAACTGGACTAAAGGAAACTAATGAGTATAAGGATTTATGGGTGGTGGCAGACAGGGAGTTAAGGTTCAAGGACAAAAGAGCACAAAGGATTACTTGGATGTTGAAGAACACACACAAGTTGAGATATGGATTCTCTCTCACACACACTATATCACCACATCTAGATTACTGTGCACAGATTTCATTACCTGGGTTTCTTGGTGTGAAGAGGATTCAGAAGTGGACATCCAAATTGGTGACAGGTCTGTGGAATTGCTCTTTATTAGGACAGGTTAAACAGTTTTGTGAATATTACAAAAATTGGTTGTTAAGAGAACATTAGTTACTAAAGGGGTTTCTACAGGATTTATTCTTTAGATCTTTTTCACTACATGACAAGAACATAGAAAACTGATTGCACTGGAAAATGTATGAGTGTAGTTAATAAGGATGTGATGGCTAGATTTCTTTTTCTTAGAGAGTGGCAAATGAGTGGAATGGATAAGAGGAAACTAATTAAAAAATATTTTAAAAAAAATATTTAAAAAAAATATTTTTTTTAATATTTTTTTTAAAGAGTTGGCTTATGTAGTTATTAAGGATAAAAAAAAAAGTTGTTACTTGTATATACTGTGTACACACACACACACACACACACACACACACACACACTGGGGTTTTCAATTTAATTTATTTTATGACATTTTGAAGCAAGCAGAAGGGTATGTAGCATATATTATCAAAGTGCAATGTCACAAGTTTGATTAAGTGTAAGTGTAGCTTGTGTGTATTTACAGCCCTACAGACATCAAAATGGAATTCCACCTCAGCCCACACTTGGGTAAGCATATATCCATAGAAATTGCTTCTATGGTTGTTGTTATTCTGTGGTGCAAGTGGGGAAGGGACTAGATGTTTTCTTGATACACAATGACTTTTATATATCCCCAAAAGAAGAAATCCATTGGAATCAAATCAGGACTGCATGGTAGACAAGCAATAGGACCTCATCTGCCTGAGAATCCACACATGGACTACTGTGCACAGATTTGGTCACCTGGTTTTCAAAAGGATGAAGAGATGTTGCACAGGATCCAGAGGTGACTGACTAAGGTAGTTTCTGATCTCTGGAATGTCAAATATGAGGAAAGGTTGAAGAGAGATGTAATTTCCAGAGTCTAGGGGATAGGAGGAAGAAGGGGAGATATGACAGAGACATATAAGTTAGTAAGGGGTTGTTACAGGATCAGTGTTGGAGAGGTTCCACTGTAAGCAGTGGGAGATAAGGGGAGAACCAGAGGTCATCCCTGGAAGCTGTATAAGGAGGGTGTGACCAGGCGAGTGATAAGCAGGTTTTTTGCATGCAGAGTTGTGAATGATTGGAATGCCTTGCAGAATGTGATGTCTGCAGAGAATTTGAGTGAGTGCGTTTAAGGTGCAGTATGATGAGCTGTGTGTATGATAAAAGGACATCCTAGATGAGTCTTTGACTCTATGGGTTCTTTGGGTAATAATAATAATGATAATAAATGTAGTGGACACATGTTTCATTTGCAAATCTTCTGTTAAAATTCACTGGCACAAACTTTGTGTCAATGTTGGTTCATTGATTTTATGATGACAAATTTGTCATAAAAATATTTATGATGACAAATTTGTCTCTTCAGAAACTTGCTCAATGGCCTTTTGACGATCTTCATTGATTGCCTGGCAAACCCTTTAGTTGTTTTCATCATTTCTGCTTGTCGAACATCAGCAAGATCTTGGTTGGTCTTTTACTGACATGTCTCCATTTTTGAAATGGGAAAACCACTTCTAGACCTGCGTTGTCATTAAATGCTTGCCAAAGCATAAGAATTCTAAAAATTTCATGCACACTCTCTGTTCCTTGTGATCAACCATCACAAAAATTGCCAAACTTGCTTGTAAACACTAACAAAAAAGCAGCCACAACAATGAACCAGTTCACACAGGAGGATAGCACTATCCAGAACAGCACAGAAATCTGCACATTCACAATGCCTAGTGGCATAATCCATAACTAGAAAATGCACATGTGCCAAGTTCAGATTCCGCTTATTTTTGGGCACCCCTCGTAAGCTGAATGAATTGGCATGGGAGTGGAGATACCAGTTCATAACATTGAACTGGAGATACCAGTTCAATGTTATGAAATGCAAGGTTTTAAAATTTAGAAAACAAAGATGGGATGTACAATTTACTCTTGGTGGGGATATATTGTTGGAGGAGGAGGAAATAAGAGATCTTGAGGTGATGATGGATAAGGATCTGAAATTTAGAGAACATATTGCGAAAATTGTGAGGACACTGATTTTGAGAAGTAAAGTTGTTGGAGAGGGTACAGAGGTGATTGACCAAAATAGTTTCTGATCTCAAAAATATTGAATATGAAGAAAGGTTGAGACAATGCAATTTACAGAGTCTTGAACCTTTATTGACGTCTCATCAGTGGGAGCCAGACTAAGCAGAGAAACCAAGGTTGAAGTAGTGCAGACATAGTGGTTTTCTACTATACATGCCTGAAAGGGGGGGGGGTGTACTTTGCATTATGGGATGCATACTAAGGCATGCGATATGAAGTCATTAGCCTCTATATACAAGTAACTCTTGATTTCCTCTTGATCCCAGGTCATCCCATTCCTTTCTACACATACTCTCACCTCTTCTTGGAGCATCCCCTTTCTCACACTGTGTACCCCTGTCAACCCTGAGCCTCCCCGTTTCGCTGTTCCTCTTGCACACCCATTCTCTCATTTTCTATACTCATACCTTCGAAAGAGGAGAATGGTGTGAAAGATAGGCGAAAAAATGTTAAAAAAATCAGTAAAAAAGAAAACGAGTGATCTGAAAACCGTAACAGATGTTAAAAAGGACAAAAGGGAGGCAAGAGTGGCGGAAGGAAATGAAATTGAGAGAACAAATGAAACCGGAAATGGCATAACGCAAGAATCGAAAGTGGAAAAAATCAAAAGAATGAATCATAATGAAAATTGGATGCAAGTTGGACAGAAAGTACAGAAACACAGAAGGATGAATGAGAGTGAAAGTGAGAAGAGGGGTTGAGAGTTAGAAAATTAGAAAAACTGAATGATAGAGAGAACGTGATGCGAGATTTGAAAGTTGAATTGGATTGGATGATGAAGCAAGAGATGAAATGAATGCGGAATGAAATTAAGAAAATTCGAGTAAAAACTATTAAAACAAATCATGATGGCATAAAAGAGTTAATGAAAGATGAGCGAGTGGCGTTGTATGGTGACTCCATTATTAAAGGTGTGCTGGATGATAGAATGCACAAGGTATATTTTCCAGGTGGTAAAATTAGTAGAGTGATTGAGTCATTGGATATGAGGAGGGAGCGAGCAAAGGAGTTGATGGTTTGGATAGGTACGAATGATTTGATAGAGGACAAAAAGCATGTCAGAATGGACATCAGGAAGCTGCTTAGAAGGATAAAAGAGAGTAGTGTGACAGGAGGGGTAGTGAGCGTGTTGTCTAGGTATGACTGTGGTGATATGAAGCAGAGAGCAAGGATTATGAATGATATGCTGGCTGAAATGTGTGAGGAGACGGGAGTACAGTTTGCTAATGTGTGGAATGAGTTTGAAGAACGAAGTAAACTGTATGAGAGTGATGGACTGCATTTGATTGGGTATAGTGCGAGTCGCTTGGAGAGACTGCTGCTGGAAGGTAGAGAAGTGAGTAGAGAGAACGAATCAGATCAAGTGGGAAGTGATGTGGAAGAGCAGGAGAGTAAGACAGGAGAGATTGAAGAGGTGGTTATGAATGGGGAAGTGAGTGTTATGAGTATAGAAAATGAGAGAATAGGTGTGCAAGAGGAACAGAAAAATGAGGAGGCTCAGGGTGGACAGTAATAAAGAGCGTGAGAAAGGTGGATGCTCCAAGAAGATGTGAGAGCATGTGTAGATAAGAAAGGAAAGGAATGGGATGACCTGGGATCAAGAGGAAAAGTTGGAATTGAAGGGTTCTAAAATGAATAAGCAGAAAGGGAAATGGCTCCAGTAAAGCATGGAGAGATCACATTGAATGAGTGGTATCAGTGGAACTAGCTGTAGATCCAGGAATGAGCTGTTGTGTTTGTATACAAATGCTAGAAGTATAAGAAACAAGGCAGATGAAATAGTTGGACTAATTGTGTCTGTTCACCCAAAGACTGTTGGAATAAGTGAGACATGGTTGGAAGAGGAAGACATTCTGACAGGAATAGAGATGCAAGGGTATGATGTGTTTTGTGAGGATAGAAGAGGTAAAAAGGGAAGGGAAGTGCTATTGATGATAGAGAAAGAGTTATGTCCATACAAAGTAGAGATGCAAGCGGGAAATAGTGCAAGTGGTTTTGAGGCAGTGTGGTGTGAGATAGAGGTGAATGAAATCAAATACTTGGTTGGATATTGTTATAGACCAGGTAATGTTGATGGAAGTGATAATGAAATGTATAATTAAATTAGCCAAGCAAATAAGTAAAGGGTGATCATAATGGGCAATTTTAATTATGGCAATACAGACTGGAATGATGAAATAGCAACTGTTGAGTTTCTCGAGTTTTTGAGGGATAACTACCCTAGACAGTATGTAACAGAAGGCACACGAGGATTGAAGGTCTTGGATTTGGTCATCTCATCAGAGGATGTAATTATAAATGAGGTGTCAAATCATCCACCAATTGGTGACAGTGACCATGAGGTGATTACCTGGGTGGTTGCCAGCAGTGTGAGGACCTCTGTGAGAAAAGGGTATATGTGGAACTACAAGAGGGGGGGGGGAATATGAAGACCTCAGGAGACAGCTTGCGGGTGTAGCATGGAATGAGGAGTTAGCTGGAAAAGAGATCAATGCAGCTTATGGGATTTTCAAAAACTATCTAGTAGATGCAATGTCTAAATGTATTCCAAGAGTGAGAAAGTTAATAAAGGTAGGTGTGAGATGAATGAATAAAGAGATTAAGCATGCGATACAGAGAAAAAGGGCATTGTGGAGGCAGCATAAGAGAAGTGGATATAACCAATTCCATGAGGTCTACAAAGACCAGGCAAGGAGGGTGACTTGGTTTGTGAGGGTAGCTAAAGAGAGGTATGAACAGCAGTTAGCTAATGAAGCCAAAAAGAATCCTAAGGAGTTCTTTTGATATGTAGCCAGCAAAAGAATGTTTATGGAAGGATGATACTGACTGGAGAAAATGGTATAAAGATGTTGCAGAATGTGTGGTGGAGATACTTAATGAGCAGTTCATAAAGGTCTTTAAATCTTGTGAATATGACTTCATGGAGAAACTGACAGCAGTTGATGATGGGGAGGAGAGACTGATTGTAAGTGAGCAAAGTGAGCAAGACGTGGTTGGGGAATTGAGTAAACTAGATATTAATAAGGCTGTGAGACTTGATAATATATCACCACGTATTCTGAAGGAATGTGCCAGGGAGTTGACACCTGCCTTGACATATTTTTTTAATACGAATCTTGCACTCGGTCAAGTTCCTAAGGAGTGGAAGGAATACAAGATTGTGCCACTTCATTAAGGAGGTGATCGAACTCAAGCATCAAACTATAGCCCTATCTGTGTGTCAGGTGTTGTGGTTAAGTTTTTGGAGAAGCTTGTGAGAACTAGGATCCATAATTGGGTTGACAACAATGGTATTATCTTTGATGGACAGCATGGATTTGCTAAAGGGAGGTCATATTTTATTAATCTACTTACTTATTAGAATAAAATGACTGCTTCCTTGGACAGAGGAGAAGGATACACAGTAATATACTTGGATTTCACAAAGGCTTTTGATAGAGTATCTCGTGATAAGTTGACAGTCAAACTAGAGCAGATGGGGTTGGATATCAGATTAGTGCATTGGATTGGAGACTGGCTATCTGATAGGTATCAACAAGTTGTGTATGGGGGAGCGATATCCAGGAAAAGGAAAGTCACTAGTGATGTGTCTCAGGGGTCTGTTTTAGGGCCATTACTATTTAACTTGTATATTAATATATCGGCAAAGATTTGGATGGAGATATTTGTTTGCAGATGATGCAAAGTTGGGACAAACCATAAAGAGTAGTGAGGATGTTGTGGCCTTGCAAGAAGACTTGAATAAATTGAGTGATTGGGCAAGCAAATGGGGATATGACTTCAATGTTGCAAAATGTAAGGTTTTAAAATTTGGAAAAGAAAGATGGGATGCAGAATTTATGCTTGGTGAGAATATATTGTTGCAGGTGGAGGTAATAAAGGATCTGGGGGTGATAGTGGATAAGGATCTGAAATTTAAGGGACACATAGCCAAAATTGTGAAGACAACCCAAGGGTTTCTGGGAATGATGCGGAGGACACTGACGTGTAGAAGTAGGGAGATTCTTGTTCTGTTGTATAAGGCTTTGATTAGGCTGCACATGGACTATTGTGCCCAGATTTGGATTGGGACTGGCTATCTGATAGGTATCAACAAGTTGTGTATGGGGGAGCGATATCCAGGAAAAGGAAATCACCTGGTTTTGAGAAGGATGAAGAGATGTTGAAAAGGGTCCAAAGGCGACTGACTAAGATGGTTTCTGACCTCTGCAATGTCGAGTATGAGGAAAGATTGAGAAGATGTAATTTGCAGAGTCTGGTGGACAGGAGGAAGAGGGGGAGATATGATAGAGACCTACAAGTTGGTAAGGGGTTGTTATAGGATCAATGCTGGAGAAGTTCTACATAAAATAGTGGGAGATAGGGGAGAACCAGAAGTCATCCCTGGAAACTGTATGAAGAGGGTGTGAGTAGGAGAGTGAGAGGCAGGTTTTTTTTGTGCAGAGTTGTGAATGATTGGAATGCCTTGCCTGAGAGTATGGTGTCTGCAAGGAGTTTGAATGTGTTTAAGACACGGTAAGATGAGCTGTGTGTGATAAAAGGACTTCTCAGATGAGTCTTTGACTCCACTAGGTCTTGGGGTGATCATGATAATAATTCAGAAGTGAATATATATGTCCTGTGCAAAGCATTGTTTTGCTTCCTTGGGAAAAGGATTAAAACCAAGTATAAAATTTATTGGTATCTTTAATGTATAATAAACCCAAGGTAAAAAAAAAACTTTCTAGAGCTGTGTAAATGTCAAAAAGGACCTTCTAGATGAGTCTGTAACTCCATGGGTTCTTAGGATAACAATAATAATAAATAGAAGTTTTCAGGATCAAATTTTCACTTTACAACAAATAGTTGAGAAATCATGGGAATATGACAAGGATTGTTACTTAATAAGGTGACAGCAGCATCAGACGTAGGAGATGGATGGACAAGTTTTGCAGATTTGGAAAAGGCATACATCAAGTTGCCCAGGAAACTCTTTTCAAAAACACTACAGCTATATTGGGTATTTATAACATTCAGGACAATGCATAATATATGTTTAAGCTAGCAATTAGAACTGAATGGCATACAAGAAAATAGTTTAATGTAAAATCAGGTGTAACACAAGGATGCCCATTATCAAAGATAATGGGATTAAACCTGATATTAAAATTGGAGATTTCAAAGTTTGCTCTTTTATGCAGATGATGATGTATTCCTAAACACATTCAGTGCAAATCTTCAGGATCCTCTGACTAAATTGAATAACAGCTGTAACAAATTTGGCATGAAAATCAGTAATAAAAACACTAAGACTATGAAAATAGTTTGGGAACATAGAAAACTTTGGCTGCATTCTGCATGGCGAGCGTATAGATCAAGTAAAATATTTGAGCTATTTAGGCATAGTTTTTAGTGAAGATAGCAAATCAAATTTGGAAATAGGAAACAGAATATGTGGTATGGTGCAGAGTCAGTGAAATAAATTTATACATAATAAGAGAGAAATTAAACAACAACCAGAAAAACTAGCTATACACAAGACAGTGTTCAAACCAGCTTTAAATTATGTACATGGTTGGGTTAGAAACAAAGCACTTAATCAAAGATTAGAAACCACTGATATAAGTGTTCTTAGAAGTATTAAGGAAGAAGTATTAGAAGAGAAGTAGTAATTAGTATACACACGATTAATTCATAACAAATGTCCACTAATTAGTTCATATCTATAATTTAAATTTTCAAAAATATGTCTTACCACTAAATCGATCTTGACATTTACATATGTAATCTTGTGGCCCTGATTCTGTTCCAACTTCCTCACAAATTCCATTATTGTGACATGGGTTTTTCTCACAAGGAGCTCTTCCTCCACAGTCAACAACATTAGATGCATCCACCACTGAATTTACCAGATCAACTTTGACATCATTCACTTCAACCTTAAAATTAAAAAATAAATACATAAATAAATAAATACATACACACACACACACACATATATATATATATATATATATATATATACACACACACAGGAAGTAATAATAGATTCCAAGTATTTAAGCTAACTTCTATTAATAACATGCAAAAGAAACATGCATTATTATGGATATATTATTATTATTACACCCTCCATTGAGTCAAGAGACTCATCGTGGGAGGTTCATTTAACTGACAATATATTTATCATATAGAATCTTAAAAATCTTTAACACCCCTTGCATTAACAACACATTCTGGTAATGTGTTCCATTCACTGAAATTCTCCATGCAAAAAACTTATTCCTCACACCTCTGTTCACTACACTTTTACATAACTTCCAGGAATGACCTGTGGTTCTTCTCCTCTCACCTTCTACTCTTTTTATAATCCCCTCTGGATTAATCTGATAAAATCCTCTCACTAACCCAAACGTCCCCATATTAAATCGTATAAAAACATTACTTATGTTTATGATTTATTCTTATGATATATTATATACTATATGATATTATATATTACATCATGATAATATATAATGAAATATTTTACATCTTATAAGAAATGATGTAAAATGGAATTTGCAGTCTTACAATTCAGTTTTTTTTCTTTTGTGGCATCCACCAATGAATGATAAAAAACCTATAGTGCATTTTTACCATGGGTAAGCTAACTTTTTTTGTTCTTTTTATATTTTTTTACGTAATCCAAAAACCCTACTCTAGAGACCAAGCATGGAATGTTTTCAAGCCACTTCAGTCCTCCAATAATCAAAGTGGTTATTTTACAGCTGGTGATGAAATTTATCTCTCACTAAAAGGCATTCACGAATATCCATTCATGTAGTGGGATTTTTGAACTGAACATCTATTGGCTGGAGAATAGAGACCTCTACTCAGCCAACCATATTGCTAACTAGAAGTTGCTATTAGAAGCTATTATAATTCAAACATGGATATATGTACTTCTATTTTTTTTTGTCAAGGAGAATTGAAGCAATGAATCACAGATACGAGTATTACACAATTAAGAAAATTTTCAATGCTAATTAGAATAGAAAGTGATTTAATATGATAGCATTTCTTTGTTTAAGTAATATTATTTCTTGAGTATCTCCATGGAGTCAAAGACTCATCATTATTTCAAGCCATTTCAGTCCTCCAATAATCAAAGTGGTTATTTTACAGCTGTGATGAAATTTATCTCCCACTAAAAGGCATTCACAAATATCCATTTATGTAGTGGAATTTTTGAACTGAAGATCTATTTGCTGGAGAGTGGAGACCTCTACTTATCCAATCATATCGGAGTTGCCTGTAATAATACCCACTCAAACCATTATTCACACAATACCTATTACACCTCTCCTCAAACTCATTCATAATTATCTCTGAGCAAAGTATTCATCATGCTCCAAGTATTCCCCCAACATTCTTGCTGACCCCTTGTTCTCTTCCTTCCTGCATATACTGAATAGTCTTTTTTGGTGTCAATCCTATAAAATCCCTTTAATAACTTATATGCTTCTGCCATGTCTCCTCTTATTTGTCCATCAGTCAGAAATTGAATCCCACAGACCATCAATCTATTCTCACAGAGAGCATTCCATAGACCTACCACAATCTTAGTCACTCACTCACTTCTGGATCTTCTTCACTATTTCTTCATCCCCCATAAAATCCAGATGACCAGATCTGCATGCAGCAGTCTGGATGTGACCTTATTAAACAGGAATAATAACCTCTTTATTCCTATTTATAAGTATGTTCTTCAACATCCAAGTAATCTAACATGCTGTTTTAGTCACCTTTACTGTATCTTTTCTAAACTTCAACTTCCTCCCACAATTATCCTCAAATTCCTGTACTCAATTTCCTGAAGTTCATTCCCATCAATATATACATAGGTTATGAGCTCTTCATCCCACAGCGTATGAGCTTACACTAAACTACACTGAACTGATAGCCATTTCCCTTTGCCCATACTGCCATTCATTATTATTATTATTACATGACACCTCCAGGGAGTCCAAAGAACTCATTGAGGGAGGGCACCTACTCTACAACTCTGTCTCCACTGCCACAAACTACTATCATCATCATCTACACCAGTGTTTCTCAACCTGTGGTCCGCGACGATGGGACAGGTGGTCTGCAGGCAGACTTAAATTAATTAAATAAATATATTTTTAAAAATTATCTAAGAAAGTAAAAATTACTGAAATCAAATGGAGACAAAAAACAAACAAACAAATATCATCAGAATGTTCAAAGGCGGAAGCAATAAAACTATATTGTTGTTCACTTCACCCTTTTAATTATTTGTCATTTGGAATAAAAGAGGGGTGAAGTGAACAATAGTATAGTTTTATTGCTTCTGCCTTCCCTTGCTGTTTTGTCAGATTTGAAGTGAACATGTGTTATCCACATTTCAACCAATGGCTTGTTCTTTATTGATTTTTATTATTGAAGGTTTCCCTCCTTTCAACCAAGGCTCAGTATATCTTCAGAAGTGCTAAGTGATACTTGGACAAAGTGTGTCATGTGTTAACCCCAGTATTTATATATTTTTCGGAAACATTTTTTAATAATGGAAAAGTGGCTTAGAACCAGGACTTTCAAAAGAAGGGCAAATGAAACAGGTGATGCTAACCCTAATTGTGATACATGTGTTGTAACGGCGAGTAAATCTGATACTATTAAAGAAGAAGAAACAAGCAGTTCAAAGCAAAAATACAGTAGGAGATGTAACAGTTCACATTTGGAATTCAGATTTACTTGGTGTGGAGATGAAAGTGAACAGAAACCTCAATGTGTTTTGTGTTATGAAGTGTCGTCGAACGAGCGCATGAAACCTGCAAAACCCCGACGACATTCAGAAACTAAACATTGTGATGTGAAAAATAAGCCAATTGAATTTTTTCAGCGATACTTAGGGACATTAAATCATGGGAAAGATATAGTTTCGGCCATGGGTTCCATTAATAGCAAGGCACTGGAAGCATCCTATTTCTTAAGTTTGCGCATAGTGAAAACAGGAAAACCTCATTCTATCGGGGAAAATTTGCTACTTCGAGCTATAAAAGACGTGGTAAAAAACGATGTCTGGCAACAAGTTATTAAAAGATGTTGATTTCATTCCTCTTTCAAATGACACTGTCGGTCACAGAATTAATGATATTGCAGGTGATGTAGAATCTCAATTAATCGAGAGTTAAGAAGAGCTCTTATTATGATGTTACAAGTGATGTGCAGTTAATATGCTATGTAAGATATGCGCGCGATAACAACATTCATGATGATATTCTGTTTTGTAGAACTTTGCCATCTTGAACAACTGGAGAAGAAATATTTCACATTCTCAATAATTACATAATACACAAAGGGATCCATTGGGGAAAATGTACAGGCTTCTGTTCGGATGAGACTTACAGGCAGGCATAGTGGGGTGGTTTCTATGGTCAAGGAAGCAGCTCCGGATATGAATTGGGTACACTGTTTCATACATAGGGAAGTGTTAGCCTCCAAAAGAATGCCACCAGAATTTAAAACTGTGCTATATGAAGCTGTAAAGATAGTTAATTTTATTAAAACTCGACTGTTAAATAACAGGTTATTTTCAGCACTCTGTGATGAAATGGGCAGTGAATATATACAAACTTTCGCTTCATTCTGCAATTCGCTGGCTTTCCAGGGGCAAAGTACTAACAAGGTTATTTCAATTAAGGCACAAAGTTTTATTATTTGTAAATGAATTCTGATTCTGATTTTACATCACTCCTTGTTGACGAAGCATGGTTATCAACATTATCCTATCTTTCAGACATTTTTTTGAAATTAAATGAACTAAATCTCTCCCTTCAGGGAAATTCTTTAACTGTTTTTGATGCTTACAACAAAATAAAGGCATTCGAGAAGAAACTCATTTAATGGATTGAATATGTAAAAGACAGACACCTTTGCACCTTTTCCAACATTGAATACTTTTTAGTGAAAAATGATATTTTTGTTGATTCCGAGTTTCTGGAAAGGGTTTGTGACCACGTCAAAAATCTGAAAAGGAATTTTGAAACATTTTCTGAATAACTTTTATAAGAAATTTCTGTGAGTTCGCGACCCATTGCAGGCTTGCAGTCATGAGAACGACCTTTTGTTATCGAAAAAAGAACAGTTAATTGAGCTTTCAAGTGACAGTGAACTTAAAATGCAATTCCGTGATCTTGGTTTGGCTCGATTTTGGATCTCGCCTTCAGTGAGAAGTGAATTTCCCGAATTATCTGAAGAAGCATTGAAAATCGTCACAGTTCTGTACAACCTATCTTTGTGAGAAAGTATTTTCATCGCTCCTTCAAATAAAAACAAAATACTGAAATCATCTTTGTGTGTGTGTGTGTGTGTGCCGATCTTCAATTGAATTTGACCAATACTGAGCCAGCAACTCTGCAAGGGCCGAGAAGCTCAACCATCTCATTAAAAGTAAGTAGTAACATAATTATATCATATTATTTATTTGTTTAATAAAAATTAAAACTTTGTTCAATGATGATTTGGCTAGCTGGTGAACGGACGGGCTATCGGAGAGCTCCTGAGAGATTTGTGTTTTTTGTTGATTTATTGGCGTTT
Source organism: Typopeltis vanoorti (assembly GCF_054136105.1). Lineage (NCBI taxonomy): Eukaryota > Metazoa > Arthropoda > Arachnida > Uropygi > Thelyphonidae > Typopeltis > Typopeltis vanoorti. The sequence continues at coordinate 125,803,461 of NC_143550.1, forward strand.
TGGATTCAATTTAATGGACTTAAGCGTGTAATTTTGGTATATTATTGGAGCTTTATTAGCGTGGTTAGTGTACTAAAGTGTTTTATAACAATGTTATAAAACACTTTAGTGTTTTATAACATTGTTATAAAACACTAAATATTAAATACTAAATACTAAATGCTATACTTCCCGACATGTTATAAAACATGTCGGCGACTTCCCGACATGTTTTATAACATGTCGGGAAGTCGCCGCTAGATGAATTCGTAATGTGTAGTGTTCGTGCAAGCTCCAGATAAGATAAGTATCATTTTCAGTTATCGATACAAATTACTTAATATTGTGTAGTTTTGTTTTGTTTGCCTTGCGTATTTTAGTGCGTCTATTTTTGGTGTGTTATAACGTATAATTTGACAAAACACGTTGCAAATAAGTAATTTGCATTTTCCATTACTGGCCGCCATTTTCCATCTATGCGAAGGAAAATGGCGGCCAGTAATGAAGGTTCGCCATCGTTATCAAAGAACGGTAGCATAAAAGAAATGAGTCAGTGTACTAGCTGTGAAATGTATGCTTTGCGGAGTGCGGTCGGAGTATAGTTAGATGATAATAAAGGATTGAATGTGTGTAGAAAATGTAGGGAGAATGAGGAATTGAAGTGTATTTCGGATCGTAAGTGTGATATTTTTGTCAACCTTCAGAATGAAGGAAATAGGGATATGACAAGAAACGGCAAGGTTGTACATGAAAATTGTGAGAGTGTGAATGTAGAAAGTGTGAATGATAGTATAAATGGTTTCTCAGAGAACAAAAATGATGAGATATATGCATTGAGTGAGATCGCGTTGTTGAATAGTGCGATAGAAAGAGCAAAACAGCAGCTAGAGTGCATGAACAAAAGTAGACTGAATGAACCAACCAATAATAAAAGGTATGACAGGAAAAATAGACGTATGAATGTGAAATGAACAAATGAAGGATAGAGTGCTGTATGGAGACTCGTTAGTACGAGGTGTGTTAGTAGAGGATTTGACAAAATCGTACCAACCTGGTGTGCCCATAAAGGACGTAACTGCGTCTATTAGAGAGCAAAAGGAAAGGGTGAAAGAAATGATTGTTGTGGCAGGTACGAATGATTTGAAAGGAGATAAAATGGAAATGATAGAAGACCTGAATGAATTGTTTGAGGTAGCAAAAGAAAAGAGTGAGAGAGTTAGAAAGATTAGTCTTTTGCCACGGTATGACAGTGAAATGTTTAAAAGGAGGGCTATAATTGCGAATTACTTTATGCGTGGGTTATGTATGACGAGTGGTGTGGAATTTGTGGATGTTCGTGGAGTGAGTTTGATGGGCGAAAGGATCTATATAAGATGGATGGCTTGCATTTGAATGGTTACGGTGTAAGAAGACTTGAGAAAGTGTTGCTGAATGTAGTGGATGTGCAAATTCAGAGAAACTAGATTTGTTAGGGGGGGGGGGGTAGAGATACAGTCCTCATGGAGGCAGTTGAATCGTAAGAATGAATATAATATGCCAGAACAAATAAGGACAACAAATCTGAGTGGGATAGTTAATATAAGGCATCAAGGTAGGGTTGTGCTAATGGGGGTCTTAAATTCATGTACACTAATACTAGGAGTATTAGGAACAACAACAACAACAACAAAACTCTTCCTTCTTGTTCCTAATACTCCTAGTATTAGGAACAAGAAGGAAGAGTTATTAGGAACAACAACAACAAAAACTCTTCCTTCTTGTTCCTAATACTAGGAGTATTAGGAACAAGAAGGAAGAGTTTTTGGCCATGGTTGGCACTTCCAGACCACAGGTTATAGGTATTAGTGAAACATGGCTGACTGTAGATAATATAACTTGTGGGATTGAATGTGATGGGTATAGTGTGTTCAGGAATGACAGAGAGAATAAAATGGGGGGAGGAGTATTTTTGATGATAGCTGATGAGCTCCAGCCAAGGAGAATAGAAGTTGAATTGCAGGATAGAGAAAAGAGCACATTTGAGGCCATTTGGTGTGAGATTGTGGCTAGCAGAACTAAATATACAATTGGGTGCTGCTATAGACCAGGTGATGGAAAAGATGGTGGTGACAGTATGCACAAGCAAATAGAAGAAATGGGTGGAAGGAGGGTGATTATTATGGGAGATTTCAACTATGGTCGCATTGATTGGAGTGAGGAGAGGACACACGGGAAGAAGGAACTGGATTTTATGCGGTTATTAAGGGATAACTATCTGCGACAGCATGTAATGGAAAATACTAGGGGTCAGAGAGTGCTTGACCTAGTAATTACATCTGAGGATTTGGCTGTAACAAATATGACCACATTGCCACCAATCGGTGAGAGTGATCATAGGGTCTTAACTTGGGAGGTAGCTAAAGGTGTAGAATTTTCAATTAATACAGGGTACAACTGGATAGGGGTAATGGGTTTACAGTGGATAAACTGGATAGGGGTAATGGGTTTACAGTGATACTACTGGACCTTGCCAAGGCCTTTGATAGGATACCACATGGAACCCTAATCAGTAAACTGGAGCAGATGGGTATAGATATAGGGTTGGTGAGGTGGATAAGAGGGTGGTTGAAGGAGAGATATCAAAGAGTGGTTTATTCAGGAGTGGAGTCTAAAAGACGTCTTGTGACTAGTGGAGTGCCACAGGGCTCTGTTCTTGGACCACTGCTTTTCAATTTGTTCATCAATGATATTGGAAAGGATCTGAGAGGAAGTGTTCACTTGTTTGCTGATGATGCAAAGTTGGGTAGAGCAATTGTGAGTGCACAAGATGTCAAAATTTTACAGGATGATTTGGATAGTTTGGAGGACTGGGCTAGGAAAAATGGATGTCAATTTAATGTGGCAAAGTGTAAGGTTATGCACTTTGGGGTGAAAAGAATAGCAGCAGTATATCGCATTGGTGGAATCATACTCCAGGAGATTGATGAGGCCAGGGATTTGGGAGTGTTGGTGGATAGGGAGTTGAAGTTTAGGGGGCACATTGCAAAAGTAACTAAAACAGCTCACCAAATCACTTGGCTTCTGAAAAATACTTTAACATGCAGAGACGAACAAGTTGTTGTTCCTCTGTATCGAGCCTTGATATGACCCCATCTGGACTTCTGCGCCCAGCTATGGGCACCAGGGTTTCTTCGTGATGGGGATGAAGTGGAGAGGGTCCAGAGACGAGTGACCAAGATGATAGCAGGTCTGTGGAATGAACCTTATGAGAATAGGTTGAAGATTTGTGGGTTGCAGAAATTGGACGATAGGCGAAGGAGGGGTGATATGATTGAGACATTCAAATTACTGAAGGGTTTTTATAAGATTGATCCAGAAGATATTTTTGAAAATATGACTGGTGGTGGGAAGACTAGGGGCCATGCATGGAAGCTGGGCAAGAGCGTGGTTGACAAGGGTGTTAGAGCTAGGTTCTTTACTTGGAGAGTGGTAAATGAGTGGAATAAGCTTCCAGAGTCTGTTGTGGGTGCTACGACCGTGAATGAGTTCAAGGCAAGGTATGATAGATACTGTGTGAATGTTGAATAGTTGTTCTTGACATGATGTTAGGGTCTCCCTCGATGAGTCTGTCGACTCCTTGGAGTTTCCCGGAACAATAATAATAATAATAATAAAATAATAATGATACACTTTTAATCATTTACTTCCAATTTAATTAATTGTTTCCATATGTATTCAAAACATGCTTTTAGATTTATTATGTTATAAATGGCATAGGTTTTCTGAAATGTTTGCAATTCCTACTTAGGTTTTTAAAAAAAATTACGAAAAGTCAAAATGACGTATAGGGAAATGAATTAAAAACACTGTTTATTTTTGAAGTAAAACTTTAATTCCAACATTCTAAAATGTTATTTTTCTTGCTTTTCTGTTCGCAAAATCGATGACATTGTCTAAGTCTATTTCATCACTCAGTTGCTGTTTTATAGACAGCAAGATTTCTTAAACGCCAAAAAAGTGCTGCCCGGGGTGGATCACCCCTCCCAGCTACGCCTCTATAACTTAGTGGTCCATAGAATTGTTTTCAACATTTTGCTGGTCCTTGGCCTTAGAAAGGTTGAGAAACGCTTATCTACACCAATGCCATCTACCATCCACCACTAGTATTTTCAGACAATCACAAACATCCATGCCCAAGACTGGATTTGAACCTGAAGCTTTTTGGCTGGAGAGCAGATACGCTAACCACTCGGCTAACCAGGTCATTCTATTTAAGTTATCATGCAGATTTTCTCTACATCATCATCATCATTGGCTTTTACTCATACTAGCTGTTTATCATTAACCAACAACTAAGTATTTCCATTTAAATCATTTCTTATCTCATTGATGTACAAATTAACTAGTAGCAGATCAAGTACTGAGCCCTCTAGTACTCTACTAGTCACCTACCTTCTCCCAGACTTGCATTTACCACACACTACTCTTTAATATCTGCAATAACCATCAGTGACCCTCTTATCCAATTTGAATAGCTTCATATTCATCTCCATTTGCTCCAATTTATGCTATAGAGTTCCATGAATGCCATTGCAAATCCAGCAGTATCACTTAGTAGTGATTTCCTTTATCTAACTCAGCTGTCAAATTATTTCAAAAAAATAAGCAAATGTAAGGCAAGACCTATCCTTCACAAAACCATGTTGCACCCTATAAAGTAATATATTTCTGTCCACTCTGTCTTGAATTCTGTCTTTTACAAACTTCTCAAATACTTATGAGATGCTAATTGGCTTACAACCTGCAACTTCTGTTTTTCCTCTTTCTACTCCCTTGGCACTTTTCCAGGTCTAAGGCTCAAATTAAAGCTTGGTCAGGGAAGATGCCAATTCTCTCATACATTTTCTGATATATGATCTAATTCCATAGCTTATATATGATCCAGGGCTGATATATGATCTAATTCCATAGCCATGTTCACATTAAGGTTCTGCACTATCATTAAAACCCCCAAATCATTGACCTCTATTCTCCCATCAGTCAATGTCACATCTGGCACTGGAATATCTCAACTTGGATGGTACTTGCATAATGATCACTCGGGCTCAACTATTCTGTTTCCTTCTATTACCTTCCTACCAGCAGTACTCAAAGTTATTTTTCCAAAGTCATTTTACCTTTTACTTGCCACATAGCAAAAGAATTCTTAATCTTTGGACCTAATCAGCTGGCTTCTCGCCATAAGCTTTAGCCTTCCTTATTACCATATGGATCACCCTTCTTGCCTGTGCCATGTCTCTTTCACATTCCTTCTCTGCATCCTTACTTTTACATACTATGTTAATAGTATGTTAACATACTATTAATATTGACCTCTGGCTGAAATTCAGAGGACACACTGTAAGTGTTGTAAAGAAGATTACCTATTGTATTGCTGGTATGATGAGTAGGAAAAAGGTTCAATTTCATCTCTAATCTAGAACTATGTTTACTTTTCCTAATTAAAAACCAACCTTCACCTCCAATCATTACTCATCTCCATTTTCCAACTGCATACTCTTTGTTTGACTATCATCATTTTAAAAGGGAGGAGATTACACATGTTTGCTCTGATACATTGAAGGGAATGCAGAAAAAGAAGTAGATGGCATACGCTGGCAAATTATCTCAATAACTGTGAGAACTTCAATTACAATGATACAGATTAAAAGAAGAAAATAATAATAATAAAAAAAAAAACAACCTCTTCCTCAACAACTTAATAACTAGGTCTTATGCTGCTATCACCATGTTTTGCCATCTCTCTCTTTCATGGGTTATTAGCATAAGGTGTTCATCCAGTTGTCTTAGGTCTTTCATTACCACACCCATCCATCATGCTTGGGATCTTCCTGAAGATCTTGTCCAAATTATGAATTATCTTGCTCATTCTCCCCTGGATAGCAGACCTTATGAACTCTCTCCTTAACCAATCCTCTAAATCACCTATGAATTTGATGTAATTAAGAAAGAGACACTGATAACGTATACTACTAAAGAAACATTTACTTTTAATTATTGCATTCAAACGTATATTTTCCATGCCTTTCCATAACAGTAATTTCATAATTTTATTATCAAATATTTTAGCATATTAATATGTAGAATGTTCTGCATTGATGTTTTAATCAATGAAATGAAAGCATTTTTCATGGTACTGTAAAGAATATAAATAGGAAAAAAATGACCAAATTATTTCCTACCTACTAACACAGTAGGCATTGCTTTATTTTTCAGAGAGAGAGAGAGAGAGAAGAGATGTAACAAGTGTCAATAGAATTAGTGAGCTTAAAGTTACTGGCAAACAAATGATTTACTTTTGCTCCTTCATATACTGTAGTTAAGTGCTATTCTATTATGGGAAATGTGCAAATTTCCATTGGGTTGTTGCTGAGAATGGAGATAGGGAGTATTTACACAGGAGAATGCTGATGTAAATTAAATTAGTGATGATGATGATGGAAATCCTCCAGTGGTTAGCAACTTGTGGATGAAAGCAAGAGAACAATGTATGTAAGGTGTGTTTCTTGACCCAGAAATATGAGACTACTCAGAAGCATGAAAATTAAGTCAAGAAAGTTAATGGTGAAAGGCATGAAATCGAGAATGTTGTGGAGAATGGAGCTGAAGTAAATAATAGTGAAAGAAATGTGAACGAGTAGAAGAGATGGCTAAAGGGAACAGTAAGGTAATAATGCAAAAGATAGCCCACCTAAGATAATGAGCCTGAAAGGCAACGAGGAAGAAAGTGTGATCAACTGGGCAGAGATGGTGAATGGCAATGTGAAAGTAATTCAGGACCTGAAAGTAGAGCTGAAGATGAGGCAAGAGATGAATCAATTACAAGTGAAATGAGGAGAATAACAGATGTACACAAAAGAGTGAAGAAGACTGCTGGAATAAAAGATGGCAATGTGAAAGAGATGATAGTTTGGTTGATAACAAGGAGAATATAAGGATGGATATTAGGAGGTTGTTGAGGAGAATAAAAAACTTTTGTAGGAAAAATAACTAGTGTGTTGCATAGGTATGATAGTAATGAGTCGAGATGGTGAGCAAAGGTTATGAATGTATGGACTTATGTGAGGAGAAAGGAGTTCATTTTGCAAACATGGGGGATGAATTTGAGAGATAAATGAAGTTGTATAAAAGAGACACTACATCTAAATGGATTTGATGAAAGTAAGCTGGAGAAATTGTCACTGTCAGAGTAATGACTGAAGTCAAGGAAAAACCCAAGGAAGCAAGAGATAACATGGAACAGGAAAGCTTGTGAATGGAGAAGTGAGTGAAGAGAAGAAACATAAGACAGACAAGAAAATGGGGAGATACCGTGTGTGTGAGATGTAGATGATGGATATAGGACAACATTTAGGGGGAGTGCAAGATCAGTAACAATAGAGAGGAATGACTGGGATGGGGTTTAAAAGAGTAATTTCCAAGAACTTTGTGGAAGTTGTCATAAAATAGGAAATAGCTAATAGGTATGTTTACAAATATCAGAAGTATTTGATGTAATAATAATAAAATTATAGTGCTGGTAAAATCCATTTCCTTAAAAACTGTCAAATAAGTGACATATAGTTGGATAAGGATGACATTCTAACAGAAGTAGATGAATAGTAGCGATGGATACAGTTTTTCATGAAGACAGGGAAGGAAGGGGGTGTTGGGCAGATGGTGTTGGTGATCGGGTTTGCTGTAGTTGATGGAGATGATAAAGTAGTAGAGTAGGTGCCCTCCCTTGATGTGTCATATAATAATAATAATAAAATTATAGTGCTGGTAAAATCTATTTCCTTAAAAACTGTCAAATAAGTGACATACAGTTTACTGATTACGTATAAAGGATAGGTGTGCTCATTTATCATATCCACACTTGATGTTGATATCCCGTGGTACCTCATTGCATAGAATATGTAAATTGGGAGGGATGTTTTTAATGCAAAGCTAACTCAGTGTATTTACACTTTTGAGTAATTTAAATATACCAACCAAATATAACATTCTCCTTCATTATTGTTTTCTAATTTTATAATATATCTTAAAACAAACACATTGTTCCCCACTCTATGCAGATTTGGTTACAATTAATTGATAAATTAAAGTATTCAAAGTTATCCTACAATTAATTTCATTAGACCAATCAAGATGATCACTGATGTGCTATGCACTTCTAAACCAAAATATATGGTTAAATTGATGTGAATCTTGTAGTGCAGGTTACATAAGCCACATGACAGCACACCCAACCACAATGGGCATGCAACACCACTGACACATACACACCTTTTCTAATTGTTGGACACCCTAAGTCATTACATAATGATCAGTCTTACCAGTCATGAGTGCTTGCCATTTAGTTCTGGATGTTAAATAATATATTTAAAAGACTTATTAAAAATGTATTCATTAATTTTTATGATAAAACACTTCATTTATAAATGTTGAAAAATGTAGAGTAACTTACATGTGCAACACAACCATCAAAACCATGAGTAACTTCAGCAAATGGTGATACAGTCACTTTTTGTTTATCTACTCCTCCAACATACAGAGGTAGGCGTAGATTCAGTCCACGAGTATGACCAGGAGACATACCCTTTGCTGCCACTCCATCATTTACAATTAAAGATCCTTCCCTCATATCTCGCTCAGCAACAATCGATGTCCATTCATCAGCCTGAATCCTTTCAGGACTACGAATTATTGCAGGGCCTAAAAAAAAACAGAAATAAAGAAATAGACAAAACTACATGGATGGTAGTTATTTTGTAAATATATGTAGAATGAATCACAAAATTAAATTATTCAGATATAATAATAGGCCAGCAAAGGTTGGTCGATTGGTAGAGCCTCTGCTACTAATGGTTCAGCAAAAAGTTAAGTTAATTTGAGCGCAGTTAGTAGTTGGAAGGGGCTCAATCATTCATTCATTCATTGCTGTTGGCACACTCTCCCTCGATGAGTCTTTGGACTCCCTGGAGGTGTCACATAATAATAAAAAAAAAATAATAATTAAAATAACAAACAAAACTGGAAAGCTTATTTACCATTTTTGATACAAATTATGAGCTTCTGTAACTCAGTTGGTAATGACAATGCCCTTTGGAAGGAAAACTTGAGGTATTTTCAATTGAACTGCAGGGTCTTTTCAGTTGAAGCTGAGTTAGCTGGTCTTATATGGAGGCTGCAGGATTTTTCTTTTTCTCAGAAACTTGGGTTCTTCACAGCATATAAGACAAACTCAAAAAATACTATGTGCAACTCACAGACAAAGCAGGCTATGTAGATAGGATTAAACATCCTATTAGGGCATAATTAGGTTTTTAAGATGCTGAGTTACTTGGCTATGACAGTCCATTGAGTCTAAATATGTCTACAGCTATTGAATGAAAGAATGGGAATTTATAGAGTTTAAATGAGAGATCATGTGATGGACAGGACATGTGGTGCCAGAGCACTATATTTTAAGACATTTGAGGATATGTCCATTAATATGGACACCTTGGACAATGAAGATTAAAATACATTTTTATTTGCACTAGTGCATACCACTAGTGCAAAGAAAACTGTAGTCAGTCCTCAACTTATGACACACAACTTGCACCCACTCGTACTTATGATGGCCATCCACTTAACATGCTCACCAAATACCACCTTACTCCTGTAACCAGGGTGTTATTGGTATCTTCAAAATGTATTATTTAAGAAATGGTATTGTTCAGGCTATTGCTGCTAATATAATAATATAATATAATAAATCGTACAAAGCATGTAGAGATGATACGAAGTGATGCGACAGCAGAATGCATGTATGAATGAATGGTGTTTGGAAGAAGCTGCTGAAAATTCACAGGATTCAACAAACACAAAGGCTTGCAAGAGATTGGTGCTGGCTAAAGAGTTCGAGTTGAAGATTAACAATGAACAGATCAGTTTGCAGAAGCTGTGAAAGAGGATCTCACATATGGAGACCATATAGTGCTAAAAGCACAGAAAGTTGAAGAGGAATAAGAAGAGAGAGAGAGAGAGAGAGAACAAAAAAAGAACATGAAGCACTCTGCCCCCCTCCCCCCCAAAAAAAAAATTTATAGTGATACATTTGCTTCTGTTAATAATGCAGTTTTCTTTGAGGATAATTGCCCCAAACATAGGGTGATTTAGTAAAATAAACAGAAGGATGCAAGCTGTAACTGCTTGTTATGAAGATATTAATACAGAGAAGAAAGGGCAAAATGAGTTGGATGTAATATGCAAATTTTTAAAGAAGCCCACTCCTGTTTTCACCTTACTCCTGAAGATGAGCTTAAACCTTCTACAAATTATTCATCTGGTAAGTCATCCTCAGAACACTTTGTAGCAATCCCTAAATTTGTTGACAACCTAGTCTTTACTTCTTCCTCACAATTAATAAAGCATCACTTTGTTAATTAGACAATCCATAAAATAATCATTAGACAATGATTATTTTACCACAGCTGCAGGGAAGAATTGTATTAATTGTATCACACTCATAAACAATAAATTACAATAAATAAATAATGCTGCAGGTACCTTTAAAGATTAGACTGTACATTCACGTTTCATTAAGGTACAATAATACATACAGTAATTGTTGCTAGAATTTAAAACAATGTATTATTTCACTATAAACAAAGAGTAAAATTAGTACACTATATTAAATTAATATATCTTTATGAACCATAATGATATGTTAATTTAATAGAGTTTAACTATATATAGTGATTTCCTACTCGTGACAGAATTGTTGGAACAGTAGGTCAAGTACTGATCATATTTTAGTCTTCCTGTAAATGGTAATGTAATTATTATTGTCTAATGTTAAAAAAAATTAAAACTGCTTGGTAACTTTTCTTCTCTCTTAAATATTAAGTAGCATTACATTAGTTCATATGTTTTAGAGCTCTTTCATGTTTCATGAATTGTTTCTCAGCTGTGCTGAAGCTAAGAGATGTTGGCATGTGAATGCACCTTAAAAAGAATTATTACTTATGTTCTCCATGAAGTCATATGACTCATCATGGGAGGTCCACTTTAGACAACACAAAATATTGTATCACTCCTTAAATTCATCCACTGTTTGCATTCGCACCACCCTCTCAGACTATACATTCCATGCTTTCACCATCTTCATACATAAAAACTTATTTATCATGTTCCTGACAGTTTTCAAGATAGCTCCTTGTCCTTCCCTTCCTCTCTTTTTACCATATGAAAAACTTCCTTAGTATAATCCAGTAAATACGTTTCAAGAGCTTAAATCTCAACTACTCTTCTATCAACTAACAGTTTGCATGCCATCAATCTATTCTAGCCAATATTGCACAGTCCTGATGATAGGCAATCATTTTGATCAAAAGCAGTACAAAATGAAGTTTTTGTTGCTCACAAGGAAATAAACATCACTGAGGTTGGAAATAATACCATGCATATTTAGAATTGGAAAGGCACTGGGAGACTTGCCTTTATCTGCATGTATGAATCTCTTTGACGGAATTTCAAAGTTGGTTATTGTTTAAGTTGAGTTGAAATTGGAAGGGACACTGAATATTATTATTATAATATTCATAACCTCAAAAACTCAATAAAGTTATTTTGTTTATTTCCAGTTGCTATCTTGTCATCGTAATCTGTACTGTTGTAATTAAAATCACCCATAATGATCACCCTTTTCCCATTTGTTTGGCTAATTTGCTTATACATTTCCAGGTAACTACCCTCTACATTACCATAGCAGCATCTAATGAAGTATTTCATTCTATTCATCTCTATCTCACACCATACTGCCTCAAAACCATAACCTCCTTTCATCTCTACTTTGTATGGACATGACTCTTTTTCTATCATACATAGCACTACCTTTCCGTCTCTATTCCTCGGATGTCATCCTTGTGCAACCATGTCTCACTTATTCGAATAATTTTTGGGTGAACAAACTCAATCAATGCAAACCAACAAATTTCCCATTTTTCTGATACTCCTAGCATTTCTATAAAAAATAGCTGCTTATTCTTGGAACTATAAGTTTTGCTAACACCACTCATTAGATGTGACTTCTCCATACTTTCTTCAAGCCATTTCTTGTTCTCCAGACTTGTCCCAGAACCTTCTTCAAATCCAACTGTTTTCCATACAACCCAGGTCATCCCCTTCCCTTTTTGCTTATACATGCATTTACATCCTCTTGGAGCAATTTTTCACATGCTTATACACACATTTACATCCTCTTGGAGCAATTTTTCGCATGCTGTGTTTCCCTGTACACCCTGTGTATCCCCGTTTACTTTGCACACTTATTTTCTCAATCACTACCCTCATGCTACCCACTTCTTCATTCATAAGCACCACTTCACCCTCTCCTTCCTTAGTCTCCCATTCTTTCACATTTCTTTGTACTTGCTCAGATTCATTCTCTGCACTCATTACTCCCCCTTCCAGCAACAGCAGTCTTTCCAAGTGACTCAGACCCAGGTGCGAGTAATGGTAATATACAGTAATGTACAGTAATGGTTTCTTTTCTAAGCTATACAATAGAGGATTTCATCCAACCTTCTGCAATCTATGGCCTCAGCAGTTCCCTTAACATATTACTACTACCTGGTAAGATAGCAGCAGCAAGATAATTTACCAATTGATCTGGTTGTTTCCTAAAGCATTACCATTAGGTTTGATCCAGTAAGACCAAATGCTATTTATTGGTCAGTATATGGAATAGCCATTTAAAAGCTGCACTGTCGAAAAAAGAAGAAATGTTTGATTTCTCCATGATATTTAACATAATCCTGAATGTTAACATAATCCTGAAAACTTCACTCATATTGTGTGCTGGAAGAAATGGGAGTAAAGGAGACCAGCTCTTTTCTCTGAAATCCAAAGATGGTTTTTGGCTACTATAAGCTTTCAATAAGCAAATGGATAGTATTACACTAACTAATGAACCTCCCATATACCATTTAGTGGTGCTGCCTAATCCCACATGGTTTGGCCTTTCTCTTGAGGTTTTTGGGTAGCACACGCTGTGACTTCTATCCATGTCATTTCCAGTGGCGAAACCAGGGGGGAGGGGGCATAAGCTTTCAATAAGCAAATGGATAGTATTACACTAACTAATGAACCTCCCATATACCATTTAGTGGTGCTGCCTAATCCCATATGGTTTGGCCTTTCTCTTGAGGTGTTTGGGCAGCACACACTGTGACTTCTATCTATGTCATTTCCAGTGGCAAACCCAGGGGGGAGGGGCAAGGGACCCTGACTCCCCCCCAAAGAAAAAGGAAAAAAACACAAGAAAATTTTTCAAAAATCTTTTCCTAATTAAAATTAATTTTTTATTTATGTTGTGTCGTGTCTTCTATTTCTATACCACTTATGAATTAGCGGTCACATAAGGTGGGAATACCCTATAGCTCTCGGGAATCACGGCCACTGTGAACACAAGGCAAATGAAGTAGTGATCAGGGAGACCGAGCACAGTCCTGATGATAGGCAATCACCCCCCCCCCCCCCGAGTTCCAGACTGGTAGGCCAGTTCTCCTTGAATTCTAATGACTCGACACTCAGGGTAGCCCGAGTTTCAAAATGTTTCAAAGTTTCAAAAAACGTGACATACAAACATGACAAAAACCTGACATAAAAAGGATTATCATTTTATATATATATAGGGTAGATTTTAAAGATTACAGTCTCTGCTAGTTATAACAAAATTATAAATCAATTCTATATGTAAATTTAAGTTATATACAGATTTAGAAGTATAGTTTGCAGAGTATTTCTAATTTTTACATAGACATTATTTTAGTGTTCTATATATTTTATTAGTTAACATATATCAGTCAGTATCTTCAATTAATTTATGGATAAACTATTTAGAAAATATTAATAAAATTAAAGCATTTTATATAGTTAATAGAAATATATCAACAAAATAACTAAACTATACTTGGAGATCATTTGATTTACCTGAACCAGTATCAAATCTGAATTCAATACTCTGGTTTCTTATTGTAACAGATGTAAAGTCTCCCTGTCCATCTTCACTCTGAGCACAATACATGAGCAAGCAATCATCAAGATTATTTGGCTTAACTTTCATATTGAGTTTCAAAGTACGAAGTGCATTAGGTGTTGGATAGGCAATATAAGCATCATCTGAGAAAGCAGGCTCAATTATTACTATCTCTGAAAAAGTGAATAAAATGAATGTTATAAAATGAATGAATAATTATCATTATGTAATGTGGTGCTACATGATGAACTATTTGAAAAAAAATAAACAGAACCAACAGCATTATGGCAAAAGAATTATAATTCTGAATCAATCGCAATGATGATTTGCCTTTTATCATCCTCAAAAATATGAAAACTAAACATATTTAATCTCATACAGTAGTAGTAGAGTTTTTTCCTACTGAAAACTCGGGTTTTACATCCTGCATACAGACAAATCAGCCTTCAGAACACACGCAATTTACAAACAAAAAATACTGTTGTTGGTGACGATGGGTGATAGATGGCGTTGATGGTAGTAGCATTGTAGTTGGATAATTAAGTAGTAGTGGAGAGGGATGAGATGTATTTAGCAAAGTACAGTAGTGTGCCCTCCCACGATGAGTCCTTGGACTCCTTGGAGGTGTCACATGATAATAATACTTTATATATTTGCAAATTACAACATTTTTGTACAATATTTTTCTCTGTTTAATTCTCCGCTTACTATAATTTTTTTCACTGAGTCATAAGGTTGTTACTTAAGGGCAATTTGATTATATGATGTGATCATTGTTTATCAGTGAAGGAACAATTGACAATTATCATAATGCAAAGAAATGTGTACAGATTTAAATTCAGAAAGAATATAATGATGCCTTTTGTCACAAAATATCGACATTTCCATAGTAACTGCTCAAAAACAACAATAAACCTAGTATACATTAATAAAATGCCAAATCAGAGTAGGTTAGAAGCACTCTAAAAATGTGTCCATTGACACTATGCCACTCAAATGTCTCTGCAGTTCAGTCTACCCACCCACCCACCCACCCACCCATACACACAAAATAAACATTCAGAAAAAATTTGGGGAAGGAGCAACCCCTTGTTTTCTCCTTTTTTGTCTTGTATTGAATATCTACATTAATCCTATAAACTCCTTAAGCAAACTATGTGTGTTTCAATCATTCCAGTGAAATTACATGGGTGAACAGAATTGATTATATTGGATTTATGGAGCTAACTACCATCTGAGATAAAAACTTGAATAATAAAATTCTATATTTCAACTTCTACATTAAGGTCATCTTCAGGAATATCTACATCTATATGCATAGCTACTACATTACAACACCCTACCATAATAAGCTACATCACATCTAAAACTACTTAACCTGCCTATCCTGATAAACAATGATAAACAATGATCCCTTGTGGTAAATATATATACACATACACACACAACAAAAAAAGTGCACATGAAGAGGGCAGACCGATTGTGAGCAAGAAACAGGTATATGGGGAATTAAGCAAACTTGATAATGTATCACCATATAGTTTGAAGGATTGTGCCAGGCAGTTGGCATCTGCCTTGACATAGTTGTTTAATGTCTTACATCGGGTCAAGTTCAAAGGAGTGAAAGGAAGGCAAGACGGTACCACTTCATAAAGGTGGTGACAGAATTCAAGCATCAAATTATAAACCAATCTGTGTTTTAGGTGTTGTGTTTAAAGTGTTGGAAAGAGTGGGGAGAATCAGGATCCATAATTGGGTTAACACCAACCAATGGTATTACCTTTGATGGACAGCACAGATTTGCTAAAGGGAGGTCATGTTTAATAATCTACTTGCTTATTACAATAAGGTGATGACAGCAGCATTGGACGTGGGAGATGGATATACAGTAGTATACTGAGACTTTCCAAAGGCTTGTGAAAGATTATCTCATGATAAGTTGATAGTCAACCTAGAGCAGAGGAGGTTGGATATTAGATTAGTGCTTTGAATTGGAGATTGGCAGTGTGATAGGTATCAACATGTGTATGGGAAGTAATATCTCAGAAGATAAAAGTCATTAGTGGTGTGCCTCAGGGGTACACCACTAATGACTTTCATCTTCTGGGTTTGTTTTAGGTTGCTGTTAAACCTGTTGTGTTAATAATATTGGAGATATACAGCTGTTTGTAAATGATGCAAAATGAGGATTAGAGCAGATGTTGTGGCCTTACAAGAAGGCTTGATTAGACTGTGAATGGGCATGGGAGTGTCGATTCCAGTTCAGTGTTGCAAAATGTAAGATTTTAAAATTTGGAAAAGAAAGATAGGATGTAGAATTTACTCTTGGTGGGATGGAGGTAGAGGAAATAAAAGATCTTGGGGATCATTGTGGCATATTGCCAAAATTGAAGACAATGCAATGAATTCTAGGAGAGGACTACTATTTGGGTTTTTTTTGGTCAAAATTTGGTCAATGCAATGAATTCTGGCAATGATGCAGAGGACATTGACTTGTAGAAGTAAGGAGATTCTGGTTCCATTGGTTCTGTTTAGGCCACATATGGATTACTATGCACAGATTTGGTCACCTTGTTTTCAAAAGAATGAAGGGATATTAGAGGATCCAGAAGCGATTCACCAAAATAGCTTCTGATCTCTGGATTGTTGAATATGAAGAAAGGTTGAGACGATGCAATTTGCAAAGTATAGTGGATAGGAGGAAGATAGGGGTGATATGATAGAGACATACAAGTTAGTAAGGGGTTGTTATAAGATTACCATTGGAGGTTTATCATAAAATGGTGGGAGACTGGGAGAGAACAAGAGGTCATCCCAGGATTCTGTATAAGGATGATATGAGCAAGGGAATGAGAAGCAGGTTTTTTGCATGGAGAGTTGTGAATAATTAAAATGCATTGCCTGAGAGCATAGTGGTGTCTGCAGAGAATTTGAATGTGTTTAAGGCACGCTACGATGAGCTGTGTGTATGACTAAAGGGACTTCCTAGATGAGTCTGACTCCATGGGATTTTAGGAAAATAATAATAATGTGAGAAACCTTGAAGTATTTCTGAATCACAAATGAAATAGCTATTCTCATGTGGCAGGGCTTTTCTTTCCCAGAAGTTTGCATCTTTCTCCTGAAAAAGAAAGATCCAAACTGGTCAGGAAACATTCACAGACAATACATTGGCTTAAAACTTTACTTGGTTCAGCCATACCTACAACCAATCTTACTTTCCAAATAGCAATGTTCTTCCTTATTCAAATTAAACTACTCTTTCGTTGTCATCAAATGCACATTATAAACCACTCTTCTTGTACCTCTCTCTGATACTGAGCCAACAACTATCTTCTTCCTCACATGCACATTATGTGGTCTCTTACCAATACTCCATAATCTTTTTATCCACATTCACTCATACTAAATCATTCACATTCTTATCCCATCTCAATTGCCATAGGCATACTATTTTTTCTTCAGGAACAGCATTCTTTAACAGCATGCTAACTATCCTTGAATCATTGGATCTATATACTCCTCACTGGTTCCTCTTACACCAGCATCACTCAATCTTTCCTCTTGCAGACTCATCATGCTCTCATTTTTTTTTTCTCTCTTACTCTTCCATGTTACTCATGTCTGTTTCTCTTGCTCCACCCTTTTCTCTGCATTATTATTTTTTGACTCCTCTCCTTTGCTCTCTCACAATTTCAGCTGTCTATCATTTTTACTTTGTGTACTTCTATTTTACACATAATTGGTCACCTTCTCAAGCTTCCTAATCTCTCCATTCCCCCTCCTCAGCTGAGTTCTTATAACACTCAATTCCATTTTTCTCTCTCTCAGTCTCCTGACAAAATTTTATTCACAGAATCAAAGCTCTCCATTGCAACTACCAAATTCTCATCCATCATTACACTGTCCATATTCAGTACTGCTGCATCCCTCTCACAGATTCTCCTCATGTTCTCATTTCACTCTCCCACATTACTCTTATCTCATCTCATTTCTCTTGATCCACATCCTTTACTCTCCATTATCATCTGTTAATTGACTCCCTCTCACTCTCTCTCTCGTTCTTTGATTATTTCAGCTGGCTATCACTACTACTTTTCTTGCTCCTTATACATCATCTGTCATCTTCTCAAGCTTTTTAATCTCTCCACTCTATCTTCTCAATTGAGTTCTCAGCACCCTGACCACAAATTCATTCATTGAAATGACCAAATTCTCATTCTTGATCATTCTGCCCATATTCTGCTACTTTCTCCTTACTCTTGATCATGTTATTCATTTTTATGATGGCACTCATCTACATTGCAAACTCAATAAAATCTCTCTTATTGAGCATGTGATGCATTATCTCCATGTTTACTAAAATTTGCATGCTTTCTATGATTTCTCAGTTCTTCACATTGTTTCTACCTTTCCTTCATAGTTACACAGTGATCAGTATTCATAATAATTATGGAAACAACTACTGTGCTATAGTACAACTTCAGTTTAATATAAACCAAAATAATCACTTGACATATTGACCTTCATATCAAGGTCATCATCTGGAGTATACATATATATATATAGGGTGTCCCAAATATTCACGCAAGAAGTAATTTTGATAGAAAACACAGGTTTTTAATTAAAAATTGTAATTTCTTATTGATTCATGAAGTATACAGTATAGGGTTATGCATGGAATAGCATATCGGGTAAATGGCCTCCACGGCTTTGCTGGCACATACGCACTCTTTTGTCGAAATTTTCCATGACCGTTTTGCATAAATGTGGCTGAATTTCATTGATACAGCGCTCAATTTCCTCCTTCAAGGCGTGGGTGGTCATAGGCTTGTTGGCATAAACCTTAGACTTCAAAAAACCCCAAAGAAAAAAGTCCAACGGCGTTAAGTCACATGATCTGGACGACCAATTCTGATCACCAAAACAGGAAATTACACGACCAGGAAATGGCTCATGCAGTAATTGAATTGTTTCTCAGGCTGTATGGCATGTGGCATACAGCCTGAGAAACTGCTTGTTGAAACCACATGTTGTCCACATCCATATCTTGCGATTTAGGCACAAAAAACTGGATTATTATGTCACGATAGCGAGCACCATTAACTGTTATTGCCTTACCAGTTGCATTTTCGAAGAAGAATGGACCGATGATGTCTCCAGCCCAAAATCCGCACCAAACAGTGACACGTTGTGGATGCATTTTTCTCAACAATCACTCGTGGATTTTCTGAACCCCAAATGCGACAATTTTATCGATTAACGAAGCCATCAAGATGAAAATGAGCCTCATCGCTGAAGATGATTTTGTTCGAAAAATAAGCATCCACTTGTTGTTGTTCCATAATCCATTCAACGAACTCTCTTCGCTGTGTGTGGTCAGTAGGCTTCAGTTCTTGAGTCAATTGAACTTTGTAAGCATAAAGATGCAAATCTTTCGTGAGAATACGCTGTAGAGAGCTTCTCGAAATGCCCAATTCAAGACCACGGTGCCGAATTGATGTTCCTGGACTCTCAGCAACACTCTCACGAACTGCTTCGATGTTTTCTGTTGAACGACGGCCAGAGTGTATAAGATCACTAATTGATCCAGTTTCCTTGAATTTTTTAATTAATCTATTCACAGTTGATGAAGTTAAATCACTATTCCGACCATATTTTGTACAAAAATTGCGAACTGTAGCTGCCAAACCTTCATTATTTTTAAAATATTGCTCAACAATGAAAATGTGTTATTCTTTCATGTAGCGCTCCATTTTTAATAACCCTGAACTGTCAGCTGTCACGCTGTCTTTTTTATCTCGTTGGCAACACTTTACCGCACAAATGGCGCTAAATTTAAATCTTGCGTGAATTTTGGGACACCCTGTACAAAGAAACAAGCTACATTACAATCTACACTCAACGGACAAAACACAGAGATACCCACCTAACAGCATGTTGTTCCTCCTCTAGTGCAATTAACAGCCAGTACTCTCCAAGGCATTGACTCCACCAGATGCCAGAGGGTTGCTGGAAGTAATTTCAGCCATGCCTGTTGCAACATTGTCCACAACTATGCCTTAGACATTGGTTCCGGATACATGAATTTTATGTCTTGCTCTACAGCACCCAGAGAGATTAGATCCAATTTAAATACCTTGGGGCCACTGGATGGTCCCAAACTCAGATGAGTGGCCCAGTGGGGTGGTGCATTGCTCTGCTGAAACAGACAATCAGCTGCAGGATGCATGAAGGCCATGAAAGCGTGTAGGTGATCAGCAAGCACATTCTGGTAGCTTGCAGCATTTAAGGACCTCTTCTTAAATGCTGTACTAAGAGGACCTAATGTGTCATGTGAGAAGATTCCTCAAGCTATCACAGAGCCACTATCTCACTGAACAGAGCCGACCTGGCATGACGGGGCCATGGCCTCATGCTGTTGATGCCACACTTGCACCCTCCTGCCAGCTTGGTACAACTGATAATGGAATACATCAGACCACACGACTCTGGTCCACTCTTCAGAGGTCCAGTTTTGATGGTCCCAACACCAGACAAGGCACAATGGCTGATGATGAGCTGTCAACAGTGGTACATGATTAGGGCTTCAGCTTAATTTGCAAGCAAGTGAAAAAACTTCCATCTATCTCTAATCCAGAGAATTTTTATAATAAGGGGATACACTTTTTTTCTACTTGTATACAAGAAATATATAACTTCTGCATTAATTCAACTGTCTGTATTAATTCAGAATAGAGCCGCTCTACCTCAGTGATAGGTGTTTGCCTGTTGCTGGGTATTGTCATTTCTGAGGTGCCTGTCCTAGAGTGATTCAGGTCAGGAGTGATCCTTTAAGGTCACTCAGTGAGATTTAGAGTGATCTTGTCAATCACTCAGTTTTTGGAGAGGTATCCCTATCCCCCCCCCACACCTTAACAGTACCTCAATAAAGGTTGAAACAGATCTGGGTTTCAACCTTTCCCATAATGCATTGTATTATACACACTAGAGAGGGATGTGGGTTTTTGCATTAAGGGATACCAAGGAAACTGATGTGAAGCCATCAGCCTCTATATACAAGTAGCCTAGTAGTGACGATACTTCATGTGCAAGCTTTGTTTGCTTACACTTGGATAAAGGATAAAAACAAGGATACAATTTCTTGGCAAGTTTAATTTAATTTGTAACCAAGTGAAAACAACTTTCTACATCAACTGTTTAAAGTAACAGAGAAGGTCATCAACAGTCAGCTTCTTCAATCTACATCACCCACCTCTGGACATGTGCCATGGAAAATGTTTGGAGAAACGTTTACTGTTATTCTTGAATTTCCAAGATATTTGATAGGGTATGGCATTGAGAACTACTCAGAGTCTACTTTTTGGGACACCCTATCAAATATCTTGAATTTCCAAGATATTTGATAGGGTATGGCATTGAGGACTACTCAGAGTCTACTCTTTAGGATTAAATCAGGGAATACTTGTAGACTCTGAGACTACTCTTAGAGGCAACTTGGATTGCCAGTTTTCTCTAAGATTGATCAATGTTTGCAAGTAATGATGGAGGGTATTTTCTCTTCATATTTTCTGATTAAGACAACTGTTCTTTTTCACCAACCTTCTTCCAAACATGAATAAAAGCACCTTCTCTCACTGATCAGAAATCTTATACACAATTCTGCTGATGATAGCACTCACCACTTATCCTACTCATATGACAAGACAAACTTTGTAGTGCTCAAACATCTCAAGCTTCCAGATCTTCAATAAGTTCTCTAAATACTGATCTGCACATCGTCCCGCAGTGAGGCAATAACAACCTAGTCAGTTTTGTCTGTTTTCTCACCAAAAAAAAAAAAAAAAAAAAAATCTCAGTTTTTCTCCTGTTACCTTTGCTAATGCTCACCTCAATAGCCCAAAACCTGATTTATCTTCTCAGCCTGATTAGTCCTGGCATAATGGCCTCCAAAACAGCTTAGCATCATTTTTTTTTTTTTTGCTCTAATTGTTATTCTTCATCTGTCCTGCTAATTTTTCTGTAGAAATCCCAAATCTACCTAACCCCCTCAGAAAAGTACTCTCACATTGTGAATGGAATCCAAAACTTCACTGAAATTTCTTGATCTGTTCAGAGTGGGACAGTTTAGTTGTCTGATGATCCACCCACTCTTTCAGACTCACTTCAATGGTCAGTTTCACATTATGTTCTTTACAGATATTTCCATAACTGCTGTTCAATAGAACAGACATCCATCATTTCTGTTAAACCTACAATAACATGGGCAACAGCTGCCCAACACTATCTTACAGTTGAACTGGTGAATTACTAGACCTGTTACTACCATTCAAATTTCATTTCATCTGCCTCAGTTCTGTGGGACAGCCTTAAAACAAAGTATTCTAAAAAGACTACAACCTCCAGCTCTTCAAAAATAATATCAACAGATTATTTTGCTACTGATCCCAGTCCACACACACACAGCATTTATTATCATCATCATCATCATTAGACCTTCATGGAATCCAAAGAGTCATTGTGGGAGGTGGTCCCACTGTCACACACACACACACCAATTATGCTGTGCCTTACATGCATTTGCCATCTCCACACTACCACACTCTCAGGTGAAAAAATGCTCCTTACCCTATTTTGTCACCCTCCTTATACAGCTTTCAGAAATGGCCTCTTATCTCCCAGTTCTATGAAAATCTCAATCATAACCCTTCCCACCACCACCACCTTCCTCTTCCCATCCAATAGATTCTGTAAACTGCATTCCCTCAAATCTGTCTTCAAACTGAACATTTCAGAGACCCAAAAAATACTCTCATCCATTGTCTTTGGACCTTTTCCGATATCTCTTTATAATTTTGAAAATCAGGTGACCAAATATGTGCACAATAATTCATCACACACACACACACACATTCTTATGGCTGGCCACCATTGAAGTGACTTGATGGTCACTCTTACCAACTGGAGGAAGATTTGACACTCCATTTATGACAACCTCTGATGATAGGATCAAATCCAAGACCCTTGATCTGCATGTGCCCTCTGTTACATACTGCCTAAGGTAGCTTGTCCCTCAAAAATTGAAGAAATTCAATCTCTTTGCCACCCAGATGCTGTTTCTGCATTCCAATCTATAATCACAATAATTAACATCACCCATAATGATCACCTTTTTCTTATCTGTCAGGAAAATTTTCCTATACATTTCGTGTTCACTGCCCTCCACATTACCAGGCCTATAGCAACACCCAACTAAATATTTTATCCTGCCCTCCTCTATCCTTGCAGCATACTGTCTCAAAACCACTGCCAACATTTGCCTCTTGAATCTCCACCTTGAGTGGACATAACTCATCTTCTACCATTAACAACACCACCCCTCCTTTTCTATCCTGCCTGTCTTCATGAAAAACATATTCACTTCCTCCATTTCTATTATGGTCAGGATGTCATCCTCATCCAACATGTCTCAATTATACCAGTACTGTTTGGGTTAATGAACTTAGTCAATGCAACAGTTTCATTCTTCATGTTTTGGATACTTCTGGCATTCGTATACAAACATAATAGCTCATTTCTGGTTCCATACCAAGATGCAACTTCTCCATACTTCATTCTAACCATTCCTCTCTACTGTGGCCAATCATATAATCCTTTCCCAGAACAAAATATTTCCCCCCTTAACACTGCAGCCATCTTAATTCTTTCTTGTCTACTCATACATTCACTTCTGAATCCAACATACATGCTTCTCATGCAGTGTGCCTTATCTGTTACTCATCTCTCCACTCATAAGTTGTCCTATTCTACTTTTCTGCTCTTCCATATCTCCTCAGATCATCTGTTCACTGCAGTCATTAGTCTCTCTTCTAGCAATAGTCCCTCCAGTTGATTCACACCAAAACCATTTATATGGAGTTCCATCTCTCTCTCACATGGTTCCTTCCATTCCTCAAATTCATTCCACATGACCAGATAATGTACTTCTCACACAGCTCTTCTAGAATAAAATTCATAATCTTTGCTTGCCTTCTCAATTCATGACTGTCATCTCTAGACAATACACTAACTTTCTTGCCCCACTCTTGCCTTTTATTCTTCCCGACAACCTTCTGGTATCCATTCTCTCATTCTTTTTGTTACTAACCAAATCATTTGGATAGTAACAAGAGTCCTACTTGCCACATGGCTTCTTGTGTGTGGAAGTGAGATAAAAAAAATCTTCATTTTTAATATGATTCTGTCACTGATACCATCTATTTGCTCCTCTAATTTTTTTTTCTCAGAACTCTGTGGTCTTTACTGATCATCTTATTTCTAATCCCATTCAGCTAATATTTGGAAGAGTTTAGATAGGCTGGCTTATGAAACAAACTCAATCTCATTCAGGAGAAGGATAAGCTCAGTGAACATTTACCTCATAACAAATTAGTTGTTAATATACTTTCACCAAGTCCAAACTGAACATTCTGTCAAGGGGTTTTAATTTTGCATTATCACCAAGTAGGATTCCCAAGGTGGATATCATGGTTAGTATGGATAAAGGACTTGAAAGCTCTGAAAGACATAGCATACTTTATTCATATAAAGACAGCTTCCATATCTCTTTGCCAAAACTTTCAGAATAAAAACTCTTTGAAAATGGAATGGTTAGCTCTACAGAATATCAGACAGGATGAACAGATTGTAGTCTTGAAAGAAGAGCAAATAAGGGCAATACAACACTATTATGAATGCAATAGAATACACTGAAAAAAAATACAAATTCTCTAAATGAAATAGCTCTACAAAACTTTATTTCATCTCAGCATAGGAATGTGACAATAAAGTTCCAAAAATACACAAGCAAGACATACTACTAAGACTAATTGTAGATGGTAGATATTCTCCAACTTCCATGTCAATGTATTTAGTGAAATCCTGTAAGCTCTAAATCAGCAAATCATTTTTACAGGAAACATACACTTCATTGAACATACAAAAGATCTTACAGTAGAACTAACTGACCTACTTGCAGGTCTTGACATCGTTAATTAGTTGACCAATACCTAGAGTAAAAATTATACATTTACTGTGAGATCTCTTTCCACTGGATACCATGGAACTTTTTAAGCATTGTATCAACATCTTTAAATTCTAAGAAATTTTGAACAGAAAGAAGGACTAGTAATGCACTCCTCTCTGTCTCTGGTGCAGTACAGTAACGAGGGTATGAAGCACATGTGGCAAGTGTCTAACTTGCACCCCCCCCCACCAACCCAAAACTGACAAAAATTTTGAAAAATTGAAATATAACAAGTTAAATTTTACTAAATGCAATATGTTAAATACTTACTATTAGCCCCATCAAAATGAGTTCCAGTGTGTTGCAGAATTTGTGTGTCTAAAGCGCCGTATTGCCAAAATTTAAAAATACAATATAAAATAGCGGACTTTTATATCTATTTATTTATTTTTAACATTTTTTACATTTTGCTCCCCAAACCTAGTTGCGCCCGCAGCGGGTGCCTCTTTCGTCAACACCCTCATTACGGCACTGCTCTGATGCCACAGACTTGTTTATGAAATGGTTTAAATATCATTGGTGAAAATAACTTTTTGCTGATGATATTTTCATTGATTGGCCTAGCTCTACTAACCAATTACAAGAATTTCTTATTCCTAAACAATTTTCACATTAGTATCAAATTCACCTTTGAATTAGAAAGCAACAGATCATTACCATTTTTAGACAAGTCTGTAGAGATATCTTAGAGGAAGCCAACTCATGCTAGATGATACTTACACACCATATCTTATCATCACCATTCAAGCACAAAAAAAGCAGCATCATACAAACCCTAAGAGCTCAGTTACTTCAATTCCAAACCAGCAAACATCGACTATTGTTCTATATAGTTGACATACATAGGATGGTCAACAAAATCCTATGTAAATTCCCCCATCCCCCAGATGAACATGACAAACAAGTTTCAGAGGAGCAGCAATTCTTCCCTATATTTGGTCAGTAACAGACATGATTTCAAATTTGCTACTTCAACAGGGTATCAAAGTTACCTTCTACCCCTTAACAAGATTTCTAATCTCCTTAAGTCTCCAAAACCCTGCCATCCATCATTTAAAAAAATCTGACATTTATAAGATCACCTTTAGCTGTGGGTTGTGTTACATAGGACAGACTTGTAAGGTCAGGAGAGATACATATGTCCAAAAATTTCAAAGGCATGGAGAAAGAAAGGCAACACAAATCAGAGTAGCAACACATACAATGGAAACCAAACATGTAGTATT
Source organism: Typopeltis vanoorti (assembly GCF_054136105.1). Classification (NCBI taxonomy): domain Eukaryota; kingdom Metazoa; phylum Arthropoda; class Arachnida; order Uropygi; family Thelyphonidae; genus Typopeltis; species Typopeltis vanoorti. The sequence continues at coordinate 125,829,778 of NC_143550.1, forward strand.
ACGTCAGTGAACTAAAATGATCCATACAGATTACAGTTTCTAGTCAAGAGTGTTAGAAGAGTCAGTGGAAATGATAAAACATCCACAACAGTTGACAAGAAACAAGGCATGATATTAGATATTACACCAAGTATGGTCTTTTCTCATAAAACATCTAGCACACATGGAAGCCAGTGGTGCACATAATATCATCAAACCAGCACGTGTCTACATAGCACAAGTGCATATTCCACTATTACTTTCTTTTTCAAATATTGATACTGTGGTCATTATCTGTTTGAAGCTTAATATTTTATTTTATTCACTATATCTCCAGATGATGTTACACGGTTTATTTCACAAAACTAATCGAGTGTTTGAATAAACATTTTTTACTATCAAGTTATTATTATTATTACCCCAAAACCTCATGGAGTCAAAGACTCATCTGGGAGGTCCTTTTATCACACACAGCTCATCATACCATGCCTTGAATACATTCAAACTCCTTGCAGACGCTACATTCTCAGGCAAGGCATTCCAATCATTCACAACTCTGGACGAAAAAAACCCGCCTCTCACTCTCACCCTCTTTATACAGTTTCCAGGGATGACCTCTGGTTCTCCCCTGATCTCCCACTATTTTCTGTAGAACTTCTCCAGCATTGATCCTATAACAACCCCTTACCAACTTGTATGTCTCTATCATATCTCCCCTCTTTCTCCTGTCCACCAGACTCTGCAAATTACATCTTCTCAATCTTTCCTCATACTCGACATTCCAGAGGTCAGAAACTACCTTAGTCAATTGCCTTTGGACCCTTTCCAACATCTCTTCATCCTTCTGAAAACCAGGTGACCAAATCTGGGCACAATAGTCCATGTGTGGCCTAATGAAAGCCTTATACAACGGAACAAGAATCTCCCTACTTCTACAAGTCAATGTCAGCATCATTCCAGAAGTCTTTGTGTTGTCTTCAAAATATTATGGCTGTACCCTAAATTTCAGATCCTTATCCACTATCACCCCCAGATTTCTTATTTCTTCCACCTCCAACAATATATCCTTACGAAGCACAAATTCTGCATCCCATCTTTGTTTTCCAAATTTTAAAACCTTACATTTTGCAACATTGAAGTCACATCCCCATTTCCATGCCCAATCACTCAATTTATTCAATGTTGAAAGTTTATTTTTCACTTGGTTAGAATATAATAAATTTAGTTTAATCCTTTATCCAAGTGTGAGCAAACAAAGTTTGCGCCTGAAAGTATCTTCAGGACTGAGGTAAGGTGGTACACACCAGGGCAACTTGTTGCAAAGGTGGAGCAAGCTACCAATACTCCTGTCTCAGTATCTCCTATAATGCAAAACACATCTCCTTGCGGATATGTCTAATGTTATGCATTAAGTGAAGGGCCACTACCCAGACTAGTTTCGACCTTTATTGAGGTCTCTTCAGTGGGAGCCAGGCCCAAGCTGAGATACCAGGCAGAAGCATTCGCAGGTCAAACTAAATTTATAAATTTAGTTTAATCCTTTATCCAAGTGTGAGCAAACAAAGTTTGCTCACACTTGGATAAAGGATTAAACTAAATTTATTATATTCTAACCAAGTGAAAAATAAACTTTCAACATCTTTCTCTAAATCCAGAGTAATTTATTAAAAATGGGTGGCACACCATTTGGCAACTTCTATAGGTAGAGATGACCTGCGAATGCTTCTGCCTGGTATCTCAGCTTGGGCCTGGCTCCCACTGAAGAGACCTCAATAAAGGTCGAAACTAGTCTGGGTAGTGGCCCTTCCCTTAATGCATAACATTAGACATATCTGCAAGGAGATGTGTTTTGCATTATAGGAGATACTGAGACAGGAGTATTGGTAGCTTGCTCCACCTTTGCAACAAGTTGCCCTGGTGTGTACCACCTTACCTCAGTCCTGAAGATACTTTCAGGCGCAAACTTTGTTTGCTCACACTTGGATAAAGGATTAAACTAAATTTATTATATTCTAACCAAGTGAAAAATAAACTTTCAACATCTTTCTCTAAATCCAGAGTAATTTATTAAAAATGGGTGGCACACCATTTGGCAACTTCTATAGGTAGAGATGACCTGCGAATGCTTCTGCCTGGTATCTCAGCTTGGGCCTGGCTCCCACTGAAGAGACCTCAATAAAGGTCGAAACTAGTCTGGGTAGTGGCCCTTCCCTTAATGCATAACATTAGACATATCCGCAAGGAGATGTGTTTTGCATTATAGGAGATACTGAGACAGGAGTATTGGTAGCTTGCTCCACCTTTGCAACAAGTTGCCCTGGTGTGTACCACCTTACCTCAGTCCTGAAGATACTTTCAGGCGCAAACTTTGTTTGCTCACACTTGGATAAAGGATTAAACTAAATTTATTACAATTTATTCAATCTTCTTGTAAGACCACAACATCTTCACTACTCTTCATGGTTCGTCCCAACTTTGTATCAACTGAATATCTCCATCCAAATCTTCACCTATATCATTAACATACAAGTTAAACAGTAATGGCCCCAAAACAGACCCCTGAGGCACTCCACTAGTGACTTTACTTTTCTTGGATATCGCTCCCCCATACACAACTTGTTGATACCTGTTAGATAGCCAGTCTCCAATACAATGCACTAATCTAATATCCAACCCCATCTGCTCTAGTTTGACTATCAATTTATCATGAGGTACTCTATCAAAAGCCTTTGTGAAATCCAAGTATATTACTGTGTATCCTTCTCCTCTATCCAAGGAAGCAGTTACTGTAAGTTGTTCTATATAATGGCATTACAATTTCATCATGTCTTCACACCATGGAAGCCTTTGCAATGAAATTTGCCATTGAAAATTCAATTGTTGTTTCCATGCTCCTGCCTATTTTCATAGGTTGTCTTTTTAGTTGATTTTCATAAACTTGAATTATTTTGAAGTATAACATCATCTGCATAAAGAGTCATATGTAATGCCACTTCCCTTTATAATATGAAATATATAAATGATGAATAACAGTGAAAATAACATGCATTCTTGTCTCAACACCTGATTTAACATCAAGTCTTCCTGTGCCTCTTTAAATTCTAACAGCTGAATACAGCTTATGCCATAGCTCATTTTGTACAATTTCCCATTTACAGCATATACCTATAGTTTTGAACAGCTTTTCTCTTGGCACCTTGCCATATGCTTTTTTTATATCTACAAAATTAAAACACAGAACCTGTTGAGAAATCCTTGGAATCTATTTGTTTTAAAGTAACAAGTTTCTGAATGCATACATAATCATTTGTATTGACAATAATAATATTATTAAAGTAACAAAAATATACAGACACTAAAAATAACAAAAACCTAGATATTATTTTTGAGCTTATTTCCAAAAATAATTTTAAAGAAACTGCTTATTAAAGCCATATTTTGATGAAGATTGTTGCATACATACTACTGTGTGACATACTCTAAAGTGAAATTAAGTCACTGCATCAGGATTTATAAATATACATATGCAGGTGGCCTCCTATACTAAAAATAGTAATAGCACTACCAAAGTAACAAGAGACTAAAAGAAATAAAAATAAACAGCTATGAATGTCTAGGCTCATTTCCATGAACAGAGCTTACCTTTTTCACATCGTAAACCAGTTCTACCCAAAGGACAGTAGCAATCAAATCCGCCACCAGGTTTATTTATACACCGACCTTCTCCACAAACACCAGGATAACAAGCTTCTCCCACCTTTTCACAATCATGACCAGAGAAACCAGGTGGACAAATGCACTTATAACCAGTTGTAGTTATGGCTTCCTGACATACACCTCCATGTAAGCAAGGGTTTCCTGAACACGTTTCACAAGTTGTTACACCATAACTCTCAGCATCTTTCAGCAGATCATGAAGAACATTTCCAGTTTTCATATGGCTCATACACCCTATTTTATCAAAAATAGGAGTAAAGAATTTACTAAAAAGATTATATAGTATTATTGCCATTTTATATTTATATTACATTAAGAAGAATTAATATTGCAATTTACTAAACTTCCAGATTTTGGTACTCCATAAAAACCTCACTAGAAATAAAATACACATCAATAAACAATGGTTATTCTGACAGATAGTTATGAGGTAACCAACATAAAAACCAATTGTTTTTCAGGAAATAACATATACTAAAATATTAATTATAATAATTAATAATTTACTATTTTACTTCAGCCATGTTACATTGCCATCATCAGGGATCACAAAAACAATGATATGTGCATGCAGGCAACACTGTGCAAATGGTGCTGAAAAAAGGCAACCGAAGTCAGGCCAAGAGTCCTAAATGCCCCCCCTCTCTTAGTAGGCTAGATTGTGTGATCTTGGTTGTTGGGCTGATTTGGAAAGTTTTTCAAGACTGAGGCAGATTCAAGGTATAGCCTCTCATATTTGTATTTGCAATGGTGTAACAGAGTGTCCTACTTCCAGCATATGCTGTCATGGGTCTAAGCATGGTCAGCAAGTCCTGAGTAGCTGTGATGGTGGAACAGGATATAGTCCTTGTGTTCAGAAATTCTGATATTGGCTGTCCTGCCTGTTTGGTCATAGTAGGACAGTTTGCAACTGCAAGGGACATGGTAGGTCTAGGGAATGTGGCTGGTCTTTAGTGGAGTAGATAAGGGATGCCAAGTTTTATGTGGTCTGTAAGTGATTGTAAAGTTGTATTTCCTTAGGATTTTTGCCACTTTTCTGGATGTCCTCAGGACATATGGAATGGTGATAGATCTTGAACAATCTCTGCTGTGAAGGGTTTTTTTATATTTTTTTGAAGATTTTAGCTATTGGCAAAGAAAGTGATGACTAACTCAGTATTAGGGCACTGTTATCAGAAATGATTAATTTTGTCCTGTTATAGAGTTTTTATAATCCCATCAGGCTGGCATGTAATCAGAGTGTTTAGAAATGGGAGATGTTTCCCTTTTCTAAGGTAACCTGGATCCTGGGGTGCTGATTGTTCAGATATGTTAAGAAGTGGAGCATATCCATGCTACATGTCAAATGGAGAACACATCATCTATAAACCCAGTCAGTGGTTTACTTAGGGCAGAGTTTAAGGCTTTTTCTTCAAAGGTCTCCATGAGGAAGTTTATGTTTATATGGATTTTTGGTAGTCCATAAATCTGGGGGATTTAGCTTGTTTGTGACTTTTACAGGCCAAGAGGTAACCTTTTTAAGGAGCCTATGGAGTGTTCTGATCTGTGTATTGGCGGGATCATAGTCTATAGGAAGGTAGACAGTGAGATCGAGAAGTAAGGAAGCAAGCTTACCTACAAAATCTAATGTGGTTTAAAACCATAGTGGCATTTCACTTATCCACTTTGGTAATTACTATTCTGTTATTGACTTTTTTGATTATTATTGATTGTTTATTCTATAACTATTCTGTTGTTGCTACTCTGCAAGAAATTAAAAACAACAACAGAATAGTGATTACCAAAGCATATAAGGGAAATGCCACTGTGGTTTTAAATTAGATTACACAGGTAAGCTTGACTCCTTACTTCTCAATCACACTACCTACCTACCTATAGACTATGACACTACGAATACACAGATTAGATCAGAATACTCCATAGGCTCCTTAAAAAGGTTACCTCTTGGCCCGTGGAAGTCACAAATAAACTAAAATCATATAACTCTAGGATACATGGACTACCAAAAATCCATAAACAAAATGTACCATTATATCCCATTGTGGATGGATTGATTTATTCACATACAAATTAGCAAAACATTTAGCCATAATTCTTATACAATATACTAACAATACACCTTCACACATAAAAAAAAAACTAGCCCACTTTAAAGCCATTAGAAAAAACCCACTCCAACACACTGACATAATGGTCAGTTTTGATGTCTCCTCTTTATTCACTTATGTCCCACTCAAAGATACCTTAAACCTTATTCAAGACATTTCCTCCTGATATCTCAGTCCTGTTTCAGTTCACCATGAACTGCCAGCCTTGTTGGCCAAGTGGTTAGCATATCTGCTCTTTAGCCATAAGGCTGCAGGTTCGAATTCCGCTATGGCATGGATGTTTGTGATTGTCTGTGAAAATACTAGTGGTGGTGAGCAGTAGATGGCATTGGTGTAGTTGCAGTTCGTTGTAGTTGGTGGATTGAGTGGTGGAGATAGAGTGTCCTCCCTAGATGAGTCTTTGGACTCCCTGGAGATGTCACGTAATAATAACTCAGGCGCTTGGCAAGGAAAATTCTACAGACAGGTAGGAGGGAGCCATAGGTTCTCCACTTTCTCTCCCTGCCCCACAGCAAAATTTTCATGGAGACTTTGAAGAAAAAACTTTAAACTCTGCCCCAAATGAACCCACCGACTGGCTATGCTATGTAGATGATATGTTCTCCTTGTGTAGAGGCTTAAGTGCTGTGAGGACATTATGTTGGAGGTTTAATGGATTTTTTACAACACTCAAAAAGAATTAAAATAGAATTTAATACTTCCTATATTTCGTCCTAGTCACTAGTAACCACATACACAGAACTTTCCTCTCCTAGGGTATGGTATGACACAGAACTAGGGTATGGTGATGGCATTTTTAAATTCTTGTTGACGAGAGGGACGGGGAATGGGGGAGGAATTGATTATTTTTTTGATGCTGTGTTCGCTGTAGCCATTGGAGAGGAAAGTTCTGTGTATGTGGTTAAGCTAAGTAGTGAGGGCGGTTCCACTGGAACAAAGATTGTGGGCTCTCTTGGTAAGGGTTTTAATGATGCCATATTGTTGTGACGGGTGGTGGTGGGAGAGTTTGTGAATGTATCTGCCCGTGTGTGGGTACCCACACACACAGGCAGCAATCTTTGCTGAGCCCACAATCTTTGTTCCAGTGGAACCGCCCTCACTACTGAGCTTAACCACATACACAGAACTTTCCTCTCCAATGGCTACAGCGAACACAGCATCAAAAAAATAATCAATTCCTCCCCCATTCCCCGTCCCTCTCATCAACAAGAATTTAAAAATGCCATCACCATACCCTACATCCGTGGCACTTCAGAAAAAATAGCCAAGATACTAAAAAAGTATAACCTACACACAGCATATAAGCCCTACCGCAAACTGGCTACCCTTATCCGTTCTACGAAAGATCAGCTCCCTCCTCTCTCTCTGCCTGGAGTTTATAAAGTACCCTGTTCCTATAAGCTTGCGTACTTTGGACAGACAGGCAGATCAGCATCCATCCGCCTAGAGGAACACAAATCGTACATCGTTAAACACAACTATGGCCATTCAGGCTTGGCTGACCATGTTTTGGACACCACCCACAGAGTATCATGGAAGAAAACCACCATGCTCCACCACAGCAAATTCAAGAAAGAGAGACTTTTCTTAGAAGCAGCAGTAGCTCTCAAAAACCAACCAAATCTTAACAAATACGGTTGCATTAAGCTTCCGAAGATTTGGGAAACAGTCATCACCAGAGGTCCCACCTTACATTCCAGGCCACCTACAACTGCCCTTAGAGGGCGCTCCACCTAGATAGGACTTTGTCACCCACGTGGTTGGGCTTAGTATTGTAAGTTTTTGTGTGCATGTTACATTAATTGTCTTTGTAATCCCCGTAGATGTCCCCTAGCGACTAGGACGAAATATAGGAAGTATTAAATTCTATTTTAATTCTTTTTGAGTGTTGTAAAAAATCCATTAAACCTCCAACATGATATGTTCTCCATTTGACCACTTAGCCTGGATATGCTCCGCATTTTCTTAACACATCTAAAAAATAAGCACCCCAGGATCCAGGTTACCTTAGAAAAGAAAAACATCTCCCATTTCTAAACACTCTGATTACATACCAGCCTGATGGATCCCTGGCATTCTCCATCTACAGAAAACACATACATATGGTAGATAGATTCACCAGCAGTCACCCCCCCCCCAACAATGTGGGATTATAAAAACTCTCTATAACAGGGGAAAATTAATCAGTTCTCATAACGCCCTAACTACTGAGTTAAACACTTTCTGGCATTCATCTGGCAGTGAGTGGGAAGCCATCTGGCATGAGAGAGGTTAACAAGATCAAATACATATAGGGTGTTGTTACAGATTTAGTAGATCTGTTGCTAGTGATGAAGATATGCATCATCAAATAACGAGTGCAGAAAGAGTAATCATAATGGGGGAGGGACTTTACTTATCTAAACATCGATTGGGTAGCAGTAAAATCTCATGAAAATAATGAAATGGAATTTATTGAGCTGCTGTGAGACAACTCAATCAGCATGTGACAGAAGGAACTCAAGGTCAAAGAGTGTTAAATTTGATTATTACTGTCAGAGGGGATTTCAGTTAAAGATGTGGCTATCCTGCCTCTGATTAGTGACAGTGACCATGTGGTATTACTTGGGAAATGGCTAAGTTTATGAATAACCAACTGACTAATCCTTACCCTTGGAAATGCCTCAATTACTGGTATGTGAAATATTGGATTACAATATTTAAATTTCAAACTTCTGTGCTTTTAATAAACAATTCAATATTAAAACTAGCTTCCCTTTTCTGATCTTCAAAAGATTAAATTTATCCATTATTAATACCTGGAGTACTGATACACCCTGCCAGTGTAACTGATACATGCATAACCACCAAGTAAGTCCAAATAAATGTATCTCAATTTAGTTACTGGCAAAGTACTCAACTACTTTTGACAACCCATTCCATTCATTCACCACTCTCCAAGTAAAAATATCTAGTCCTTACACTTTTACTAACCACACACCTATTAGTGACCATTGTTTCCTTCCTTAAAAATTTTAAAAAACCTTTTCTGCATTAATCTTTAAAACCCTGGTGTGTTTCTCTCTCATAATCCACACACACACACACACACACACACACACACACACACCTTCAAATCTATCCTCATAGGCAGCATTCCACAGACCTTTCAGGCCATCTTGGTCATTTGCCTCTAGATCCTCTCCATCAGGCTTTTCATATCTAAAAAACTCACGTGACCAAACTTCCACAGAGTAATCAAGACCTCCCTCCTCTACTTGACATTGTTTTGTTTGATATCTAAGTAATATTTTGATTTATTTTGTACACTTCTGAACTTTAACATCTTGTCCCCCCCCCCAAAAAAAATCACTAATCCTCACTTTCCTGCAGTCAGTACAATATTTTCATACATTAACAGTCATCATTATCCTTTACCTACACCATCAAGCTATTTAAATAGCTATATTTAAGCTGGTAAATCAAGATTTCTACATTACTTTATTAACTATTTTATTATTACGGGCATAGTCAGTAGACTCATCGCTGGTGACCCAAACTATCAAAACAATATGTATCATATCTCTTCTTGAATTCATTTACAGATGAAGAACTCACAACCGAGTCAATCAATGCATTCCATTCATTCACCACCCTCCAGGCGAAAAACCTTGTTAACCACACTTTTCCTTAATTTCCAGGAATGACCTCTCGTTCTTCCCTTACTATCACACAGCTAAAATATTTCCCCAGCATCAATCTTATAAAAACCTTTTAGTAATTTAAATGTTTCTATCATATCCCCTCTTCTCCACCTATCAACCAACCTTTGCAATCCACAAGCACTCAATCTATCAATGTAGGGAACATTTTTTACATCACTCACCAACTCAGTCACTCTCCTCTGAACGCTCTCCACAACCTCCTCATCTCCAAGGAATCCAGGTGACCAGACTTGAGCACAGTAATCCAAATGTGGAAGTATCAACACCTTATAAATGGGAATAATAACTTCTTTATCTCTGGATGTTAGTGTGTTCTTCAATAACCAAGTAATCCTATGTGCAAATCTTGGATACCTTAGCAATGTGTCCTCTGAACTTCATCTCCCTATCCACCAACACCCTAAAGTCCCTAGCCTCATCAATCTCTTGGAGTACTGTTCCATCAATGTAGTACACAGCTGTTAATCTTGTAATCCCAAAATGCATAACTTTACACTTTTCCACATTGAACTAACATCCATTACCTTTTGCCCATTTTGCCAGTTTATTTAAATCTTCTTGCAAACTCTCAACATCAGCTTGATTTTTTTATTGTGCCCCAACTTTGCATCATCAGCAAATAACTGAATTTCTCCCTTCAAGTCATTTCCTATATCACTTACGTACAAATTAAACAACAGCCCAAGCACAGAGCCCTGAGGCACACCCACTGGTCACCTGCCTCATCCTGAACTCTGCTCCTCCATATACCACTTTCTGGTATCTCTCCCCGAGCCATTCTCTTATCCATATCACCAGTTTAGTATCCATCCCCAGCTGCTCCAATTTGCACAACAGTATTCCATGGGGTATCCTGTCAAAAGCCTTAGCAAAATCCAGAAGTAAATTTCCATCGATAGTTTTATAGTATCAGCAAATAACTGGATATTTCTCTGAAAATTATTCCATATATCATTATCATAATATAAATTAAACAGTAATCCCCAATATAGAGTCCTTTGGCACTGATTACCTTCATTCCTCTGGATTCTATTCTGATTTCTGTTTGCCACTCCAACCCCTTCATATCCACCTACGAGCTTCATAACCATTCACATTTGATCCAACTTACAAAATAGACTTGCATGCAGCATCCTCCTACCAGATGCCTTTGCAAACTCCTGAATAATCTATCCTTTGCAAACTATTATGGTCCCTTTTCCTTTACCCAATTCAACTGCCAGTCCTATTCACAAAGCTGTGCAGTCTCCCATAGAGTATCATAATCCTATCCACTAATTCTGGAATTGTGCTCTTAACTAACCTTTCCAAATACCATCATCACCACTACCATTCCTAAGATACTAATCCAACTGTAATTTACTACTTCTGTTTTGGAGTCGCCTTTATGTAACAAATTATTTTGTGCTCTTTACATTTGCTCTAATCTCACCAGAACTAAGACTTACAAACAGCTTGGTAAGAGGTACAGCCAATCGTCTTACACATTTTTGTGTAAGAGAATTGGTTATGCCTTTGACTAAGTGTATACTTAGCACCCGTTTGTCTATTCACACAGTAGACTGCCACATCAGCAAATGTCATATCTGTACCTAGATGATAAACCTTTGAAAAGTTATCTACTTAGTAACTCAAACATTTCTTCTGTTTCTGATACCTTCCATCAGCATGCAATAAAGCTATACTTCCATAATCATTCTTCCTCTTACTTGTGATTAGCAAAAGATTTCTGGAATTTCCTCTTGCCTTACTATTACTCATGAGTGTACTAATAATCTTTTTCTTTACATTCCCTCCTCAATGTTTTCTTTTTTGCAGCCCCTAGTTAATGATGCTACTCATCCATTAAACTCCACATACTTTATACTCCTAACTCTCAGCAAATCTCTAACACTGCTTTCTTCAAACATTACCTGGCCATTTTCCATGTTGTACTATTGACATACCCTTCCCCTTGTCAATTCTTATGCTATGGAACTGCTTCAAATTGTCTCCTAAGTTTGTCATAATCACCAGCTGTGTAGTGTCGCAGATACACCTTATTTGCAAAATCTGCATGCTAACAAACCTCATAGGACAAGAGTGCATGATTACTCTTCAATCAGAGGCAGACTAGACACCTTGGTTACCATATCCACTCTCAAACCATAGGTCCCCATCCCCTCAGTCACATGCAGTTTTAGATAATTATCTCTTATTTCCATTTATATTTCATAATGAACACTTTCCAATTATGTCCTTATAGTTCAGATCATCATAGATATCTAGCTATATTTTATCCTGGTGACCTCTATCCACCAGATATCCTAAAATGAACTATCTCACTCAGTTCTGAATTCCTCATGATTAACTTCTACTTTTGCTGGTTGTAATTCTGCATCTATCACCATAATATCCCTGCTCCAGTCCTGTTTCCTATTTTCTTCATGGATGCAATACCCATTACAATCTACATCGTATTTACAGACTGCACATAAATGGTTTTGGTATTAGGTGTCTAGAGAGAGCTTTGTTGAGTGACCATGCTGAAGTACAAATTCAAGAAAACTTAAGTATTCAGGGTGAAAGCAGTTGTGTGTGTGTGTGTGTGTGTGTGTGTGTGTGTGTGTGTGTGTGTGTGTGTGTGTGTGTGTGTGTGTGTGTGTGTAAGTAAAGGCACCCCATGAGATGAGTGAGCTTATCTCTTATTCTTTTTGGCTGCAGTTTATCTGCTATCATCAGATGAACCTCCCTTCCTCCATCTTATTTTCTCTATCTTCCCTGAAAGATACAGCTGATGATAGCAGATGAACTGAAGCCAAAAAGAATAGGAGATAGGTGGGAGAGTGGCTATTCATTTGAAGCAGTCTGGTGTGAGATCAATGCCAGCAAGACAAAATAAAGTCGGTTGTTGCTATAGACCTGGTTCCAGGGATGATCTGGAAAACATGCATCAGCAAATTAGTACAATGAGTGCAGGTCGAGCGATTATTATGTAGGAATTCAACTATGGAGATATAAACTATAAGGAAGGAAGATCACATGGCAGGAAGTATATGGAATTTATGCACTTACTGAGAGAATTATTTGAGTCAACATGTGATGGAGTGGACTAGGGATAAGACTACTGGACATGGTCATAGGATCAGAAGAGCTATCCATAACCAAGGTGTCCACATTGCCTCTGATTAATGAAAATGACCATGTGGTCTTGATTTGGGAGCTTGTAAAACCTGAGGAATATTATGTCAAGAAGGGGGGGGGGCATGTGGAACAACAAGGCAGGTGATTATGACAAGCTTAGGAGGAAGCGCTTAAATCTGTTCCTATAGCATAAAACACTACAAAGAAAAGATGTCAGTAGTGCATGGGAGATAGTTAAGGGGCATCTAGAGGAAGCAATATTAAATTATATACCTAAGGTAAGGAGGATTAATTAGGCAGGAAGTAGATGGATGAATAATATCATTAAGCATAGGATTCAGATGAAGAAAATGCTGTGGAGGGTACATAAGGAGAAAGGTGACCAGTAAACTCATAAACAGTATAGGAGTCAGGGAAGAAAAGTGACCAGCTTGGTAAAGAAGGCAAAATTAGATGACTAGAAGAATCTAGCCAAGCAGGCAAAAGGAAATCCCAAAGAGTTTTTTCATTATGTGGCAAGTAAGAGGAAGAATGACTATGGCAGATTAATGAGTGCTGATGGTGATGAGGCGACAGAAGCAGATAAAATAGTTGAGTTATTGAGCGACCACTTTGCAAGGATATATCATCAAGGGTGTTGCTTTATCACATACTGCTTAAGACAGTTGTCTCTCAAAAACTGAAGAAATTCACTCTCCTTATTTCTGCACACTATCTTCTCCTCCTCTTTCCAATTCACATTTTTGTAATTAAAATTTCCCATTAGGGTCACCTTTCTTGTACATTTCCAACATATTTTCACATTTCACAGTCACTGCCCTCCACACTTCCAGGCCTATCATAACATTCTAATGGATATACTATTAATTTCAACTTCACATGATATCATTACTTGGAAGATAATAATAGCAGCCACATTGTTCAAAAATATATATTTATTCAAGTGCACATTCAGATATCTATAATTCTGACGTTTTACCTCATAATTTGCTCACATTATATATAGAATGAAAAATATTAGGCAAGACAAGTATGATCATTCCATTTTGTCCCATTGTAGTGCCAGAGGACACTAGGTTGGGTGTTAAGAGGAGGGGTGTTATGCAAGACTAAAAACTTGCAGTAGATCATGGTCTGAGTTGTCAAGGGGAGAGGTAACTTCTACAATATGTCTGGAAGGAGAACTAGTTAAAAAAGATCAAGGATACTGGGAGAGTGGAGGAGATTATCTGAAAATTCAGTAGGTAGCTGCACGATTTGCGTTAGATCCTTGCTTATAGCAAAAACTTTCACATCATGTCCAGCTTCATCTACGTTATTGGAGAATGGAAGCCAGTTGGAGTTGTGAACATTCAGGTTACTTAGGATGATGACTTCGCTGTTTGGGTAGCTGGAACTGTATATGGTCGAGTTTATTGGAGAGGAAGATGAAGTGTTTGTGACAGAGTTTTGAAACTGGTAAATACAGCGTGCGTGTGTGTGTGTGTGTGATGGAATGTGGAGTAGCGTGTCAGTGGTGTGTAATGTCATGGAAGGTGAAGTAGTTGGTGGTGTATAATGTAATGTCATGAAATTCAGAGCAGTGTCAGTGGTATGTAATGTAATGTAATATCAGTAGTGTGTGGAAGATGTATGTGAAGATGTAAAACTGACTAATAAGTTCAAGTACAGCATTAATAATTTGAATATCTTGCTTTGTAACATGAAGAAAAGTACTGGATTCTTACCTATAAAACCTCTTGCAAAGCCAGACTGCCTAGGAATAATGCTGAAATCAGGTACTGCACCAAGGTACAGTGGTTCAATGAGATCCAATCCAAGGAAACGACCATGAGCAGTTCCTGTGACTTCTGGTTGGCTGTCAACTCTCAGAACACCTATGATATAATAAACACTTGTACATTCTGAAAATGTAAATATTACCATAAATTAATGATAATATTACAGAATAGACAGAAATTCTCATAACATTTCATACCCTGTAAAGCAGTGTATTCCAAACTGTGCACCAGAGCACTGCAGCAAACTAACTTTTTGCATATTATTTTTTAAGTTTTTTGGAAACAATTAGCAGCTTGGATCTAACTACTTAATGAATGGAACTGTTAGGTATTTCTTTTGGCCTAGGGGTGCCACGAAAAAATTACTGAGACACAAGGTGGTGGTATTTAACTAAGTGATGTAACATATCTACTACAGAGAATGTCCAATAAGGCAAGAATGGTAACTATCGCATGTTATATTCAGACAATAATGATTAGAGACAGAAGGCACAAGCAAACATACCTGAAGAATCAGTTATGCAAATATGGTAATTAATAGAATATGAATAATGTAGAATGCTCTCAAACCATGCAATGTACAGCTGTTAAAATAAATAATTACAGCAAACCACATTATGAAGAACGTCTCATAAAGGGATAACTTTAGCCCATCAAGACCTGCAGTAATCTCACATTCATTCATCATAATGGGAGAGCAATTTGCTAGTTGAATAATTGAAGTGTTGGATAACTGAAGGTCCAATTACATGATACTGCACCAAAAATCAGTTGGAAAGCTAACCCATTTAAGGATTGAAGGTTTGTTCATTTGAAGGTATTATAACTCCAAACAAAACTAAATTAACAAAGGATGTTTATTAACTGGCTTATATTTCACTGGATTTCAAACTAGTATCTTCAGAGCAAAACATGTTAGTTTACATGTGATAACGAATCAGTGAAACAATTCAAATTGTAATGGGCAAAATATCTCAAGTGCTAATTTAGTACTCTCTAATGTTGCATAAAAAGTATCAAAATTGTTTAACAGTTGATCTTTAGATGACAGTCTTCCAAATTTTTCGCAGATTAATGCAGTCATACTTGTTAAGGTTAAGAGAATGCTTCATGGCCACTGCTGACTAAAAATAGTCTATCTGACCTGTAATGAATTCTGTATAGCATATTGGTTTTCTTCCATCTAATCCTGGTGAAGAGATGTTCAATGCATGGTCAGTCTTGAATGGCCATAATAATGCTGTCAAATGTGTTTATGTTCTCCAAGCTGGATGTTAATAGATCTTCCTGACTGTCCATAGTCATCTAAGTCACTTATAAGTCACTGTTATAAACCATGTTTAGATATTTTTCAATATCTGAGGATAACCATGGTAGGTTACCTGCCTAAAAATCAGTTAAGATAACAATGCCCTAACTACTGAACTTAACCATATCCTTAACATCTTCTTAGCCAATGGTTACAACCTCCAAAAAATCCAAAAAATATTAAAACCAGTTAACCACAACCCCCACCTCTCCTTTCATAGTGGAGACTACTCTAAATCTATCACCATTCCATATATCTGAAAAACTAACAAAAATCCTAAGAAAATATGATCTCACAACTAGTTACAAATCACATAAGAAACTGGCATCTCTTATCCATTCCACCACAGACTAGTCACCTCCCCCTAGACCTACCTGAAGTATACCAGGTCCTTTGCAGTTGCAAACAGTTCTACTAATGCCAAACAGGCAGGACAGTCTGTATCAGGACTACGTCCAGTTCCACCAATACAGCCACTCAGGACTTGCTGACCCACCACAGAATATGCTGGAAGAAGGCCACTTTATTACACTGCAGCAAGTACAAGCACAAAAGATTATTCCTTGAATCAGGCTTCACTTTTCAGTTTTAGCAATATCCACATCAGACATCCATGATGTGTCACATCACTATCCTCATCAAAATCCAGCACAATCAAAGCTCTTATCCTATTGCTCCAATGAGGTATCCTGACAACACAAGAAATATATTTTACAAAGTCCACCTCTCTATCTAATGGCTTCAACCATATCACTATCCCATATGTTAAAGGTGTATTTGAATGCATTTCCAAATTAGTGAGAAGCATTAGAATCAAAGTAGCCATCAGGATGATCAAAAAACTTGCCTATATTCTAAGCACTTCAAAAGACACACATTGCATTTCCTTTTTGTCCTACCCTAGTATTTATCAAATTCTTTGCTTTATGGTCTCTCTTTTACTTTGGACCAAAACTGACAGATTGGTATTTGTTTTTCACAAGAGATATAAACTATATTAAATTTCATGAGCCTGAACAATTCAGACTCCCTGAACATGCCATCTTCTCGAAGCATAGGGTTATTTGGAAGAAGGCTAAAGTGATACATAAAAGCTGTTTTCTTATGAAATCGTTTGTCAAGAGAGCTGCGAAACTTTACTCCATTGCCCTAATCTAATCTAAACAGATACCCCCCTTAGCTCATCAGATCTGTTTAGATTCAGAGGCAAATCCACATATTTTATATGTTAATAAGAGCAATTTCCCACAGTTATGGGAAATTGTTCTTATTAACAAGGCTCATACTAACTGTTTTTTATTAATTTTATTTTTTTTTAAACGGATGACTAGAGAAATTAAACAGGAATTGCATATGAAAAAGTGATTATGGAAGACAAAGAGAGAGCTGGAGAACATTTGCATATGGAATATAAGGCTCAGGCTAGGAAGGTGACTTATATAACCTGAGCCTTATATAACCAATGCTGATTGACATAGTTGAGCTATTTATTATTATTTGATGCCACCTCCAAGGAGTCCAAAGACTCATCCAGGGTGGGCACCTACTATAGAACTCTTCATCTCCATTATCTGCACCAATGCCATCTACTGCCCTCCACCAACACTAATATTTTTTGTCTGTAAATTGTGTGTTCTGAGCTGATTTCTTTGTATGCAAGATGAAAAAGCTGAGTTTCTGGGAGAAAAAACCCTGCTACTTCCATATGAGATTGGATATGATCACTTTATTGATGTGTTCCATTCTGGTACAGCAAGCTTTATTCCTAGAGGGATAAAGAATGTTGAAGTGCTAAAAGTGAATGAAGAGGATGTATTCTGAATACTGAATATGCTAGTAAAGCAGAGGGGGATGGTGGAATTTAGCCACATTTTAAGGGATGTGCTGTGGAACTGACCACCATTTGCCTGGTTGTTTAATGAAATGTCTGTCAATGAGACATATTCCTGGAGAGTAGAAAAAGGGTATTTCTTACTGTAGGTGTTAAGATTTTGGAGAAATTGGTAGGAATCCTAACTAGCTACTCAAAAAAAAAGTGCTAAAGAAACTTATTTTCTAATGAACAATCCCATGATAACCTGGAAATTAATTACAAAAGCACAGTATCTTCAACATACATTGGCAACATATCAAGAAAGATAGCTCAAGTATTAAAATCAGTCAACATCAGAACAACCCTCAAATCAGTTAAAACATTATAAAGTTTACTATGCTCTATGAAAGACAACATTCCTTTTTATAAGGAATTTTATTAAGAAATTGAGAGAACGAATGAAACTGGAAACAGCGTGATGCAGGAATTGAAACTGGCGGAAGGAAATGAAATTGAGAGAACGAATAAAACTGGAAATGGCATAATGAAGGAATCGAAAGTGGAAAAAATCGAAAGAATGAATATTAGCGAAAGTTAGATGCATGTTGGACCGAAAGTACGGAAGAAAAGAAGGATGAATGAGAGTGAAAGTGAGAAGAGGGGTGGGGTCAAGAGTTAGAAAATTAGGAAGACTGAATGATAGAGAGAATGTAAAGCGAGATTTGGAAGTTGAATTGGATTGGATGAGGAAAGAGATGAAATGGATGCGGAATGAAATTAAGAAAATTCGAGTAAAAAATATTAAAACAAATCATGATGGCAAGAAAGAGTTAACGAAAGATGAGTGAGTGGCGTTGTATGGCAATTCCATTATGAAAGGTGTGCTGGATGATAAGATGCATAAGGTATGTTTTCCAGGTGGTAAAATGAGTAGACTGATTGAGGCATTGGATATGAGGAGGGAGCGAGCAAAGCAATTAATGGTTTTAATCAGTACAGAGGACAAAGAGAGTGTCAGAATGGATATCAGGAGGCTGCTTAGAAGGATAAAAGAGAATAGCGTGACAGGAAAGGGTGGTCAGCATGTTGCCTAGCTATGACTGTGGAGAGATGAGGTGGAGAGCAAGGATTATGATTGATATGCTGGTTGAAATGCATGAGGTGACGGGAGTGAAGTTTGTTAATGTGTGGAATGAGTTTGAGGGACAAAGTGAACTGTATGGGAGCGATGGGCTGCATTTGAGTGGTTATGGTGTGAGTCGCTTGGAGAGACTGCTGCTGCAAGGTAGAAAAGTGAGTAGAGTGGGAGAGAATAAATCAGATCAAGCAGGAAGTGATGTGGAAGAGCAGGAAAGTAAGTTAGGAGAGATTGAAGAGGGGGGTTATAAACGAGGAAGTGAGTGGTATGAGTATAGAAAATGTGAGAATGGGTGTGTAAGAGCAAAAGGAAAACGGGGAGGCTCACGGTGTACAGGGGTACACAGCATGAGAAAGGTGGATGCTCCGAGAGGAGGTGAGAGCATGTGTAGAAAGGAATGGAATGACCTGGGATCAAGAGGAAACAGTTAGAATTGAAAAGGGTTTTAAAATGAATAAGCAGAAAGGGAAATGGTCCCAGTTGAGCAGTGAGAGATCACATCGAGTGGGTGGTATCAGTGGAACTATCTGTAGATTCAGAAATGAGCTGTTGTGTTTGTATACAAATGCTAGAAGTATAAGAAACAAGGCAGATGAAATGGTTGCACTAATTGTGTCTGTTCACCCAAAGATTGTTGCAATAAGTGAGACATGGTTGGAAGAGGACGACATCCTGACAGGAATAGAGATGGAAGGGTATGATGTGTTTCGTGAGGATATAAAGGGTAAAAAGGGAAGGGAAGTGCTATTGATGATAGAGAAAGAGTTATGTCCATACAAAGTAGAGATGCAAGAGGGAAATAGTGCCAGTGGTTTTGAGGCAGTATGGTGTGAGATAGAGGTGAATGAAATCAAATACTTGGATGGATGTTGTTATAGACCAGGAAATGTGAGTGGTGTTGATAATGAAATGTATAATCAAATTAGCCAAGCAAATAAGAAAAGGGTGATTATTATGGCAGTATAGACTGGAATGATGAGATATCAACTGGAAGTAAAGAAAATGAGTTTCTTGAGTTTTTGAGGGATAACTACCTCAGACAGTATGTAACAGAGGGCACACGAGGATTGAGGGTCTTGGATTTGGTCATCTCATCAGAGGATGAGAGTATAAATGAGGTGTCAAATCATCCACTCCACCAATTGGTGAGAGGGACCATGAGGTGATTACCTGGGTGGTTGCCAGCAGTGTGAGGACCTATGTGAGAAAAGGGTATATGTGGAACTGCAAGTGGGGTGATTATGAAGAGCTCAGGAGACAGCTTGTGGGTGTAACATGGAATGAGAAATTAGCTGGAAAAGAGATCAATGCAGCTTCGGGGATTTTCAAAAACTATCTAGTAGATGCAATGTCTAAATATATTCCAAGGGTGAGTAGGTTAAATAAAGTAGGTGTGGGATGGATGAATAAAGAGATCAAGCATGTGATACAGAGAAAAAAGGCATTGTGGAGGCAGCATAAGAGAAGTCGAAATAACTAATTCCATGAAGTCTACAAAGATCAGGCAAGGAGGGTGACTTGGTTGGTGAGGATAGCTAAAGAGAGGTATGAACAGCACTTAGCTAATGAAGCCAAAAAGAATCCTAAGGAGTTCTTTCGATATGTAGCCAGCAAAAAAAAGAATGATTATGGAAGGATAACATTGATTGGAGAAAATGGTATAAAGATAGCTTTTGTGGAATGTGTGGTGGAGATACTTAATGAGCAGTTCATACAGGTCTTTCAATCTTGAGAATGTAACTTCATGGAGAGATTGAGAGCTGTAGATGATGGGGAGGAGAGACTGACTGTAAGTGAGCAAGAGGTGTATGGGAAATTGAGTAAACTAGATGTTAATAAGGCTGTGGGACTTGATAATATATCGCCATGTATTCTGAAGGAATGTGCCAGGGAGTTGACACCTGTCTTGACATAATTTTTTTAATACAAGTCTTGCACTCGGTCAAGTCCCTAAGGAGTGGAAGGAGGGCAAGATTGTGCCACTTCATAAAGGACGTGATCGAACTTAAGCATTAAACTATAGGCCTATCTGTGTGTCAGGTGTTGTGGTTAATTG
The DNA here is from genome assembly GCF_054136105.1 of Typopeltis vanoorti. Taxonomy (NCBI): domain Eukaryota; kingdom Metazoa; phylum Arthropoda; class Arachnida; order Uropygi; family Thelyphonidae; genus Typopeltis; species Typopeltis vanoorti. The sequence continues at coordinate 125,850,506 of NC_143550.1, forward strand.
TTGGAGAAGCTTGTGAGAACTAGGATCCAGAGTTGGATTGACAACAATGGTATTATCTTTGATGGACAGCATAGATTGGCTAAAGGGAGGTCATGTTTTAATAATCTACTTACTTATTACAATAAATAGGTCTGTGGAATGAACCGTATGAGAACAGGTTGAGGATTTGTGGGTTGCAAAAATTGGTTGATAGGCGGAGGAGGGGAGATATGATTGAGACATTCAAATTACTGAAGGGTTTCTATAAAATTAATTCAGAAGATATTTCTGAAAACAGGGCTGGTTGTGGGAGGACTAGGGGACATCCATGGAAACTGGGCAAAAGTGTGGTTAGTAAAGGTGTTAGAGCTGGGTTCTTTACTTTTAGAGTAGTGAATGAGTGGAATGCGCTCTCTGAGTCTGTGGTGGATACTGTGACAGTGAATGAGTTTAAGGCGAGGTATGATAGATACTGTATGAATGTCAAATAGTTGTGATGAATATGATTTGGGGCCTCCCTCGATGAGTCTAATGACTCCCTGGAGTTGCCCGTAATAACAGTAATAATAAAGTGACTGCTTCCTTGGACAGAGGAGACGGATACACATCGATATACTTGGATTTCGCAAAGGCTTTTGATAGAGTACCTCATGGTAAATTGATAGTCAAACTAGAGTGGATGGGGTTGGATATTAGATTGGTGCATTGGATCGGAGATTGGCTTATATGTATCAATAAGTTGTGTATGGGGGAGCGATGTCGAAGAAAAGGAAAGTCACTAGCGGAGTGCCTCAGGGATCTGTTTTAGGGCCATTATTGTTTAACTTGTATGTTAATGATATAGGTGAAGATTTGGATGGGGATATTCACTTGTTTGCAGATGATGCAAAGTTGGGACGAACCATAAAGAGTAGTGAAATGTTGTGGCCTTGCAAGAAGACTTGAATAAATTGAGTGATTGGGCAAGCAAATGGGGATACAAGTTCAATGTTGCAAAATGTAAGGTTTTAAAATTTGGAAAACAAAGATGGGATGCAGAATTTATGCTTGGTGAGGAAACATTGTTGGAGGTGGAAAAAATAAGAGATCTGTTGGTGATAGTGGATAAGGATCTGAAATTTAGGGGACACATAGCCAAACTTATGAAGACACAAAGGCTTCTGAGAATGATATGGAGGACACTGACGTGTAGAAGTAGGGAGATCTTTGTTCTCTTGTATAAGGCTTCGATTAGGCCACACATGGACTATTGTGCCCAGATTTGGTCACCTGGTTTTTAGAAGGATGAAAAGATGTTGGAAAGGGTCCAAAGGAGACTGACTAAGGTAGTTTCTGACCTCTGGAATGTAGAGTATGAGGAAAGATTTAGGAGATGCAATTTGCAGAGTCTGGTGGACAGGAGGAAAAGAGGAGATATGATAGAGACCTAGAAGTTGGTAAGGGGTTGTTATAGGATCAATGCTGGAGAAGTTCTATAGAAAATAGTAGGAGATCAGGGGAGAACCAGAGGTCATCCCTGGAAACTGTATAAAGAAGGTGTGAGTAAGGGAGTGAGAGGCAGGTTTTTTTTTTCATGCAGAGTTGTAAATGATTGGAATGCCTTGCCTGAGAGTGTGGTGTCTGCAGGGAGTTTGAATGTGTTCAAAGCACGGTATGATGAGCCGTGTGTGTGATAAAAGGACCTCCCAGATGAGTCTTTGACTCCATGAGGTCTTGGGTAATAATAATAAGCTTCTGATATATACAAGATTCTGTGTTCTTGTGGAAAGGTGTATGCAAGTCCAACACTGGGAGAAGTTTTGAAATCTGTAAAAAAGAACACGTAAGCAATGTTGTAAATAAAAGGGAAGAAAAAAGCTGACTTGCAGCTCACATCCTCAGAGAACATCACATGGGAAATTGGCCAGCCTATCCATGCAGTACTCAGAAGAAATTTACTTTGACAGATTGTTCAAGGTGTCTTGTGAGAATGTATGCTCAAAAAAGCAACTAAATAGAAACCAAGGACCGATCCTTTATGACATTTGGAAGTCATTAATTAATATGTGTGTCATAATTCAAAACCTCTCTTGTGTAAGCAATCAGATTGAGAGTTGATCCGACAATGCAGAGACTGCATAATATGTCTAATGATACACCTGATTAAACTATTATCCTGGTGTTCACTTTCTAGAAATAAAGACTGCTGGAAAATATTTGATTTTTTTGTTATTTTGTATTTATGTAAAATAACTTCTTGAAGATGCTGTCAGATAGTGAAGCATGTCAGAGAATTATCTAATGTTAATAAAAAATGTCTACAAGTTAAAACTAGTTATTTATTAAGTTAATATTACAAAGTTATGAAGACATCTCTCAGAGAAATACTGCAATATTGAGGAGGTCCTCATTCACCATGAGAGGAAAGGGTAGTGATCCCATTGCATAAATGCTTTGATCAGCTCACATCTGGATTTCTGTATACTCAGATCTAGTCACTGGGATTTGAAGGGTATGAAGTAACCTTGGAGAGTGTGCAGAGATGAATAACAAAAATGGTATCCAGACTGTACAATCTTGATTATGAGGATAGACTGAGGGCATGCAGACTGCAGTGTTCAGTGAACTCAGCAGTCTGAGTTCAGATAGAAGACAAAGGGGAAGGATATGCTTGAGACATTTAAATTGTTGAAGGTTATTAGTAGACTGAGACCAGGGAGATTTTTTATATGGTAGAACAGGGGAAAAGAACCAAAACAAGGGGAACAAAGCACCATCCTTGAGAGTTATGAAAGACAGGGTGAGTAAAAGAGCTTGAAGTAAGTAAATAAGTTGGTGGGGAAAATTTAAAGGAAGTGGAGCAGATGAGATCTCGGAATAGTGGTGGACAGGGACTTGAAATTCAGGGCCATATTGCACAAGGTGTGAAGACATCACATCTGATAATGACAATGATGCAGAGGACTTTGATGTGCAAAAATAAAGAGGTTGTGATTCCATTGTATATAAGGCCTTGATCAGGCCTTATATGGATTGTTGTGCACAGATTTGGTCACCCGGGGTTTCATAAATGATGAAGATATGCTAGAAAGGGTCTAGAGAAGATTCACAAAGGTGGTCCATGAAATGTGAAGTATGAAGACAAATTGAAAGAATGTAAATTGCAAGGCCTCGTGAATAGGAGGAGGGATGATATGATTGAGACTTAAGTTGGTCAGAAGTTATCAGGTTGACATGGAAGCATTTTTTCATAGAATGGGAGAGGGGGATAGAACAAGAGGACATCCCTGGAAACTGTATATGGAGGATACGAGCAGAAGAGTGAGGAAAGGTTCTTTGCATGAAGAGTGGAATGTACTGCTTCAGTATGTTGTAAATATGGACACATTGAATCAGTTTCAGTTAGATGAGCTGCATGTATGTGCGTGCGCACATGAGTTTCTGACTCCATGGAGGTCAGATGTTAATAATAATAAAATGGCAAATTCAGAATTTAAAACAAAAAAGATGCAATTTTTTTTTAATATAAATTTTAAATAATACTTTTGACAAATGTTCTGCATATGAAGTTGTGTTCCTAATAGCAATCCCTTGATTAGTGTGCTAATGTGTTCTTTAAAACAGGCGCATTAATTGAAAATGCACTAATCAAATATAATAACCTATGGGAAAAAGTATAATTCATTCCTCAAATTTCTTTTTGGAACCTTAATTATTTTTATAAAAGGATTAAGGTATGTCTCAGGGCCTAGTTAAAGGAAAACCACGAAGCTGAAAGACAATAAAACATATTCAGAATATAAATTTATTATTCTGCTTCTTAACAAAGAATTGAGCTAACGTAGTTTGGCAGGCATTTTGTTTCTTTTTTTCATACAACCAACGGTATGGCCCTATTGCCTCTTCTACTCTGGTGCTTAAAAACTTCGATTGCACGAAAAAATTTTCAAATTGTTTCTGTGAAATCTCTTTTGGCTGACTATCAGTGCTTAAATTTTCTTCATATTCTTTGGGATCATCCTGCTGTGCATCTAAATTTAGCAGGTCGGAATCACTCAATTCTTCAGAATGAGATTTAATTGACTCTTGGACGTTATCATTGAAGGGGAGAAAGAAATGAAGGATGTACGAATTGGTCGCCAACACGCGAAATCACATGCTTTATAGATAAAATTTCCCAACAAGCAAAATAGTTACCACTTTAAAAACTACAATGATCATAAAAGAGAAGTTAATTTTCCGACGTGTAATAATAAACAACTCACCCCAGAAGACGGATTGATTACCCTATTATCGGAATGGATTCTCCTTTTTGTGACATGCGCAGAAGTGTCAAAGGGTCTCGAATCTGTGGGCGTACCATAGCAGACAAATTTTTGCAGTAAAAATTTGGAACATAGTGTACATGGAAGTAGTGTAGTATGCCATTAAAAATAATTTTGTAAAATGTTTTAAATCGGTAACTAAATTATTTCATTCTGGTGAGCGATTTTTTAAAATAGTTAGCCATAAAAATGTATAGATAGAAAATTTTTAAAATCTGTAACATTTATTTTTAAGATGTATATGGGTGCTCTAATCGAATTTTACAAGCGCATTAATCGAATTTGGGTATCGAAAAAAAATGACGCACTAATCGGGGGATTACTGTACATTCCAAAGCATATACTCTGTTGGAATGAATTAATTTCCAGAAGAAACATCTGCATACCTCAGTATGAGATAAGTTTACACATCATCTGTTGAAAAGATTATATAAAGTATCTTCATGTCAGACAAGATTGAAACCACGATAGTCATCCAATTGAATGAATCATTCTTTTGAATGATTGATTAAGTTGGATGGCTAACTGGATTCAATTGAATTAATTCTTTTGAATGCTGCCATAATGGCAGCACTTGTGCATTCATCAGAATTGACATATCATGCTAGAGACTGCACAACCTTGAATCCCAACTGCTTGATCTGCTTTGGCTCAAAATTCTTCTACCAAATCAACCTGCCATTTTCATATGCTCTCCAAACTCTGTCAACCACTCTGACCTTTTAAACTATCTCCCTCTCTAAAGCTCGACTTTCTGCAATTGAAATACCCAATAGCGAGTTCATCCTTTGTGGGAACTTCAATGTCCACGACTCACATTGGCTCCCCTTCTCCAGTTTCAGTGACCAAGCAGGCAGGGATGCTGAGGTGTTTGCCATCACCAAAGACTTATCTCAGATCATCAATTTTCATACCAAAATACCTGACAACCCCCTCAAATTTGCCAACACACTTGTCCTCTTCCTAATAAGCTCCCCTTCCAAGGATACTGTGGTTGTCATTTCTCCTCTTGGTAACTAAGATTTCTTTTGCCACAGAACAACCTTCACTCACTAGTTCACAGTCCTGTGTCCTTTGGCACCACAGGGGGGTGCCAACTGGGAGGACTTCCATGACTTATTCCTCCTTCTCATGGTTCAACTACTGCTTCATTTCTTCTGATCCAAACACCTGCTCAGACTGAATAATAGAAATCATCCTCTCAGTAATGAAGGCTTTCACCCTTATTCCGCTCCAAATTCTCATCCACCGTCCAAGCTTCAGTTCTTAAAAAAGTGTGCCAATGCTTTAAAAGAAAAAACCTCTGCTTACCACGAATGACTCAAGACCAAAACTCCAGCTGCCCACACTACAACTTGCAATAGTTAAAAGAATTAACAAGTACTCAAATTAACAAATTAGAAACTCACATCCTGCCCAAATGCTCCGTCTGGTCCCTTACAAAGCTGTTGGGTGCAACTTCCACACCCAGGTATCCAAACATGATCAGATTTCTCTACTTGGACAGACCTTCACCTCTGTGAGATAGTGTGTCTTGTGCAAAAAAGTTTTTTGGCAGTATAACCACATTTCAACTATAGCTTCCCCAGCTACCAAAAAACTTGTACTTTTTTGCACAAGACACACTACTTCACACGTTCTAACTCTATACAAAGCCCAAATCCATCCAGTGATGGAATATTGCTTCCATATTTGAGGTGGTGCTTCAAAATACTCTCTAAGATTGCTTGATTCTATCCAGAAAAGGCAGTCCAGCTAACTAATGATCCCTCTCTCATACATACCCACTTCAATCCCTCTCTCACAGACTTTCAGTTTCTGCCTTGTGCCTCTTCGGTAAATAAAGATACTTTCATGAACAGTGCTCTGCTGAACTGGCCACTATTATTCCTCCATTCTCCTCCAAAATCATTAAAACAAGAGCCACTGCTGACTAACACCCTTTTACAGTCCATCTTGAAACTCACCGAACCAACTTCACATGCTTCTGTCCTTTGGAACAGTCCCCCCCCCATTCTGCCTTCCCCAAAGATTATAACCCCCAGCTGTTCAAGCAAAATGTGAACAGATTCCTTCTTTCCTCTATTCCTCTTGCCCACACACAGAACTAATGTACTACAGGTCTTGTGACCTTTCACATGTGGTATATAAATATATTATATGGATTTCATCAGTATTTATGATCCAATAATATACATTCCTTAAATTACATATCTGCATCCTCTTCCTAAAAATATGTAAGAATTTCAAACACAGTATAGTTTAAGGGAGGAAAATGAAAGTAATAAATATTTTGGGAAGGAAAGGGATCACAGCATGTTCAAAACATAATGTGGGATAAAACAGCTAATAAGGATAAAATATGTGCTTATGTTACAGTAATATACAAATGTTACAAAAAATATAATTACCATCCTTTTTATCACGTGACACGTGAACAGTATGCCATTTGTTAATTTCAACTGGATCATGACTACGTAATACAGCAGCTCCAGAACCTAACTCAAACCGAAATTCAACATATCCATCTGTTAATCCTAATGATATGAAATCTCCGCTTTCACCTTCCTTCTGTCCATTGTACAGCAACATACCTAATTAAATTAAATATGTAAGTGAAAAGAAACTATATTCATATATTCTGAGCATCAGCATCAGCATACATAATATGCAATCAAATACAATCACTTTTTTTTCATTTATTAATTTGAAAAGCTGCAATTAATTAGAACAATTTTGATATCAAACTAATTTTATATATATAGCATATATATGCTTATTAAGGTTAATTTTAAAAAGGTATTATTATACAGGCCTACCAATCAATTAATGGTATTTGCATTAGGACAACTTCTATGCCTAAGTTTGCCTATCATTATTATTATTCCAAGACCTTTATGGAATCAAAGACTCATCACAGGAGTTCGCTTTGTCATATACACAGCTCATCATTCTACACAACTCAGGCAACACATTCCAATCACTCACAAATCCTCATGCAAAAAACAAAACAAAAAAACCCTGCTTATTTATATAACTTTCAGGGATAATCTCTTGTTCTCCCCTATCTGTCATCATTTTATGAAACACCTATTCAACGTTAATCTTATAACACCCCTTGGCAACTTGTACATCTCTATCATATTACCTCTGTTCCTCTTTATCCACTAGACTCTGCAATTTGCATCTTCTCAGCATTTCTACATACTCATCATTCCAGAGACAGAAAATTACCTTAATCAAATGCCTCTAGACCCTTTCCAATATCTCTTCATCCTCTTAAAAGCTAGATGACTAAATCTGTGCACAGTAATCAGTATGTAACCTAATCAAGGTATTATACATGGAACAAGAAACTTCTTACTCCTACAAGTCAAGTCAGAGTACTCTGCATTATTGCCAGCATTCATGTGTTGTCCTTGCAGTTTTGGCAATTTGTCCTCTACATTTTAGATCCATATCCACCATCACTCCAAAATCTTTTATTTCCTCCCTCCAGCAATATATAATCACCAAGAATAAATTCTAGATCCCATATTTCTTTTCCAAATTTTAAAACCATACATCTTGCAACATTGAACTGGCATCCCCACTCCTGTGACTATTCGCTCAGTCTGTTCAAGTCTTCTTGTAAAGCAACAGCAACTCCTCTACTTGTTATAGTTCTTCCCAACTTTGCATCATCTACAAACAATTAAATATCCCTAAATTAAGCAGATAAAAATCCCTTATTATTTTATAGCCAGTATGCGAAACTCTAAGATCAAAAACTACGATCTAAGAGTTTCATGCCGAAGAACTATCGGCGAATCCAAGTGTAAGTGACCACCTAGTGGTACAACACCAAGGCAACTCAAGGCAAAGGTGGAGAAAGCTCCCTCACTCTCCTTGATATTTTATCATAATGTAAAAACACAGCTCCTAGGAGATGTAATGCTGTGTTACATTATGAGGAGAGGTCACTACCCAGACCAGTTTCAATCTTTTTTGAGGTCTCATCAGTGAGTCGGTAGACCACAATGAGATCAAAGTTTAAGTGAAAAGAACTTGCATACCTTCACTATACGAATGCCGGAAAGGTGTGCCCATATATTATAACTAAGATGAAAAGCCAAACGGCTATTTTTTCTGGCGAAGTTAATTAAATTAAGGGGATAAAAATCCCTTATTATTTTATAGCCAGTATGCAAAACTCTAAGATCGAAAACTACGATCTAAGAGTTTCATGCTGAAGAACTATCAGCGAATCCAAGCGTAAGTGATCACCTGGTAGTACAACACCAAGGCAACTCAGAAAACTCAACTCAAGGCAACTCTTTTCACTTAAATTTTGATATCATCCAGGTCTACCTACTCACTGATGAGACCTCAAAAAAGGTTGAAACCGGTCTGGGTAGTGACCTCTCCTCATAATGTAGAGCAGTATTACATCTCCTAGGAGCTATGTTTTTACATTATGAGAAAATATCAAGGATAGTGAGGGAGCTATCTCCACCTTTGCTTTGAGTTGCCTTGGTGTTGTACTACCAGGTGGTCACTTATGCTTGGATTCGCCGATAGTTCTTCGGCATGAAACTCTTAGATCTAGTTTTCGATCTTAGAGTTTCGCATACTGGTTATAAAATAATAAGGGATTTTTATCCCCTTAATTTAATTAACTTCGCCAAAAAAAAAAAAAAAAGCCGTTTGGCTTTTCAATTAAATATCCCTATTCAAGTCCTCCCCAATATCATTAATATACAGGTTAAACAGCAATAGCCCTAAAATAGACCCCTGAGGCACACACACCACTAATGACTTTCCCCTTCTGGGATATAGCTCTCCCACACGCAACTTGCTGATACCTATCAGAGAGCTAATCTCCAATCCAATGCACTAGTCTAATATCCAGCCCAATCTACTCTAGCTGACTATCAACTTATCCTATTGTAATCTATCAAAAGCCTTTGCAAATTCTAAATATACCACTGTGTATCTACATCCATTATCCAATGCAGCTGTCATAAATTGTAATAAAAAAGCTGTCATTGTAATAAATAAGCAGATTACTAAAACATGACATCCCTTTAACAAATCCGTGCTGTCCATCAAAGATAATACCACTCTTCTCAACCCAATTCTGGATCCTTTTTCTCACTAGCCCCTCCAACACTTTAACCACAGCACCTAAAGTGCAGATTTGCCTATAATTTGATGCCAGAGTTCTGTTACCTTTCTTATGAAGCAGTACAGTCTTCCCTTCTTCAACTCCTTTGGAACTTGACCAAATGTGAGACTCATATTAAACCAATATGCCATGGCAGATGTCAACTCCCTGGCACAGTCTTTCAAAATATGTCATGATATATCCATCAAGCACCACAGCCTTATTAACATTAAGTTTGCACAATTCTCATATTCCACTTGCACAGTCAGTCTCTCCTCATCCACTGTCTCAAACTCTCCATGATGTCACATTCATAAGGATGAAAGACATTTATGAACTGCTCATTAAATACAGTAACACCTCAATATAACAGACTAATTTGGGCGAGGAGGTGTCCGTTAAATCCAAAAGTCCGTTATATAATAAAGTACATTTTTCGAATGCGTATGTTAAAAAATTGACAAATTAGCTAATTTACATGTTTTTACTTATGTAGACACTTTTATGTAATTAAAATGAAGTACTGTATCTATGAAAAGTTTAATTTCACAGAAACATTTTCTATATGAATTATTGCTTATAACCTCACCGTGGTTTTTAGACTCTAAAAAACAAGTGTGGGATCTATATCAAAATAAAGAAACAAACGTTTTTCCGAAAATAAGCTTTAATTTGTTAAATAAACCAATGACGTTCTTAAAAAAAAAAAAATTTTCATTTTATAAAAACAAAATATTTTTCCTATTTATTTGTCTTTGGATATTCTAGACACTTCTGTTCTGCTGTGAAGTTAACATTCGATGTTGAGGTGTTTGGTTTAGGTAATCATTCAGCGAACATGTTTTATGAGCGGTGACTCATTTATGTCAGCTAAATTACTACAGTGTTTTTCCAACATATGATGGCCTATTCACCAAAATTTGCTAAAAATAACAGGAAATTAATAACAAAAAATAACCTGTTAATTTAATTATAAGCAAATCTTGGTTAAAAGCATTTTAAAATTAACAGGGTGTTAATTTTCACATGACATACGGACCAGAAATTTTGTCCATTAAATCCAAAGTCTGTTAAATCACGGGTTTACTGTATTTCAATATATCCTCTGCAGAGTTGTTCTTATAACATTTTCTTCAGTCAATGTCATCCTACCATAATCATTCTTCTTTTCTTTTTTTTTTTTTGCTGACTACATATCAAAAGCATTCCCTAAGATTTTTTGTTTTTCAGTTTCATTAGCTAACTGTTGCTCTACTGTTCATACTGCACTTTTTGTACCCTTACCAACCAAATCATCCTCTTTGCCTGTTCTTTGTACTCTTCATGAAACTGATTATTACCACTAATCTGATGTCTCAATAATGCCTTTGTTCTCTGTATTGCATGCATAATCTCTTCATTCATCCATTTCACAATTTAATTATCCAGCTGACCTGGAATACATTTAGACATTGTCTTTACTAGATAGCTGTTGATCACAAAATGCAACATTGAACTCCTTTCCTCCAACTCCTCATTCCATGCAATAGCTACAAGCCGTCTCCTGAGCTTCTTGTAATCAACAGCCTTGTAGTTCCAAATATACCTTTTCCTCACAGAAGTTCCCCCACATGGCTTGCAGGTAATCACTTCATGGTCACTCTCACCTACTAGAGGGATATTGGACACCTCATTTATAATGGCATCGTCTGATGAGATGAAATCTAATACCTTCAATCTTTGCACATCCTCTGTTATATACTGAGGAAGTTATCTCTCAAAAACTCAAGAAATTTATTTTCTTTACTTCCAATTGCTATCTCATCATACCAGCCTATGTTGCCATAATTAAAATCACCCATAATGATCGCCGTTTTCCTATTTGCTTATACAAGGTGCATTCAGATAGTAAATTTTGGATCAAATTTACCACTAAATAAGATATAGGATAGGGGTTGTGATGCATGGTATCTAGGTGACAAGCCCAGTGTGGCTCATTACCTAGTTGTTGAAAGTTATTCATAGAAAATAATGAATGAAATGTAACTTTTGTCACATTTCATTCATTATTTTCTATGAATATCTTATAAGTACTGTGATAAAGAATCCTGCTAGTAATGAGATTCACTTAGTGATACCGTATTTGTTGGCCGAAAATAATAATGCTGTAAAAATTCACAGACAACTGTTTAAGAGTTATGGGCCTAACATAATGAGTGATAATACAGTTAGGCAATGGTGTCATTTGTGTAAAGAAGAATGCACTAATGTCCATAATGAAGAGTGCAGTGGCTGGCAAAGTGAGGTGACAAATGATTTGGTGGAAAGCAAAATTCACGAGAACTGTCTTTTCACAATTATGGAACTTTCTTCTAAATTCTGGTAAGTTTCACGCTTAGTCATTTTTGAAATTGTGGCAGAATAGCTGGCTGGGATATAAGAAAACTATGTGTCAGATAGGTTATGAAAATAAAGTAAATGAACTTTTTCTTAAATATCATGACTAGTGACAAAATATGGATTTTGTACACAAATGTTGAGTCAAAACAACAATCAATGCAGTGGCCATTAATCATCTCCAAAAGCTAAAAAATTCAAACAGTAACTGTTAGTCAAAAAAAAAAAAAAATGGATACTGTCATCTGGAACTGAAAAGGGAGTTTGCTTATTGGTTTTCTTCAGTGAGGAACCACAATTAATGCTGATGCATATTGCAACAAAACACTGAAGAAATTCAGAACAAAAGACAAGGAATACTGTTGTCAGTGATCATGCTTTTGCATGACAACACACCAGTTCTCACTGCAGCTTGAACTGTCCAGCAAATCCAGAAGTTTGGGTGGGATATTTTCAACCACCCACCCTGAAGTCCTAACCTCATGCCCAGTGACTACCTCTTGTTAATGCATATGAAGCAGTGGCTTCCATTTCATCACTTTGAAGATGAGAAACTGAAGAACAGCATGACTTAGTGGTTGAACTCACTAGTAGAAGGCTTTTTTTTTTTTTTTTTTTTTATATACAGTTATGAAGAAGCTGGTGCCACGATACCAAAAATGCCTGGATGTCAATGGCAACATAAAATGGCAATGTAGAAAAATAAAGTATATACAAGGGGGGAGATGAAAAGTTCTGATTAATACTTCAATTGAGATTCCAGCAAATCCAGAAGTTTAGTGGGATATTTTCGACCACCCACCCTGAAGCCCTAACCTCACGCCCAGTGACTACCTCTTGTTAATGCATATGAAGCGGTGGCTTCCATTTCATCACTTTGAAGATGAGAAACTGAAGAACAGCATGACTTAGTGGTTGAACTCGCTAGCAGCAGGCTGCTTTTTTTTTTTTTTTTTTTTTTTTTTTTGATACAGTTATGAAGAAGCTGGTGCCACGATACCAAAAATCCCTGGATGTCAATTGCAAAATAAAATGGCAATGTAGAAAAATAAAGTATATACAAGGGGGGGGGGGGCGCTGAAAAGTTCTGATTAACACTTCAATTGAGATTCTACCTCAGTTTCTTCATAGTGATATCACAACTTTCCAGCATATCCTTGTATGCCAGTATTTTTTTTTAGTGTATAATAAAACTTTTTTCCCTTCTCTGGCAGTTTTTTTTTTTTTTAAATTCTTCAGCAGATCATACTTTCTAGATACCAGATCTATAATAGCAACATCTGAAAAAAGTATTTCATTCTATACCCTTCTTTCTCAACACCATACTGCCTCAAAATCCTACCACTATATCCTCCTTGCATTCACCTCCCTTTTTTATTCTTTCTGTCTTCACGAAAACCATTATACACTTCATCTCTATTTGTGTCAGGATGACATCCTCATCCAAGAATGTCCTCACTTATTTCCAACAATTTTTTGGTAAATAAACTCAATAAATGCAACCATCTCATTTCCCTTGTTTCTGATAATTCTTATATTCATATACAAACATTTCAGCAATGAATTGTTATGTACAAATTTCACTGATATCACTTATTAGATGTGACTTATCGACAGGCCATCCTATTCCCTTCTTCTACATACAGTCACTTCCTCTTTGAGCAACAACCTTTATCACACTGTGTTCCCTTGTTCAGCCTGAGTTTCTCCATTTCCTGTTTTTCTTGCACACTTGTTCTCATTTTATCCATTTCTCCATTCATAAGCACCACTTGAATCTTTCCTTCTTTACTATTCTGTTCTTTCACATGGCTTCTCTTGCTCAGATTCATTCTATGCATTCATTATTTTCACTTCCAGCAGCAGTCTCTCTATACAACTTGCACCAAAACCATTCAAATGCAGTCCATTACACAGTTCAATTCTTCCTTCAAACTCATCCCACACGTTAACTGCACTCCTTTCTCTTCACATATTTCTGCTAACATATAGTGTCGCAACAAGAAGTAGCAGTGTATTTCAATGGTTTTATGAAAAGTTTTTTTTTCTCCTTAATTATATTGTGTGGATTTGTATAATAGTGTTTTTGTGAGATAGCCACACTGGATATAATTATTATTTATATTTTGATTAACGTGCAAGTGGTAGTTAATGTTATAAAAATGGTGGCAGTGGCAGCAAAGAAGCACACACCAGCAGCATGGAAGGTCTCAACTCAGAAACTGAGTTTTCCTGGACTTTTCAGGGTGAATAAGATGCAGCAATTGTTTGATGTATGCATCAAGAAACATTAAAGATTTATGGAGTGTTAGATTAAATGATAAAAAGGAATGTATTATAGAATGCAAGAAGTGCGATGAAAGGTTAGCACATTCCAAAAATGAGAACAGTGTTACTAAGAATAATCAGAAAATGGATGGAAGTGCTTGAAATGGCAATAATAGAAGTGACATGGAAGAGTTTAGGCAAGAGTTAATGAAAATCAAGAGTCAGGCTAAATGGATGGAGGAGGAAATTGTATGTTTAAAGAAGAAAATAACTGATGTAAATGACAAGAAGCTTAATAAGAAGAAGCAAGTACCTAAACGTGACAGGTTTGCTTTATGTGATGGCATAATCACTAAAGATGTAGTAAAAAATTCAGGTGCACAAGACATGTTTAACAGGTGGTACAAAAAACAAATATCAGATGCTTTGTATAGAAGGAAGGAATGGGCATCAGAAATAATGGTAGTGATGGGCACAAATGACTTGGATGGTGAGACAAAGAACATGGAAAGCGATTTGAAGAGGTTGTTGCAGGAAGCGAGATTAACAGTGTCATTAGGAAAGTGGTAAGTTAATTTGTTGCCCAGATATAACAGTAGTGAACTGAGAAGGAGAGTAATGATACTGAATGACAAGATGACTGAATTATGTCAGGTGGAGAGCATTCAATTTGTAAATGTATGGAATGAATTCAATGGGAAGTTAGAATGGTTCAAAGTTGATGGAATGCATTTGAATGGGTTTGGTTTTGGTCATTTGGAGCAATTGTTGTTTATAAGAGTACACAGTGTTCATAAGAAATGGGTACCACTGAGAGTCAGAGAGATTGAGAAGCAGGCAATGGAAGGACAGGAAGAGGATGGATACAAGGTGAAGAAGTGATTATAGCAGGGCAAAGCAATACAGTGCAAAATGGTGAGGATGAAAAGAATATGAATGAAAATCAGAGTCAGGATTAGGGAAACGGGGATGGTCAAAATGAAGAGAGAGAGAGAAGTGCACTATAGTAGAGAGAATAAACGAGAATAAACAGTGATTGTGGTCATGGGATGGCCTCAAATAGTAGAAAATTATTATGCATGTATACTAAGGTGCAACACCAAAGCGAAATTTATCGCTACTTATCGGAGATTGGAATGCAAAAGTAGGAGAAATTGAGGAACAAGGAATAACAGCTCATTTTGGTTTAGGTATTCGTAACACTGCAGGGAAAAGACTAGTTGAGTTTTGTGCAGAGAATTCTTTGTTTATTGCTAACACCTGCTTTAAACAGCACAAATGAAGATTGTACATATGGCTATCACCTGATGGACAATACAGAAATCAAATTGACTATATACTTGGACAAAGATGATGGAGAAGTGCAATTCAGGTGCAGACTGTGGAACAGACTATGAATTATTAGTGGTTATAATACATGTGAAATTATGGAAACTGAAAATAACACAAATGTCGATCAGATATGATCTTGGAAACATACCAGCTGAATACAATATTAGTATACAGAACAGATTCAACACACTCAATTTGTATGAAAGAGAACCAGATGAACTATGATAAGAGATTAAAGATATAATTAAAATAGAAGCAAAGAAGAATATTCCAACAGTTTGTAAGAAGTTTAAATGGCTGTCAGAAGATGCCATCAAAACTGTTCAGGAAAGGAGGGAAATGAAGGCCACAGGAAATTTGCAGGAAGTACGACATTTGAATGCAGAGTTTCAATGAGAAGCCAGAAGAGACAAGGGAAAATACTTTAACCAGGAATGCCACCAAATAGAAAACCAAAACAAGAAAGGAAAAACAAGAGATCTTTTCAAAAAGATCAGGGAACTGACAGGGAAATTTAGTGCCAAGGTGACAATATTGAAAAGGATATCTTACAGCAGCTGCAGACATCAAAGAAAGATGGAAAGAGTATAAACCCTTTACAGAAAGAACTCCAAAATTACTGAGAAATTTGAAGAGCAGGATTATACACAGGAGCCAGTACCACTGGAGAGTGAAGTGAGGTGGGCACTGCAACAGCTATCCAGTAAGAAAGCACTATGAAGGGATGGAATAACTATTGAGCTGCTCAAAACCCTGGGAGAAGCAGTAGTTAAAATTTTAACAGCTCTATGTCAGCAAATTTGGATCACAACTATATGGCCTAGGAAATGGAAAAAAAATCAGTTTATATACCTTTATTGAAGAAAGGTGATGCAAGAAATTGCAAAAATTACAGAACTATAGCACTGATTTCTCATGCAAGTCTTACTTATGATCATTCAGAAAAGACTGGAACCATTCATGATGAGAGAAATGCCAGATGAATAGGCAGGATTTTGAAAAGGCAGAGGAACAAGAGATCAGATCGGCAATGTGAGATGGATAATAGAAAGAACACAGGAATATCAAAAGAATGTCTACCTTTGTTTCCTTGACTATAGTAAGGCTTTTGACTCTGTAGATAAATCAGAAATAAAGGAGCTGATTTGTAGCATAGATTTAATTGGTATGCCCAGAAATAACTGGTATAAGTGAAACTTGGTTGACTAAGGATGATATACTGTCAGGACTTGATATGGTAGGATGTAGAATTTTTAAAAAGGATAGAAAGATGAATAGAAGAGGAAGAGGGGGAGGAAGTATTGCGTCTTTCAAGAGTCAAAGTGGAAAATAGTAATATGTGTGAACATTTTGAAGCTGTTTGGTGCGAAGTTGAGATCAACAGAATACTATAGCTATAGTTTTTAATTAGTGTATAGTGAGACTTTTTGTCGCAAATTGTGCTGCATTTTTTTCAGTTTGGATACAGGTGTCCTTCAGTGGTGTTACTGAAATATTTTGTTGTTTATATTATGTTTTGCTACTTGTTTGTTGTACTGCTTCAGTTCTGAAGATGGCATCCATAAAGAAACATATGTCAGTGCACAGAAGGCTACTGTAGAAAAGTCTGGCTCTGCTTTGGATTTTTTTCAGTAAATGTGTTACGAAAACTGCTATATGTGTGTGTGTGTGTGTGTGTGTGTGTGTGTGTGTGTGTGTGTGTGTGTGTGTGTGTGTGAGCACCGAAAAATGCGAAAGATTTGTGACTGTTTGGGTAAATGAGAAGAAGGAAAGTTCTAATGTATGTGAAAAGTGTCTGGATAGATTACATTGATTAGAAATGGGAGCAAACATCCGAACATAGCAGAAGAGCTTAGGCAGGAATTAGTGAAAATAAAAAGCAAAATGAAACATCTGGAAGAGGATATTAAGCAACTAAAGGAGAGATTGGCTGATGATAAGGAGAAAGTTAATCATATACAGAATTCAGCCAGCTTGGTTGGCCAAGTGGATAGCATATCCACTCCCCAGCCAAAAGGCTGCAAATTCGAATCCCGCTTTAGGCATAGATGTTTGTGATTGTCTGTAGAAATATCAGTGGTGGTCAGCAGTAGATGGCATTGGTGTAGTCAGTCAGTGATTGAATGGTAGGGACAGAGTTGTTGAGCAGGTGCCCTCCCTCGATGAGTCCTTGGACTCCCTGGAGTGTCAAATAATAATAATAAAAGAAAGAACCAAAGGATAGTCATATCAGTGTATGGAGACTCAATCATTAGAGGTGTGATTACTAATAAAGTACTAAAGCACAAAACATGCTTTCCTGGTGCAACAATGAAGAAATTAACTGATGCGTTGCAGAAAAGGAAATACCGGGCATCAAAATCAGTGGTAGTCGTGGTCACAAATGACTTAGTTGGGGAGAAAAAAAAAATGTTGATAGAAACTTGAGGAAGTTGTTGCAGCAGATAAAGAAAAATAGTGTTGTTGGGAAACTCATAGGCATGTTGCCAGATATGATAACAGTGAATTGAGAAGGAGAGCAGACATAATGAATAGTAAGATGGCTGAGTTGTGTGAGGCAAAGGTAAATATGTGGAGTGAATTTGAAGGGAAGTTGGAATGGTAATAAAACAGACTGATTACATTTTAATGGGTTTGGTGTTGGGAATTTAGAAAGGCTATTGTTTTTTGAGGAGGCACAGAATCAAGAAGTTAATGTAGCAAATGATTTGATGAATGAAGAAATGTGGAACAGAATAGTACAAATCAACAGATTGTATAGCAGGAGGAAGATGGATATGAGGTTGATGATGTGGTTGCAGCAGCACAAGATGGAATGCATGAAGGTGAGGATGAGACAGGTAGGAATGGAAATCACAGTCAGGATCAGGGAAATGGGAGTGGTCAGACCAAAGAGAGAGAGATGTAGTATAGTAACCAGAATAGAGAATGTTGGTGCTGGTAGAATGGCCTCAAACACACAACGATTGTTATGTTAATACACACATGTAAGGAGTATTTGAAACAAGAGAGCTTAGTTTGTTGCATTGATTGAGACAATATTCCCAAAAATAATTGTAATATGTGAAACTTGGATGTCTGAGGAGGATGTGATGTCGGGAATAGAATTAGGATACATAATTTTCCAGAAGGATAGAAACGTGAAAAGAGAAGGGGGAAGTGCTGTTAATGATTGCAGAGGAATTATTATTGTTGTTATTACATGACACCTCCAGGAAGTCCAAAGACTCGAGGGAGGTCACCTATTCCACAACTCTCCATCTCCACCACTCAATCCAACTATAACGACCCTCTCTACTTTCATCACCTACACCAATGCCATTTAGTGACGGCCACCACTATCACTAGAATTGTGTCCACAAAGTGTGGAAGTTGGGAGCGCATGCACAGATTTTGAATCTGTGTGGTGCAAAGTTGAAATAAACAGGTTAGTATATCTGATAGGATGCTGTTATAGGCCAGGGAATTACAGAGAATACTGATTGCAAAATGTTTAGGCAAATTAGTTGAGCATGTAAAAAGAAGGTGATCCTGATGGGAGACTTTAATTACAGGAACACAGACTGGAAGGAGGAGATAGTGTATGGGAATAAGGAGAGAGAGTTTGTGGAATTTCTGAGAGAAAAGTATCTTAAGCAGTATATGGTAGAAGCAATTAGAGACTTTAATGGTTTTGATTTGGTGATAACTTCAAAAGATGTAGTTGTTAATAAAAGGTATTCACACTACCACCAGTTATTGAGAGTGATCATGAGGTACTTGTTTGGGAAGTGATGAAACAAGAAAAGGTCACTGCCAAAAATGGATGCATGTGGAAGTATAAAGCAGGTGATTATAGGAAGCTCTATAGTCAGTCAGCATCAGTATACTGGGTAGATGAACTAAGCAGAAAAGATGTTGACAATGCATGGAAACTCACAAGGCAGTATCTGACAAAAGCAATGTATGACTGCATACCAAGGGTTAAGCGAGTAAATAGAGTATGAGTGAAACGTATGAACAGTGAAATCAAGCAAGGTGTTTTGGAAAAGAAATTGCTATGTAGGAGGTACAAGACAGTTGATCGTGGTGATCGGATCCATGAAGAGTATAAAGTGCAGGCTAGAAAGGTGACCAGCATTGCAAAGAAAGAAAAGATACAGTATGAGAGGAGATTGGCTGGTCAGGCCAAGGTTAACTCAAGGGAATTTTTCCACCACGTGGCAAGCAAGAGGAAGAATAATTATGGCAGAATACAATTGGTGGATAATCATGGCAGCAGACTAACAGCTGCAATGGATATAGTGGAATTGCTGAATGCGCACTTTATCAGCATATATCGTACTGGTATAAATGAGCTGGTGCAATATATTAGAAGAGAGGCAAATATTAGGAGAATTGGAAGTGAAAGAAACAGAGGTGTATCAGATGTTGGTTGGGTTAGATGTGAATAAGGCTGCGGGAATGGATGACATATCACCACATATTCTTAAGGAATATGTAGCACAGTTGGCTATGCCCTTGTTGTGGTTATTTAATGAAAGTCTTGCAGTGGGTAGGGTTCCTAAGGAGTGGAAAGAAGGCAAAATAGTACCACTCCATAAGAAGAATGGTTGTAAGAGAGAAATCTCCAACTATAGGCCAGTCTGTATAACTGCAGTCATGGTCAAGGTGTTGGAGAGATGGACATGGCATTCTTTATGAAAGTCAGCATGGAAAGTCTTGCAGTGGGTAGGGTTCCTAAGGAGTGGAAAGAAGGCAAAATACCATATGTTTTCACGTATAATGCGACCCACGTATAATGCGAACTAGAAATTTTTTTTGAAAACTAGCCCTAAAATGCCATGTCTACGTATAATGCGATCTGTTAATCTTGTTCCATAACATTATAAATAATACAATACGAATTAACGAAAGAAATATTTATTTTAAAACAAAATGTCAAAATCCTTTAAATTCTTCTTCATCTTTTGAGTCATCAAACATTTCATTTATAAATTCATCTGGAGGGATTGCGTCATCAGTGTAGCAGTTGTAGTCATCGTCTTCATGCTCTCCATTTTGTTGTGCGTCATCCTCGCTTTCGTATATGACGTGATCTTCGGATCCATGCATTGAATTACTTATTCCACATTTAAGAAATGAGCGTTGAATCATTTCAGATGATATTGAATCCCATGCTTCTTTAATCCAGCTGGTGACTAGGGTGATCTCAGGCTTCTGAAAATTCCACCCTTTGCCATCTTCACCAAACCAGATGACATCCATTCTCTCCATTTTTCACATAAGTGATCTTTAAACGGCTTATTCAAGCTGACATCAAGCGGGTGCAAAATGGAAGTTAGACCACCGGTATGACTGCTAGGTCTGTATGTAGCTCACGTGCTTTCTCTTTGCTTGCCTCTGTTAAGTGCGCCCGGAACATATCCCAGACTAGCATGCTTTGTTGACGAAACAAGCTACTTGGACGTATGTTCCATACTTGATCCATCCAATCTTTCTGATCGGTGCGAACAATTATACCCGGTGGAAATTTCATATGCTTCGGAATTTTCTTCCTTTTAAATATCACTGTCAGCTTTAATTTAGTTCCGTCTGCCATGCATACTAGAACAACGGTAAAATGCGTTTTTTCATGTCCCGTTGTTTTTATGAGGACACCCTTTTCACCAACTGAGTTTACTGTTTGATTCCCAAGCATATCAAAGTACATGGGCATCTCATCCATATTGCCAATTTGGGAAAGTTCATATCCGTGACACTTCCGTAATTTTATGATAAATTTATGGAAGGACTGCACTTTTTCTTCAAGATGCTTTGGTAACTTCTGCGCAATTTTTGTTTGGTGTTGTAATATTAATGCTTTGCGTTCCATAAACCTGTTGCACCACCCAGGCAAAGCAAGAAAAGATGAAATACCTGGTGTGTCCTTGAATTTACCATTCTTGAGTTGTAGAGCTCGAAAACAAATTGCATTTCTTGTTACTATAATGCCATCTTGTCAGTGCATCAAAATCCATTCATTTAGCTCTTCTTCGAGTTCTGGAAAGGATGCTACATCTCCACGACAGGCACGTTTAGTTTTGGGGATTTTTTTCAAGACTGTCTTTTTGCTTACGCCAAAGACAAATATTACTCTCTACTGCACCAAATTCTCTCATAGCAACACTGTTATTATGTTCTTCTGCAAACTGCATGACATACAATTTAAATCCTGCTTCAAAAGATGAATGTTTATGTTTCTGTTGGCTCATTTTCAGGCTAGGTTTGTTTACCGAATATTTACAATGAACTGTGGTGAAACTGATATACCTAACTGTGCTCTATCTATCTCACTGTGTTCTATCATTAGCACTACTTATATTACTGGCTTTATGCACAGATACGATGCACGCTCGGTCGCCGAATGTGAGTGGGTCAAGTAGATTTGGTTGCATAGGCATTAGGTAGTATATATATTGTGTGTGCAAGTCTAATAAGATGTTATATTTTTTAGGATCCGCATACAATGCGAACCCCTAACTTTAAGTATTATTTTTTACCATAAATGTTTCACATTATACTTGATAATATACGGTAGTACCACTCCACAAGAATGGTTGTAAGAGAGAAATCTTCAACTATAGGCAAGTCTGTATAACTGAAGTTATGGTCAAGATGTTGGAGAGATTGGTAAGGAATAGAATACAGAATTGGATTGATGGACATAGCATTCATCATGATGGTCAGCATGGATTTGTGAAGGATAGGTCCTGTTTCAGTAATTTACTTGCATTTCATAAAGGTAACAAGTATGTTAGATAAGGGAGAAAGAATCATATACAGTGATATTCTTAGACTTTGAAAAAGTGTTTAATGGATTACCACATGATAAGTTTGGTGTACAAGCTGCAGAGGATGGGAGCAGATAGTATATTGGTTAGATCGATCAGAGATCGGTTCTCTGAATGATACCAGCAGGTAGCATATGATGGATCAGTGTGTCAAAAAAAGGAGGGTAACCAGTGGCATACTGGTTAACCTCTCTCCATAGCCAGCATTCCAAAGTCCTGACATTGTCTTTATCACTTGCCTCTGGACTCTCTCCAATCTCTCCATATCACATTTCAACCAGGTGAGCAGATAGGAGCACAATAGACCAAGTGTGGTCTGACCAATGCCTTATACAGTGGCACAACCACTTCCTTATCCTTACATGTTAGAGTACATCTTATCATAGCACTGCAATGTGCAGCCTTTGCAACGATAGCAGTATGCCATCTAAACTTCAATCTACTGTCAACCATCACTCCCAAATCTCTAATCTCATCCACTTCCTCCAGTACGGCACCATCGATATAGTACATAGCCTTATATTTCTGCACTCCAAAATGCAACATCTTGCATTTATTGATATTAAAACTATAGCCCCATTCTTTTGTCCAAGTAAAGTGTATTCAAATCTTCCTGAAGGGAATTAACATCAGCAGTGCTACTTATAATTCTTCCCAACTTTGCACCATCAGCAAATTGCTGAAGATCCCCAGTCAGTCCACACGAATATCATTTACAAACAAGTTAAACGTGTGGACTGACTGGGGATCTTCAGCGATTTGCTGATGATGCAAAGTTGGGAAGAATTATAAGTAGCACTGCTGATGTTAATTCCCTTCAGGAAGATTTGAATACACTTTACTTGGACAAAAGAGTGGGGCTATAGTTTTTAATATCAATAAATGCAAGATGTTGCATTTTGGAGTGCAGAAATATAAGGCTATGTACTATATCGATGGTGCCGTACTAGAGGAAGTGGATGAGATTAGAGAGTGATGGTTGACAGTAGATTGAAGTTTAGATGGCATATTGCTATTGTTGCAAAGGCTGCACATTGCAGTGCTATGATAAGAAGTACTCTAACATGTAAGGATAAGGAAGTGGTTGTGCCACTGTATAAGGCATTGGCCAGACCACACTTGGTCTATCGTGCTCCTATCTGCTCAACTGGTTTGAAATGTGATACGGAGAGATTAAAGAGAGTCCAGGGGCAAGTGATAAAGACAATGTCAGGACTTTGGAATGCTGGCTATGGAGAGAGGTTGAAGAAATGTGGATAGGAGGAAGAAAGGTGATATGATAGAAATGTTTAAGTTAGTGAGAGGATTTTATCACATTAATCCAGAGGGGATTATAGAAAGAGTGGAAGTTGAGAGGGGAAGAGCCAGAGGTCATTCCTGGAAGTTATATAAAAGTGTTGTGAAGAAGGGTGTGAGGAGTAGATTTTATACATTGAGAATTATCAGTGAATGGAATGCATTACCAGAATGTGTTGTTAATGCAAGGAGTGTTAAGGACTTTGAGATTCTATATGATAAATATGTTGTCAGTTGAATGAACCTCCCACAATGAGTCTGTCAATGGAGGGTGTAATAATAATAAGGTGCTATTATAGGCAAAGGAATGTAGAGTATTCATTGTGAAACATTTAGACAAATTTGTTGAAGTAAAAGTAAATTTGTTGAAGCAAGTAAAAACAAATTTGTTGACAAGTAAAAGGATGATGATCCTAATGGAGATTTTAATTATGGGAACGTGAATTGGAAGGAAGAGATAGCATATGCTAACAAGGAGATTAAATATGTCGAGTTTCTGTAGTATAACTAAAGCTGCATCTGATGGAAGCAACATGAGGTTTATCAGTGCTAGATTTTGTGATATCCTCATAGGATGTGGTTATGAATGAGGTATCAGCATTGCTACCTGTTGGTGAAAGTGATCATGAGGTAATGGTTTGGAAGGTAGTCAAAACAGAAACAGTTGTTATCAAGAAGGTCTATTTGTGGAATTATAAGGTGGGTGATTATCAGCAGCTGCATAGTCAACTAGCAGGAAAAGAAAGGATCAATATACTGGGCTGATGAATTGTGTAGAAAAGATGTTGACACTGCATGGGAAATGATAAAGCACAATCTAACACAAGCAATGAATAACTGCATACAGTGAAATCAAGCAAGCAGTATTACAAAAGAAGTTATGGAGTAAGTACAAGATTAGTTGAAGTATACAGATGCATGAAAAATATAAAGTGCAGGCCAGAAAAGTTATGGTTGCAGAGTAGCCACAGCAAGTGATATAATGGAATTATTTAACAAACACTTGATCGGTGTATGTCATAGTGGTGTGAATGATGGTACGCTACAGGTAGAAGGGAGGCAAGAATGAGAATTAAGGTAAAAGAATCAGGTGTATCAAATGCGGCTTGGGTTTGATGTTAATAAGGTTGTGGGAATGGATGACATATCACCACATATTTCTAAAGTATTTAGCCATGTCGTCGTCCTGGTTATTTAATGAGTCTTGCAGTGGGTAAGGTTCCATATTGATCTTTTTTTCTCCCTCATCTATTCACTAAATAAAATTGCCTCAAATTGACTTGAGAATTACATAATTTCCTGACCAATCTTCATGATCATGCTTTCCAGTCTGAGACAGAATTGACACGTTTGTCATACTTGCATTCTTAGGTGCTGTAATTCCATCTAAATTTCTTAACTCGTGCATGTTTCCACTGTAATATAATTATCTCTTTTTGTGTAAATCTCACTAAGAAGACTGTACTAATACATCAGTATAATAACAAATCAGTATTTAGTAGTGTGGGTGGAATAAGGGGGTTAGATAATCAAGAAAACCTGCTCTAGTGACAAATATAGAGAGCTTTTTCAAGTCACTTTTGGTCTCCAATAAGCAGGCTGATAGTTTTGTACTGTGCAATGAAATTCATTCCCAGTTCATGTCAGGAATAGGAATTTTCCTTCCACTCTGTTTCCATAATTAAAATCTTTTATATCCCTTTTCTTTTATTTGTCAAACAAATTTAGCCATTTCACAGCCTCTCCCACAATACACACATATACACATTCCCCAGTATGCTCATAGATATCTCATCCTACTGCTTTAGCTCACACTATACCAGCCTAATTGGTTGAATGATTGCATTCCCCTACTTTCCAACCAAGAAAGCTGTAGGCATGAATCCCATTGTAGTATCTGTATTTGTGAATATCTTTAGATGAGTAGATGATTTTCATAATCTAGTGTGAGACCAGCAACTTGCATATTTGAGGCCTGAAGTGTATTGGGGGAAAAAAAAAAAAGTACTAGGATAGGGCCTCCAGCTTATCTAATCCTTACCCCACCAACAATACTAATGTACTATAGCGTTTAAAAGGATTTGTGAATAGGATTAGCAAAAATAAAAATACAAATGTAAAAGAATTTTAAAATACAAAATGTTTCTTATACATGTAATTTTTAGGCCAGTTAAATCAACATTACAAGTGCATCCATTTTATTTCTGACACTTCTGGTATTTAAAGAAACAAAGATAGCTATGTTTGCTGATGATTTGGTCCTATTCTCAGCTCACAACAACCGAGAAGTAGCAGAAGGTCACTTAAACAAAGCCATTGAAAGTTTATCTACATACTGTGATAACCAAAAAATCAAAAATCAGAAATTTGTGTATTTACCATTAATAACCACCTCAGAAAGTGGAGACCAAACATTAAGCTAAATAGTCAACTAATTACCTTTAATGAAAACCCCAAATACCTTGGAGTTATTCTGGATTCATCACTAAGCTTCAATAAATATATCAACAATGTTGCAGTCAGAGCAAAAAGAAGACTATCATGAAAAGTATCTCAGGTAAAGAGTGGGGAACTGATGTTAAAATCTTAAACGTCACATACACCTCTATTATCCGACCCATAATGGAATATGCTTCGCCTATCTGGATGCAGACATCAGAAATCAATTTAGACAAGCTTAAAAAAATTCAGAAAAATGCAGCTAGAATCATATGGAATAAGGAATACAACTCCTGGAAAAATAGCAGAATTTGAATCCAACCTTGTTCCTTTAAAAATTGGGTGACAAGAAAATCTTACTAAATTCATAGGAAAAAGAGCCAACCTTGCACATCATAGAACAAGTTAACTTTTTAAAAATTGGCAACCAACAAACAGAATAAAGAAAAAATCGACAATGCATGAAATCATGGAAAATAAAATTCCCTTGGATTTTCCAAATAAAATAGCCAACTACCAGCATTTCCCCCAAATCAAGACAGGAAAAATATAGTTATCAACTTTGAAATAGGGAAACATGAGAGAAAAAAAAGGTCAAGAAAACCCTGAAATCTTGAGATCATTAGCTCTTTCAAAAATAATGGAATATGGAACTGACTCAATGAAGATCTACATGGATGGCTCAAAAATCCAAATGGCAATTTCTGGGAGTGGCATATTCATCTATGGCTCTCAAAATATAGAACTAAAAACAACTAACAGTGTTGGATGCAACTCATACCATGCAGAATTAATAGCCATTAACACAACACTGCAACATTTGGATAAACAAAACCCAAAGGAGTTTATATTTTTCACAGATTCCTTAGCAGCCCTTCAAGTTCTTAAGAATTGCTACGCTAGCCACCAAGAAATACTTAGAGACACATCAAAAAACAAACTACATAAGAATTCCGAAATAATTTTCCAATGGATCCCATCCCATGTGGGATTAAAGGGAAATGAAACTGCAGATGAAGTAGCAAAAATGGCCGCAACATCCAGTGATACCACAGATTTCAATCTTTTTAAAACCACTCAAAAAGAAAACATAAAAAGAATGATTCTCCAGGCCATGAATCACCACTGGTATTCAGCAGAAGAACCAGGAACTAGCATCAACTCCAAGTTTAATCGTTGTGCCACTACCATGATCTCTCACCTCAAGACTGGCCACACAAGACCAATCAAGTTTAGCAATGGCATAAAAGTCATCCCCATCTGCAAAATCTGTAACATCGAGAAAGCATCGCCAATGCATTCACTAAATTGTATGATATTTCCAAATGTGAACTTTATAACCCAGAAAAGGTGCTGTATAAAATACATGAATTTGACCTCTATGATCTGGTGTAATAATATCATATAATAATAAAAAAAATATAAATAAATTAAAAAAAATATAACAAAACAATTTATTCTCGAACTTTCAAGCAGTCCTAAACTAGGCTACTATTCATATAATAAATTTAGTTTAATCCTTTATCCAAGTGTGAGCAAACAAAGTTTGCACCTGAAAGTATCTTCAGGACTGGGGTAAGGTGGTGCAACACTAGGACGACTCCTTGCAAAGGTGGAGCAAGCTACTAACATTCCTATCTCAGTATCTCCCATAATGCAAAACACATCTCCTTGCAGATATGTCTAATGTTATGCCTTAAGGGAAGGGCCACTACCCAGACTAGTTTCGACCTTTATTGAGGTCTCTTCAGTGGGAGCCAGGCCCAAGTGGAGATACCAGCCAGAAGCATTAGCAAGGTCATTGCACCACCTTACCCCAGTCCTGAAGATACTTTCAGGCGCAAACTTTGTTTGCTCACACTTGGATAAAGGATTAAACAAAATTTATTATATTCTAACCAAGTGAAAAATAAGCTTCTTTCAACATCTTTCTCTAAATCCAGAGTAATTTATTAAAAAGGTGGCACACCATTTGGCAACTCCTATAGGTAGAGATGACCTTGCTAATGCTTCTGGCTGGTATCTCCACTTGGGCCTGGCTCCCACTGAAGAGACCTCAATAAAGGTCGAAACTAGTCTGGGTAGTAGCCCTTCCCTTAATGCATAACATTAGACATATCCGCAAGGAGATGTGTTTTGCATTATGGGAGATACTGAGATAGGAGTGATAGTAGCTTGCTCCACTTTTGCATGGAGTCGCCCTGGTGTTGCACCACCTTACCCCAGTCCTGAAGATACTTTCAGGCGCAAACTTTGTTTGCTCACACTTGGATAAAGGATTAAACTAAATTTATTATATTCTAACCAAGTGAAAAATAAACTTTCAACAATAGGCTACTATTCAGCTTACATCCTTCCTTTATAGCTAAGTTTGGGGTGAACAGCCCGATCCCTCTGAATAAAGCATCACACACACACACACACACACACACACACACACACACACACACACACACACACCAGCTGTCAATCTCCAATTCTCCACATTGCCTTTCCTTTCATATTTATGTTTGCTCCTATGGCAAACCTGCTTTCTCACTCCAGTATCATCATCTTCCATGATCCAGCTCATGGAAATCTATTATCCCATTCAATTCCGTCATTAATCTCTTATAATTCCAGTGAATTCATTTCACATACAGAAACTGGATATTTTATTTTCATAATCTTGCCATATACTAAGTGAATCCTGATATAATGCCCCTCCTGAATCATTCACACAGATTTTTTTGCTTGAAACTACTCATATCAGAGAGAAACCAGTGAGAAAATAGCTTACTAAAGAGTATAATACAACAACATAGAGCACAAAGTGAATTTATGGAAGACAGCATTTTCTGTGATAGAATGGACCCACTATAATGAATATTTTGTCTCCAAGTCAAATAATACTGATTCTAAAAATGAATTGGTTGTGTATGTATATAGCATGCTAATAGTTTTCCAGTTCAGAAATTTTATTTATAGTAAAACAAACAAATTATGAAATATATTATTACTACTACCAGACCTTCATGAAGTCATGAAACTGTGCAAAGTGGTAGATTGCACGTCTATTGCACCACTAGAATCTCCATAGCTCAGTCGGTATAGAAAATGCACTTTGGTCAGAAAGACCTGGGTTGAATTCCTATCTGTGATGTGAGGAACCTTTATATAAATGGCCCTATGAACACACATCGATTACAGTGGTCCCCTCCAACCATAAGTCTAATTTGTCAGCTATGCTGGTCCCGAGCCCGGATAAAAAAAAAAAAAATGGGGGGGATTGAAATTGATGCCATACCTCCCCATAAAAGGGGCTCACAGCTGTTGAATCATCATACAAAATAAATAAAATAAAATTGTACCACTCCTTAACACGTTCATTGCCAAGCTGAAAATTGGAATTTCGTGTGGTGGCCAAATTTTTTTTTACTTGATAGTGACGTCCAAGCGATAACGCGTGATCGGCCGCCAGGCGAGAACTCGCACCATGCGATATCGCGTGATTGGCAATGAACGTGTTCAACTATATTTATCATGTCCACTCTCACCACCTTTTCAAGTAATGCAGTCATGCACTTAAATCCCTCATGCAGATTTAAGGGGTGAGGCAATACCCTGCCCTTTAAAATATTTTTGAAGTGTCCATTTTATAAATACCTTTTCACAGTATAAATGCCATATTACTCCATCATATTACCCCATTTTCTATTTACACACTTTTAATCTATTCTAACAGCTTACATTCCACAGTTCTGATATCACTCTTGTTACCTACCTTACTATCCTTTCTAAAGTTTCTTCCTTTCCTTCAATTCTGGTGACAAGATCTCAACACAGCAATCCAGATATGGTCAGATCAGATCTTACGTAGAACTATAAGTTCTATATAAGATCCACCACATTCTTATTGCTGCTGGTCAAAATTCATCTTGGTATTCTGGATTCTTAGTTAGTCTTCCCCTT
Organism: Typopeltis vanoorti; assembly: GCF_054136105.1. Taxonomy (NCBI): domain Eukaryota; kingdom Metazoa; phylum Arthropoda; class Arachnida; order Uropygi; family Thelyphonidae; genus Typopeltis; species Typopeltis vanoorti. The sequence continues at coordinate 125,880,409 of NC_143550.1, forward strand.
TGCAGTGTATTCACTGAACTTCACTTCTCTATCATCGAAGAATTGTTGATTCCTTCATTTAAATTTTAATACTCTAAAAAAATTATCCAGAAAATAAGCATATTAATAATTTTGCAAAGACTCATACTTACCATTTAAACTTTCTGGTTTGAAGGCTAATTCTACATCAAAGTTCAAATAGGCATCATGCAATGTAGGCAATTTTAAATAGGACAGTGGTGCCTGTGGAAAGTAAGGAATCACACCTGTAAAAAAAAAAAATTAAATGTTATATAAGATATAAAATTGATTAAAATCATGTCATGAAGCACTCATTTTAAATAATATTGGAGGAAAGCACTACGCAATTAAGTTTACATTATTATTAATTTCCCATCACCCATTTTCCTCCAAATTGGTCTATTACTTGTCAGTACTCCAGTATTTTTGTATCTAACATTTTGTTCTTCTAAAACGTTTATAATTGAATCAGTTCATCTAGACCTTGGGTCATCCTCTCTGTGTTTTCCCTCCCATCTTGGCATGAAACACCTCTTTTGTTAATCTTTCAACTCCCATTCTGTTTAAGTGACCATACAGCCTTAGATTGACCCTATTCACATATTCTTGAATGCTAACAATATCAAGTTCCATCATAATATCTTCATTTTTAATATGATTCTGCCATCAGTTCACTCCACTAATTTTTCTCAGAGCTCTCATATTTGTGGACTCTAGTCTTTGATGATGCGCTTTATTTCTAATCCAACTCTCAGATCTATAACTTAAGGCATGTCTGAAAACTGCCTAGTATACTGCTAGTTTGGTGTTTTGGCTAATTTCTTTCTTATTCCATATAAATTTATTTAGCTGGCTCCCCAACATACCAGCTTTGCTTTTATTCTGTGTCTGTTTTCAAATTTAATTTGCTATCTTCACTAAAAACTGTATACCTAAATTGCTGAAATTTTTACTTATTCAATGGTTCTCCATTGAGAATTCAGCTGAAAGTTTCTATTTCTAATAAAATAATCATGTTTCTGTCAATAAAGAGATAGATTTGGTCTCTTTATTGATAATTTTCATGCCAAATTTGTTACAGCTGTCATGCAATTTGTTCAAGATGTGTTTAAGAGTATGTACGATGTTGTCCTCCTCTGCATAAAGCAAAGAGCTAAAGATCTCTGATTTTACTATCAGGTTTAATGTCACTTTCTTACATAAGGAGATCCATATAACTGATGAATAAAAGTGGAGATAATCTGTATCCTTGTCTTATCACTGATTTTACATCAAACCATTTTCCAATATTTCCTTCAATTCTAACTGACTTACAACTTAAGACTATGTATTGCTCTGTATAATGTTCCTTTTGCCCCATATAGTTGTAGTGTATTGAAAATCTTTTCTCTGGGCACCTTGTCTTATGCCTTTTCCAGATCTACAAAACTTAAGTTCCTTGTCATATTCCCACAATTTCTGAACTATATCTTGACAACTTCTATTTGGCCTTGAACCCAGCTTGTTGTTCTCCAAGTTTCTCTTTAACAATTTTTCTCAACCTCTTTTGAAGTATGCTTGCATAAATCTTACCTGGAAAACTAAGTAGAGAAATTCCTCTATGATTCTGATACTCAACTTTATTTCCTTTTTTTTTTTTTTAAATAGATGGTACTATGAGAGCTCCACTCCAATCATCTAGAATCTGGCCTTCTGATCAAGACTTATGTGGTATAGCCACTGCCAAAGTTTTTTTTTTTTTTTTTTTTTTTTACCTTCTATATTCTTACCAGTCTTCTCATGACTTGTTTAGCTATGCATACATAGTGTGAAATCAAGATTAGTAAAATAATTATAAATATGAGTGAATCAACTAGTGTGGAACTGTAAATTATGATATCAAAGGAAACAGAGTGGGAGAGCTTAGGCACTCCTAAATAAGAGACTGGCTGATGTGAATGAGAAGGAGAAAGTTAGTATTACGAAGAGTCAAAAGATAATCGTGTATCATAGTATGGGAATTCCATCATTAGATGTGTGATGACTGATAAAGTACACAAAACATGCTTTCTAGGTGGTACATTGAAACAAATAATATGCTTTGCAGAGAAGGAAAGAGCATGCAACATAATTAGTGGTAGTTGTGGGCATGAACAACAGTGGGTGAAAAAAGGAATGATGATGGAGACTTGAAGTTATTGTGAGAGGGAAGGGATAATATAGTTGTTAGAAAAGTCATTAGTATGTTGACCAGATATAGCAAAGTGAGTTGAGAAGGAGAGAAAAGATAATGAAGAGCAAAATGGTTGAGTTGTATGAGACAAAGAGGTTAAGTTTGTGAATCTCTGGTTTGAATTTGAAGGGATTGTTAGAATGGTTTCAAGTTGCTGCACTGACTTCTTGATTCTGTGCCTGATCAGCAAACAATAGCTTTTCTAAATTTCCAATACCAGGCCCATTTAAATGTAATCCATCAACTTGTGAAGCAAGATAGCACAGCTAAATGGGTTTATACGACTGGAAGAAGATAGATAAGCAGTGGAAAATGTGACTGCAGCAATACAAGGTGAGGATGACACAGGCCTGAATGGCAATGGGAATCAGGATCAGGAAAATGGGAGTAGTAAGGCCAGAGAGAGAGAGAGAGAGAGAGGTGTGGCACAGTGGCGAGAGTAGAGAATGTTGGTGTTTGTCGAATGGCTTCGAGGACAAAGGGATTTGTATGTTTGTACACAAATGTAAGGAGTATTCAAAATAAGAGAGCTGAGTTTGTTGCATTGATTGAGTCAGCATGTCCAAAGATAATAAGTGTAAGTGAAACATGGTTGTCATTATGGGAAAGGCCACTACTTATAATTTATAGTTATACATTTATAGTATAACCCAGAAAACTTATAACAACTTTCTTTAATCCAGAGTATTTTAATAATAAGGTGTGATACCTTTTGGCAACTTCTATATGAAAATATGACTTCTACACTACTTCAACCTTAGTATCACCTCTGGGTCTGGCTCATTCTGATGAGGCCCTCAAAGGTAAAAACCAGTCCTTCCCATAATGCACAGTATTATACATGTCTACAAGGAAATGTATTTTGCATTATGGGATACTAAGGCAAGTGATGTGAAGTCATTAGCTTCTTTATAGGAGTTTCCCCATTCCTGAAAATAGTTCAGACACAAACCTTGTTTGCTTACACTTGAATGAAGGATTAAACCAAGTATATAATTTCTTGGTATCTAAGTTATTTTGTATTCTAGATGGGATTTGAAACCAGATCTTTCCAACAAAGAGCAATGTTTATACTAACTAAGCTGCAGAGGCTCATTAAATGATAAGTAACAAATTTACTAATTAATAATTAATTAATAAGCTGTAGAGGCTCATTAAACGATTAGTAACAAATTTACTAATTAATAAATTTACTAATTTAAAAAATACAGCAAAGCTGTATTTTCTTATAATAAACTGAGCAATTCCATAAATAAATGGATCAGTAACAGAAACAAAAGATACATGAACCTTCACATATATTATAAAGATGGTTCATTAAATCTTGGTCTAATAAGAGTTCTTCATGGCACTTTTTCTCTACAGAAAAGACTTGTTAAGTTAAAGAAAGTTTGGGGTCTTTCAAGATTTATTATTATTATTAACATTTGACCTGCATGGAGTCAGAAACTCATTGTGGGAGGTACACACTATTGTACACAATGCTCATCCAACTGTGCTTGAAAGCAATTCGATGTGTCTATACCCACAACACATTCAAGCAATGTATTCCACTCACCAACCATTCTCCATGCAAAGAATTTACTGTTCACTCCTCTGCTCACACCCTCCTTATACAGTTTCCTAGTGAAGGCCACTTGTTCTTCCCCCTTGTCCATCCTATTCACAAAGCTTTGCAACTTATATTCTCCCAATCTGTCTTTGTGCTCCACATTCCAAAGACCACTGACCACCTTTATGAATATTGTCTGGACCCTTTCTAACATATCCTCATCGCCATGAAACCCCGGAGACTAAATTTGTGCGCAATAATCCATATGAGGCCTGATCAAGGCCTTATACAATGACATCATAACCTCTCTATTTCTGCATGTCAGGGTCCACTGCATCATTGCCATTATCCGATGTGACATCTTCACAACTTGTGCAATGTGCCCTCTGAATTTCAGGTCCTTGTCCACTATCACTCCTAGATCTCACATCTCCTTTAAAGTTTTCCCACCAAGTGTATACTTTGCATCCCATTGTTGCTTACCAAATCTCAAAACCTTACACTTTGCAACAGAACTAACAGTTCCCCTTACCTGCCCATTCATACAATCTATTCAGGTCCTCTTGTAAGGCCGTAACATCTGCTTGACTCTGCACTGCTCTCCCAGGTTCTTCATCATCTGCATATCACTAGTTAACCCCATTCCAATATCATTAACATACAAATTGAAAAAGAATGGTACCAAAACTGACCCCTGTGGCACGCCATTAGTGACCTTTCTCTTTCAGGATACTGCACCCCACCACATACAACTTTCTGATACCTATCTGACAGCCAGTCACTGATCCAATTCAGAAGTCAGTTATCCAATCCCATCTGTTTCAATTTATTTAAGAGCTTGTCATGAGCCAGTCTATCAAAAGCCTTTGCAAAATCTAAGTACAATACGGTATATTATTATTATTATTAAACAAGACCTCATGGAGTCAAAGACTCATCTAGGAGGTCCTTTTATCTCACACACATCTCATCATACCGGGTCTTAAACACATTCAAACTCCTTGTAGACACCACACTCTCAGGCAAGGCATTCCAATCATTCACAACTCTGCACGAAAAAAACCTGCCTCTCACTCCCCTACTCACACCCTCTTTATACAGTTTCCAGGGATGACCTCTGGTTCTCCCCTGATCTCCCACTATTCACTGTAGAACTTCTCCACCATTGATCCTATAGCAACCCCTTACCAACTTGTAGGTCTCTATCATATCTCCCCCTCTTCCTTCTCTCCACTAGTCTCTGCAAATTACATCTTTTCAATCTTTCCTCATACTCGACATTCCAGAGGTCAGAAACTACCTTAGTCAGTCGCCTTTGGACCCTTTCCAACATCTCTTCATCCTTCTGAAAACCAGGTGACCAAATCTGGGCACAATAGTACATGTGTGGCCTAATCAAAGCCTTATACAATGGAACAAGAATCTTCTTACTTCTACATGTCAGTGTCCTCTGCATCATTCCCAGAAGTCTTTGTGTTGTCTTCACAATTTTGGCTATCTGTCCCCTAAATTTTAGATCCTTATCCACTATCACTCCCAGATCTCTTATTTCCTCTACTTCCAACAATATCTTCTCACCAAGCATAAATTCTGCATCCCATCTTTGTTTTCCAAATTTTAAAACCTTACATTTTGCAACATTGAACTCGCATCTCCATTTGTTTGCCCAAACACTCAATTTATTCAAGTCTTCTTGCAAGGCCACAACATCTTCACTACTCTTTATGGTTCATCCCAACTTTGCTTCATCTGCAAACAACTCAATATCTCCATCCAAATCTTTGTCAATATCATTAATATACAAGTTAAATAGTAATGGCCCTAAAACAGATCCCTGAGGCACTCCACTAGTGACTTTCCTTTTCCTGGATATTGCACCCCCATACACAACTTGTTGATACCTATCAGATAGCCAGTCTCCAATCCAATGCACTAATCTAATATCCAACCCCATCTGCACTAGTTTGACTGTCAACTTATCATGAGGCACTCTATCAAAAGCTTTTGCGAAATCCAAGTATATTACTGTGTATCCTTCTCCTCTGTCCAAGGAAGCAGTCACTTTATTGTAATAAGTAAGTAGATTACTAAAACACGACCTCCCTTTAGCAAATCCATGCTGTCCATCAAAGATTATACCATTGTTGTCAACCCAACTCTGGATTCTAGTTCTCACAAGCTTCTCCAACAACTTAACCACAACACCCGACACACAGATAGGCCTATAGTTTGATGCTTGAGTTCGATCACCTCCTTTATGAAGTGGCACAATCTTGCCCTCCTTCCACTCTTTAGGGACTTGACCAAGTGCAAGACTCGTATTAAAAAAATATGTCAAGGCAGGTGTCAACTCTCTGGCACATTCCTTCAGAATACGCGGTGATATATTATCAAGTCCCACAGCCTTATTTACATCTAGTTTACTCAACTCCCCAAACACCTCTTGCTCACTTACAGTCAGTCTCTCCTCCCCATCATCAACTGCTCTTAATCTCTCCATGAAGTCACATTCACAAGATTGAAAGATCTTTATGAACTGCTCATTAAGTATCTCCACCACACATTCTGCAACAGCTGTCTTTATACCATTTCCTCCAATCAATGTCATCCTTCCATAATCATTCTTTCTTTTGCTGGCTACATATCGAAAGAACTCCCTAGGATTCTTTTTAGCTTCATTAGCTAACTGCTGTTCATACCTCTCTTTAGCTACTCTCACCAACCACGTCACTCTCCTTGCCTGGTCTTTGTAGAACTCATGAAATTGGTTACTTCCACTTCTCTTATGCTGCCTCCACAATGCCCTTTTTCTCTGTATTGCATGCTTAATATCTTTATTCATCCATCTCACACCTAACTTATTTAACCTTCTCACCCGTGGTATACATTTAGACATTGCATCCACTAAATATTTTTTGAAAATCCCCCAAGCTGCATTGATCTCTTTTCCAGCTAACTCCTCATTCCATGCTACACCTGCAAGCTGTCTCCTGAGCTCTTCATAATCACCCCCCTTGTAGTTCCACATATACCCTTTTTTCACAGGGGTCCTTGCACTGCTGGCAACCACCCAAGTAATCACCTCATGGTCACTTTCACCAATTGGTGGATGATTTGATACCTCATTGATAATTACATCCTCCGATGAGATGACCAAATCCAAGACCCTTAATCCTCTTGTGCCCTCTGTTACATACTGTCTGAGGTAGTTATCCCTCAAAAACTCAAGAAACTCATTTTCTTTACTTCCAGTTGCTATCTCTTCATTCCAGTCTATATTGCCATAATTAAAATCACCCATAATGATCACCCTTTTCTTATTTGACTATACATTTCACTATCACCACCATCCACATTACCAGGTCTATAACAACATCCCACCAAGTATTTGATTCTATTCACCTCTATCTCACACCATACTGCCTCAAAACCACTGGCCCCATTTCCCCCTTGCATCTCTACCTTGTATGGACATAACTCTTTCTCTATCATCAATAGCACTCCCCCTCCCTTTTTACCCCTTCTATCCTCACGAAACACATCATACCTTTCCATCTCTATTCCTGTCAGGATGTCATCCTCATCTAACCATGTCTCACTTATTCCGACAATCTCTGGGTGCACAGACGCAATTAGTGCAACCATTTCATCCGCCTTGTTTCTTATACTTCTAGCATTGGTATACAAACACAACAACTCATTTCTGGATCTACAGCTAGTTCCACTGATACCACTCACTCGATGTGATCTCTCCATGCTGGACTGGGGCCATTTCCCTTTCTGCTTCTTCATTTTAGAACCCTTTGCAATTCCATCTGTTTCCTTTTGATCCCTGATCATCCCATTACTTTCCTGCCTACACATTCTCTCACCTCCTCTTGGAGCATCCACCTTTCTCACGCTGTGTATCCCTGTCCACCCTGAGCCTCCCCGTTTCCCTGCTCCTCTTGCACACCCATTCTCTCATTATCTATACTTATACCACTCACTTCCACATTCATTTCCACTCCTTCAATCTCTCCTGTCTTACTCTCCTGCTCTTCCACATCACTCCCCTCTTGATATGATTCATTCTCTCTATTCACTTCTCTACCTTCCAGCAGCAGTCTCTCCAAGCGACTCACACCATAACCACTCAAATGCAGTCCATCGCTCCCATACAGCTCACTTCGTCCCTCAAACTCATTCCACACATTAACAAACTGTACTCCCATCTCCTCACACATTTCAGCCAGAATATCATTCATAATCCTTGCTCTCCGCCTCATTTCACCACAATCATACCTAGGCAACACACTGACCACCCTTCCTGTCACACTATTCTCCTTTATCTTTCCAAGCAGTCTCCTGACATTCATTTTGACATGCTCTTTGTTCTCTCTCAAATCATTTGTTCCAATTAATACAATTAACTCTTTTGCTCGTTCCCGCCTCATGTTCAATGCCTCAATTACTCTACTCATTTTACCGCCTGGAAAACATACCTTGTGCATTTTATCCTCTAGCACACCTTTAATAATGGAGTTGCCATACAACGCCACTCGCTCATCTTTTGTTAACTCTTTCATGCCGTCATGATTTATTTTAATAGTTTTGATCTGCATTCTCTTAATTTCATTCCGCATCCATTTCATTTCTTGCTTCATCCAATCCAATTCACCTTCTGAACCTCGCGACACATTCACTCTATCATATGCATCTCCCAGGTATTTGCTACCTTGTTATAGCACATAAGTTAGTTAAACATGATCTCCCCTTAACCCATACTGATAACAACAGAGAATACTACTGTTATCAATCCATTTCTGTATCCTACTTCTCACCAATCTCTCCAGTACCTTCAACCACAACTCTACAGACTGGCCTGTAATTTTAAGCTACAGCCTTATCACCACCTTTAATGCAGTGGAACAATTTTACCCTCCTTCCACTCCCTTGGAATCTGTGATGTTGTAAGACATTTATTAAACAGGCTTGCCAATGCTACTGCTATTTCCCTGGAACATTCCCTTAAAATACGTTGTGCCATTATCAAATCCTATTGCCTTATTGACATCAAGGTTATTTATTCGCTCAAATCTTTTCCTCACAAGAGTCTGCATGTGACTAGCCACAACACAGGTGATTACTTCATGATCACTTTTACCAACTGGAGAAAAGTGTGAAACCCCTCTCACAATTACATCCTCTAATCAGATCTAGAACTCTCGATCCTTGCATGCTCTCCTTTAGGTACTGCCTGAGATTGCTATAGCTCAAGAACTTGAAAAATTCATTTTCCTTATTCTCAAATGCCATCTCTTCATTCCAATCTATACTGACATAATTAAAATAATGCATAATAATTACCCCTCCTTTGTTCACTAATCGAAGTTATTTATATATTTCTTCATCACCACCCTCCACATTCCCAGGCCTATAACAACATCCATCTAAATACGTTTTCCTATCAACCTCCATGTTACATCACACTGCCTCATAACCATTGCCACTATTTCCCCCTTTCACATTTACCTTATGTGGAATTAAATCCTCTGCTATCTTCAACAGAATTCTCCCCATCCCTTCTTGCCCTTTTTATCCTCACAAAAAATACTGTATCCTTCTGTTTCTACTCCCATCATGATATCATCTTCATTCAACCATGTTTCACTCATTCCAATGATTTTGTGGTGAATAACTCGATCACTGAAAGCATTTCATCTACCTTATTCCTGATACTTCTAGCATTTGTAAACAGAGCAGTTCATTTTTAGGTCTATACCAAGTCCTATCCAAGCTATGTGTTGATTGTGATTTTCACCAGACCTGTCCAATCATCTTTATCACCATTTACCACATATCTGCTCAGTCTCAACTTCCCCACCGACATCACAATATACTCCATCTTCATATACACATTCACTACCACTTTCAACATCCACTCACTCTATGCCATGTCTCCATGCCCATCCAAGCTCCTCTCCCATTTCCCTGTTCATCTTGCATACCCATTCTCTCTTTATCTCTCACACTACTACTGTTTCCACTGCTAAGCACTTCTGTCTCTTCAGTACCACTCTCCTGCTTTTTCCCCTTATCTCTTTCTTCTGATCTCTTGCACACATCACACAGCGTATTTCCAGACATTATACTTTCATCCCGCAACAGTTTCTCCAGCACACTCACTCCAAAGCCATTTAAATGAAACCCATCACACCTGTATAATTTCATTCTTCCCTAAAAACTCTTCCCTCATTTGTTTTGAAACAGATTTTACTGAAATTGCTAGTTACCACATTGCAGTTCTGGAAAATTTTGGAAAATTATCACCAGCCTTTCTATGCTTCTATCACAACAGTGCATTTCATCTTGCTGTAAGAAGTGTTTTATACCAAAAAATTGAAAGATAGCAGTAGTGGTAGTACAACTTGCAGCTAAAGCAGTCATGATGCAAATCTACTAATAATCGAAGAAATTTTCAGTTTAACTTTGTAATTTGGAAAAACAAAATCTGTTTTGAGCAATAAGCTTATGAAAGAAATTAAACAGCAATTTTTTAATTGTAGAGATAAAGTGTTAGTAAATATCTATTAAATATCTGAATAACCCAAATTGTTTAAATTATTTATTATTTTGTGATACCTACAAAGAGTCCAAATACTCATTGAGGGAGGGCACTGATTTTACAACTCTCCATCTCCACCACTTCCATCAATTACCATCATCTACACCGATGCCATCTAATGTCCACAACCCACCACTAGTATTTTGTCTGTAAATTGTGTGACCCCTGAAGGCTGATTTTTCTATATGCTGGAAATAAAACCCAAGTTGCCAGAAGGAAAAATCAATGCAAATAAAGCTGATGGTTTTTTTGTTAGGGCCAGGGCTTGAAAAATGCATCCACTTACTCATCTATAGTTAGTAAGAATTTTTAGTTGACAAGTTAAAAAAAATCAGAAGTTACTGTTTAATTGTCATAATAATAAATTTAGTTTAATTCTTTATCCAAGCATAAGCAAACAAAGTTTGCACCTGAAAATTTTTCAGGACTGAGGTAAGGTACTGCAACACCAGGCAACTCCGAGCAAAGGTGGACCAAGCTCTCAATCACTCCTTGTCTCAGTATCTCCCATAATGCAAAGCACATCTCCTTGCAGACATATATACTGCTATGCATTAAGGGAAGGGCCACTACCCGGACTAGTTTCGACCTTTATTGAGTTGAGTTGTATTTAAGTAAAGACTTCTCTAAAAATTAGACGATCCCGAAAGATTGCCCAACTCAGCTTTGTTCCACTTAGTGACAGGCTCAACCCTTCACCAAAAAGAACTTCTCAGCATCGGTTCTACCCAGTGGCAGACTCACCCCACCAGACAGAGCCATATTCTCAGCAGTAGCTCTACTCAGAGACAGGCAAAAACCTACTCCAAGCAGAACCTCTCATATCCAGCATGGGAGGTAGACTCAAACATGGAGATACTAAGACATCTCCCATAATGCACAGCACATCTCCTTGCAGATATGTATACTGCTATGTATTAAAGGGGGGGGGGACACTACCCATACTGGTTTCGACCTTTATTAAGGTCTCGTCAATGGGAGCCAGGCCCAGAGTGGAGATACTAAGACAGAAGCAATAGGAGAGGTCATAATTACCTATAGGAGTTGCCAAAAGGTGTGCCACCTTATTATTAAATTACTCTGGATTTAGAGAAAGATGTTGAAAGTTTATTTTTCACTTGGTTAGACTATAATAAATTTAGTTTAATCCTTTATCCAAGTGTAAGCAAACAAAGTTTGCACCTGAAAATATCTTTAGGACTGAGGTAAGATAGTACAACACTGGGCAACTCGCAGCAAAGGTGGATCAAGATCTTAACTCCTTGTCTCAGTATCTCCAATAATGCACAGCACATCTCCTTGCAGACATGTATACTGCTATGCATTAAGGGGGGGGGGCACTACCCATACCGGTTTCGACCTTTATTGAGGTCTTGTCAGTGGGAGCCAGGCCCAGAGAGTGGAGATACTAAGGCAGAAGCAATAGGAGAGGTCATCCTTACCTATAGGAGTTGCCAAAAGGTGTGCCACCTTATTATTAAATTACTCTGGATTTAGAGAAAGACGTTGAAGGTTTATTTTTCACTTGGTTAGAAAATAATAATTTTTCATCATCAAGGCTTTAGTGTTAGTAGTGAAGATATAGCAAAAATAGTATTATTAATAAAAAAATAATAATCATAATAAAAGGTCTTATAAAATGCATGAAATTTTTTCTTCACAGAATATGCACACTAATACTTGAGTAGTTAACAGATTTTCTACAAATTAGCCATAGTATTAATAAATACTCATGGTTCTTATTCAGCTAAGAAATGATATGGGATGTAATATCCCTTAACTTAAACAACTCATGGTGTGAATTTGAAGGCAAGTTGGAATGGTTTAAGCTTCCTACCAGCCGAGGTGGATGAAATTAGTGAGACCAAACTGTACTTCTTATCCATGTTATTCAATGGGTGTTACAGAATCTTATCCATATTTAGCTGGACATCTATAAACGTCATGGCTGGTAGGGGAGTTAACGTTGATGGATTGCACTTGAATGAGTTTGGTGTTGGGCATTTAGAAAATGCTATTGTTTTCTGAGAAGGCACAGAGTCAAGTTAATTAAGTAAATTATCAGTCTGCTTGTGAAACAGGATGGCATAACTAAACAGATTGTATGACAGGAGAAAGATGGATGTGAGGTTGAAGATGTGGTTGCTGCTGTACCAAGTGATGGAATGCATAAAGGTAAGGATGAGACAGGTAGGAATGGAAATCAGAGTCAGGATCAGGGAAATGGGAGTGGTCAGACTGAAGAGAGAGAGAGATGTGGTACAGCAGCTAGAATACAAAATGTTGGTGCTGGTAAAATGGTATCAAACACACAGGGATTGTTATGTTTGTACACAAACATAAGGAGTATTTGAAACAAGAGAGTTGAGTTTGTTGCATTGAATGGGTCCATATGTTCAGAGATAATCAGTACAAGAAAACTTTTTTGCCTGAGGATGATCTGATGTCTGGAACAGAAATGGAAGGATATATAATTTTCCAGAAGGATAAGAAGAGGAGAATGCTGTTAATGATTACAGAGGAATTATGTCTACAAAGCGTTGAAGTTGATAGTGCATGCACAGATTTTGAATTTGTGTGGTGCGAAGTTAAAATTAACAGGCTAACATATGTGAGAGGATGCTGTTACAAACCAGAGAATGTAGAGAATACTGATCGTGAAATGTTTAGGCATTTGTTAGGCATATAAAAAGAAAGTGATCCTGATGGGAGACTTCAATTACAGGAATATAGAATGGAAGGAGGAGATAGTGTATGGGAACAAAGAGAATAAGTTTGTTGATTTTCTGAAAGATAAATATCTTATTCAGCATGTTACTGAAGCAACTAGAGACTTTAATGATTTGGATTTGGTGATAACTTTACAAGATGTTGTTAATGAGGTATTGGCACTACAGCCAGTTGGTGAGAATGATGATAATGAAGTACTTGATTGGGAAGTGGTGAAACAAGAAAAGGTTACTGCCAAAAATGGATATATGTGGAAGAATAAAGCGGGTGATTATAGGAAGCTCTGTAGTCAGTCAGCATCAGTATATTGGGCAGATGAACTAAGCAGAAAAGTTGTTGACAATGCATGGAAACTCACAAGGCAGTATCTGATAAAAGCAATGTATGACCGCATACCAAGGGCTAAGCGCGTAAATAGAGTATGAGTGAAATGGATGAACAGTGAAATAAAGCAAGCTGCTTTGGAAAAGAAAATGCTATGTAGGAGGTACAAGACAGTTGATGGTGGTGATTGGATCCATGAAGAGTATAAAGTGCAAGCTAGAAAGGTGAACAGCATGGTAAAGAAAGAAAAGGTACAGTATGAGAGGAGATTGGCTGGTAGTCAAGGAATGATTACTCTGTTAGTGATTACAGAGTAGTTGTGTCTACAAAGTGTTGAAGTTGATAGTGCATGCACAGATTTTGAATTTGTGCGGTGTAGAAGTTAAAATTAACAGGCGAATAACTCAAATAAACTTCAGCTTATTTGATTTAAGAACAACTCAAATAAAGACAAATAAAGTATTGCTTGATATAATGCCCCACTGACACCATACAACTGTAGTGTTTCGAATAGCTTCTCTCTTGGCACTTTGTCATGTGCCTTTTCAGGATCTACAAAACTTAAATACAGATCTTTGTTATATTCCCATGATTTCTCAACTATCTGTCGTAAAGTGAAAATATGATTCTGACAGCCTCTATAGTGGAATTATTGAAGAGGACTTTCAGCATATGAATGATGGCCCTTGCTGTTTAACTTGTTTGTAAATGATATATCATGTGGATTGACTGGGGATCTTCAGTTGTTTGCTGATGATGCAAAGTTGAGGAAGATTATAAGTAGCACTGCTGATATTAATTCCCTTCAGGAAGATATGAATAACTTTTGGCATGGACTAACAGGTGGGAGGGGGGGATAGTTTTAATATTAAAAAGTTATTAATATAAATTATTAAATTGCATTTTGGAACAGAGAAATATAAGGCTGTGTACTATAATTGACGGTGCCATACTGCAGGAAGTGGATAGGATTCAAGATTTGGGAGTGATGGTTGATAACACAGGTAGGAATGTTAAAAGTTCTTCATCATCACCATCAAATTCCTGATATATACCCACGAGGGTGTACAGGATGATAGTATTAGATGAAAAATTACATTATTACTAACTTCCTATCTACAATTTTCCTCCAAATCAGTCTGTTACCTGTCAAGACTCCAACATTATCAGATCTTATATTTCTATCTTCTAACGCACTTTTTACTGTATCAATCCAATTATACCTTGGTCTTCCTCTGGGTCTTTTTCCTGCAAACCTGGCAGAGAACACTTGTTTTGCTAACCTTTCCTCTTCCATTTTGTTTAAGTGACCATATCACCTGAGATTAGCTCTGCTAACATATTCCTGGATGCTAACAATGTCAAGCTCTTTATTGTTAAAGGTAGCGAAAGAAAAGAGTGACAGAGTTAGAATGGTGAGTCTGTTACCGCGGTATGACAGAGAGGAGTTTAGAAGGAGGGCCATAATCGCAAATGATATTATGCGCAGGTTATGCGCACGGTGTGGTGTGGAATTTGTGGACGTGTGGAATGAGTTTGATGGGCGACAGGACTTATACAAGATGGATGGACTGCATTTGAATGGACTTGGTGTGCGGAGACTGGAAAAAGTGTTGCTGAATGAAATGAAAATGGATGTGCAGAACCAGGGAAACTAGAACTACCAAGGAGGGGGGGGAGTGGATATCCAAACATCAGTGAGACAGTTGAGTGTAAAAATGTATATAATGTACCTGAGCCAGCAATAAGGACAAAAAATGGGAATGGGATATTTAGAATAACGCATCAAGATAGGGGTGGGACAAAGGGAACACTGCAATTCATGTATACTAATGCCAGGAGTATTAGGAACAAGAAGGAAGAATTTTTGGCCTTGATTGGCTCTTCCTGGCCACAGGTTATTGGCATTAGTGAAACATGGCTGACGGAAGATGATATAGTTAGTGGGATAGAATGTGTAGGTTATAGTATGTTTAGGAGGGACAGAGAGAATAAAATTGGGGGAGGGGTGTTATTGATGATAGCTGATGAACTGCAGCCAAGGAGAATTGAAGTATTGCAGGATAGTGAAAGGAGCTCATTTGAGGCTATTTGGTGTGAGATTGATACTGGCAGAATAAAATATACAGTTGGGTGCTGCTATAGACCAGGTGATGGAATAGATGGTGGAGATGGTATGCATAAACAAATTGATGAAATGAGTGGAAGGAGGGTAATTATTATGGGAGATTTCAACTATGGTAACATTGATTGGAAGGAGGAGAGGACACATGTGAGGAAGGAAATGGATTTTATTCAATTATTAAGGGATAACTATCTGAAACAGCATGTAATTGAAAATACTAGGGGTGTAAGAGTGCTTGACCTGGTAATAGTATCTGAGAATTTGACTGTAATGAATATGACCATATTACCACCTATTGGTGAGAGTGATCATAAGGTCTTGACCAGGGAGGTGGCTCAAGGTGTGGAATTTGTGATTAAGACAGGGTATATGTGGAATTACCGTGCTGGCAAGTATGACAAGCTTAGGAGATTGCTTGGATCAGTGCCATGGCATGTACAACTGCAAGGGCTGGAGGTCGATAGAGCATGGGAAGTGATCAAAGAGCATTTACAGGAGGTTATGGCTGATTGTATACCTAAGGTCCGAATAGTGAAACAAGGAGGGGTTAAATGGATGAATAACACCATTAAGCTTGAGCTGCAAAAAAAGAAACAACTATGGAGGGAATTTAAAGAAAGGGGTGACCTGCAGGCACACGAACGGTATAAAGTACAGGCTAGAAGGGTAACGAGTGTGGTAAAAACAGCAAAAGCCGATTATGAAAGGAAACTAGCTATGCAAGCGAAAGAGAATCCCAAACAGTTCTTTCAATATGCTGCAAGCAAGAAAATAACTGTACACGGCAAAATGATTTTAAGGAATGACGATGGTAAAGAGTTCACTGAACCAGTCGATATAGTGGAGTTACTGAGCGCGTACTTTGCAAAAGTATATCATCCAGGTGGTGACATTGAAAAAATGAAGGAACCATTAGCTTATATGGGAATTGTGATGAATGAAGTGGAGGTGAATAGTCTATAACAGAACCTTAATGTGAATACATCTGTGGGATTGGATGGTATACCGGCACGGGTCTTGCATGAAGCGGCTAATGAATTATCAGTGCCCTTGACCATGTTGTTTAATCTGAGTCTCAGGTCTGGCTTAGTCCCGAAGGCGTGGAAAGAGGGGAAAATAGTTCCACTGCATAAAGGAGGATCCAAGACTATGGTTGCAAATTACCGACTGATCAGCATATCAGGAGTCGTTGTCAAGGTCTTGGAGAAAGTAGTCAAGGGAAAAATACAGGAATGGATTGATGAAAATGAGATACTGTACAGAGGACAGCATGGCTTTGTGAAGGGTAGATCATGCCTCAGTAACTTGCTCAAGTTTTATAACAAGGTGACGGCTGAACTGGA
Source organism: Typopeltis vanoorti (assembly GCF_054136105.1). Classification (NCBI taxonomy): domain Eukaryota; kingdom Metazoa; phylum Arthropoda; class Arachnida; order Uropygi; family Thelyphonidae; genus Typopeltis; species Typopeltis vanoorti. The sequence goes on from NC_143550.1 coordinate 125,897,302, forward strand.
TAAGGGAAATGGGTTTACAGTGATACTGCTGGACCTGGCAAAGGCGTTTGACAGGATACCACATGGAATTCTAATCCGTAAACTACAACATATGGGAATGGATATAGGGTTGGTGAGATGGATAGCTGGGTGGTTGATGGAGAGATATCAAAGAGTAGTTTATTCAGGAGTAGAGTCCAAAAAACGGCCTGTGACTAGTGGTGTGCCACAGGGTTCTGTTCTTGGACCACTGCTGTTTAATCTGTTCATTAACGATATAGGGAAGGGTCTAAGTGGGACAGTTCATTTGTTCGCTGATGATGCAAAGTTGGGTAGGGCGATAGTGAATGCAGAAGATGTTAAAGTCTTGCAAGATGACTTAGATAGATTGGAGTTCTGGACTAAGGAGAATGGATGTCAATTTAATGTGACGAAATGTAAGGTTATGCATTTCGGAGTGAAAAGATTGGCAGCAGTATACCACATTGGTGGAACTGTACTCCAAGAGATTGATGAGGCCAGGGACTTGGGAGTGTTGGTGGATAGGGAGATGAAGTTTAGGGGGCACATTGCGAAAGTAGCTAAATCAGCTCATCAACTCACTTGGTTGTTGAAAAATACCTTGACAAGCAGAGAAAAACAAGTTATTGTACCTCTGTACCGAGCCCTGATAAGACCTCATCTCGACTACTGTGCCCAGATTTGGTCACCTCGGTTCCTTCTTGATGGGGAGGAGGTTGAGAGGATCCAGAGGCGAGTGACTAAGATGATAGCAGGTCTATGGAATGAACCATATGAGAACAGGTTGAAGATTTGTGGGTTGCAGAAACTAGTTCATAGGCGAAAAAGGGGAGATATGATTGAGACATTCAAATTGCTAAAAGGATTCTATAGGATTAATTCAGATGATATTTTTGAGATCAGGACTGGTGGTGGGAGAACTAGGGGACACCCATGGAAGCTGGGCAAGAGCGTGGTTAGCAGGGGTGTTAGAGCTGGGTTCTTTACTTTTAGAGTGGTAAATGAGTGGAATAAGCTGCCAGAGTCTGTTGTGGGTGCTATGACAGTGAGCCAGTTCAAGGCAAGGTATGATAGATACTGTGAGAATGTTGAACAGCTGTGTGAACATGATACTTAGGGCCTGTGTGAACATGATGCTTAGGGCCTCCCTCGATGAGTCTAAGGACTCCTGGAGTAGCCTGTGGTAATAATAATAATAATATCCTCGTTTTTAATATGATATTGCCATTGATGTTAGCTTTCATGTTTCCAATCTTTCTCAGGACTTTCATAACTGCAGTCTCTAGTCTTTGGTCAAGTGTTTTACTTCAGACTCAGCTCTCAGATCCATAAGTTAAAATTGGCTTGAATACTGTCTTGTATACAGCTAACTTATTGTTTTGGCTAATTTCTCTCTTATTCCATATAAATTTATTCAGTGGATTTACCATACCAGCTTTGTTGATTCTGTTGTCTATTTCCATATTTAATTTACCATCTTCACTAAAGATCATGCCTAAGTAGTTGAAATGTTTTGTTCTATAGGTTCTCCATTCACAATGCAGTTGATATTTTCAATAATAAATATAGTTGAATCCTTTATCCAAGTGTGAGCAAACAAAGTTTGCGCCTGAAAGTATCTTCAGGACTGGAGTAAGTTGGTACAACTCCGGGCAACTCATTGCAAAGGTGGAGCAAGCTAACATCACTCCTATCTCATTATCTCCCATAATGCAAAACACATCTCCTTGCAGATATGTATAATGTTATGCATTAAGGGAAGGGCCACTACCCAGACTAGTTTCGACCTTTATTGAAGTCTCTTCAGTGGGAGCCAGGCCCATGTGGAGATACCAGGGGCAGAAGCATTAGCAAGGTCATTTCCACCTATAGGAGTTGCCAAATGATGTGCCACCTTTTTATTAAATTACTCTGGATTTAGAGAAAGATGTTGAAAGTTTATTTTTTGCTTAGTTAGACTATAATAAATTTAGTTTAATCCATTATTCAAGTGTGAGCAAACAAAGTTTGCGCCTGAAAGTATCTTCAGGACTGGGGTAAGTTGGTACAACACTGGGCAACTCATTGCAAAGGTGGAGCAAGCTAACATCACTCCTATCTCAGTATCTCCCATAATGCAAGACACATCTCCTTGCGGATATGTATAATGTTATTGCCCGGTATTGTACCAACTTATCCCAGTCCTGATGATATTTTCAATGTTTTTGCCTATTTTCATTGTCTGTTTTTAATGAAACCTTCATACCATATCTATTACAACAGTTATTCACTTTAGTCAGGGAATCTAGCAGACTTGTAGTGGATTTATTTAGAAGTATAACATCATCAGCATAAAGCAAACAGCTGAGATTAATATCTCCAATTTTGATATCAGGTTTAATACCACTTTCCTTCATAATGTGATCCATATAGATAATGAATAACAGAGGGGATAATGTACATCCTTGTCTGACACTAGATTTAACATTAAACCACCTTCCTGCACTTCCTTCACTTCTAACTACTGACTTACAACTCAAAGACTCAAATAAAGTATTACTTGATATAATGCCTCACTGACATCATACAACTGTAGTGTTTTGAATAGCTTCTCTCTTGGCACTTTGTCATGTGCCTTTTCCAAAACTTAAATACAGATCTTTGTAATATTCCTATGATTTCTCAACTATCTGTCTTAAAGTGAAAATCTGATCCTGACAGGTTCTATTTGGCCTGAATCCAGATTATTATTATTTTAGACACATCCAGGGAGTCCAAAGACTTATCACCTGTTCTACAACTCTGTCTCCGCCACTCAATCCACCAACTTACCGCAACTACACCAACATCATCTACTGGCGACCACCACAACTAGTATTTCCAAAGACAATCACAAATATCCATGCCCACAGCAGGATTCGAACCCGCAGCCTTTTGGCTAGAGAGCGGATGCGCTAACCACAGGAAGAATAAGCCAGCCAGGCTGGCTTATTCTTCCTGTTCTTGTGGAAGAGAAGCTTGTTCTTCACCAAGCTTCTCTTCCACAATCCTTCTCAACCATTTCTCAAGTATACTTGCATATATAATTACTAGTAAGTATTGCTCCAGTACGAAGGAAAATGGTGGCCAGTAATGAGGGTTCGGCATCTTCTTTCAAGAACGGTAATATAAAGGAGATGATTCAGTGTACTATCTGCGAAATGTACACTTTGCGGAGTGTGGTCAGAGTGTGGTTAGATGATAATAAAGGAGTGAATGTGTGTAGAAAATGTAGGGAGAATGAGGAATTGAAGTGTATTTCAGATCGTGAGTGTGATATTTTTGTCAAACTTCAGAATGAAGAAAATAGGGATATGACAAGAAACGGCAAGGTTGTACCAGAGAATTGTGAGAGTGTGAATGTAGAAAGTGTGAATGATAGTATTAATGGTTTTACAGAGAATAAAAAAGATGAGATAGATGCAATGAGTGAGATCGTGTTGTTGAATGGGGTAATACAAAGGGCAAAACAGCAGCTAAAGTGTATGAGCAAAAGTCGACTGAATGAACCAACCAATAATAAAAAGTATGACAGGAAAAATAGGCGTATGAGTGTGAACATGAACAAAATGAAGGATAGAGTGCTGTATGGAGACTCGTTAGTATGAGGTGTGTTAGTAGAGGATTTGACAAAATCATACCAACCTGGTGCGACCATAAAGGATGTAACTGAGTCTATTAGAGAGCAAAAGGAAAGGGTTAAAGAAACGATTGTTGTGGCAGGTACGAATGATTTGAAAGGAGATAAAATGGAAACGATAGAAGACCTGAATGAATTGTTTGAGGTAGCAAAAGAAAAGAGAGTTAGAATGATTAGTCTTTTGCCACAGTATGACAGGGAAATGTTTAAAAGGAAGGCCATAATTGTGAATGACTTTATGCGTGAGTTATGTATGATGAGTGGTGTGGAATTTGTGGATGTGTGGAGTGAGTTCGATGGGCGAAAGGATCTATATAAGATGGATGGCTTGCATTTGAATGGTTACAGTGTAAGGAGACTTGAGAAAGTGTTGCTGAATGTAATGGATGTGCAAATTCAGGGAAACTAGATTTATTAAAGGGGGGGGGTAGATATACAGTCCTTAGGGAGGCAGTTGAATGTATGAATAAATATAATATGCCCCAAGCGAATAAGGACAACAAATCAGAGTGGGATAGTTAATATAAGGCATCAAGGTAGGGTTGGGGCTAATGGGGGTCTTAAATTCATGTACACTAATGCTAGGAGTATTAGGAACAAGAAGGAAGAGTTTTTGGCCATGGTTGGCATTTCCAGACCACAGGTTATTGGTATTAGTGAATCATGGCTGACTGTAGATGATACTAGTGGGATTGAATGTGATGGGTATAGTGTGTTCAGGAATGACAGGGAGAATAAAATGAGGGGAAGAGTATTGTTGATGATAGCTTATGAGCTACAGCCAAGGAGAATAGAAGTTGAATTGCAGGATAGAGAAAAGAGTACATTTGAGGCCATTTGGTGAGAGATTGTGGCTAGCAGAACAAAACATACAGTTGGGGTGCTGCTATTGACCAGGTGATGGAATAGATGGTGAAGAAAGTATGCATAAGCAAATAGAAGAAATGAGTGGAAGGAGGGTAATTATTATGGGAGATTTCAACTATGGTAACATTGATTGAAAGGAGGAGAGGACTTATGGAAGGAATTGGATTTTATGCGGTTATTAAGGAATAACTATCTGCGATAGCATGTAATGGAAAATACTAGGGGTCAGAGAGTGTTTGACTTAGTAATTGCATCAGAGAATTTGACTGTAACGAATATGACCATGCTGCCACCAATTGGTGAGCATGATCATAGGGTCTTGACTTGGGAGGTGGCTAAAGGTGTAAAATTTTCAATTAAGACAGGGTACATGTGGAATTATCGGGCTGGAAAGTATGACAAGCTTAGGAGTTTGATTGGTTCAGTGCCATGGCATGTACAACTGCAAGGACTAGAAGTTGATAATGCATGGGAGGCAGTTAAGAAGTGTTTGCATGAAGCAATGGCTGACTGTTTACCTAGAGTCTGAATAATAAATCAAGCAGGGGTTAAATGGATGAATAACACCATTAAGCTTGAGCTGCAAAGAAAGAAACAACTATGGAGGAAATTTAAGGAGAAAGGTGACCGGCAGGCACATGAACGGTATAAAGCACAGGCCAGAAGGGTAACGAGTGTGGTAAGAAAAGCAAAAAAAGATAACGAAAGAACATTGGCCATGCAGGCTAAAGAGAATCCTAAACAGTTTTTTAGATATGTAGCAAGTAAAAGGAAAAATGTACATGGCAGAATGATTTTAAAGAATGCCGATGGTAGAGGGGTAACTGAATCAGTTGATATAGTTGAGTTACTGAGTGAGCACTTTGCAAGTATATATCATCCAGGTGGTGACATTGCAGAAACGAATAAACCAGTAGATTATATGGAAATTGTGGTGAATGAAGTGGAGGTGAGTAGTCTATTGCATAACCTCAATGTCAATACATCTGTGGGATTGGATGGTATACCAGCTCGTGTCGTACGAGAAGCAGCTAAAGAATTGTCAGTACCCTTGACCATTTTGTTAATTTGAGTCTCGGGTCTGGGTTAGTCACGAGGGGGCGGAAAGAGGGGAAAATAGTTCCACTGCATAAAGGTGGTTCCAAGACTGCTGTTGTAAATTACCGACCGATTAGCATATCAGGAATCATTGTCAAGGTCTTAGAGAAATTAGTGAAGGAAAGAATACAGGGTTGGATAGATGAAAATGGGATATTGTATGGGGGACAACATGGTTTTGTGAAGGGTAGATCATGCCTCGGTAACTTGCTCACGTTTTATAACACAGTGACAACTGAACTGGATAGAGGTAATGGGTTTACAGTGATACTACTGGACCTTGCCAAGGCTTCTGACAGGATACCACATGGAACCCTAATCAGTACACTGGAGCAGATGGGGATAGATATAGGGTTGGTGAGATGGATAGGAGGGTGGTTGAAGGAGAGATACCAGAGAGTGGTTTATTTAGGAGTGGAGTCTAAAAGACGGCTTGTGACTAGTGGTGTGCCGCAGGGCTCTGTTCTTGGACTACTACTTTTCAATTTGTTCATCAATGATATAGGAAAGGATTTGAGAGGAAGTGTTCACTTGTTTGCTGATGATGCAAAGTTGGGTAGAGCAATTGTGAGTGCACAGGATGCCAAAATTTTACAGGATGATTTGGATAGTTTGGAGGACTGGGCTAGGAAAATTGGATGTCAATTTAATGTGGCAAAGTGTAAGGTTATGCACTTTGGGGTGAAAAGAATTGCAGTAGTATATTGCATTGGTGGAACCAAAGTCCAGGAGATTGATGAGGCCAGGGATTTGGGAGTGTTGGTGGATAGGGAATCGAAGCTTAGGGGGCACATTGCAAAAGTGACTGAATCAGCTCATCAAATCACTTGGCTTCTGAAAAATACTTTAAAATGCAGAGACAAACAAGTTGTTGTTCCTCTGTATCGAGCCTTGATAAGACCCCATCTGAACTATTGTGCCCAGTTATGGGCACCAGGGTTTCTTCGTGATGGGGAGGAAGTGGAGAGGATCCAGATACGAGTGACCAAGATGATAGAAGGTCTGTGGAATGAACCTTATGAGAATAGGTTGAAGATTTGTGGGTTGCAGAGATTGGATGATAGGCGAAGGAGGGGATGATATGATTGAGACATTCAAATTACTGAAGGGTTTCTATAAGATTGATCCAGAAGATATTTTTGAAAATATGACTGGTGGTGGGAGCACTAGGGGCTATGCATGGAAGCTAGGCAAGGGCGTGGTTGACAAGGGTGTTAGAGCTAGGTTTTTTACTTGGAGAGTGGTGAATGAGTGGAATAAGCTTCCAGAGTCTGTTGTGGGTGCTACGACCATGAATGAGTTCAAGTCAAGGTATGATAGATGCTGTGTCAATGTTGAATAGTTGTTCTTGACATGATGTTAGGGCCTCCCTCGATGAGTCTGTTGACTCCTTGGAGTTGCCTGGAACAATAATAATAATAATTATAATAATAATATCTTACTAGGAACAATCAGTAGAGAAATACTCTGTAATTCTTCTCACATTGTTTTATTTCCCTTTTTTATATATGGGTACTATGAGAGCTCTACTCCAATCATCTTGAATTCGTCCCTCTGTCCAGGCCTTCTGAACTATGCAGTGCAGCCACTGTAAGACTTTTATACCTCCATACATGAGCATTTCTGGTTGAATATCATCTACTCCTGCCACCTTTCAAGCTTTTGATGGCTTTTCTACTTGGAGTATGGACATGTATTCCTGACTGCATGCCTGGTCAGTGTTTTTTACCACTGTGCTGTCATCAGTTCTTGTTTCATTTAGCAATTTTTCGAAGTAATTACTCCATACTTCAAGAATATCTTTTTCTCCTGTTTTCGTGTCACCTTTATCATTTCTAATTCCTTTTACAGCACTCTTTCCTCCATTTCTAAGCTTCTTCAATAACCTCCAGAATATCTTGCCATCTTCTCAATATTTATTTTCTATGTTCTAACCAAAGTCCTCCCATGACTTTTGTTTAGTTAGTTTTACACTGTGTTTAGCTTTCTTACATTTGTCTCTGTATTCTCTAAGAGCACAAGCTGACTTATTTGCAAGGAACTTTTGATATTTTTTCTTCTTTTCTTTCACTGCCCCTTTAACTTCCTGTGTCCATCATGGATTCTGATTTTTCCATCCTTACAGACAACCTCATCACATGCCTCTCTGGCTGAATCAATCAGTGTTTTCTTCAGGGCTTGCCACTGAATCTCCAAGATTTGGTTCCTGTTCTCAAACTCTTTCATTTCTTATTCAATCACGTTTGTGTATTTTAGTCTACAGTTCACATCTGAGAGCTGCTCAACTTTTATTCACTTTAAAACTTTCTTACGTGTTCTTCTTTTCAATATGAAATTCAGTTTTATCCTACTAAATGGTGATCACTTCCAATTTCAAATCCTTTGTAAACTCTGGTGTCCTGCACCAGGGAGAAAACATCGCTATCAACAATAACATAGTCAATTAGACTTTTCTTATTCACTAAGATGAAAAGCCAAACGACTTTTTGTGGTGAGGTTGATAAGTAAAGGGGATAAAAATCCCTTATTGTTTTTCAGCCAGCATGCGAAACTCTAAGATCGAAAACTACGATCTAAATGTTTCATGCCGACGAACAGTTCCACCGGATCCGCCGACAGTTCGTCGGCATGAAACGTTTAGATCGTAGTTTTCGATCTTAGAGTTTCGCATACTGGCTGAAAAACAATAAGGGATTTTTATCCCCTTTACTTTTCTTATTCCTTGCCTCTTCTCTCCATGTGAATCTGTGCACATTTTTATGTTGGAACATTGTGTTAGTAATAACCAGTCGATGCCCTGAGCAGAAATCCAACAGGTATTTGCCATTAGTATTATTAGCTTTGCTCTTTTCTCTAAATTTTCCCAATATATTTTTGTATGGCTGACAATCATTTCCTACTCTGCTATTTAGATCCCCAACAAGGACCAACTTTCCCTTTTTCATTATGTCAGTTACTTTCTCTAAAGCCTCAAAATTTTCCTTCTACCTTAGTAGAGCCTTCTGTGGGACCATAGGTACAAATAAGTCTCATTGTCTAGTTCCCCATTCTCATACTTGCCCACATCACTACTTGAGACTGCCTGCCATTCAAGAAGATTAGCCTCATATTTAGTGTTGAATACTATGGCTACTCCTTTTCCTTGGTTGTCATTGCCTGAATATAACATTTTGTATTTATTTACTGTTCAGAAAGATCTCACCAGTTTTTGTCTTTCAGTCACCCCTATTATGTCAATTTGGTACTTATCCAATTCCTCAGCTAACTCCATTTCTTTGCCATTCAGGTTTCTTATGTTGGTAGTACCGATCTTGAACTCTGGTGATGTTCAGTTGGGGTGGGTTTTAGGATTTTAGACTAAAGTGTAGAGGACATACTGCAAGTGTTACAAAGGCTGCACATTATAGTGCTGCTATGATAAGAAATACTTTAACATGTAGAGATAAGGAAGTGGTTGTAGCACTGTATAAAGTACTGGTCAGACAACACTTGGATCTTGGACTATCGTGCTCAAATTTGTTCATCTGATTTTCAGTACAATGTGTAAACATTGGAGCAGGTCCAAAGAAGTGAATAAGACAATATGAGGACTGTGGAATGATAGCTATGGAGAGAGTTTGAAGAAACGTGGATTGCAGAGAGTGGTGGATAGGAGGTGATACGATACAGTCATTTAAGATAGTGAGATAATTTTATCAGATTAATATTTGGGGAGGCTCAGGGTGGACAGGGATACACAGCGTGAGAAAGGTGGAAGCTCCAAGAGGAGGTGAGAGCATGTGTAGGCAGGAAAGTAATGGGATGATCAGGGATCAAAAGGAAACAGATGGAATTGCAAAGGGTTCTAAAATGAAGAAGCAGAAAGGGAAATGGCCCCAGTCCAGAATGGAGAGATCACATCGAGTGAGTGGTATCAGTGGAACTAGCTGTAGATCCAGAAATGAGTTGTTGTGTTTGTATACCAATGCTAGAAGTATAAGAAACAAGGCAGATGAAATGGTTGCACTAATTGCGTCTGTGCACCCAGAGATTGTCGGAATAAGTGAGACATGGTTAGATGAGGATGACATCCTGACAGGAATAGAGATGGAAAGGTATGATGTGTTTCGTGAGGATAGAAGGGGTAAAAAGGGAGGGGGAGTGCTATTGATGATAGAGAAAGAGTTATGTCCATACAAGGTAGAGATGCAAGAGGGAAATGGGGCCAGTGGTTTTGAGGCAGTATGGTGTGAGATAGAGGTGAATAGAATCAAGTACTTGGTGGGATGTTGTTATAGACCTGGTAATGTGGATGGTGGTGATAGTGAAATGTATAGTCAAATAAGCCAAGCAAATAAGAAAAGGGTGATCATTATGGGCGATTTTAATTATGGCAATATAGACTGGAATGAAGAGATAGCAACTGGAATTAAAGAAAATGAGTTTCTTGAGTTTTTGAGGGATGACTTCCCCAGACAGTATGTAACAGAGGGCACAAGAGGATTAAGGGTCTTGGATTTGGTCATCTCATCGGAGGATGTAATTATCAATGAGGTATCAAATCATCCACCAATTGGTGAAAGTGACCATGAGGTGATTACTTGGGTGGTTGCCAGCAGTGCAAGGACCCCTGTGAAAAAAGGGTATATGTGGAACTACAAGGGGGGTGATTATGAAGAGCTCAGGAGACAGCTTGCAGGTGTAGCATGGAATGAGGAATTAGCTGGAAAAGAGATCAATGCAGCTTGGGGGATTTTCAAAAAATATTTAGTGGATGCAATGTCTAAATGTATACCACGGGTGAGAAGGTTAAATAAGGTAGGTGTGAGATGGATGAATAAAGAGATTAAGCATGCAATACAGAGAAAAGGGGCATTGTGGAGGCAGCATAAGAGAAGTGGAAGTAACCAATTTCATGAGGTCTACAAAGACCAGGCAAGGAGGGTGACTTGGTTGGTGAGAGTAGCTAAAGAGAGGTATGAACAGCATTTAGCTAATGAAGCTAAAAAGAATCCTAGGGAGTTCTTTCGATATGTAGCCAGCAAAAGAAAGAATGATTATGGAAGGATGACATTGATTGGAGGAAATGGTATAAAGACAGCTGTTGCAGAATGTGTGGTGGAGATACTTAATGAGCAGTTCATAAAGATCTTTCAATCTTGTGAATGTGACTTCATGGAGAGATTAAGAGCAGTTGATGATGGGGAGGAGAGACTGACTGTAAGTGAGCAAGAGGTGTTTGGGGAGTTGAGTAAACTAGATGTAAATAAGGCTGTGGGACTTGATAATATATCACCGCGTATTCTGAAGGAATGTGCCAGAGAGTTGACACCTACCTTGACATATTTTTTTAATACGAGTCTTGCACTTGGTCAAGTCCCTAAAGAGTGGAAGGAGGGCAAGATTGTGCCACTTCATAAAGGAGGTGATCGAACTCAAGCATCAAACTATAGGCCTATCTGTGTGTCAGGTGTTGTGGTTAAGTTGTTGGAGAAGCTTGTGAGAACTAGGATCCAGAGTTGGGTTGACAACAATGGTATAATCTTTGATGGACAGCATGGATTTGCTAAAGGGAGGTCGTGTTTTAGTAATCTACTTACTTATTACAATAAAGTGACTGCTTCCTTGGACAGAGGAGAAGGATACACAGTAATATACTTGGATTTCGCAAAAGCTTTTGATAGAGTACCTCATGATAAGTTGACAGTCAAATTAGAGCAGATGGGGTTGGATATTAGATTAGTGCATTGGATTGGAGACTGGCTATCTAATAGGTATCAACAAGTTGTGTATGGGGGTGCAATATCCAGGAAAAGGAAAGTCACTAGTGGAGTGCCTCAGGGATCTGTTTTAGGGCCATTACTATTTAACTTGTATATTAATGATATTGGCGAAGATTTGGATGGAGATATTCAGTGATTGGGCAAGCAAATGGGGATGCAAGTTCAATGTTGCAAAATGTAAGGTTTTAAAATTTGGAAAACAAAGATGGGATGCAGAATTTATGCTTGGTGAGAATATATTGTTGGAAGTAGACGAAATAAGAGATCTGGGAGTGATAGTGGATAAGGATCTAAAATTTAGGGGACACATCGCCAAAATTGTGAAGACAACACAAAGACTTCTGGGAATGATGAGGAGGACCCTGACGTGTAGAAGTAGGGAGATTCTTGTTCCATTGTATAAGGCTTTGATTAGGCCACACATGGACTATTGTGCCCAGATTTGGTCACCTGGTTTTCAGAAGGATGAAGAGATGTTGGAAAGGGTCCAAAGGCGACTGACTAAGGTAGTTTCTGACCTCTGGAATGTCGAGTATGAGGAAAGATTGAAAAGATGTAATTTGCAGAGTCTAGTGGAGAGAAGGAAGAGGGGAGATATGATAGAGACCTACAAGTTGGTAAGGGGTTGTTATAGGATCAATGGTGGAGAAGTTCTACAGAGAATAGTGGGAGATCAGGGGAGAACCAGAGGTCATCCCTGGAAACTGTATAAAGAGGGTGTGAGTAGGGGAGTGAGAGGCAGGTTTTTTTCGTGCAGAGTTGTGAATGATTGGAATGCCTTGCCTGAGAGTGTGGTGTCTGCAGGGAGTTTGAATGTGTTTAAGACCCGGTATGATGAGATGTGTGGGAGATAAAAGGACCTCCTAGATGAGTCTTTGACTCCATGAGGTCTTGTTTAATAATAATAATAATAATAATTAATCCAGATAGGATTATAAATAAAGTAGAAAGTGAGAGGGGAAAAACCAGTGATCATCCATAGATGTTATGTAAGATTGTGGTGAAGATGAAGTAGATTTTTTACATGGAGAATTGTCAGTGAATGGCATTACCAGAATGTGTTGCTAATGCAAGGAGCATTAAGGATTTTAAGATTTAATGATAAAACATGCTGTCAGTTGAATGAACCTCCCATGATGAGTTTGCCAACTCCATGAAGGATGCAATAATAATAATTAACCAGATCTAGAAATAAATACACATCACTATGACATATTAGGCAATTGTGGTAAAGTACACCAATGCTAACATCTCATGAGTAAAGATATCTGCTGACTGGTGAACCAGTACAAAATTTTCTAGTCCTGCCTATGGTAAATAATAATGAAATTATTGGACTGTGAAATAGACATAATGGAAGAAATTTCTATAGGAAAGTGAACTTCGTTAAAAGACTTTAAGACAGAAAATAATATAAATATAGAAATGGAAGATATTGAAGAGAATTAGAATCAGATCTAAAAACAGATTTAATGAGAGAGAGAGAGAGATTTATTTCCAAAACAAAATTAGAGCTAATGCAATCAAAGAAGGTATTTTCATCATAAAGAAGTGAATGAACTGATACATAAATTGACACCATATCTAAAAATTCTGTTTAGATGTAATTATACAACCCAAAATAAAAGAAATTTTCTTCAGGTTTATTTGTAACTTAACAAAGATCCAGAAAGTCAGACCGAGAAATGAATGCTTTGTACAATTTTAAAATTTTACAAGAAATGTAAATGTTACATGTTGGTATGCTTTTCATCAAATTTACACATACATTACCTATCTGGATGCTTTATGAATATAAAATAAAGTCTTATTTTAATATCTAATACTAATTAAAATTTTTTTTTTATATATACTAAAATGTACAGTTGATTATTAGTGTCTTAAGACTAGAGTATTCACAAAAATTTTTATTTTAAAAATTTTTGTGAATTAATAAAATTTTGGGGAATGACTGGGGAAATTTCCCATTCCTGTTTCCCTTAGATGGGGGAGGGGGAAACAAATGATCATCCCTGGAAGCTGTATAAGGAAAGGATAAGCAAAAGAGTGAAAAGTAGGATTTTTGGATGGAGAGTGGCAAATGATTGGAATGCACTGCCTGAGAATGTTGTGTCTGGAATGTGAATATATTTAAGGCAGTATGATGAGCTATATGTGACACAGACCTACTATGATGAGTCTGACTCTGTGGAGGTTGGAAGAAGATTTCGAAATTTCGAAATAGAAAATTTCAAAATCCTCGATACAGACAAATTTGAGACTTATTTGTGCCTATGATTCGAAAACTAGTTCTACTAAGAAAAGGAAGAATTTTTTCAAATCATTAGAGAAAGCAGTTGCTATAAAGGAATTACTTGTCCCTGTTTGGCAAACTAAATACCAGAGTATGAAATGAATACCAGGCATGCAGAGATGTCTTGAAAAGATATCAGTAGAATCAGTATCATACCATGCAGATTAACATGTAATTATGATCATAAATGACCAACACATTGGCTCAAATTTAATGTGCAAATACTAGAAACAATCCAGAGACAACTGAACAGGCATTATCAGGACTCTGGAATGTAGGATATGGGAGAAGCTGAGGAAAAACTTCAGAATTTAGTTGATAGATAGAAAATAGGCAAGGTTAATGAGTAGAATTTACTGGATTAATGCAAAAGGGATTATAAAAAGAGTGGAAGGTGAGAGAGGAAAAATGGGACACCATCGCTGGAAGTTGTGTACAAGATGTGGCAAACAGGAGAGTGAGATTTCATTATGGAGGGTAGTGAGTGAGTGAATGCATTGCAAATGCTGGTAGTTTAAATGAGTTTGAAGTTTCGACCTATAAGAGGTGCTATCAAAAAGAAAAGGGACTGTGCCAGATACCTGGTGACAGATCGAGTTACAATCTCAGTTAGTTACAGGTATCAGTGACATAGACATTGTTGAGAGCCTGCCAAGGTGGATGTTGAGCTGTATGCATTGGAGCTTATGTAACACACATTATTCTTATCATGTGTTTGTGCTGTTCTCGATTTTGCCAAGAATGCAAAATTAGAACAAAGCGCAAATGTAAATTTTAGCATAAAACTAGGAAAATTGCCACAGAGACCTTTGAATTACTTCATAAGGCATATGAAAACAAAGCCTCAAGCCGAACTCAGTGTTTTGAGTGGAACTTGTGTTTTAAGAAGGGCAGAACCACTTTGGAGGACAATGAGAAGCAGGACGACCATCCATCAGCACAACCCACGAAAATGTCAAAAAAATTCAACAGATCATCTGTCTGTGCAGATCAACGCATCACCATCCAGGAAGTTGCTGACAGAGTTGGGATTTCATATGGAGCAGCTCAAGCAATCATCACAAGAGATTTAAACATGTATCATGTCGCTGCCAATTTTGTTCCCCTTCTCTTGACTTCTGCCCAGAAGGAGCAATGTGTGAACATCTGTTAAGATATTCATCAAAAGGTTATTTATGACCCAATCTTCATCTCAAGAGTCATCACAGGAAATCAGACATGGTTTTATGGATACGATCATTAGACAAAACAGCAATCATCAAAGTATGTTGATTGTCTTTTTCAACATTAAGGGGATTGTGCACCAAGAATTCTGTTGTAATGTTTTAAGGTGGTTGAGAGAAGATGTTTGTCACAAATGACCGCAACTGTGATGAAGCTGGAACTGGCTTCTCCACCATGACAATGCTCCATCCCACAGGGCCTTAAAAATGCAAGAGTTTTTAGTGGCCAACAGCATGGTGGTCATCCCACATCTTCCTTACTCACCAGATTTAGTCTCTTGTGACTTCTCTTTGTTTCCAAAAATGAAGTTGAAGCTGAAGGGGTGGCAGTTTGACACCATTAAGAAGATCCAAGATGTATCGCAAGCGGTGCTTGATGCACTTCAACAAAAAACTTTCAGGAAGAGTTTGGAGCAGAGCAAAAGCAGTGGAATCACTGCATGATCTCAGAAGGGGACTTTAATGGGGTTGAGTCCAAATTCAAATTGGATAAGTAGTAAAGATTTTATTAGCCTAGTCTGTTTTTTTTTTTTTTTTTTTGATAGCACCTTGTATTACTCATTGAGTGAGCCCACCCATAATAACCTTATTGATTCAATGGGGAGTTGTTTTAATACAAATATACATACTAGTAATTCTTGATTAATTTTTCAATTTTTTTTTTACATACATACATACATACCAGTAACAACAAGAACTGTGGGAATATCAATTGTTGCCAAATTATTCCGAGCAGTGCAAATATACGTTCCTGCATCCTCAGCTCTTACATTAGGAATGGTCAATACAGAATTAACTGTTGCGTCTGATGGTAGTATACCTCCCTGTTTATACCAGGTATATGCCACTGGTGGATCTAAGTTGGTCTGACAATCCATTACTACTGTAGATCCAAAAGGTGCTGTCCTAGTTTCAACTGCATCAGGAGAGACAGTAGGGGGAACTACAAGAAGAAAAAGAACTTAAAATATAGCATACAATTTAATATATATTTCTAAAAATACTACTATTATTATTAACATCTGACCTCCATGGAGTCAGGGAATCATCATGGGAGATACACACTATCACACAAAGCTTATCCAACCATGCCTTAAACTGATTCCATGTGACTATGCTCACAACACATTCAGATATTGCATTCCATCACAGCCCATTCTCCATATGAAGAACCTCCTTTTCCTCACTCCTCTGCTCATACCTTCCTTATAGTTTCTAAGGATGGCCTATTGTTCTCCCCCCCTCATCCGTTCTATGAAAAATTTCATCCATGTCAACCTGATAACAACCCCTGACTAACTTATAAGTCTCAATCATATCCCCCATCCTCCTCCTCCTATTCACCAGACTTTGCAATTTATATTCTTTCAATCTGTCTTTGTACTCCACATTCCAAAGACCACTGATCACCTTTATGAATCTTCTATGCACTCCCTTCTATGATTCTTTCTCATCATCATGAAAACCAGGTGACCAAATCTGTACACAATAATCCATATAAGGCCTGATAAAGGCCTTATACAATGGAATCATAATTTCTTTATTTCTGCACATCAAGGTTCTCTGTATCATTGCCATTATCTGATATTAATACTTCACAACTTGTGCAATGTGGCCTCTGAATTCCAGGTTCTTGTACACCATCGCTCCCAGATCATTAATATATAAACTGAAGAACAATGTCCTAATAGCTGCTGATAACTGTTAAAGCTATCTGCGTGATAGTTGTTGTGGCAGTTTATCAACTCTAAGTATATCACCGTATATGCATCACCCTCTTCCAAGACATCTGTCACCTTGTTATAGTACTTAAGTTAGCCAAACATGATCTCCCTTTACAAGCCCATACTGACAACCACAGAGTACGTCTGCTATCAACCCATTTCTGTACCTTAGTTCTCACTAATTTCTCTCTAGTACTTTCACCACAACTCCAGATATACAGATTGGACTATAATTTATAGCCACAGTCTTATCACCACCTTTATGCAGTGGAACAATTTTACCTTCTTTCTATTCTATTGGAACCTGTGCTGTTGTAAGACTCTTATTAAACAGGTATGCTATTTCCTGGAACCCTGTATTAAAACACGTGGTGCTATGCCATCAAATCCTATCATCTTATTGACCTCAAGCTTATTTATTTCCTCATATACCTCCTACTCACAATTAAGCAATTCTCTACATTTGATTATGAGTTAACCACCCGGATCAGGATCCTTATAAATTGTTCACTGATTAACTGAATGAAGTCTTCTGCAGTAGTTACCTTTCTGCCATTTTCACCGATTAACATCATCATACCCTAATCATTATTCCTTTTGCTTGCTACATATCTGAAAAACTCACTAGGATTTTTTTTTTTTGACCTGATTTACTAATTCCTGCTCATGCTGTCATTTTGCTGTTATTACCAACTGAGTCACCTTCCTGGCCAGCTCTTTATATTCTGCATGCAATTGATCGCTATCATTATTCATCTTGTGCTGCCTCCAGAGTATCCACTTCTTCCAAATTTCATGCTTAATCCCTGTTATTCATCCCCATTTGACACCTACTTTATTCAATCTTTTGACCTTTGGAATACATTCATGTTGTTAAATATCTTTTGGTCGATTCCCATGCAGTATTTATCTCCCTTCCACACCACCTCATTCCATGCTATAGCTCCAAGCTGTCTCTAAGCTTTTCACAATCACCAGCCTTGTAATTCCACATATGCTTTCCTCACAGAGGTCTTCATATGGCTTGCCCCAACCCAGGTGATCACTTCATGATCACTCTGTTCAACTGAAGGAAAGTGCAAAACCCCACTCACAATCACACCTTCAGATAAATTATCAGATCTAAAATTCTCAAATCTTGTGTGTCCTCTTTTACACACTGCCTAAAATAGCTGTCTCTGAAGAACTTCAGATATTCATTTTCCTTATTCCCAAATGCTATCTTTTCATTTTAGTCTATACTACCATAATTAAAATAACTCATAATAATCATCCTTCACTTGTTCACTAACTGAAGTTGTTATACATTTCATCATCACCAGCATCCTCATGATCTGGCCTATAGCAAGATCTGATTATATATCTGTTTCAACCTCCACCTCACACCGTACTGACTCAAAACCAGTGCCACTGTTTACATCTCACACATCCACTTTGTAGAGACCTATTTTGGCTGCTGTCATCAACATTATTCCCCCCCACACACACACCTCCCTTGTTCTTTGCCAACTTATATATTTCTATCATCTCATCCCTCTTCCTCATATTCACTAAACTCTGAAATTTGCATCTTCTCAACCTTCATTCATACTCAACATTTCAGAGAACAGAAATTACCTTAATCAATTGCCTATGTACCCTTTTCAATATCTCTTCATCATTTTGAAAGACAGGTGACCAAATCTGTGCACAGTAGTCAATCTATGTGGACTAATCTAGCATTATACAATGGAATCAGAATGTCCTTATAAGTTAGTGTTCTCTGCATCATTGCCAGAATTCAATGTGTTGTACTCACAACTTCAGCAGTGTCCTCTAAATTTTAGATCTCTATTCACCATTGCCATAAGATCTCTTATTTCTCCATTTCAAACCATATACAACCACCAAGAATAAATTCTACATCTCATTTGAACTTTGTTTTTCAAATTTTAAAATCTTATATTTTGCAAGATTGAACTGGCATCCCCCACTCCTGTGCCCATTCACTCAGTCTATTTAAGTCTTCTTGTAAGACCACAACATCTCTACTCCTCATAGTTCATCCCGACTTTGTATCACCTGCAAACAACTGTATACCCCCCCATTCAAATCTTCCCCAATATCATTAACATAGAAGTTATTATTATTATTATTCAGGCCTCCAAGGAGTCAAAAGACTCATCGAGGGAGGTCCTTCCTAAGACATAAAGTCTGTCAAGACTCATCGAGGGGAGGTCCCCCCCTGAGAAACACAAAGTTTATCATACCACTCTTTAAAGTCACTGACCGTTCTCGCTCCCACCACTCCATCAGGCAATGCATTCCACGGCTCAACCACCCTCCACACAAAGAAACCACTCCTTACCCTCTTGCTCACAGTTTCCTTTCGTAACTTCCAGGGATGGCCTCTTGTCATCACTCCTTCCCGCTGATCAACCAAGCGAAAGAACTCCCCAGTGTCAACCCTGTAACCACCTCTCAACAGTTTAAAAGTCTCAATCATATCACCTCTCCTTCTTCTATCCGCCAAACTCTGCAGTCCACAATCTCTCAGCCGATCCTCATAACTATCCTTGTACAGTCCTGAAACCATCTTTGTCATCCGTCTTTGTATCCTTTCCACAATTAATTTATCCCCTTCAAATCCTGGGGACCAAATCTGAGAACAATAGTCCAAGTGTGGTCTGATCAGACACTTATACAACGGAATGATAACCCTCTTATCTCTGCAGGTCAGTGTCCTTCCATAATAGCAGCAATCTTCTGTGTTACCTTCACCACCTTTGCAATATATCCCCTAAACTTCAGGTTTCTATCAATCATCAACCCCAGATCTCTTGTCTCCCCTACTTCCTCCAGTATAACTCCTCCCATAGAGTATGCAGCATCCCATCGATGTTTCCCAAACCTCAAGACCTTACATTTTGCTGCATTAAACTGACACCCCCATTCATTTGCCCATCTATCTAGCTTATTTAAATCCTCTTGCAGGGCTACCACATCTGCGCTATTACTAATAATCCTTCCCAGCTTCGCATCATCCGCAAACAACTGAATATCCCCCTGCAATCCACTGGCTATGTCACTGATATAAAGGTTAAACAATATAGGTCCTAGTACTGAGCCCTGTGGGACCCACACTTGTAACCCTCTGCCTCCTGGAAACTGCTCCACCATACACAACTCTCTGATACCTATCAGACAGCCAATCCTGAATCCAGTTGACCAATCTGACATCCAGACCCATGTGCTGCAACTTAAATATCAGCTTATCATGTGGCACCCTGTCAAATGCCTTCGCCAAGTCTAAGAAAATTGCAGTATATGCCTTTCCCTCATCTAATGCTCTTGTAACTTTATTATAAAAGGCTAGCATATTGCTAAAACAAGAGCGTCCTTTCACAAATCCATGTTGATTCTCACAGATAACATTACCATCATCTGCCCAATGCTGTACACGGTCCCTCACTACTTTCTCCAAGATCTTAACAACTACTGATGACACACAGACTGGCCTATAATTAGACACTTCCAGTCTGTTACCACCCTTATGCAATGGCACTATCTTACCTTCCTTCCATTCCCTGGGCACCTTTGCCAAAGCCAGACTTTCATTGTAAAGCCACGTTAAAGGTATTGTCAATTCGCTAGCACATTCTCTCAAAACTCGTGGCGAAATACCATCCAGTCCCACAGCTTTACTGACATCCAGAGTACTCAGTATCTGAAACACACTCTCCTCCTGTACCTCCAGACCTCGTACCAGTCCTATCCCTCTAGCATTAAAACTGACTCCTCTAGGACGAAATACTCCAATAAAGTGTTCATTGAACAATTCCACTATGTCCTCTGCATCAGTCACTCTATTCCCATTTTTATCCCACAATATCATTCTTCCACAGTCATTTCTCCTCCTACTGGCCACATAGCTAAAAAATTCCCTAGGATTTTCTTTGGATCTTAGGGCCAATCTCCTCTCATATTCCAGTTTCGCTTTCCTTACCACACGAGTCACTCTTCTGGCCTGTGTCTTATATTCTTCACCCATCCTCTCTTCACCTGTCTCCTTATATCTCTTCCATAGCCTCTTTTTCGCATGCAGTTCCTGTTTAATGTTGTTTGTCATCCACTTTACTCCAAATTGCGCCCTCTTCTTCACTCGTGGTATACAACTTACCATTGCTGATAACAAATATTCTTTCACAATTTCCCATGCACTGGTGATATCCCGGCCGTCCAGTTCCTCCCTCCATGAAACTTCCCGAAGTTGACGTCTAAGACTATTATAATCACCTGCCTTATAATTCCACATAAGTTCCCGTCTCTTTGATACTCCTGCATGTCTATTCATTTTCCATGTCAACACCATATGGTCACTCTCTCCAACTGGTGGGAGAGACGTCAACTCAGTTATTATCAACTCTTCTGATGCTATAACCAAATCCAAAATTTTTGAACCTCTTGTTCCCTCTGTTACATGTTGCCTAAGACATTTGTCCCTCAAGAATTCTAGAAATTCCATTCCCCTATTGTTACATGCATCTTCCTCTCTCCAATTTATACTACTGAAGTTAAAATCTCCCATAACAATCATTCTTCTTGCACTTGCCAAACTTAGCTATCTAAACATCTCCTGGTCCCCATCCTCTGTGCTCCTGGGTCTGTAGCAACACCCCACTAAATATCCTGTCTTGCCTACCTCTACCTCACACCATACGCTCTCAAAATCATTTGTCTCACTTCCTTCCAAATTCTCCACTCTTAGAGGACATAGGTCATCACTTATCATAAGCAGCACCCCACCACCACGCTTTCCCCTCCTATCCTGACGAAAAATGCTATACCCAGCGACTTCTATTCCTGTTGTTATATCCCCTTCTGTCAACCACGTCTCAGTGATCGCAATAATTTTTGGCCAGGCTGATGCTATCTGCGCCACCAATTCCTCTCCCTTATTCCGGATACTCCTGGCATTAGTATACAGCATATAAATGCCATTGTTTCTATACCCAGCCTTATCCCTTCTAGACCCCACTGGGCTCAGTGTTACCTGACATTGTCTCCCTTCTCCCAAGTATCCATTCCCACAAGAGGCCACCCCTGCTATCATCCTCCCTGGGACACACTGACTCGTTCAGAACAGCAATCTCTCCAGATGCCTACGTCCTTCCTCATTCAAATGTAAACGGTCTCTCGCATACAACTCCTCTCTTTCCTCAAACGCACTCCAAGCATCCACATATACCAGTCCTCTCTTGTCACACATTCTCGCTATTATGCCATTCAATATCACCGCTCTTCTGCTCAGCTCATCATTATCATACCTAGGCAACACGCACACTATTTTTCCTCTCTCTGTCTTCTTCCGTACAGTCTCAAGCAAAAATCTCATATCTCTCGCTGCCCGACTTACATTACCACTCAAGTCATTCGTTCCTACCATCACAATCATCTCATCCACCCTTTCACCTCTCTTAATTGCCATAGCCACCCTTTCTATTGTTCCTCCTGGCAAACACTCCTCACGCATCCTATCTTGAACACCACGGATCATTGAGTCGCCATACATTATACCTCTTACCATTCCCTCACTCCTATTGTTTCCATTCTCTCCTCTTCTTTCATTCCCATACCTCTCTCTTCTACTGTTTCCATTCTCTCCTCTTCTAGCACTCCCATACATCTCTCTCATTCCCTCTCTCCTACTGTTTCCATTTTCTCCACTTCTAGCACTTCCATATCCCTCTCTCATTCTGTCTCTCCTACTACTGTTTCCATCCGCTCGTCTTCTAGCATTCCCATACCTCTCTCTCATTCCATCTCTCCTACCGTTTCCATTCTCTCCTCTTCTAGCACTTCCATATCTATCTCTCATTCTGTCTCTCCTACTGTTTCCATCCTCTCGTCTGCTAGCATTCCCATACCTCTCTCTCATTCCCTCTCTTCTACTGTTTCCATTCTCTCCTCTTCTAGCACCCCCATACCTCTCACTCATACTCCTTAAATTCTCTCTCTCTCCTACTCTGATTTGCCTTGCATTTATCTCTTCCATTCTCCTAATCTTATCTTTCATACTTCTGCTCTCATTCACTAGACATTCCACCTCCTCTTTCAACTCATCTATCTCCCTCTGCAGGTCAGTCACTCTTAATCTAAATTCACTCTCCCATACAAAACCATCTCCTAAACTTCCACAGTCACTCACACCTTCCACACTATCAACTATTCTTTTCTCATTCGCTCCTATCATACTACTTGTCTTCCTATTCTCCGTTCCTGGAGCAACAAAGTCGGATATCGATATATCTAATGTATTTATTTCCTCCAACTGCCTGCATTTGGCGCACATATGCTCTCCACTCTCTTTAACAAGCCACATATGTAATTCCCGAGAAGCATACATGCCGCAAGTACTGCATGCCACAAAGTCCTTTATGATATTGCTAATAATTGAGTTCTTAAATGGCGGAGGACTTGGCGTTACGCCACTTGCGACTGCTGCTGAATCCACCATCATTCCTTACTGCCGAGTAGCGTAATCTTTAATAATTATTCAATTAATAAATAAGAGGGGAAAAAAGTACAAACATCAGAACATTTAAAGTACTAAATATAATTAAATAAATGAAATATAACTAAATACAGTAACTTAGCTTCGTTTTGTCTTCCACCGTTACGCGTTTGATTCCGATGGTACCAACATATATTGTATCGCGACAGCAACTAACTTCCAAAAAAACAACCACTGAAGTACACTCGTATTCAGAGAAACAATTTAGCACTCAAAAACGTAGAAAAACGGGGAAAAAAGCGGACTATTCACCGATTAAAAATCACTTTCTTCTGCACAGCTCAAATTCACTGCCACCGCCAAGTTAAACAGCAATAGCCCTAAAACAGGCCCCTGAGGCACACCACTAATGACTTTCCTCTTCTGCAATATTGATTCCCCATACACAACTTGCTGATACCTATCTAATAGTTAATCTCCAATCTAATGCAGTAGTCTAACATTCAATCTCATCTACTCTAATCTGACGATGAACTTATGTGGTAATCTATCAAGTCTTTGCAAAATCTAAGCATGCCACTGTGTTTCTGCATCCTCATCCAATGCATCTGTCACCTTATTTTAATAAGTAAGCAGATTACTAAAACATTACATTCCTTTAGCAAATCCATGTTGTCAACCGAAATCTGGATCCTGATTCTCACTATCCTCTCCAATGCTTTAACCAGAATACCTGACATGCAGATTGGCCTATAATTTGATACTCGAGTTCTGTCATCCCCTTATGAAGCAGTAGAATCTTCCCTTCTTTCCATTTCTTTGGAACTTGACCCAATGTAAGACTCATATTATACAAATATGCCAAACAGATGTTAACTCCCTGGCACATTCCTTCAAAATATGTGGTGATATGTCATCAAAGTCCCATAGCCTTATTAAATCAAGTTTGCTCAATTCCTATATACCACTTGCTCACTCACAGTCAGCTCCTCCTCCTCATTCACTGCTCTTAGACTCTCCATGTCACATTCAGAAGGATGAAAAAGGTTTATGAATTGCTGATATTGAATATCTCAACTACAGGGTGTTCGGGATAAATTTGACATATTTATAATTAATTATATTTTTCCGTAAGTTACATGTATTAACACACACTTCTCTTCATTTAAAAGTTTGGACCCTTCTTCATTCATATACAAGATGTCAGAAAGGATGGATAGCTGGAACCCACCTGAATCATGGAAGAGAATAACTTGTATCATGATGATTCGTGCCCGCCATCAAAATAAGGATATTACGACTGCTGCCCAATGCTCCCTGAATACAGTAAAAACAATCAGGCATGAACTAGAGACTTGCAATGGTGACTACGAGGATGTAGCAAGAAGAAAGATCCCTAGCAGACGATCTGATTGCGTTCGTACAGCAGAATTCCTCGCAAATCTGCAGGAACAGGTGTTGAAGAACCCTGGCATTGGAATTCGGGCTTTGTTCGTGGAGTTGCTAACTGTAGTCAAGCCCTGGATAACAAGGGTAGCCAATGGTAGGCCGTATGTATGGCAGCAGGATTCGGCCCCTTGCCACACCTCTGGGAAAAGTCAAAAATGGTTGTCTGAAAATTTCTACGACTTCACCAGTCCAAATGTTTGGCCTCCAAACTCCCCAGACCTTAACCCCATGGATTATTTTGTATGGGGCGCAGTTGAAAAAGACACCAATCGCACTTCCAGTAATACAAAAGCCCAGTTAATGGATAAAATTAAAACAGTTTTTGCGGCCCTTCCCAGGGAGACTGTAGCATCAGCTTGTTCGAGGTTCCGAAGCAGAATTGAAGCTGTGATCGATGCTAATGGTGGTTATTTTGAGTAAATCTTGTTGATAGTATTGTAATTAACTCTGCCTGTAATGTTTTTTTGTCAATTCATTAAATTTAATAGATACAAAGAAGATTTTCTTTTTCCTTACGAAACTGTCAAATTTATCCCGAACACCCTGTATACCTCTGCAGCAGTTGTCCTCGTACCATTTTATCGAAGCAGTGCCATCCTACCATACCATAATCACTATTTTTTTTTTTTTTTTTCCTGGCTACTTATCAGAACTCCTTAAGATTTTTTTTTTTTTGGCTTCATTAGCTAACTGCTGCTCATACTGCACTTCTTTGTACCCATACCAATGAAGTTGCCTTCTTTGCCTGTTCTTTGTATGCATGGAATTGATTATTACCACTAATGTCATGTTGCTTCCACATAATGCCTTCTTTCTCTGTAAAGTATGCTTAATCTCTTCATCCATTTCACCCCAATCTCCAATCCAATGCTAATATCCAACTAGTCTAATATCCAACTAACTAAACAAGTATGACAACTCAGTCACAATACGATCTTCTGATGCTTTGACCAAATTCAAAACTCTTGATCCTTGTGTTCCCTCCACCATACGTGCTGTCTAAGACATGTATTCCTTAATTAATTAGATCTTTCTTTTCCTTGGTTTATACTGCAAAAGTTAAATTCTCCCATAACGATTGCTAGTTTTACACTGGCCAATCTAATTTGTCTAAACATTTCCTGTTTCACAACCACCTCATCACTTATAAGTTAGTCTGCCACTCCATTTATCTTTCCTGTCTTGCTTCAGTATGCTATATCCTTCAATTTCTATTCCTGTCAGGATGTCCTCTTCTATCAACAAAGTTTTGCAAACACCAATAATCTGCAGACAGATTGAGGCATGCAGTGCCACAAATCCATTCCTTTTATTACTAATGTTTCTTGCATTCTTATATAGAAAAAACAGTATTAGTATCACACTATCAGTATTCCTGTAACTATTATTACCCTCCTCAGCATCCCGTTAGTTCTTTAATATGCTATATACCCTCTCATCTTCAAAGCCACTATTATCATATAAAGCCATCTTTGCTACCTTTCACCCTGCTAGTGCAGGGTGAAAGGTTGTCCAGAACAATATTCTCCAAATGCTTTCATCCTCCTCTGTTCAAATGCAATTCATCTCTTTTATACATTTCCCTTCTATAATCGAAAGCACTCCAAGCATCCACATATTCAAGAAATTCCTTCCTACACTGTCATCTCATTATCATTATCTTGATGCTGCATTATCTTACCTAGGCAACACTATCTTCCCTCTCACATTCTTTCTATCACTCTATATAAACATTCTAACATTTTACTCTGGTACCCTCAAATCACTGAATCATCACAGCTCCATTCACTCTCACTGGTATAACTTTTGCTTCCACTTTCTTCTTCCTCTTTTCTTGTCTCTTTCCATTCTTTCCTTTTCTTCACTCTCTCCCTCACCTATTCTTCTTCTTCTCCTTGCACCAGTGTTAACCTGTGAAATATCATAATCTCTCTGGTCACTCTTCTCTATTCAGTTTTTATACTTTACATTTCCCTCTCTACACATCCTGCTGCCACTGAATTTTCACTCAATCAATGCTATCAATCAAACTTCTCTTTCTGCTTCTATTTTATTTATTCTTATATTTTCATTTTATTTCAACTTTTCCTACTTGTTATAGTTGTGTTTTTATTTTCATTTTTGCTGTGATGCTGTCAGTTGCCAGCCTGGTTGGCTGAGTGGTTAGCGTATCTGCTCTCCAGCCAAAAGGCTGCAGGTTCGAATCCCACCATGTGCATGGATGCTTGTTATTGTCTGTGAAAATACTAGTGGTGGTTGGCAGTAGATGGCGTTGGTGTAATTGCAGTTGGTGGATTGAGTGGTGGCGACAGAGCGCTGTAGAGTAAGAGCCCTCTCTCAATGAGTCCTTAGACTCCCTGGAGGTGTCACGTAATAATAATAAGCACTTTGGTTTATAATTGGCTAATAATATTTTATTATTTCATTACCCTTTTATATGTTTCATTACAATATGATTTATTTGTACTTCAGATTCTTTGATAATGTTCTTCATAAGAAGTTGCTGAGTAAATTAGGCAAATGAATACCAATGATTACTTAACAAGATAGCCATTATGCATCAATAAAATAACTGTCAGGTGATTACAAGCAGAGTATCCCATGACTAAGTGTTAAATCTTATTATTTAAAAATATTTGTGTATGATTTTATTATTAATATTTGAATTTAAAGTTCAATGCTTAACTCTTGCTGAAGCCTGCATTCCTTTACTATCAGTTAGTTTGTGAAATTTTTGAAGTTTCATAAAGAAATTGTCAGCAAACAATTTCAATAAAACAAGCATTTTTCTAAAATTACTTCCTCTCCCAATTAGTTATTTCATACACACTATAGTGAAATAACTATTGGGTCATCCCCCTCTTCATTTTAGAATGAAACAGATATATTCCTGCCATGTGCCTAATACTTTCCCTTAAGAAAAATGGATAATCCTCAAAATCAAATGTACATCTGTTTACTGTCAATGCATGCGTAGAGACTTTGCAAGAGACGTTGTCATATGATGTTGTCAGATCAGCAAGCTATCAATTTGCAATGCCTGTAAAAGATTGCAATACGCACAATCAACTGTACACCACATTATCAGCTGATGGAATTTGAGAGTGTCACCTCAGATAAGAAATGCATAGGAAGTTGAAAGTTTATTTTTCACTTGGTTAGACTATGATAAATTTAGTTTAATGTCCGGTGTTGTACTACCTTACCCCAGTCCTGAAGATACTTTCATGTGCAAACTTTGTTTGCTGACACTTGGATAAAGGATTAAACTAAATTTATCATAAAATGCATAGGAACATCCAGCAAGCTAACAACAATGGACCAAGGATGCTCAGAACGAT
Organism: Typopeltis vanoorti; assembly: GCF_054136105.1. Lineage (NCBI taxonomy): Eukaryota > Metazoa > Arthropoda > Arachnida > Uropygi > Thelyphonidae > Typopeltis > Typopeltis vanoorti. The sequence goes on from NC_143550.1 coordinate 125,925,210, forward strand.
TGGCAGTGGAAATATGGAAATAATCAACATACAGTTCAAATATTTTATAGGAAATTCAGCTCAGTATTAATAGTAGTACTCTATGTCAAGACTGCATAGCCTTGGTTAGCCAGCTGCACATTAGCCAAACAACTATGGCAATAAACAGCACAGAGTATACAAGTGTAAAGAAAATTTGCCTAGTTTGGAAAGCATTGGGAAATCCATGACATGGAGCAATGCATCACTCTGTGATTTCTTAGTTGGTGATCATGCTGAAGGAACACTGGTCTAAAATATTTGACTCAAAAATATCACAATGTACACAGTATTCCTAGAGGAGAGGAAAATGAAAATACTAGGAAACATAGAAGGGCATATGCTATTGAGGTATATGCAATTTGGTTTCTCCAAAATATAGTGCTGTCCTAATACTTATTTCAATGCAAGTGCATACAAACAACTTTCAGAGTTATGCTGTCTATATGCACTTATAAAAGAGCTACTCACATATTCTGAGTTTCTGCTTCCCCTGCCTCCATGTGGTACTTTCAGTAATATAATGCTAATTCAAATATCCAAATTTCCTCTTAAGCCTTTTTTCCATTAACTAATAACATCATTATAAAGAGATTCATGATTGCATCATCACCTGTTCCACCATAAAAAAGGGAAGGATGTGTGAATAAATGGATTCTTCAAAAATGTGTGCCTTTTTGATAGTTTAATATTAAGAATACTCATGCTGATGATTAAGCAAGTTCATCTCCATTAATTACATTTTAAAATTTCTTTTGTAGTACTAGTAATGCAAACACTCATATGCTTATAACGTATGGCTAATTTCAGCTTTCTTTGAATAACTTCCAGTGCTTAATGAAACTTTTCTATGATTGCAAGGTATTTTTTTTAAAGCAAAAAAATCAGCAAAGAAATGAATACACCAAAATACAGTGAATACATGAATGATAATAAATGTATACTGCTATACATATATATAACTGCAAGATTTCTACAGAAAGAGTTATGTCTACAGTAATTTGCTTGAACTTCAGAAATCATAATTTGACAATATATTAACTTAAAATGCAAATGAATTTTCTGTTTGGTTCAGAAAATTCTGAACCAAACAGTAATTAAAGAGTATTTTGCAAAACTTACCATAATTTAATCCAGTCATAAGAAAGCATGAAATTATAATTAATGTATTTAAAAATCAGAAAAATGATCATAAATGATGAAATTGATTGCATTTACCAATATAGTTCAATATTATGGTATTGATATAGTGCTGTTTTAATACTTATTTTAATGTAAGTGCATACAAACACCATAACTTTCAGAGTTATGCGGTCTATATACACTTATACAAGAGCTATTCAAATATTCTGGTTTCTGCTTCTCCTGTTTCCTCCCCCCTCTGTTACTGAAGGGGGAAAAAATATTAGTATTTCACTTATATATGTACAGACCAAAAATTGTTTCAGGAAGTTTTTTTTTTTTTTTTTTTTTTGCTTGTTTCTGAGCATCCAAGAATCTAATACACATTATACCGTGTAATGTCATAGATAAATTATTAAGATGCTTTACATAGTTTTCAAAAATTCGATTTAAATTGATAGTATATTGAAATCAAGAGAAATAGTATAAATAATAAATGTGTTAAATTTGTAATTTATATTTTATATATAAATTTATGATTTATGTTTCATAAACCTGCAAAATGTCAGTTTTAGTTAAGATCTTGATAGTTTTTTTTAGTATAATAAAACTTGAATATGGCATTGTAACATACACGGTACATGTGAATCAAATGGTATGCACTCTGTTATCAGCTTAAAATTTCACTTACTATTTCAAAAAAGAAGCTTAAATATTTGCATGTGTACTCATTTTATTTAGACAAAAAGGAATTATGAATATGTTTTAAATTTATGAGGGCATATCATTCAGGTAGAGTTAATGCAGTGATAAGGACCTAATAAACCTATATTCTTACAGTGATGTTGTAAGAATAGAGGTTGATTAGGAAATTAAAAAATATCAATATGAATACAAACCTTCAGAATGAAATATTGGCTTATGTGTTATGGGAACATGTAAGAAAACAGCATAGTCTTAAGGGAGTATAATAGTTTTATTACACAAATGTGACTCCAAAACTTAGGTAGTAAATTACCTAAGGTAATTAAAGTATTGGAGATAAGTTAGTTAAGGGCAGAACTCAGTAATGTGTTAAAGGAATATTATATGCTATGGAGATAGCACAGCCTTGTGAATATTATACTGATGTCTTGCACTAGTAATTGGCCAAGTGGTTAGTGTAGCCACTCTCCAGCCAAAAGACTGCAGGTTCGAATTCATTGACATCTCCAATGAATCGTTGGACTCCTTGGAGATGTCATGTGATAACAATAATAATAACAAAGTGATAGTTGAACTGGATAAAGGAAATGGCTACACCATGATACTGAACTTTGTAAATGCAGAATTATCACATGGAAGGGCATATCCCTATTAAACAATGGGAAGCAAATGGAGTTAGATGTTAAGTTGGCAAATGGAGAGACGTTAAATAGTAGATGGTGAAATAGAAGACAGGTGGCTGGCTTAGTTGTCAATAAAATTAACAGATGGATAGGAAGGGGTGATGAATAATGGAGAGTTCAGCTGGGAAAGATCAGATTGAAAAACATAAGGTTATGGCTCTTAATTATAGTTCTTGTGATACCTTATTATTGGGAGTTGAAAGGGCAATGGGAAAGTTTATCAATGTATCTATCTGTATGACTAATTTTCTATAAACTGAGAAAAAGTACCATGAGGGAGATGAGTAATTAAAGGTCTAGAAAAGATAGACTATTATTATTTTCCTTATCTATAGAGAAAGAATTCTGAGGGGAATTCTGATTTTTAATCTATAGAGAAAGAATTCTGAGGGGAAGCCTGTCAAGGTGGAGTAATATGAGTAATATGTGGTCAGACAAAGAACATGTCAATGTATCTTGGCAAGATAGGTTTGAGAAATACAGTATCTGAGTCATGATTATTGAAATGCTAAAGATAGAAATTTTCAGGGAAGAAAGAGGAGAGGGAGCTCATCTCTGTACCCTCTAATGTGTATATATTATAACCTTCTAAGTGAAGTAATCACCAAAATTGAAGAGATCAGTTATTTGAGAAGGGATTGTAGAGTAAATTTAAGACATTAGAAATTGGGGGTATCTGGAGAGTTCATCGAAAAACAGTTTACCGAAAGACAATTCATCGAAGGCAATTCATCGAAAATCAGTTTATCGAACAACAATTAATCGAAAAAGCAATTCATCGAAAGACAATTCCCCGACAAAGCAATTCACCGATGAGCAGTTAATCGAAAAGACAATTCATCGAAATGCAATTGATCAAAAAACAACAATTCATCGAAAAATCACAATTCATCAAAAATACAGTTCACCAAAAAATGAATTATAAGGCATGTGGGGGCGAAGATGTGTGTGCAATTTTTTTTGTTTGTTTGTTTCGGATTATTTTGAGAGGTATATATCTTTTTATTATCCTAATATTTATAACTACTATTTATCCTACTTCGTTCGGAAAACGATTTTTTGGCAGGGCATACTGGTTGCAGTGAATGATATCCACTGAGGCGGGTATAGTTGAGATGTCAAAAGAACATTTCATAAAGGGATTTCATCCTCGTGAAAATTTTTAGCTCATATTCTAACCGTTGATGAAACATGGCTTCGTCACTATGACCCAGAGAACAAACAACAGTCAATGGAGTGGAGACACCAAGGTTCTCCATGGCCAAAGAAGTTACGAACCAAACAGTCAGCAGGGAAAGTTCTTGCCATTGTCTTTTAGGATATGGATGGTGTAATCCTTACCCTACCTCAAGAAAGGTGAAACTGTTACAGCAGCTCTGAAGAAATTGAAGGAGGTACTGAAGGAAATCGTTCGAGAAAGTAAGCAGAGGCATGTTGCTTTTGCAGGACAATGCACCTGCTTATGAAATCCAACAGACAATATACGACTTGGGATTTCAATATCTACCTCAAACACATTAGGAAAAAGAAAACCAGGACGTTCTCTTAAACGATTCAACGATGACTTCTAAGGCTGGAACAGGCCATGTTAGGCCTAAATCCTTGATACGTATGATGATGATGATGACGACCTCAAACACATATTCACCAGGACTGGCCCCAGGGCCGGCCATAGAAATTTTGTCGCCATGTGCAGTAGCATATTTTTCCGCCCCTTCCCCTTAAAAAAAAACTCTTTTAATGATGTCTTAAAAGCCATGATATTAATCTAGGCTTCAACATCTCTGATCATAAATTCTAAATAGCAGCATTTAGAATTTATAGCATCCTACGTTTATCAAGGATGTCAAGCGCCATTATCAGGGCACTTAACCTTAAGGCGAGTTAGCCTGTCTCATATGAGGATGGAAGGTTTTTCCTCTCTGAAACTTGGTTTTTTTCTTGCCGAAAAACAAGCGAACTGAATTGGAAAAACACACAGGGATTTAAGGCCAGTTGCTTCTTCCTTAATTCAAAACAACTCAACACAATTCCAATTTCCTTTAGCACTGTGTTTTCTAACTGTGATCTGCCCACCACTGGCATCCTTCAAAAGTCGAATAAGACTTCCAACCGCTGCTCATCTAAATATAACACCAAATGAGTATGCTTCTAAAAGGTTTACAGGTTTGTTTTTTAAGACTCTTTATTCATCATTCCTTATTTTATTATTTTCCTTTCCTAGAGAATATTTTAACCTTTTAATTTTTTTTTTTTTTTTTTTTTTTTTTTTTAAACAAACTGCACCAATCGCCTCCTCAAAACCTAGAAATATATCCATGCATATACTCATTAGTATTCTTAGCCTATTCCTTCCCTTATTAACTGCAATTACTTGCTTTCGAGGTTATTCGGGAGATAAGTGCATGTGTCATTCCTGTTGTCGAGGAATAACAGAAACAGGAATAAATAAGTAAATAAAATACACGATTGAAAAATCTTCAGGAATGAATTTTTTTCAAGTTTTCCAATATTTTTACTCTGAATTCCTGTATATTTTATTATTATATTGTGAAAAATATTTACATGAAAGAATCAATTTATTATTATTATTAGTAGTAGTAGTGATATTAATGATTAATACTATTTTCCCTCATCCTCCTCAATATAACGATTGTTGGCATAGCAATGCTGCTTTACTAAGGAATAATTACAGAACAATATGGATTCGTATTGTCTTTCTTGTCCAATTTGCATATTTCCAGTAGGATAAGCCTAGTCATCTCAGTATTAGGCCTACTAACTTACGTTCAGTAAATTTATTTATTTATTACATTTATTAATGAAAAAATTTTATTTGGATTCTGTATTTGAAACTTTTACAAAAAAATGTCGAACCGTTCCAGTTTTCAGTTCAGCTATATATGGGGCTACAAAGAAAAGTGTCGAAATTATGTATTACAATAACTCGCAGACTTAGCAGAATTCGCAGAAGTTTTCAGCACAAGAAGCTGAATGCACAGTTCAGTTTTAGTTCGTAATGGATCACTTTTATCATGACATTTCCGTAAAGACGTTCGTTCCTAAATGATATTAGCAATTTCGCTCTGGATGGATTAAATTTAATGAAATTTTTAATTTCAATCGACTAGACTTATTGTGACAAAATTTGGTAGAACGAATTTCTTAGCCTATTCTTCCCCTTATTAACTGCAATTCCATGTTTTCGAGGTTATTCGAGATAAGTGCATGGTACTCCTGTCTTCCCTACAGATAAATCGCTAACTGTACAATGAAGCAGGATGTACACTTACATTAAATGTTATAAAATGCAAGAAAATAATTATTACGTTTTAATGCCCACTTCCATATGTTGTCTGTATCATGGGTAACGTACCACATTGTTACTGAACATTTTCTAAACAATAGTTTGCAAGAAAAATGACTTTTCGATGAATTATGAAAGAATTCATCGAAAAATTTTAGGTGAATTGCATTTTCAATGAATTGTCGTTCGATGAATTGTCTTTTCGACGAATTGCCATTCGTTAAATTGTTGTTCGGCGAATTGTTTATTCGGCAAATTGCTTTTTCGATGAATTGTTGTTCGGCGAATTGTTTATTCGGCAAATTGCTTTTTCGATGAATTGTTTTTCGATGAATTTGCCTGTAACCGAAATTGGGATATTAGTAAATAAAGAAGTGCTGTCAAAATTAACTATGATATCAGCACTTGCTTAAAACTAAATTGCAGATTAAAGAATTGAAATGGCAGAATTTTTTTTTTATGTATAGCTAGTTATGGGAGGGGTGGGGTTTGAGGATTTAGCTAATTGTTTGGGCTAGTTTAAAAGGTAGGAAAATCAGTAGCATCTACTGTGGGATGGAGAGTTATTGGGTTTGTGAATTTTGAGTAATTTGCATATCTGAGAGGGAGAGTGAAGGCAGGTACTATGAGGTTTTTTAATTCACCATAAGGAAATATTTTTAAGAATGCCTTTTTAATGTTTTCTTCAGGGAATAAGTGGGGTTACAATCCAAAGGTTTGTATGCAGTATAGTTGTTAAGTAACACATTCATTTTATGATTGAAGTTGCTGGTATTGAGTACTACATTATTCTTATCCAATCAAATAATTATATTTTTGTCTGTGTAATTATAATGCGTGGAGACTTTGTTCATAGATATTTTGTTTAGGCAGAAAAGTTAACAAGGATTTTATGTACATCAAAAATATAATAATTATTAGAGTGGATAATGGTTACATCACTGTGGCCCTCAGTATCAGCAAATACAACAGTAAAATTAATATATTGCTCAGATATCACTTTACATACAAATATTTAGATTATAATCCCACTGATTCCTAGAAGTAAGCATTAAAAAAAGATTTCTTGAAAATGTTACCTCATGGCTCTTTGAATTAACTCACCAAAATTTTATTGACTCCACCTTCCCAGGGTGGATGTATTACCCAAAACTAACCTCCTTAATCCCCCCTAACTGGCTATACATCTTATATAAAAAAAAAAAAATTCCACTTTTCTAATATTTAAACCAGAATTCAGTTTTAAGCAGTACTTGTACCATTGTTAGTTTTAACATCACTTCTTTATTCACCAGTGTTCCTATTTCTAACTGCCATAGCTTTACTTACCCCCCTCCCCAATCAAACATTACTAATTTCTTCAATTTTGCTATCCATGTTGGTTACCACTTAGAAAGACAATATATAAAAAGATACAGTGTGTAGAGATAAGCTTCCCATTAGTCAATTTGTATATGGAGGTATACGGAGTATTAAAAAAAAATGCTTTTGAAAGTGAAGTTTTCAAACCCTTTTGGCTAAGATAAACTGATGACATGTTCTCTATTTGCCATGTGAATAAACCCATTACACATTCTTCCTTCAAATCAGACAGTAAATCAGAATACAATTCACTAAAAAAAAGAAAATAATCTATCTTTTCTAGACATTTTAATCAGCCATTTCTGTAATGGTATATTTTCTTTCCCAGTTAAAAAAAAAAAAAGCATTCAAATAATAATAATAATTATTATTATTACGTGACACCTCCAGGGAGTCCAAAGACTCATAGGGAGAGAGCACCTACTCTACAACTCTCCATCTCCCCAACATCTATCTATACCAATATCATCTACTGCTCACCACCACTAGTATTTTCATAGACAATCACAAACATCCATGCCCATGGAGGAGAGGGATATGCTGACCACTCGGCCAACCAGGCCAATATTCACAAATTCCACATCTCCAACAATATGGTATTATAAAAATCTTAGTTGATGAAGCCACTAACCTCTAGACCACAGAGTCAAAGACTCATATAGGAGGTCTCTTTTGTCATATACAGCTCTTCATACCATGCCATAAACACATTCAAATTCTCTGCAGACACCATGCTCTCAGGCAATGTATTCTAATCATTCACAACTCTCCATGCAAAAACCCTGCTTCTCACTCCCTTCTTATACATCTTCCAGGGATGACCGCTTGTTCTCCCCCCCCCATCTCCCACCATTTTATGAAAAACCTCAACATTAATCCTATAACAACCACTTATCAACTTTTACTTTCCTATCATTACCTCTCTTCCTCCTATCCACTAGACTCTGCAAATTGCATTATCTCAACCTTTCTTCATACTCAACATTCCGGAGATTAGAAACTATTTTGTTTAATCACCTCTGGACCCTCTCCAACATTTCTTCATCCTTTTGAAAAGGTGACCAAATCTGTGCACCATAGTCCGTATGTGACCTAATCAAGACCTTATACAATGGAACCAGAATATCGTTACTTTTACAAGTCAGTGTCCTCTGCGTCATTCCCAGAATTCATTGTTATCCTCACAATCTTGGCAATGTGTCCTCTAAATTTTAGATCACTATTCACCCTCATCACAAGATCTATTTCCTCCACCTCCAGTAATATATCCCACCAAGAGTAAATTCCACATTCCATCTTCATTTTCAAATTTTAAAACCTTAAACTTTGCAATGTTGAACTGGCATCCCAATCCCATGCCCTCAGCCTATTCAAGTCTTCTTGTGAGACTGCAATATTTGCTCTACTCCTCAGTTTATCTGAATTTTGCATAATCTTCAAACAGCTGAATATCCCCATTAAAGTCTTCCCCAATATCATTAACATACAGATTAAAAAGTAATGGCCCTAAAACAAACCTCTGAGGTACACCACTAGTGACTTTCCTCTTCCAGGATATTTCCCCCCCATACAAAATTTGCTGACATCTGTCTGATAGCCAATCTCCAATCCAATGCACTAGTCTAACAGCCAACCCATCTGTTCTTGTTTGAATATCAACTTAATCATGTGGTAATCTATCAAAAGGTTTTGCAAAATCTAAGTATATACTGTGCATCCATCTCTCTCATCCAATGCTGTTGCCACTTTATTGTAATAAGTAAGTAGATTACTAAAACATTAATAATAATACAGAGTAATTAACTTTTAGGTCTATAATTAGTCCTACTAATATCACATCTCAGCTGAGATTTATCCACACCTACTATTGCATAAGCACCTTTATTACTACTTAACCCACAATCTCCTCACACTCAACTACTTTCTTCACATCTCAGGCCATCTCATTCCTATGCTGACCATCTCCATACAAACATTCACTTAAGACACAATGTAATATATCCTATTGCTTTATTGATATCAAGTTTACTTAATTCTTCATATACCTCTTATTTGCACACCATCACATGATCCTCTCTCTCCCATCCCATGTATATTCAAGATTCTCATGAAACACCCAGATAACTTGTTCACCTGCCTACATACTATGCAGTAGTTACAAGTCTATCATTTTAACCATTATGATCATCATAATTATCAGAATCATTTTTTTCTTCTACTTGCTGCATAATGAAAGAACTCGAGGAAAATTCTAGATTTCTGCTGATATTGCATTTTTGTTGTTCAACACCAAGAGATTCACCTTCCTGGACTCTTGATACAACCAGTACCTAATTTGTACTGTCTGCACAGTGTCTTATTCTTCCAGATTGCAAGCTTAATCTCTTCATTCATTTTACACCTGCTTTATTCAGCCTTTTGACCTTGGAAACTGCTATTAAACAGCTATTATTCAGTGCTCAAGCAGCTTTTATCTCCTTTCAGTTTAATTTCTCATTCTTCCACAGCTCCAAGCTGGCTCTAAGATTTTCATAATCACTGGACTTTTAGTTCTACATATATCCTTTCCTTGCAAGTCTTCATACAACTAGCCACCACTGGTGATTACTCCTGCCAAGTGGAAGGAGTTGCAATACCCCCATTTACATCCTCTGATGATCTGATCTAAGATACTTGATCTGTGAGCATCCTCTTATATACACTGCCAATGATAGCTGTCTTTCAAGAACTCCATTTTTTGTATTCTCAGATACTATCTATATTACCATCACACTTCCCTTGTTAGCTAACCCAAGTTGCCTCTACATTTCTTCATTACCATCTTCCACATTTCCTAGGCTACAGGAACACCCAACTAAATCACTTCCTATTAATCTCTGTCTCATATCATACTGCCTCAAAACCAAAGCCACTATTTCTACCTTGCATCTCCACCTTGCAAAGACTTAATTCCTCTCCTATCATCAAAAGCATCCATTTTTGTCCTTCCTATCCTCATAAAACACATCTTACTTCATTTCTATTTCCATCGGATATCAACCTTATCCATCTATGTTTTACTCATTCTAACAATTTTTGGATGAATAAACTCCATTTGTGAAAAAAAAAGTAGTCTCCCTTATTTCTAAAGCTTCTAGTATTCGTAAATAAGCATAGCAATTCACTTATAGGTCTATAACCAGTCCTCTCCATGTGACCTCTAAGTTTGATTTCTCCATGCCTACCCATATCTTCTCACCTTTATTTCTACTTACCTCATATCTCCTCATGCTCAAATACTCTCCTTATATCCTGAGTCATCCCATTCCTATGCTGACCATCTCTATCAATACATTCACTACTGTTTTCACCATCCACTCTCCTTATGCCATGTTTCACTGTCCATCAAACTACAATATGTTATACAAAAATTTTATGAATAAAAGTGCTTTTTGCAAAAGTAATTTATTATCATTATTTATTGTGTAACAGTTTAAATTTTGATTTAGAAATAACAATTATGTTGAGCATTCATACTGGAAAGAACTACCAAGGTACTTTGAAAGTTCACAATGCAATTTTTTTTAAAATAAAATAAATATACTTCTTCAAGCAGGACAGTACAAAAACATGCAGAAACAGCATATTATAGATAAAAAAAATAGTACACTAAAAAGTAGTGTAATTACCTTGAATTGCCAGCACATAATCATCATTAAATGTGCCAGCATAACTTTCCACACTACAACGATAAACTCCTCCATTTTCAGGCATGACACCATTAATTGCAACAGTACTTCCTCTGATACGAACATTATCTGGCAGTGGACCATCATGAGCAACTTTGGTCCACTGGATTCTGGCATTAGGATCACCTGTCACTTTACATTGTAAATCTAGAGTATCCCCAATATTGACCACCTCTTTATTTGCTTCAATTTTAACTTCAAGAGTTGGAATAGCTGAAAGTTTAAGGAAAATAAATTTAAAAACAGATATCAGCATCATTTCCTGTTTTTTTTTTCTCTGAAAGGCAAATAAAAAAAAACGAATAGTGGTGCTCTTCTATAAAGACAAAATATCAGCGAAATATTGAACACTACAATTATTTTTTTTCCTTTTTTGTGATGAAATTAAATACACTTGTTGATATATGCATTATGTCATTGTTAGTAGCAACAGTATCGTATTTTAATGTACTAGATCAAAATGTGCCCAAAACTCTGGCCTATGAGTCAACTGACCCATCTGAAAAGTGTAACTGCCCACCCCACCAATTGAAGGGGGGGAGGCTGAAAAAGCAATCAAAATAGCTTAGATAATAAATTAGTTTATAAATAAAGAAAAAATGTAAGTGCGTGCACACACACTGCATTCACCAGTAAAATGTATGTAAAATTAAAATTTCAATATCTATATGAAACAGCAATGCTCAATATAATAATGATTTCTTCGTTATGAGTATTATTATTATTATTACCCAAGACCCCCCATGGAGTCAAAGACTCATCTGGGAGGTCCTTTTATCACACACACAGCTCATCATACCATGCTTAAACACACTCAAATTCTCTGTAGACACTACCTTCTCAGGCAAGGCATTCACAACTCTGCATGAAAAAACCTGCTTCTCACTCCCCCACTCACGCCCCTCTTTATACAGTTTCCAGGGATGACCTCTAGTTCTCTCCTGATCTTCTATTTTCTGTAGAATCTCTCCAACAGTACTATAAACAGTTTTGTTTATGAGTAAATGTTAAAGTCTTGTGATGAGCTTTTGAATCCATGGTTTGGCATCAATAATAATGATTACTGTATGATAAGCAGCAAGATGTGACAAATTATATATGTTTTATATTAGTGTTCTATATTCAATGCTATATCTGTTTTAGTTCTTTCCAGTTGTTTGGGCACTATGTAGTATAACAGAATAACAACACTAGCAAGCATTCAAAATTTTAAAATATGTATGAAATTATGTTACTAATATTTATAAATATTTTAAACTTTTACATGCCAAGAAATATCTGCAAATAATTCTTCTAAGAAATCTGTTAGTATCTAATTTTAATAAATATTTTTTCAGAAATACTGGAAAATAAAAATGATAGGTATATCCATATATATTCAATAATTCATTATTAAGAAATTATAGAAACAACTACCATGTTATAGTAAAACTTAAGCTTAATATAAACCAAAATAATCACTTAATATTAAACTGAAGTTTTACTATAACATGGTAGTTGTTTCCATAAGTTTTTAATAATAACGCTGATCACTTTGTAACTATAAAGGAAATATATTCAATAATAATCAACTCTAAAAAATCTACTAAAAATAATGCATTTTTATTGCCATAAAAATAATTAACAAAGAAAACTATAAATATTCAAGATACCTAGGAAGGGAAGAATCCCATAGCTCACACAAAATGTAAACACTCTGTTTCATCATTGAATGTATTCAAGGAGAGGTACTCGACTGCTATTAGCAATTTATTGCACTCACTACCTGCAAAACTCAAATCTCGCATACTCGGTGGCCTCACCTTTAATCTGCTTGTAGGGGGGGATCCCTTGTTCTCTCCTCACCTGTTATGAGTTTAAAACGATCTCCACTGCAGGTATATTTATATCACATTACCATCTGTTTAGTAAAATTTGAAGCTATAATTTCTTCAGCCTATCATATGCAGAATTTCATAACCAGATATCTTGTTTACATACCTCAGAACCTTATCCTCTATTTCATTTCCATAGAATTCAGAAAAGTATATTATTATTACCCCAAGACTTCATGGAGTCAGAGACTCATCTGGGAGGTCCTTTTATCACACACACCCAGCTCATCATACTGTGCCTTGAACACATTCAAACTCCTTGCAGACACCACTCTCAGGCAAGGCAATCCAATCATTTACAACTCTGCATGAAAAAAAACCTGCCTCTCACTGCCCTACTCACACACTCTTTATACAGTTTCCAGGGATGACCTCTGGTTCTCCTTTGATCTCCCACTATTTTCTGTAGAACTTCTCAGCATTGATCCTATAACAACCCCTTACCAACTTGTAGGTCTCTATCATTAGTATCATATCTTCCCTCTTCCTCTTGTCCACCAGACTCTGCAAATTACATCTTCTCAATCTTTCCCCATACTCGACATTCCAGAGGTCAGAAACTACCTTTGTCAATCGCCTTTGGACCCTTTCCAAATCTCTTCATCCTTCTGAAACCAGGTGACCAAATCTGGGCACAATAGTCCATGTGTCAAATAATCAAAGCCTTATTTAGCATAACAAGAATCTTCCTACTTCTACATGTCAGTGTCCTCCGCATCATTCCCAGAAGCTTTTTGTGTTGTCTTCACAAGTTTGGCTATTTGTCCTCTAAATTTCAGATCCCTTTCCACTATCACTCCCAGATCTCTTATTTCTTCCACCTCCAACAATATATCCTCACCAAGCATAAATTCTGCATCCCATCTTTGTTTTTCAAATTTTAAAATCTTACATTTTGCAACATTGAAGTCACATCCCCATTTCTGTGCCCAATCACTCAAGTATTCTTGTAAGGCTACAACATCTTCACTACTCTTCACGTTTGTTACGACTTTGCATCATTGCAAACAATTAAATATCTCCATTCAAATCTTCACCTGTTGATACCTATCAGAAAGGGATCTGATAGGTATCAACAAGTTGTGTATAGGGGAGTGACTTTCCTTTTCCTGGATATCACTCCCCTATACACAACTTGTTGATACCTATCAGATAGCCAGTCTCCAATCCACTGCACCAATCTAATATGCAACCCCATCTGCTCTAGTTTGACTATCAATTTATCATGAGGTACTCTATCAAAAGCCTTTGCGAAATCTAAGTATATTACTGTGCATCCTTCTTGTCTGTCCAAGGAAGCAGTCACTTTATTGTAATAAGTAAGTAAATTAGTAAAACATAACCTCCCTTTAGCAAATCCATGCTGTCCAAAGATAATACCATTGTTGTCAACCCAACTGTGGATCCTAGTTCTCACAAGCTTCTCCAGCAACTTAACCACAACACCTGACACACACAGATAGGCCTATAGTTTGATGCTTGAGTTTGATCACCTCCTTTATGAAGTGGCACAATCTTGCCCTCCTTCCACTCCTTAGGGACTTGACCGACAGTCCCTCTGCGTCTCCACCACTCAATTCACCAACTACAGCAAACTGCATCATCCACATGATCTACGGCCCACCACCACTAGTATTTTCACAGACAACCACAAACATCCATGCCCACAGGTGGATTCGAACCCGCAGCCTTTTGGCTGGAGAGTGGATACGCTAACCACTCGGCCAACCAGGTCAGCTATGGGGTGCTATTGATTTGGAGGAAGCCTTGAAGAACACAAGAGACACATCTCCACCCCCACACACACATACTGATAGTCAACCGAGTATAACTGACCACACCTTACAAAATCAAATTGGAAAAAAAAACTACTATGCTTCACCCCATGAAATGCAAACTTTATTTTTTAGAATCAGCAGCAGATTTACAAAAACCAACCCAATCTAAATAAATATTGTTCTGCTAAATTCCCCAGGATTTGGGAAACATTAATTCTTAGACTTCTCAGCCAACAACCCAGGCTGGCTACCAGTACCCACAGTCCCTCTTAGGACTTCAAGCATCTAGTCTAATATATTCCACTTATTGTGTATGTGATTACAATTTTTTTATTGTATCCCAGAAGAAGATGTCTGTGACAGATGAAATATTGGAACTATTAAACCTGGATTTACACGCTAGAGTGATCTATTAAATGAGCTACCCCTTCTGTATAGCTGAGTGTGTATCTGAGCACAAAATGCTTTGACACTCCATATAAACTATATCTAGACTAACCATTTAGATGGAGTTCTTGAAGTTAATAGTAGAAAATAACCTCTTTCTTCCTACAAGCTAGTGTTCTCAACATTGTAGTTTATCTGCTGTGATGACTTTTTCAGTTAGGTAATTTATTATCTGAGAACTGAGAGTGAACTCCCTGATTAATATCATTCATAAGTTTTTAACCTCATCAGCATGCAGAAGTTTTCCAGTAGAACAATATACAAGTTTGCATGTACTGAAGAGATTTGCATACCAAAATGCATAATTTTACATTTTGCAGCACTGAAGTGACATTCATTATCTTATGCTCACAACACCAGTCATTTGAAATCATTCTGCAGGGTTTCTATACTGAAAATATTTCTTATTACTTTTCTCAACTTATTACTGACAAAGAATTGGACATGACTTTCCAGATAATAATAATATCATTAATATATAAGTTGAAAAGCAGCAGCCCAAGGACAGAACTATTGATATATGACTGGTCACCTTCATTCTCTAAGACTCAGCTCTTCATATAATACATTTCTGACACAGTGAGCCACATTCATGCTAGAATCCTGTTTTCCATACCCATTCATTTTACTTTTTATAACTTTTTAGATGGCCTTTGGTTTGGTATATATTCAGTAATATACACCATATTACTAGAATATTCATTGTAACTTTGCAAATGTAAACAAATTACTAATGCAAAACTTAATGCATGTAAATCCTACTCTCATGTTAAAATATTTATGTACTCATGCACTGAACTATTTCTGACCATATTATAATCAGCCAGCTGGACCAGTTATTTGGCTGTCTAATGAGAAGGCTAAGTTCCATGATTGGTCACCAGAAGAGTGATGGTCACTGTTACTGTTTTTTGCAGACCTTTAAAAAACTGATAATGAGATCTATTCCTTTTTTTTTTTTAAGTGTGATCTGCCTTTTATTTATTTTTTTTACTTGAGAAAGTCCCTTTTCATTCAAAAGTAAAATGCATCAATTCATTTCCAGTGAGATATGACTATGATTAACCTGTAAATAGATACAGCTACCAAGACTGGTCATTCAGTTGTTCATATGCCAGCAGTAATGAAAAATGTCAAGCACCAATATATGTGTGTGCACGTGTATATTTATAAAAAATGATGTGAGACCTATCACCCTCCTAGGTGATTCCACACTGGGCAGTCAACTTCATTACTAAATTTACTAAATGAAGACATTCACAGATATTAGCATTACAGTGGAACTCAAACCCACAATACATAGACTGCACATAAGATTATCAGCCAGTTCAAATAGATTGGCATATATGTAATTTCCCCAAATTGTTTATTTCAGGCAAATGCTAATTGTTAAAAAAATATTTTTCAAAATATCTTTAATCCATTTATAAAGTATAACATTAATGATTCAACAATTTAAAAATGATGCTTTAGAAATAGCCAAATTGTTAAGCAATAATCTTAACAATTTGGCTATTTAAACATCCCAAGCAGATCCATTAGGTGCTGAGGTAGAACAAGATGAAGGGATAGAGATAGATGAGTTAAAAGTGTTAAGCAAGTGGATTCTAAGCAGAGCTTGATTCTAAAATATTGTAATTGTTTGGGATATTAGTGAAAGTGCTGAAGCAATGTGAAAAGAATTTGTAGTTCCTCTGACTTGGTTGTTCAACATCTTGACACGAGCACAATTCCTAATGAGTGGAAGTAAAGCAAGATACTTCCATTATACAAGGAGTAAGCTAAGAGAAAAGCACTCAGAGACACCTCAGTATCTCTGGAGCAGTCATTAAGATGATGATGATGATGAAGCTAATTAGGCTCTGCATCTGAAAATGAAACTTCCATCCTCACTTTGATGGCACTTTTAAAATCCTCTATAGAAAACAGAACGAATCTGTGAAAGGTAGGTTTGGTAGAATTGCTTGCATTTTGTAATAGTGATTATAGAGTAGGATATTAGGGGAAATGGATATACCACAGCACTTTGGATCTTGCCAGGGAATTTGATAGGATTCCACACTTAAGATAGTTATATATGGGTATGCCAAACAGGCTTGTGACATGACAGGAGAGTGGCTGACTGACAGGTATCAGAGTAACACATGGAGGTGTTAAGTCTAAGAAGGATGCTCTATTCTTGTACCACTGTTGTTTAACTTATATACTAAATGGTAATTAGGGTTGGTTTGAATAGCATTTTAAATCATTTGCCAATGATGTCAAATTAGGAAAAGTGATAATGGATATTTTTGACATATAATCCTTGTAGACCAATCTGAACAAACTAATTTTATAGGCAAATGACACTGAATACCAGTTCAATGTTGCTAAGTGCAAGGTTATGCATTTTGGACTGAGGACTTTGTGGGGCAATGTATTCTGCTAATGGTAATTTTGCTATAAGTGGTTAATGAAGAAAAAACTTGAGGGCAGGGAATGAGGACAGAGAGTTAAAGTTTATGAGTCATATTTGGTTAAGTCATTACATCAGATAACTCTAATGTTGAAGAGAACACTAACTTGCATCAGTAAGTGGGATCTAGAAAAAGGGCTTCTCCTGATGAGTCCTTGACTTCCTGGAGGAGCTTACAAAATAGTAACAGTTTGACACTAGTTTTTTTTTTCCCTCATTATTAAGTCCTGCTATAAAGTAACTTTGAATATAATGAATATTTGATATTCAGTTGTTTTTATTATTCAAGCATCTTCAAGTTTAGGGGCCACATTATGAAGGTGGTTAAGCCTAGTAAAGTGGGAGAATAACTTGTTTTTTTCTTAGAAGTTCAGTACAGTTATGTGATAGGCACTTGGGTTCAGAAGAAATATGGACACCACTGAAATGATCCAGAGGTGGGTAGCCAACATGAGGGCTGGCTTATGGAATTGATCATATGAGGGGAACTGGAATGGGAACATGGTAGAAACATATCTCAGTTAGGTGCCATCAGTCTCATAGGGAACATACATGTTTTATACAGCCATATCCCAATGTATTATTATTATTATTACTACTACGGGCGACTCCAAGGAGTCCTTAGACTCGATGAGTCTAAGGGACCTAAACATCATGTCCACACAACTATACGACATTCTCACAGTATCTATCATACCTTGCCTTGAACTCGCTCATCGTCATAGCACCCACAACAGACTCTGGCAGCTTATTCCACTCATTTACCACTCTAAAAGTAAAGAACCCAGCTCTAACACCCTTGCCCAGCTTCCATAGGTGTCCCCTAGCTCTCCCACCACCAGTCCTGATTTCAAAAATATCCTCTGAATTAATCCTATAGAAACCCTTTAGCAATTTGAATGGCTCAATCATATCTCTCCTTTTCTGCCTATCAACTAGTTTCTGCAACCCACAAATCTTCAACCAGTTCTCATATGGTTCATTCCATAGACCTGCTATCATCTTAGTCACTCTCCTCTGGATCCTCTCCACCTCCTCCCCATCAAGAAGGAATCAAGGTGTCCAAATCTGGGTACAGTAGTCGAGATGAGGTCTTATCAAGACTTCGTACAGAGGTACAATAACTTGTTTGTCAAGGTATTTTTCAACAACCAACTAAGCTGATGAGCTGATTTAGCTACTTTTGCAATGTGCCCCCTAAACTTCATCTCCTTATCCACCAACACTCCCAAGTATCTGGCCTCATCAATCTCCTGGAGTACAGTTCCACTAATGTGGTATACTGCTGCTAATCTTGCAAAGCATGATCAGTGAACAGTTCATTTGTTTGCTGATCATGCTTTGCATCATCAGCGAACAAATGAACTGTTCCTCTTAGATCCTTCACTATATCGTTAATCAACAGATTAAACAGTAGTGGTCCAAGAACAGAACCCTGCGGCACACCACTAGTCACAGGCTGTCTTTTGGACTCTACTCCTGAATAAACTACTCTTTGATATCTCTCCATCAACCACCCATCTATCCATCTCACCAACTCTATATCCATTCCCACATGTTGTAGTTTATGGATTAGAATTCCATGTGGTATCCTGTCAAATGCCTTTGCCAGCTCCAGCAGTATCACTGTAAACTCACTACCCTTATCCAGTTCAGTTGTCACCTTGTTATAAAACTTGAGCAAGTTACTGAGGCATGATCTACCCTTCACAAAGCCATGCTGTCCCCTGTACAGTATCTCATTTTCAACAATCCATTCCTGTATTTTTCCCTTGACTACTTTCTCCAAGACCTTGACAATGACTCCTGATATGCTGATTGGTCGGTAATTTGCAACCGTAGTCTTGGATCCTCCTTTATGCAGTGAAACTATTTTCCCCTCTTTCCACACCTTCAGGACTAAACCAGATCTGAGCCTCAGATTAAACAACATGGTCAAGGGCACTGATAATTCCTTAGCTGCTTCACGCAAGACCCATGCCGGTATACCATCCAATCCCACAGATGTATTCACATTAAGGTTCTGTAATAGACTTTCACCTCCACTTCATTCATCACAATTCCCATATAAACTAATGGTTCCTTCATTTTTTCAACGTCACCACCTGGATGATATACTTTTGCAAAGTTCTTGCTCAGTAACTCCACTATATTGACTGATTCAGTGACCTCCTTACCATCGTCATTCCTTAAAATCATTTTGCCGTGTACAGTTTTTTTCTTGCTTGCAGCATATTGAAAGAACTGTTTGGGATTCTCTTTAGCTTGCATAGCTAGTTTCCTTTCATAATCCGCTTTTGCTTTTTTTACCACACTCGTTACCCTTCTGGCCTGCACTTTATACCGTTCGTGTGCCTGCAGGTCACCCCTTTCTTTAAATTCCCTCCACAGTTGTTTCTTTTTTTGCAGCTCAAGCTGAATGGTGTTATTCATCCATTTAACCTCTACTTGTTTTACTTTTCAGACCCTAGGTATACAATCAGCCATAACCTCTGTAAATGCTCCTTGACTACTTCCCATGCTCTATCGACGTCCAGCCCTTGCAGTTGTACATGCCATGGCACTGATCCAAGCAATCTCCTAAGCTTGTCATACTTGCCAGCATGGTAATTCCACATATACCGTCTTAATCGAAAATTCCACACCTTTAGCCACCTCCCAGGTCAAGACCTTATGATCACTCTCACCAATAGGTGGCAATATGGTCATATTCATTACAGTCAAAGAGTTCTAAAGAGTTCTTTCGCTATGCGGCTAGTAAAAAGAAGAATATCCATGGAAAGATTACTTTAAAAAAGTGTTGATGGTAGGGAAATTACAGAAGCTAATCAAATAGTTGAGTTGCTTAGTGATCATTTCGCAAAAGTGTACCATCTTGGTAGTGATAGTGCAGTGTCAAATGTGCCATTGACTGATGAGAGTTTAGAGATAGACGAAATTGAGGTGCTTAATATATTAAAGAACCTTAATGCTAACACTGCCATTCATAACATGGTATTAGATGGCATATCGGCCCATGTGTTACGAGAATGTGCAAGAGAATTAGCAACTCCTCTAACCAGGATGTTTAATTTAAGCCTCAGTTCTGGTAAAGTGTCAATAGAGTGGAAAGAGGGGAAATAGGTAAAAATTAGAATTCAGAACTGGGTGGACAGCAATATGATACTTTATAAGGGGCAACATGGTTTTGTGAAGGGTTGATCTTGCCTTAGTAATTTGCTTACTTTCTATAATAAAGTAACAGTGGAGTCAGATAAAGGAAATCCTTACTCAGTGATACTGCTTGACCTTGCAAAGGCTTTTGACAGGATTCCACACAGAACTCTGTTGTATAAATTAGAGCAAATGGGTATGGATCCGAAGATGGTGATTTGGATTTAAGGATGGCTGGTGGACAGATATCAAAGAGTGGTTTAAGGAGGAGCTGAGTCCAGGAAAAGGCAGGTGACTAATGGTGTACCTCAGGGCTCAGTGCTTGGTCCTCGATTGTTTAATTTGTACATCAATGATATTGGAAATACTTTGAATGGAAATATCCACTTGTTTGTTGATGATGCAAAATTGGGAAGAGCGATAATCAATTCAAATGATGTAAATATCTTACAGGATGACTTAAATAGGTTGACGGTATGGACTAAGGTAAATGGCTCGCAATTCAACTTGGCTAAGTGTAAGGTGATGCACTTCAGGAGGATGAGATCACATGCTGTTTACTATATTAATGGAACTGAACTGCAAGAAGTTAAGACAAGAGACTTGGGAGTTATTGTGGACAGAGAACTTAAGTTTAAAGGGCATATTGCAAAGATTGCCAAAACATCATATCAAATTACATGGTTGTTGAGGAACACACTAACCAGCAGGGATAGGGAGGTTATTGTTCCACTCTATAAGGCATTAATAAGGCTGCATTTGGACTATTGTGCACAGATCTGGTTGCCTGGATTTCTTGGTGATGGGGAAGTGGTGGAGAGGATTCAGAGGCAAGTTACAAAGTTTGTTGCAGGTCTGTGGGATATTCCCTATGAGGATAGATTGATGATCTGCGGGCTCCAAAAACTAGCTGATAGACGTAGGAGAGGAGATATGATAGAGGCATTTGAATTGTTAAAGGGATTTTACAGGATCGATACTGATGATATTTTTAAGACCGGTGCAGGAAGTGAGAGAACGAGGGGCCATCCCTGGAGATGTGTAAGAACATGGTTAACAAGGGTGTTAGGACTAGATTCTTTACTTGGAGGGTTGTGAATGGGTGGAATGCTTTGCCAGAGGTGGTTGTGAATGAATTGAAGGAGAAGTATGACAGGTATTGTGTAAATCAGTGGTTCTTGACCTTTTTACTGGCCCATACCACAGTGAATTTCAATTTACATTCTCGCACCCCCCCCCCTTGAAAAATTTGTTTTATTTGTTAGAAAAGAAAATTTATTCCAAACAATTTATTGAAAAATACATATATATGTAAATAACATATCAATTTTTAGTGACTAATTTGTTGTTGCTTTTTCATAATAATATTCTGAAAGCGAGGTTCCTTTTCAAAAGGGCTATGTGCATTTAATGCACCACTTGCATTTAAGTGATTTTGAGTTTTTATGTGCAAAAGTGATGAAAATCCCATTTTGCAAAGATAGGTGGTAGCAAATGGTAGAAGTGTCAGCAATGCTGCCTTTGCCAGTTGTGGAAATGGCAAAGTACACCAGAATTGTTCTAAATCCAATTTTCAAATTCTATTTGAATATGTGCACTGGCTCGCATTTCAATAATAGTCTTTTATTAAATTACCGTTGTTTATAGAATTAAGATTAAAAAGAAATGGATCTAGTATCCACCTCTGCTGTTTGCCAATATCTCCCATGGAAAAAGATCCATGAAAAGACTCAATCAATTGCTGCAAATGTGTTACAATTTCAGGTAAAACTGTGATTTTTTCGTTTTCCAGAACAATGTTTTTTTTTTTTTAAGCTTAATTCACCCTACTTGATTTATTATTCGGACTCTTGGTATACAGTCAACCATTGCCTCCTGCAAACAGTTCTTAACCACCTCCCATGCACTATCAACATCCAGCCCTTGCAGTTTTACATGCCATGGCACTGAGCCAAGCACACACCTAAGCTTGTCATACTTACCAGCCCAGTAATTCCACATGTACCCTGTCTTAATTGTAAATTCCACCCCTTTAGCCACCTCCCAAGTCATGACCTTATGGTCACTCTCACCAATTGGTGGCAACATGGTCATGTTCATTACAGCCACATTCTCAGTTGCAATTACAAGGTCCAGCACTCTCTGCCCCCTGGTATTTTCCACTACATGCAGCCGTAGATAGTTGTCCCTTAATAACCGCATAAAATCCAATTCCTTCCTCCCATGTGCCCTCTCCTCTTTCCAGTCAATGTTACCATAATTGAAATCACCCATAATAATTACCCTCCTTCCACTCATTTCTTCTATTTGCCTATGCATACTATCCCCACCATCTATTCCATCACCTGGTCTATAGCAGCACCCAATTGTATATTTTGTTCTGCTAGATTCTATCTCACACCAAACAGCCTCAAATGTACTCTTTTCTCTATCCTGCAGTTCAACTTCTATACTCCTTGGCTGCAGCTCATCAGCTATCATCAATAACACTCCTCCCCCCCCTTTTTATTCACCCTGTCACTCCTGAACACGCTATACCCGTCGCATTCAATCCCACTAGTGTTATCTTCTGTCAGCCATGTTTCACTAATACCAACAACCTGTGGCCCGGAAGTGCCAACTTCCATCTATTGTCAGAAACTGATAGTGAATAATATAATTTTTTTATAGAATCCTTAGTGAACAACTGAAATGAATGCTTTTTTTTAAAGTTATTAAAATTCATTATATGTATGTGTGTTCTTCATGAAATGTAAATAAAAATCTTATGATCCTAACGAATTTAATGTTTGTTTTTTCATTATTTTGCTTATATTTCAGGTTTGGAACCAATCTTCACTCTTTCTATGGAGTCAGTAGTTCTTTTTACGCGAGTTCTATTTAAGCGTAATTTTTAGGAATGTATCTATCGCGTAAAATGAGGTTTAGGTGTATATCTTAAATATAATTTAGTTTGCATAACTTTTTTCATCTCGTGGAAAAAGCAAATGCGATTTAAATAATTAGTCATTATATGCTGGAATAATTTCCAGCTCGCACCCCCAGGGGTGCATGCATCCCTGGTTAAGAAACTGTGGTGTAAATAATGGTTAGTGTATCAATGTCGGGTCTCCCGCGATGAGTCTTTTGACTACACGGAGCCACCGTTACAATAATAATAACAATAATATAGCTAAGTGACACTTACAGTATAGATATAAGTGAGATATTGTAAGCTATGGCTGGTGCACAGCAGAAGTTAGGATCACTCCTAGAAACTGGCTAAGGGTGTCACTAGGAAGTATGTGAGGTCTAGATACTTTTCTCAAGGGCTCACTTTAGTGAGTATGGAGTGGTAAACCTGAGGTATCTGATGCTGGACTATGCCTTACTCATGTAATGTACTTCTGTTATATTATCTGTAGACTAGTTCCTACTCTTCTTTTCTTTTTGTCCTTTCTCACCAATGCTATTAGAGTATTTGAGAGTTAGGGGTTAATCTTTCCCATTTTACATTTTTTTTTTTTTTTTTTTTTTTTGTCTCATGCAGTAGAAGTCTGCCTTCTCTCCCAGTTACCTGCCTTATGTAACAGGCTCAAATCCAAACTTGCCTGGTCAGTATGGGATAAATTAAGACCCTCCTCCCGAACTCCAGATTTATAATCTGGAGTTCGGGGAAGATCATAAACAAAAAGGATAAGCAACACCTCCACAGAAGAATATTCATTGGCACTTACAATTGTAGGCCTCTTCAAAGTGAAACTCTCTCGGAGAAGCTATTCAGAAAAGAGTAGAAGAATTAAATGAGATGTGACTGGACTCTTGGATTCAGTTGTCACATCTAAGTAACTGATGAGCTGTTTTAGCTACATTTGCAGTATGCTCTCTAAACTTCAACTCCTTGGAAGGGGCCAGCCTGGTTGGCCAAGTGGTTAGCACATCTGCTCCCCAGCCAAGAGGCTGCAAGTTTGAATCCTGCCAAGGGCACGAATGTAATTGTCCTACTAACCAATTACCATATATACTGCTGTGACCTGTGTCCTGGTGTAGCATGACCTTTGATGTCTTTGAGCCATAAAAAATCAAAAACAATCATCTTTGGAAGGATGATAGCACACTGTGGCCTTCGATTGGAAAAGAACAGAGTTCAATTCTAGTTGTGACAAAAGGAATCTTTATATGGGCTTTTTCAATTGAAGGTGAGTTAGCTGAACTCATATGGAGGTAGCAGGGTTTTTCTCCCAGAAATTCTTCAGTTTTTCCTTCAACATACAGGCAAATCAGCCATGAAATTACATCTAATTTACATACAATATATACATTAGTGGTGGTGGTAGATGGTGCTGTGTGTTTATGATTACAGGGTCATGTAGTTGGAGGATATTAAGTGAGAGAGAAAGACTTGTAGTGGAGCAGTGAGCCCTCCCATGATGAGTCCCTGACTCCTTGGAGGCATCATTTAATAATGATAATTATCCACAGTCATTCCCAAATCCCTGTCATCATCATTTTCCTGTGGTTCTTGGTTCCATTATTATGGTACATAGCTTGTGATTTCTTCATCCCAAGCATGACTTTACACTTTGCCACATTATAAATTCGCCCAGTTATCTTTTGCATATACTGTCAGTCTGTTTAAATCATCCTGCAGTCATTTTCATTAAGAATTGCTCTTCTGTTTTTACACTGTCAGCAAACACTAGATATTTTTTCTATAATTATTTCCTATATCTTCTCCTGGATTAATTTACCCCATATACTACTCTTTAATGTCTGTCCAACAACCACTCTTATCTTTATCACCAGATTCATTATTATTACGTAACGCCTCCAGGGAGTCCAAAGACTCATCGAGGGAGGGAGGGCACCTGTTCTACAATTCTCCATCTCCACCAACTGCAACTACCTTTATTATCTACATCAACGCCATCTACTGCTGCCCACCACCAGTATTTTCACAGATAATGACAAACATCCATGCACACAACAGGATTTCCAACCCCCCATTTGCTCGAATTTATGTAACAGACCTTCATCAAAGTCCAGTGGTATTACTGAGGTAGCCATTTCTTTTATCCATCTCAATTGTCACTTTATTATAAAATGTAAGCAAATTTCTGAGGCAAGATCTAATTTTTTTACGAAATCATGCTGCCTTCCCCCCCCTATACACACAACTACTAAGTACTATATCCTCGTCCACCCATTCCTGAATTCTGCCTTTTGTAATTTGCTGCTTCAGTTATGCAGTCTCCTTTATGCAATGGAATTATTTTGCCCTATTTCCTGTTCTCCTAGTCAGTGGAGATGCCAGTTTCCTTGCACATTCTTGCAATATAAGATATAGTATGCCCACAGATTCAAGACACTTCGACACTTCTGCACATGTCACAAAAAGGAGAATCCATTCTGATAATAGGGTAATCAATCCATCTTCCTGGATGAGTTTGTTTATTATTACAGGTCAGAAAATTTAGCTTTTCTTTTACGAACATTGTAGTTTTTAAAATGGTAACTACTTTGCTTGTCTAACAGTTGGAAAAATGTACTTAGAGTATTAACAAAATTAAAAAAGGTATAGCATAAAACAAAAATTTAATGAAATTTATTTTTAAGAAAGTTTTGTATAAAAATAAAAATAATTATACAGAAAAACAGAAATTTTTTCAAATGAACTTAGATATTCTAAACTTACAGTTGAGAGAACTGAGACACTTTAATGTCCTAAACTGATTAATTATTTATGACTTGTGATCCTTAACAAACCCATGCAAAAAAAAAGGTTGGAAAAAAATACCATTATCAAATCATTTTAATCTTCATAGTCATCTGAATCGGTGTCTAAATCTCCATCACTTTCACTTAAATTGATCGCCAAAGGTTTGCATAATTCTTTGATAACGCCGTCTCTGTCCCAATACATATTTTCCAATGAGATGACATGAGAGCAATATTTTCCCCAGTTTAGAACTGTAATACTTTCAATCGCCTGTT
Source organism: Typopeltis vanoorti (assembly GCF_054136105.1). Classification (NCBI taxonomy): domain Eukaryota; kingdom Metazoa; phylum Arthropoda; class Arachnida; order Uropygi; family Thelyphonidae; genus Typopeltis; species Typopeltis vanoorti. Next base: position 125,951,815 of record NC_143550.1, read on the forward strand.
CTGAAAGCTTAAAGAGTTTCAACATATCAATATCTCCAGTTGCATTGTGATGCGGAATGAAATTTTTCACTTCTGCCCAAACATACTCAATGGAATTAATATCACAATGGTGGTAGCCTCAAAGCTAGAAATCCATGCTCTTTGAGCATCGTGTCGAATTTAAATAGTCTAGTTGTGGGCGAGTTTCTTTTGACCAAATTAAGCAATTCAATTTTTTGCATATCTGGGGAATGAGAAATGTTATTTGCAGAGAGCCAATCCATAAGAACTTGCTTCTTATTAGACCAATTTGGAACTTTGTTTAATTGAATGGAGTGATATGAAGCATTATCAATTATAACAACAGCATTTTTAGGAAGGTTTGGAATCAGTTTTTCTTCTGCTCACTTTTCGAAGATCGTAGAATTCATTTGCCCATGGTAATCTTCAGTAGTTGAATTGGCTTTGTATGGTAAGTTTGAATTCGGTAAAAACCCCATTTCTCCACATGCACACAAAAATATTATGCACCGTGAGGCATTTCTGGTTTGCAGCACTCCACATTCTTCTTTAGATTGCCCACATTTTCCATAAGTTAAATTACTATCAATCCAAGTTTCATCTAGATACATAATCGGTCTTTTCTCTTCCCTGAAACGTCATATTGCTCTCAAATACTGCATTCTAGATAAAACAATGTCACTTTGCTCCATGATAAGTTTCCTTTTATTCTGGCCTTTTTGAAACAAAATCCAATTTCATGAAGTATTTTCCTTAAAGTTTCTCTTTTCCAAGGAAAATTAATTTTTTTCTTTGAGCACAGGAATCAATTTTGTAACAGTTGACACTCTTTTCTCAACCACATAAAATTCGTGAATAGTTCTTATAACATCTGCATCAAAATCATTCAAAGCTACGTTTTAGATGGTTTTCTTTCTCTGATGCTTTTTTTTTAGGAGATTTAAATTTAGGCTTACCTTCATCTTTTGATTCCCTATGAATTCTTTTAACAGTCAACTCCAATATGCCCGCAATTGCACCTGCATGTTTTATGACTTGAGAAATGGGAACAAGGAGACCGCCTTCTTCTAATGATTCTTTTTCGCAGAATGTCAACACATTATTCAATATTCTTTTGCAAGAGCTACTGAAAGGTTTAACACCAAAACTTGTTGACTGTACTGGATCCATCATACAAATTAATAATAAAAAAAATGCAAAAAATCGACAACAAAAATCAAGTTACTACTAGTACAGCAACAGACAAGAAAGCACGTGATTTTGCATGTTGGCGACCAATTCATATATCCTTTATTTCTTTCTCCCCTTCAGCATGAATCTTGGCAAGTTGCCAAGCGAAGCTCTACAAAGTGTGGGTGTACAATATATGGGACAAATAGTAAGGGTGAGCAGACAGCAGCAGCAAGTGTGAAGTCACAGATGAGAGATAGCACGGATAAGACTAATCACAGACCAGGAAATGAATTATGCTTATTTATGAACTCCAGAAGTACCAGAAATAAGGGAGATGAAATTGTTGCATTGATTGAGTTTATTTGCCCTAAAATAGTTGGAATAAGTGAAACATGGTTGGATGAAAATTATATATTGACAGGAATAGAAACAGAAATGGAATGATGTTTTGCATGATGATGATAGGAAGGGCAAGAAGGTAGAGGGAGTGCTGCTGCTGTGGAAAGCAAGGGAATTATGTCCACACAAGATTGTGATATAAGGAGAAAATGTCGCAATGGTTATGAAGCAGTATGGTATGAGGTGGAGGTCGACAGAATAAGACATATGGTTGTGTGTTGCTATAGACCACAGAATGTGGAGGGTGGAGACAAAGAAACCTATAGTCAACTTGTTGTGAGCAAGTGAAAGGTGACTATTATGGGTGATTTATTATGGCAATATTGATTGGTATGAAAAGATAGTGTCAGTGAATAAAGAGAATGAATTTGAGTTATTAAGGAACAATGATCTCAGGCAATATGTAATGATGGAAACACAAGGATTATGGGTCTTAGATCTGGTTATACAGGTAGGTATTCAAAAATACGGCAGCCTCCGGACCTGAAAGGTGCCGGGATTTCAGATGGTTATATATGCTGTATATTTTTAACAGAAAATGACTACCTGTACAGTCCTTTAAAGAAAGAAAATTAAACACTAAATGAAAATCTTATGAAATTTTAATGTTCACCAACTAAATATAACAGTTCTACAGAATTTTAGTTCAACTGAATAAAATAGTTCCTCAGAATTTTAATTAATAAAATGTTGATGGTGGTGACAGCACAACTGGTTGAATTGAAGTTAATGGCAGTGGATTATCAAGTGTGGACACCACTGCTGCTTCTTCCTGCTTCCTAGCTATTTTCTTGAATATATTGTGCAGTGTCAGGTGGTTCATATATCTGGGTCTTTCTCTAATAAGTTTATCTTGGAGCAAGTAAACATTCATAATTTCTTGTTCACTTACAAAACTTCGTTGCTCTAGTCCAGCCAGCAGTTCAGATGTTAACATAATTAACCTGTCAACAGAGATTCTTTCTCTCACATCTTCCTCATTTTCGTCACTGCTTTCATCTTCATCACTACCTGTAGAGGCATTTCTCTCCAGACTTTTAACCATATCTACAATTTCAGAATCAGTGTAACGATAAACCGTAGGCACATTATCAGCAACATTCACCCATTCTGTTAAAACATCTTCATTTATCCTTGATGAAAGCTCCTTGGCATCAGGATTAATTACATCTTTAACAGAAGCAAGAAGTTCCTGTATAAGCTGCTTTTCTTTGGGAACCCTAAATCCTGCAATATTATTTTCAGTGTCTTCGTTAGAATGAGAAGTAAACATTAAACTTGGCCACAATTTATGCCATCCATTTTTTAGTGTTGATGTTTTCACAGACTTCCACACATTAGCAACACATACACTGCATCCTTAATGTTGAATTCTTTTATAAACTTCTGTACTCAGGTACCTGAATTAACTGAACTCACTAGGCACCTCATTAACAGGGATTGATACTTACACTTCATAGAACGTATAATACCATTGTCCTGTGGTTGAATTAGTGATGTGCAGTTGGGTGGGAGGTAGACAACAAAAACATCATCTTTCACTAGAAGATTAGTTTTTGGATGTGCCGAACAATTGTCTAAAATAAGAAGTATCTTGCAATTAGGGTCTAATCCAACCGAGTTACAGTGAGCCCTAGCCTCAGGAACAAAACAGTTTGGAAACCAATCCAGTAAGTTTTAAAAGAGGTATACCGTGAGTAGACATATCGATACAAAATTAAAAACGAAAACTCGCGTACAAAGATTTAATAGTATAATGTAATACCAATCCAATGTAATATCAGTGGTAACCCACCCCTTCTTGTTGGCACGGTAATGGACAGGAAACTGTGTCATACTCTTGAAGGCCCTCGGATGTAAACTTTTTCCGATAACGAGCAACATACATCTATGGATACCCACAGCATTAGAGCAGCACATTACCGTGATGTGATCCTTCGAAGCTTTAAACCCCGATGGCGATTCTGCATCCTCAGTTGTTAGAGTTCTTTTTGGCGCACATCTCCAAAACAAGGCAGTCTTGTCAGCATTGTACACTTGTTCAGGACTTAAACGTTCATCACTAACTAACTTTGCAAATTCATCCATATATGCACTAGCCACATGTTTTTCTGCTGAACGTTTTTCCCCACACACCGCATGAAACTGTAAGCCATGTTGCGACTTGAAACGATGCAGCCAACCTTCTGAATATTCACACTTGCATTGCAATCCCAGCTCTTCATAAAACATTTTGGCTTGTTCCTTTAATAAATCACCAGAAATTTCCACATCTTCACTTACACGAAAATTAAACCAGGTTATGAGAACTTGGTCCAGTTCCAAACTTTTCCCCTCCGTTATCGACTTCTTTACAAACATTTGCTTTTTTGATACACTGTCAGAAAAGAACTTTAACAGTTTTTTTTTCCTGTTTTTTTTTAATATCATGCACTGTTGAAGAGCCAATGTTGTATGTTTCACAAATGGTTCGCACAGACACATCACTATCAAGTTTTTTAGCACTTTCACTCTCTCTGCAATTGACAACGTACGATGATTACGTTTTATGCCACCTCTTTTCTTTGCTGAATCCATAATGGAGGCTATACAGCAGCAAATAAATGATAAAATGAGAAGGAATAAGCAGGTTATCACAATGCTTATCGACTACAGCACCATCAAAACATAAACATAAACAGAAAACAGTGGCATGCCAGCGCGGTAAATTTGAAAATGCGCACTCCGAAATCCATGCCAGAGATCTGAAGGAACCTGATTATCGATGGCCGGATTTTTGAATGCTTACCTGTATCATCAGAGGATGTGATTGTGAATGGAGTGTCTAATCTTCCCCCCAGTTGGTGAGAGGACCATGAAGTGATCACTTGGGTCATAGCCAGTCATATGAGAACTTCTGTGAAGAAGGGATATATGTGAAACTACAAGGCTGGTAAAAAAAAAAAGATTAGAAGACAACTGGGAGTTATAGTATGGAAACAGGAGTTGAATGGAAAGGAGACAGATGCTGCTTGGGCATTCATTGAGAGCAATTTAACAGCAGCAATGTTTGAGTGTATTCCAAATGTGTAAAGGCTAAATAAAACAGGAGTAAAATGGATGAATGAAGAGACAATGTGAAATCTGTAAAAAAAAAAAGGCAATGTGGAGGTAACACAAAATGAATGTTGGCAATAGTCAGTTCCATGAAGGGTATATAAACAGGTCAAGAAGGTGACTCAGTTGGTAAAGACAGCAAAAGTGCAGTATAAGAAAAATGAGCCAGTCAAACTAAGAAAAATCCTAGTGTGTTCTTTTAATATGTGGCAAGTAGAAAAAAATTAACTTTGGAGGAATGCTAGTTCATGAAATTGGCAGTATGGTGATCAATGTAGAGGACATAGGTGAAAAGTATTCAATAAGCAATTTATCAGTGTTCATCATCCTCAAACGAAACATCATGAAAATCTGAAGTGTAGAGAGTATGGTGGAATATGGATTGATGGGTGAATGAGCAGGAGGTATATGAGGAATTAAGTGATCTTGTTGTTAATAAGGCACTAGGACTTGACAATATACTTAAAGGAATACCATGTCTTGCTAGCAGAGTTGTGTGAAGAAAGCAGTTCGTTTTGTGAAAGCATCAGATGAGTTTGAGGGACAGATAGAGCTGTATAAAAAAAGATGAGCTACATTTGAATGAATTTGATTTGAGTCAGTTGGAGAACTATTGCTGTAAGAGAGAATGACTAAAGTGAATATAAGACCTGAGGAAGGAAGAGGTATTGTGGAACAGCAGGTGAGCAAGGTAGGCAAGTTTGTGAATGGAGGGGTGGAGGGGTGAATGGCAGAAGTGGAGAGAAGGAACACAGAGTGGACAAGAGTATGGAGTGGCAAACCTGAGATGGAATGGAAGGAGGGAGGGAGATCATAATGGACAGGGGAACACTGCACAAAAAGTGTAGAGTTTCAGGAGTAGATGAGTGTGTCTGCAAGAAATGATTAAGACAGTCAAGAATGTGGGGGTTGATATTTAGGTCTGGGGATGGGGGTGTAGTATCAGTGATGATAGACAGAAATGGATAGGGAAGAGTGTACAGGAGTCATGTCCAAAAAACGGGGTTAGTAAGACTTGGAACTTATAGAAAGAGAAATGAGCTAATGTGTATATTTAGCTAGAAATATTCAAAACAAGCAGAATGAAATTGTAGCATTGATAGAGTTTGTTCATCCAAAAATTATCGGTATAAGTGAGACATGGTTGAATGAGGTTGACATTCTGACAGGAATAGAGATAGAGGGATATGTAGTGTCTTTTGCAAAGACAGACAAAGCAAAAAGGAAGGAGGAGTGTTATTGATGATGGCATAGAAGTTATGCCCATCTAGCATTGAGATGCCAAGAGCAAATACTGACAGTGCTTTTGAAGCAGTATGGTATGGAGGTGGATAGGATGAAATGTTTAGTAGGGTAACATTAGCTATGGGCCTGGTAACATGGAAGGCAGTGAGAAGGAAATGTTTAGATAAATTGGTCTGGATAATAAGAAAGGGTGATCATTGTGGGTGATTTCAATTAAAGTAATATAGACTGGAATGAAGAGACAGCAACAGGAACCAAAAGAATGAATTTCTTCAGTTTTTAAGGGATAACGACCTTAAGAAGTATAATGGAGGCCACACAGATTGAGGGTTTTGGATTTGATTATCTTATCAGAAGATATAAATGAAATATCACATTATCATCCAGTTGGTGAAAGTGACCATGCAGTGCTCACTTGGGTGGTCACTTTCAAAAATCCATATTAGGATTTTTGTGAGAAAGAGTTATATGCAGAATTATAAGGTGAGTGATTAAGGCAAAGTCAGGAGGCAGCTTGCAGCCATATCATGGAATGAGGAATTGCATGGGAAGAATATCAATGCTGCTTGGTTTTTACCCAGGAAGGATCTGGCAGAGGCAATGACTGAGTGTATTCCAAAGGTCAGGAGATTAAATAAAGTAGATGTAAAATGGATGATGAAGAGGTGAAGTGTGAAATTTGGAAGAAAAATGAAAGAAAAAAAAATCAGGAAGGAAGGTGACCCACTTAGTAAGGATAGCAAAAGAGCAATATGAGCAGCAATTAGCAAATTACACTAAAAGAAATCCTAGGGAGTTTTTTTGATAAGTGGCCAGTAGAAGGAAGAATGATTGTGGGAGGATGATGATGTTGGTCAATGACAATGGGAGAATAATAAACACTGAGGATATAATAGATGTACTGAATGAGCAGTTCATTAAAGTATTCCATCCTTATGACATAATGCAGAACTTGAGAGCAGTGTGATGGGGAAGGAACCACTGATGGTGAATGAGCAGAAGGTATATGAGGAATTGAGTAAACTTGATGTCAATAAAGCCATGGGATTCGATGGTATATCACCGCATGTCTTGAGGGAATGTTCCAGGGAGTTAACACCTTTAACGTACATTTTCAATATGACTCTTAGATTAGTCCAGGTCCCAAAGGAATGGAAAGATGGCAAAATTGTTCTGCTTCATAAATGAGGTGATAAGACTAAAGCTTTGAATTATAGGCCAATCTGATCAGTGTTGGAGAAGCTAGTGAGGACATGGGTTCAGAACTGGGTGGATAGCAGCAGAATTTCTTTAGTGGATGGCATAGATTTGCTAAAGGATGATTGCGTTTTAGCAATCTGCTTACTTATTATTATTATTATTATTATTATTATTATTCAGGCCTCCAAGGAGTCAAAAGACTCATCGAGGGAGGTCCTTCCTAAGACATAAAGTCTGTCAAGACTCATTGAGGGGAGGTCCCCCCCCCTGAGAAACACAAAGTTTATCATACCACTCTTTAAAGTCACTGACCGTTCTCGCTCCCACCACTCCATCAGGCAATGCATTCCACGGCTCAACCACCCTCCACACAAAGAAACCACTCCTTACCCTCTTGCTCACAGTTTCCTTTCGTAACTTCCAGGGATGGCCTCTTGTCATTACTCCTTCCCGCTGATCAACCAAGCGAAAGAACTCCCCAGTGTCAACCCTGTAACCACCTCTCAACAGTTTAAAAGTCTCAATCATATCACCTCTCCTTCTTCTATCCGCCAAACTCTGCAGTCCACATTCTCTCAGCCAATCCTCATAACTATCCTTGTACAGTCCTGAAACCATCTTTGTCATCCGTCTTTGTATCCTTTCCACAGTTAATTTATCCCCTTCAAATCCTGGGGACCAAATCTGAGAACAATAGTCCAAGTGTGGTCTGATCAGACACTTATACAACGGAATGATAACCCTCTTATCTCTGCAGGTCAGTGTCCTTCTCATAATAGCAGCAATCCTCTGTGTTACCTTCACCACCTTTGCAATATGTCCCCTAAACTTCAGGTTTCTATCAATCATCAACCCCAGATCTCTTGTCTCCCCTACTAACTCCTCCCATAGAGTATGCAGCATCCCATCGATGTTTCCCAAACCTCAAGACCTTACATTTTGCTGCATTAAACTGACACCCCCATTCATTTGCCCATCTATCTAGCTTATTTAAATCCTCTTGCAGGGCTACCACATCTGCGCTATTACTAATAATCCTTCCCAGCTTCGCATCATCCGCAAACAACTGAATATCCCCCTGCAATCCACTGGCTATGTCATTGATATAAAGGTTAAACAATATAGGTCCTAGCACTGAGCCCTGTGGGACCCCACTTGTAACCCTCTGCCTCCTGGAAACTGCTCCACCATACACAACTCTCTGATACCTATCAGACAGCCAATCCTGAATCCAGTTGACCAATCTGACATCCAGACCCATGTGCTGCAACTTAAATATCAGCTTATCATGTGGCACCCTGTCAAATGCCTTTGCCAAGTCTAAGAAAATTGCAGTATATGCCTTTCCCTCATCTAATGCTCTTGTAACTTTATTATAAAAGGCTAGCATATTGCTAAAACAAGAGCGTCCTTTCACAAATCCATGTTGATTCTCACAGATAACATTACCCTCATCTGCCCAATGCTGTACACGGTCCCTCACTACTTTCTCCAAGATCTTAACAACTACTGATGACACACAGACTGGCCTATAATTAGACACTTCCAGTCTGTTACCACCCTTATGCAATGGCACTATCTTACCTTCCTTCCATTCCCTGGGCACCTTTGCCAAAGCCAGACTTATTATAACAAGGTGACAAATACATTGGACAAAGGGGGGGGGGGAGGATGAATATATAGTAGCATAGTTAGATTTTGCAAAGGCTTTTGATAGATTACCACATGACAAAACAGTAGTTAAATTGGAACAAATGGGGTTGTATAGTAGATTAGTGTGCTGGATTGGAGATTGGCTGTCTGATAGGTACCTACAGTTGTGTAGGTACTTTGCATCATCTGCAGCAACTGTATAACACCATTTAAGCCCTTTCCATGCCATTTCAATACAAATTAAACAGCAGTGTCATGCCCCAGGGGTATGTTTTTGGGCCACCCAAACCTTATAATTGTTTAATTTGTATTGAAATGGCATGGAAAGGGGTTAAATGGCGATATACAGTTATCTGCAGATGATGCAAAATTGGGGAGAGTTATCAGAAGTAGAGCAGATGTTGTAGCTTTACAAGAGGACCTAAATGGGGACTGTCTGAATGGGCAAGTGTCTGGGGATACGAGTTTAATGTTACAAAGTGTGAGGTTTAAAATTTGGGAAGCAAAGATGGTATGCAGAGTATAGGATTAATGGGGATATTTTGGAGAAGATGGAGGATTTCGGGGATTGTGGTGGATAGCGACTTGAAATTTCATGGACATTTTGCTAAAATTGTGAAGATGACAGTGGATTATGGGAATGATACAGAGAACACTGAAGTAAGAATGTGCTGATTCCATTGTATAAGACTTTGATTAGGCCGCATATGAATTATTTTGCACATTCAAAAAGATGATGAGATGTTAGAGAATGTCCAGAGATGATCGACTAAGTGGGTTTCTGGAATGTGGACTATGAGAAGAGGTTGAGAGAATGCAAATTATAGAGCCTAGTGAATAAGAGACATGCTTAAGATGATAAGTTCATAAGGGGTAATTACCAGGTTAACATGGATGAGATTTTTTCATAGAATATCTGGAGGCAGGGGGAATGAGAGGCCATCCCTGGAAGCTGCTTGTATAAGGTGTGAGCAAGGGAGGGGTGGTGGTGAGGAGTAAATCTTTTGCATGGAGAGTGGCTGGTGATTGGAATGCAGTGCCTGAGAGTGTGGTGAGTGCAGGGAACAGTTTTATTCATTATGTGCAAATTTTTATTTGGTTGGTGAGTGGAATGCATTGCCTGAGTGTACTATGAATATAACTTAGATGCATTGAATCAGTTTAAAGCAAGGTTGGATGAGCATTGTGTGCAATAGTATGTGCCTCCCACAATGAGTCTCTGACTCAGTGGATGTCAGATGTTAATAATAAAACAAGAACCAAACCTTGGGAATTCAGAAGCTAACTCTAAAGAAAACTTTGATTGATGGAACCAGAGGCATGTGGTGAGGTTCTGTGTAAAGATAGAAAAATCAGAAATCCATGGTGAACTCAGGAAGTTAAAGAGGCAGGCAAGGAAAAGAAGAAAGTAAGCTGAAAGTTCTGGGTAAGTAAGTCGCCTTGTGTTCCTAGAGAACACAGAGAAAAATGTAAGAAAGCAAAGAATTGCATAAAATTAGCTAAACAAAAGTCAATGAAAGACATTGGTAAGAACATTGAAAATAAATATCAGAAAAGTGGTAAAATATTCTGGAGGCTATTGAAAAAAGTCAGAAATGGAGGTAAAAAAAAAAAAAAAAAGAGTACTGTAAAAGGAATCAGAGATGATAAAAGGGACATGAAAACTGAGGAGAAAGATATTCTTGATTTGGAGTAATTACTTTGAAAGATTGTTAAATGAAACATGCAGTACTTGAAGTAGAAAAAGCTATCACAAACCTGAAATGTGGGAAGTCAGCTGGAGTAGATGATATGCAACAAGAAATGCTAAAATATGAAGGTATAAAAGTTTTACAGTGGCTACACTCCATAATTCAGAAGCCCTAGTCAGAGGGTTGAATTCTAGACGATTGGAGTAGAGCAATCATAGTACCCATCTATTAAAAAAAAAAGGGAATAAAGCTGAATATGAGAATTACAGAGGAATTTCTCTACTGAGTGTTCCTTGTAAGATTTATGCAAGTATTCTTGAGAAGCAGCTAATAAAAAAACTGTGGAGGAGAAGCTTGGTTCAGGCCAAACAGAGATTGTCAGGATCAGATTTTCACTATAAGACAAATAACTAAGAAAGCATGAGAATATAACAAGAATCTGTATTTAAGTTTAGTAGATTTGGAAAAGGTGCCAAGAGGAAATCTGTTCAAAATGCTCCAGTTATTGTTGTTGTAAATGGGGCATTTTATCAAGCAATACATAGTCTCTATTTTGGTTGTAAATTAGCAGTTAGAATTGAGGGAGGTAGTACAGGAAGGTGGTTTGATGTTAAGTCAGGTGTGTAACAAGGATGTACATTATCTCCACTGTTATTCATCATATATATATATATATATATATATATATATATATATATATATATATATATATAGATCACATTATGAAGAAAAGCAGTATTAAACCTGATATCAAAATTGAAGATGTTAATCTCAGCTGTTGACTTTATATAGATGGTGTTATACTCTTAAATAAATCCAGGACAAGTCTGCAGGATTCCCTGACCAAATTGAATAACTGCTGTAATAATTTTGGTATGAAATTGAGCATTAAAAAGACAAAGACAACGAAAATAGGCAGAAATATCGAAAACATCAACTGCATCCTGAATGGAGAACCTATAAAACAAGTAGAACATTTCAGCTATTTAGGCAATATTTTCAGTGAAGATGGCAAATTAAATTTGGAAATACACAGCAGAATTAGCAAAGCAGTATGGTAGGAAGTCAAATGAATAAATTTATATATAATAACAGAGAGATTAGTCAATATACAGCTAGTTTACTGAGAGTTGGGTTAGAATAAATCATTTCAAAGACTGGAGACCACAGATATGAATCCCGAGAAAGATTAGGGGACTGAATGGATAACATGAATGGCAGTATCTTATTAAAAATGAGGATTTTAGGAAAGAACTTGACTGCTCACATTCGGGAATGTTAACAGAGCTAATCACAGGTGGTATGGCCACTTCAATGGAATGGGAAAGAAAAAGACCCAGAGTTAGACTAAGATATAGGTTGATGGATTAGAAGAGAAAAGATCAGAAAGATTAGAAGAGATAAGAAAGTCCTTAGAAGAGCGCTTTCTGCTTAGCAAAGTGCCTTAGAACCGTGGCTCAAACTGTGGGCCGTGGCTGTGAAATAATGCAAACAAATTTAAAATGTTTTAAGACTAAGTAGATTTTTCTAATCTTAAAAGAAACGTATTTAATTTTTATTATTTATTATTTCCTTTTTGTTATTTTTTATATTTTAATAGAAAAAATCACACACGCTGATGTTGGTTCACAAATTTTGCTTCCTCTGTATTTGGGTGCTTAATGAATATTAGTAAATATATGCTTATTCATATAAGTTTCATTTCAAAAAGTATTGATAAGAAGCACAAAAAGCTTACAAATGCAAAATCTTGAATGGAAATTGTAATGAATATAAATACAATAAATATTATAATAATATACGTCTGTATTACAATATTTTTTATCGATGGGGGCCATGAAATATTTTAATTTTTCCAAAGGGGCCCCTTTACATCCATAAGTTTGGAAAGCACTGCCTTAGAAGATAGAAATAAGATCTGATAATATTGGAATGTTGACAGATAACAGATACTTTTCCTCCTAATCTGGAGGAAAACTTCTGATAGTAAGTTAGTAATGATGTAACTATTCATGTAGTACTATAATAAAATCCTGTACACCCCCCTGAGGGTATCTGTCAGGAATTTGATGATGACAAAATTAAAGAATTCAAAGTTATCCTACAACTAATTGCACTGGACTAATTAACCACCTTACCGGCCATTATGGATCAAATACGCATCCTCATACGCTTCGTATCCATCATATATTTCAATGTAATACCTGATAACTTGGATGTATATATACGTCTTGGCCGGTAGCATGGTTAAGATGAGTGCTGATGCACAATGCACTCTTAAAACTTTCATACATCAATAAAAATGCAATCACATGGTCAAATTGATGTGAATTTTGTAGCGTGGGTTGCATAAGCCACACAACAGCACACCCAACCTAAATGGGTGCCTGATACCACTGATTAAAGATAACAAGAAATTTTATACTTCGTATTTTTTATACCAAGTACATAAAATTTAAAAAAAAAATTATACCAAATATAAAATTTCTTGGTATTGTTAACATATAATAAAGTCGAGGTAAAAAACTTTCGACATGTTTTGTGTGTGTGTGTGTGTGTGTGCACGTGCGCATGCATGCATGCCCCCCCACACACACTGAAATTCTGCTTCTTTGACAAAATCCACGGATGATGATACATATGCTATGCTCTTATTTTATGAGAATGTTTTTGTCATTTGTCCATTTCATATATATTTTCTGTAGATAAATCTGTTATGGAGTGACAATTATCAAAACTCTAGATATTATTTGAAATATTTTAATACATTTAATGAATAAAAATCTGAGTAGTGCAGATGTATAAGCAATGATATAATTCAAATTATGAAGAAAATGTTCACTTTTGAACTTTCTAGAGGAGCTATTGCAATTATAATAAATGTAGCATTTATCATTCTTTGAGATAAATAAGAAAATATGAACCCAAACTGATATTTAATTAACCATCCAGTTATAGTGATAGTACTACAGTCAGTGTATTGCTAATAGTGTTGGAGAGATATCTAGTCATGCTGTGTCTTAGTTGAAGCCTTTTCTTAAAAAATTGAATTTTTTTTTATTTTGTTTTTAGTTAGGAACATTTAACACATTTGAAAAATCTTAAAAATTACTAGTAAAAGATTTAGAAAAATCTTTCTGAATATTAAGCAGAATCCAAATATACTGACTTTAATAACTACAACAATTAAAGTTACTAAAATATATATACATTTATCTGGAATTTTTTAAAAGTAAATGGGAGGAGAAGGACCAACATCATTTACGAATGAATTAGCAGATACTGACTTATTTAATGACAGTTAATAATCACAGCTGATTACAGATTTAGGAATTGTTAAGATTAACAGATATAAATTTAGTTTATGGCCTAAGAAGTAGATCTGACTTTATAGGATCGCTTAAAAAAAGATTATAAACCAAATTTGATAGTTGCAAAAACTGTACTATTATAACAGAAATAATAGTACTATTAAGTGTAAAAGTCAACAACAACAAAAAAAGGGCTTGAGGAGGCAGATTTAGAAGAACTGAGTACAAATGGAATAGTAACAGTCCTCTATTAGAAGTAGATTCCATAAATGTGGATCAATTCAGAGAATGTAGACATCTATTTGAAAGGTGGATTTATACTTGACGAAGTATGAAACAATCATACCTATTCAGGTTATAATCCAGCTTTCATATAGACTAATGTTGTTTCAGGTTATGCCCAGTTTAAAATCACAGGACTAGGTATCAAGTCTGTTGATCATGTATATTCTCTCTTCAATTGTCTGGTTTGTGGCAAAAAAACAACAACAACTAAGTATTAGAGTGATTATGCTGTCCAGGACATCATATGATAATGAATATGACTGTCTAAATTATGAAAGCATAACTTGGCTTGATAATCAAACTTGGAATCTGAAATCAGACTTCAAATAAAATGAATTCAATATGAAACTTGATAAGAAATTAATGGCAAAAAAATAAATTAATAAAATAAATAAATAAAATAAAAAAATCCTGGTATTTCACATGCCAAAAAAAGAAAATTATTAACATAATGAAGACCTTGAAAATAAAATGAAATATATTAAGTCCATTCTGAATGTATAAAGTAAATTACAGATTCTAAACCCAAGTGTGTATAATTCTCCAATAATGTTGCATCATTTATTACTGGTAGTTTCCTAGATATCACCTTATGTATGTTCATTTTTTGACACCAGAGCATATGCAGAAACAAACTAAAAAAAAATATAGATATTAGAAAGGAAGAAAAAAGCCATGCATAAATAAAAAGCTATATCTAAGTGTTAGTAAGACCAACCGCGCTTTTTCTCTTTTTTACAACCCACTTCATCTGAAAGGTCTCTACAATCTGAGATTTGGTTGCATCTCCGGGAATTATCAATACAGTTCCCGTCACCACACATAAACTGGTCATATCGACACTTATTCTGAATGTCTGTAAAAATAATATCATGGGTTAAAATCTTTTTTAATTAACTGGTTTTAATGTTAATGCATTAGTTGAAAGTATAATAAGCATGTTATTATTTTAATACATTCACAAAAAAAACATGCTTTTTATTAATTTCTAAATAACTCAGGAAATTAGCAAAGAAAAATCTAGCAGCATGCAGAATAATTAATGCATAAAATAATTAAATTAAAATGCATTCAATTTTATTATAAAATAAGTGTTAATAACTAAGCTTAACATATATTTGAATATTTTGGACATTAAACATTTCATTCAGGTTATGAACCATCCTGCACAAAATCAGATTACGTTCAAGAGAATTTTATTAATGAAAGACGTTTACAAAACATGTAAGCATGCATGCATATACACACGAACACACACGCATATACACACAAAATAAATAAATGTACACATGCATAATCATTGATTATTGCACATGGGAAGATGAATATTAATGAAGGAGGATAAAAGAATGTTTTTTCCACCTTAATTTTTGAAAACCACATTCCGAATATATATTTTAAAATATTTAGAAATTTTAGTTAGGAACAGTAGAATACATTTTTTCTAACTAAATACTTCCAAAATTACTGACTTAAATCTACACTGTAACAAATATAAAAATTTTAGATGCACATTTTCTTGCACCATTCTTAGGAATTAAGTTAAAAACTGTCATATATGAGTTTTCAATAGATGGCATAAACATAAAAGTCTTATTTAACAAAAAACAACACAGAAATGTAAAATAACTTACTCTAATACAAAAAAAAAAGAAAAAAATGGCATTGCAAATTTCTTTGCATACAATAAATTACTATTACTTATGATTGTTAGGGTCTCAACCCTCATCATATGAACTCCTCCAGTCGTCTTTTTCTTTCATTTTTCATGACATTTGCTGATGATTATAATAGTACATTCATTTATATATTTGTGTGTGTGTGTGTGTGTGTGTGTGTGGAATATCTGAATACATGAATACCTGAATGAATATAATAGTACATTCATTTAAATATGGGTGTGCATGTTTATGGAATATCTGAATACATATGGGTGTCCTATATAGGCAGAAAGGCTAAGAACCTCTCAGATGGTAACAACATTGTGATTGATCAGCACCTCAGGAACAATATAGTTTTAATTATAATTAAATATCAGTACCAAGGAAATGAATGACTGTTGCCTATTCCACATGAAGTTGAGGAAAATTACCTTCAATTCTGATAAAGAATTTACTTTATAAACTACTCTGGTGCATATATACAAAGCGTGTTCAAAAAAAGATCGAACTTTTGCCATTAAGACTTTGTTCATTTTTCAACATTTTAAGCCCTTGTCCCCTTCAAAGTAGTCCTCCCCCCCCCCTCTACTGGCGATACACCATTCCTAACATTTCTTCCACTGTTGGAATGCTTTCCGGAACGCACTTTCTGTGATAGTGTGCAGTTTTCTCATCGCATTTTCCTGAATCTCCTCTGTGGTTTGGAAACAACGTCCTTGCAGAGTGGTTTTAAGTTTGGGAAAAAGGACAACTCTTTGTTTACCATCTGACCATATGGTACAAATTCATAATGGACAATGCCTTTCCAATTAAAAAACACAGCCAACATCACCCTGATTTTTGACCGATTCATCCATGCTTATTTGGTCAAGGAGACCCTTTTCCCACCCATTATAACAATTCCATCTTGGTTTCAACATCATAGCCATAAACCCATGTCTCATTTCCTTGAAGAGACATGTTTCATCACACGTTTTCTTCAAGCTCTTTCACTGTCACTAATCTGATGAACAGCTTGTGCATGTGTTCTCTTTAGCAGAGCTAACTTGATGACTAATGCTCATAGCAGAAGGGGCAAATGGCAGTTTGTTGTCAAAACCTGGCATTAGGCGCGCGCAGTAGCCATAGCGCATGCTCTGTGCTAATTGGTGTGCTATTTAAAAAGTTTGGTCTTTTTTTTTTTTTTTTTGAACACCCCTCGAATAAAATTGAAATATGACTAAATTTTTCATGAAATGAAAATGTATACTGAAATATTAATTAAAAAAACTTTAATTAATACCTTCCTATATTTTGGCAATGTTACATTGCCATCTTCTGGGAACATAAAACTGATATGTGCATGCAGGCACTAACAACAACAAGCAAATGAAGCTGAAGAAGGCAACTGGCATTGGTCCTAGAGTCCTAAATGTGACCCCTAGTTGACTAAATTGGGTTGTCTTGGCTGTTGGGCAAGCTTCCAGATTTGGGGCAGTCTCATGCATCCAAATTTGTTGAGCTTTAGGAAGTTTTTTTAGAGCTGAGGCTGATTCCAAGAACAATCTTTCATATTTATATTTGCTATGGTGTAGTAAAGTGGCTTTCTTCCAGCGTATTCTGTGGTGGGTATCTAGTGAAAGTCCGCAAGTCCTGAGTGGCTGCATTGATGAAAACGGATGTAGTCTTTATGTTCAGAAATTTTGATATTAGCTGTCCTGCCTACTTGGCCATAGCAGGACAGTTTACAGCTACAAGGGACCTGGTATACTCCAGGTAAGTCTAGGAGAAGTGGCTGGTCTTTGGTGGAGCGGATAAGGAATGCCAGTTTCTTATGTGGTTTGTAACAGGTAGTCGGGCCATATTTTTTTAGGATTTTTGTGACCTTTTCAGATGTGCCTTGGATATATGGAATGGTAATAGATTTAGTGTAATCTCTGTTAAGAAGGGGAAGAGGGGGGGGGTTATGGTTAACTGGTTTTAATATTTTCTGGATTTTTTAAGGATTATAGCCAGACAAAATGAGAGCTAGAGCCACTGGAGGACTGATTATCATGTGGTTCAGCAAGTAGGAGAATGATAGGAAAAGTGAATGGGGAGAGTATGAAATAAGCAGTTAGCTAATGAAGCCAAAAAGAATCCTACAGAGTTCTTTCGATATGTAGCCAGAAAAAGAAAGAATGATTATGGAAGGATGACATTGATTGGAGGAAATGGTATAAAGACAGCTGTTGCAGAATGTGTGGTGGAGATACTTAATGAGCAGTTCATAAAGATCTTTCAATCTTGTGAATGTGACTTCATAGAGAGATTGAGAGCAGTTGATGATGGGGAGGAGAGACTGACTGAAAGTCAGCAAGAGGTGTTTGGGGAGTTGAGTAAACTAGATGTAAATAAGGCTGTGGGACTTGATAATATATCACCGCATATTCTGAAGGAATGTGCCAGAGAGTTGACACCTGCCTTGACATATTTTTTTTAATACGAGTCTTGCACTTGGTCAAGTTCCTAAAGAGTGGTAGGAGGGCAAAATTGTGCCACTGCATAAAGGAGGTGATCGAACTCAAGCATCCAACTATAGGCCTATCTGTGTGTCAGGTGTTGTGGTTAAGTTGTTGGAGAAGCTTGTGAGAACTAGGATCCAGAATTAGGTTAACAACAATGGTATAATCTTTGATGGACAGCATGGATTTGCTAAAGGGAGGTCATGTTTTAGTAATCTACTTACTTATTACAATAAAGTGACTGCTTCCTTGGACAGAGGAGAAGGATACACAGTAATATACTTGGATTTTGCAAAAGCTTTTGATAGAGTACCTCACGATAAGTTGACAGTCAAACTAGAGCAGATGGGGTTGGATATTAGATTAGTGCATTGGATTGGAGACCGTCTATCTGATAGGTATCAACAAGTTGTGTATGGGGGTGCGATATCCAGGAAAAGGAAAGTCACTAGTGGAGTGCCTGAGGAGTCTGTTTTAGGGCCATTACTATTTAATTTGTATATTAATGATATTGGTGAAGATTTGGATGGAGATATTCAGTTGTTTGCAGATGATGCAAAGTTGAGACGAACCATAAAGAGTAGTGAAGATGTTGTGGCCTTGCAAGAAGACTTGAATAAATTGAGTGATTGGGCAAGCAAATGGGGATGCGAGTTCAATGTTGCAAAATGTAAGGTTTTAAAATTTGGAAAACAAAGATGGGATGCAGAATTTATGCTTGGTGAGAATATATTGTTGGAGGTAGAGGAAATAAGAGATCTGGGTTTGATAGTGGATAAGGATCTAAAATTTAGGGGACACATCGCCAAAATTGTGAAGACAACACAAAGACTTCTGGGAATGATGCGGAGGACACCGATGTGTAGAAGTAGGGAGATTCTTGTTCCATTGTATAAGGCTTTGATTAGGCCACACATGAACTATTGTGCCCAGATTTGGTCACCGAGTTTTCAGAAGGATGAAGAGATGTTGGAAAGGGTCCAAAGGAGACTGACTAAGGTAGTTTCTGATCGCTGGAATGTTGAGTATGAGGAAAGATTGAGAAGATGTAATTTGCAGAGTCTAGTGGAGAGAAGGAAGAGGGGGAGATATGATAGAGACCTACAAGTTGGTAAGGGGTTGTTATAAGATCAATGGTGGAGAAGTTCTACAGAGAATAGTGGGAGATCAGGGGAGAACCAGAGGTCATCCCTGGAAACTGTATAAAGAGGGTGTGAGTAGGGGAGTGAGAGGCAGGTTATTTTTTTGCAGAGTTGTGAATGATTGGAATGCCTTGCCTGAGAGTGTGGTGTCTGCAAGGAGTTTGAGCGTGTTTAAGACATGGTATGATGAGATGTGTGTGATAATAGGACCTCCCTGATGAGTATTTGACTCCATGAGGTCATGTTTAATAATAATAATGAGAAACTGGGAATAATAATAATTATTATTATCCATAAAGTCAAAGACTCATATAGTCCTTTTGTCATACATACAGCTCATCATACCTTGCTCTAAACACACTTAATTTCTCTGCAGACACAATGCTCTCAGGCAATGCATTCCAATCATTTCCCAACTTTCCATGCAAAAAACCTGCTTCTCACTCCTTTGCTCATATCCTCCTTAAACAGCTTCCAAGGACAACATTGTTCACCCCCCCCATAGCTCACATTTTATGAAAAACTTTTAATGTTAATATAACCATTTACTAACTTGTACATTCCTATCATATCACCACTCATCATCCTATCCACTAGACTCTGTGAACTGCATTTTCTCAATCTTTCTTCATATTCAACGTTCCAAATATAAGAAACTATTTTTATCAGTTGCCTCTAGACCTTCTCCAACATTTTCAAAACCAGGCGACGAAATCGGTATACATGTATGTAGCCTAATGAGAGCCTTATATGGAACCAGAATCCCCTTCCTTCTACAAGTCAGTGTGCTCCATATCATTGCCAGAACTAATTGTGTCATCCTTACAATTTTGACAATACGTCCACTAAATTTTAGATATCATCTGCCATCATCCCAAGATCTCTTATTTCCTCCATCTCCAACAATATTTCCCCAAAAAGTGTAAATTCTACATCCCATTTTTGCCTCCAAATTTTAAAACCTTACATTTTGCAACAACTGAATTGACATCCCTTCTCCTGTGGCTATTCACTCAGTATATTCAAGTCGTCTTGTAACATCAACATCAGATCTACTCCTCAAAATTTGTCCTAACATTGCATCACCTGCAAACAACTGTATATCCCCATTCATATCATCCCCAATATTATTCACATACAGGTTAAACAGCAATGGCCTGAAACAAACCCCTGAGGCACATCACTAGTGACTTTCCTCTTCTGAGATACTGCTTCCCCATACACAACATGTTGATACCTATAATACAGCTAATCAAAAATTCAACGAACTAGTCTAATGTCCAATTCTATCCGCACTAGTTTAATTATCAGTTTATCATGCAGTAAATTGAAGAGGTAGTTATGAATGGGAAAGTGAGTGGTATGAGTACAGAAAATGAGAGAAAGGGTGTGCAATAGGAGCAGGAAAACGAGGAGGCTCAGAGTGGACAGGGGTATACAGCGTGAGAAGGGTGGTGTTCAAAGAGGAGGTGAGAGCATGTGTAGACAGGAAAGGAATGGGATGACCTGGGATTGAGAGGAAATAGTTGGAATTGGGAAGGGTTCTAGAACGAATGGGCAGAAAGGGAAATGGCCCTAGGCGAGCATGGAGAGATCACATCGAGTGGGTGGTATTGGTGAAACTAGCTATAGATGCAGAAATTAGCTGTCGTGTTTGTATACAAATGCTAGAAGTATAAGAAACAAGGCAGATGAAACGGTTGCACTAATTTCGTCTGTTCACCCAAAGATTGTCAGAATAAGTGAGACATGGTTGGAAGAGGATGACATCCTGACAGGAATAGAGATGGAAGGGTATGATGTGTTTCATGAGGATAGAAGTGGTAAAAAGGGAGGGGAAGTGCTATTGATGATAGAGAAAGAGTTATGTCCATACGAAGTAGAGATGCAAGAGGGAAATAGTGCCAGTGGTTTTGAGGCAATGTGGTGTGAGATAGCGGTGAATGAAATCAAATATTTGGTTGGATGTTGTTAAGACAAGGTAATGTGGATGGTGGTGATGATGAAATGTATAATCAAATTAGCCAAGCAAATAAGTAAAGGGTGATCATAATGGCGATTTTAATTATGGCAATATAGACTGGAATGATGAGATAGCAACTGGAAGTAAAGAAAATGAGTTTCTTGAGTTTTTGAGGGATAACTACCTCAGACAGTATGTAACAGAGGGCATACGAGGATTGAAGGTCTTGGATTTGGTCATCTCATCAGAGGATGTAATTATAAATGAGGTGTCAAATCATCCACCAATTGGTGACAGTGACCATGAGGTGACTTCCTGGGTGGTTGCCAGCAGTGTGAGTACCTCTGTGAGAAAAGGGTATATGTGGAACTACAAGGGGGGGGGTGACTATGAAGAGCTCAGGGGACAGCTTGCGGGTGTAGCATGGAATGAGGAGTTAGCTGGAAAAGAGATCAATGCCGCTTGGAGGATTTTCTAATAACCATCTATCTAATAATGCAATGTCTAAATGTATTCTAAGGATGAGAGGTTAAATAAGGTAGGTGTGAGATGGATGAATAAGAGATTAAAGCATGTGATACAGAGAAAAAGGGCATTGTGGAGGCAGCATAAGAGAAGTGGAAATAACCAATTTCATGAGGTCTACAAAAACCAGGCAAGGAGGGTGACTTGGTTGGTGAGGGTAGCTAAAGAGAGGTATGAACAGTAGTTAGCAAATGATGCCAAAAAGAATCCTAAGTAGTTCTCTCACAGTGACAGTTGTCCTTATACCATTTCTCCAATCAATACTATCTTCTAATAATCTATTTTTTTTCTGGTTACATATTGAAAGAACTCCCTACAATTTTTTATTATTTTTTTTCTAGCTTCATTAGCTAACTGCTGCTCATAGTGGATGTTTAGTCGATCCTAAACCTTAGTGGATGTTTAGGCTGCTCATAGTCGCCTGCTTGCCTCTTCTTTGTCTTCCTCATAGAACTGATTATTACTACTGCTCTTATGTTGCCTCCATAATGCCTTTGTTCCATATTGCATGCTTAATCTGTTAATTCATCCATTTTACACCTACCTTATTTAATCTTTTTGACCTTTGGAATATATTCAGATATTGCTTCTATTATATTCAAGCACTGATCTCCTTTCAACCCAAATCCTCATTACATGGTACAGCTGAAGCTGTCTTCTGAGCTTCTCAATCACCAGCCTTGTAGTTCCACATATAACCTTTCCTCACGTGGTTGGCAACCACTCAGGTAATATCTTCATGGTCACTCTCACGAACTTGAGGGACATTTGACACCTCATTTATAATAACGTTCTCCGAAGAGATGATCAAATCTAACACCCTCAATTCTCGTGTGACCTCTATTGCATACAGCCTGAGGTAAGTGTCCTACAAAAATTCAACTAATTTTCTTTACTTTCAGTTGCTATTTCCCCATCCCAGACTATATTTGCCATAATTAAAATACCCATAATGATCATCCTTTTCCCATTTGCTTATACATTTTCTGGTCACTATCCTCCACATCATCACATCTATAGGAAAATCCAAAGAAGAATTTCATTCTACTTACCTCTATCTCACATCATACTGCTTCAAACCCACTACCACTGTGGGAGAGAAGTCTGGCCACACCTCCTCATGCCCCTCCCCCCCATAGATGTGATATCCTTTTAATGTATTGAATAGCTACAGTTTATTGTAATTTAGTTTATTTTTAAGTGGATTTTTGCAAAGAATTTTGTTCATGGTAGTTTTGCTGCAGCCAGTTTTCAGAAAGGTATTGCTGAAAACTTTTAATTCATGTTTAAATGTTTGTTCATTGGAGCAAATCTTCAAAGTCCTGTTTTTAGTGTGTTAACGACACCTAGTTTTTGTGTTGGGTAGTGATAAGAGTTTATGTGGATATATTGGCCAGTATGTGTAGGCTTACAGTAAACGGTGAAAGAAAGACTGCTGGAAGGAATAAGTGTGACAAGTGTATCGAGAAAAGGAAACGTGTTCTGACTTTCAATTTCATTTGTGAATTGTATGCATTTGTGTTATTTGTTTAGGTGGCTGAGGAAAGTGTCTAATGTCCTGGTAGCCATGGGGCCAGATAACGAAAACATTATCAACATATCTGAGCCAGACTTTGGTTTAAAGTATAAAAATCTAGAGCATGTTGCTCAAAAGCTTCCATATAAAAGTTGGCAATTTGGGGGAGGGGTGGAATAGTGGTGAGCCCATAGCTGAACTTTCTTATGTTTACGGGGGAAATGATAAGGCAACATCTGACACAAGCAGTGCAAAATTGCATACCAAGAGCTAAGCAAACAAGTACAGTAGGAGTGAGATGGGTGAACAGTGAAATCAAGCAAGCAGTGCAGAAAAAGAAGTTATTATGGAGGAGGTACAAGACAGTTTGCAGTGAACAGATGCATGAAGAATATAAACTGCAGGCCAGACAAGTGACAAGCAGAGATATTATTAACACCAGACCTCCATGGAGTCAAAAGACTCATAGTGGGAGGAACACTGTTATACACAAAGCCCAGCAAACGATGCTTTAAACTCATTCAGTGTACTTGGATTCATCACAATATCAGGCAACACATTATATTCACCAACCACTCTCCATGCAAAGAACCTGCTCACACACTTCTTCTACCCCTCTCCCCTTCTCCCATTCTACAAAAAAAAAAATTTCCTCCACATTAACTTGGCAACAACCCTTTATCAACTTAAATGCTTCAATCATATCTCCTCTCCTCCTCCTATCCACAAGGCTTTGCAAACTGCATTCCCTCAATCTGTCCTCATATCCCACATCCGAAAGACCAGAGGCCTAAAACAATGGAACCAGAATCTCTTTGTTATAGATCATAAGCAATTTGGTAAAACACAATCTCCCTTTAACCACGCTACTGGCCAGGATGTATATATACGTCCAAGTAAACATGGATGCGAAGTGCATATTAAAATTGTAATACCATTGATATTACTTTGAAATACATGATGGACATGAAGCATACGAGGATGCGTATTTGATCCGTAATGGCCGGTAAGGTGGTTAACAAACCAATGCTGAGAGCAACAAAGAATATCAGTGTTACCAACCCACTTTTGAATCCTATATCTCATCAACCTCTACAATACCTTAACTTCAGATATGCAGATCAGCTTATATTTGTTGCCTTAGCTTTATCACCACTTTTGAGAAGGTGAAATAATTTTGCCTTCCTTCCACTCCTTTGGAACTAGTGCTGTTGCAAGACTTTTATTAAACAAGCAAGCCAAGCAAGGCTGATGCTAACTTCTTGTAGGCATTCCCTTAAAATACATGGTAAAATGTCATCAATTCCTATTGCTTATTGGCATCTAGCTTACTTATTTCCTCATATATATACCTCTTGCTCGCCCACCATTAAGTCTTCTCTCATTTCATTTCCTATACATGACCTTCTGATTTCACGTTACGATGAAACACCTTGATGACTGCTCACTGAATACATTGACTATGTTCTCTGCAGCAGTTACCAATCTCTCGCTTTCATCCCTTAACTTCATCTTGCCTTAATAATTCTTCTTTCTACATGCCACATATAAAAAAGCTAGCGTGCCAAGAAAAATTCTAAATTTTTCTTGGCTGAATTTGCTAATTTTCATTTGTACTGCACTGTTGTTGACCTTACCAACTAGGTCACTCTCCTTACCTGCTCTTTATACTCTTCGTACAGCTGATTATTATCAATATTCAGCTTGTGCTGCCTCCGACCTGCTTTCTTCCAGATTTCATGTGTAATTCCCTCTTTCATCCATTTTACATCCACTTTATTTAGCCTTTAGACCTTTGGAATACATTCACCCACTGATGCTACTGTTCCCAAGCAGCATTTATTTCCTTATTGCTCAATTTCTTATTCCATGCTATAACTCACAGCTGTCTTCTAGGCTTGTCATAATCATCAGCTTTGAATGTCCACACATATCCTTTCCTCACCGATGTCTTCAATGGCTAGCTACAACTCAAGTGATCACTTCATGATCACTCTCACTAACTGGAGGAAAGTGTGAAATCCCACTCCCAATTACATCCTCAGATGAAATTATCAGTTCTAAAACTCTCAATCCTCACATGCCCTCCTTTACACACTGCCTGAGATAGTTGTCTCTCAGGAACTTGAAAAATTCATTTTCCAAATGCTATCGCTTCATTCCAGTATATACCACCATAATTAAAATCACACATAATAAATTTCCTTTCCTTGTTCACTAACCCAAGTTGGTTATACATTCCCTGGCCTACAGCAGCATTTAACTAAATATCTCTTCCTGTCAACCTCCAACCTCACACCACTGCTTCAAAATCATTGTCAGTCATTATTGGCTGAGAATGATTTTGAAGTCTACCTTGTCTACCTTACACGAACATAATTCCTCTGCTATTATCAGCAGCACTCCATTCCTTCCTTCTTGTCCTTTCCTATCCTGGAAGGGTACAGTGAAAAACACTGTACACTTCCATTTCTATTCTTGTTAGGATATCATCTTCATTCAACCATGTTTGACTTATTCCAATGATTTTGGGGAAAATACACTCAATCAGTGAAACATCATCTCTTATTTCTGATACTCCTGGCATTTGTAAATAAACACAGCAGTTCACTTTTAAGTCTGTAACCAGTCCTACCCAAGCCACTTGTTGGTGGTGATTTTCCCATCATACTTGCCCTTGTCCAATTACCTTTATTATCACTTACCACAAATATCAGTCTGAACTATGCCACTAACATCCTGATCTATTCCATTTTTATGCTGATCATCTCCATACATACATTCACTACTTCCAACATTATGATGTGGAAACACTAGAGAGGGTCCAAAGACAAAGTAATATTAGGACTCTGGAGTGTTGGTTATCCAGAGCAGTTGAGGAAATGTGGATTACAGAGTTTGCTGGATATGAGGAAAATAGATATGATGGAGACCTTCAAGTTAGTTAAGGGATTCTACTAGATTGATACAGAAGGAATTATAAAAGAGTGGATGTTAAGACGGGAAGAATGAGAGGCCATCCCTTTAAGTTATATAAGGATGTGGTGAAGAAGGGTGTGAAGAGTATGTTTTTTTTTTGTGGAGTATTGCTGGTGAGTGCAATGCATTACCAGAGTGCATTGTGAATGCAGATAGTGTAAATAATTTCAAAGTTCATTATGATAGACGTGCTGCTGGTTGAGTGGGCCTTCCTTGATGAGTCTATTGACTACAGAGGTTACTGTAATAATAATTATTTCCCTATATTCTCTTCAGTGAGCATTTGACCAAAATCACCTTTCAATAAGCATTCTTACTCTTATATGCCAAAGTGCAAAGAAATCAGTTTGACTTTTCATATTGCACTTCTTCCTTCTTCACTATGCTATCTTATACCTCTTCTTAATTTTACTCCTACCTTATTTATTAGCCTGATTCTTGGCATGGATATGTGCATTTCCTGTTTCAGGCTCTATTAATCTCTTTACAGCTAATCAGATGACACAAGTCAACTATGCAGCTTTCCATAATTATCCACTTGCTTTCATCATTCACAACTATATCCTAGGTTCACAACTCAAATGAACACTGAAACCTTGTGTTGTTTCGATTGCATTCTGTTTAAAACTATTATTACTTCATTACACTTTCATGGAGCAAAAAAACTCATTGCATCCTTGTTGCATACAATGCTCATCAAAACTTGACAAATTGTTTGCTGTTTTCATAATCTCAAAAGCCATCCATTTTCCTCACCAACCACGTGTCATCCAGAAAGTCTGATAACACCCTCATTATTGTACTTCAAGGGATGGTCTCTTGATTGAGCCCAGTTCCTCCCCTTCATCACCCCCACACTATGAAAATCGTGACGAGTCTTTTGACTCCATGGAGGCCTGAATAATAATAAAAAATCTCATTCCATATTAATTGACAGGATCACTTCTGAATTTTCTTTTATGTTTTACAAACCAGCACATTCAGTATGCTACGAAGGGAGTCTGGAAAGTTCTGATAAACACCTAGAACAAAAATGATATTAAAGCAACTAATATAACCACAAGAAAGAACACACACACAAACATAAAATTAATTAATTTTTGTTCTAGGAGTTTATTAGAACTTTCCAGACCCCTCCCCCCTTCCCTTGTACATTAGTGATCCTTCTGTCATAAGTTTTTTTTTTTTTTTTTGGTAGAGAAAAGGAGTATGGTTGTTGTGCCCTGGAAGTTCACTGGAAACAGATGAACTTAATTCATTTCCTGAATACACTACAGTGTCTTTATTTTCAGTATGGTAGTTACACTCCAGAAAATGCATGAAAATAAGCAGAAAAAAAATATACCATGATAGTAGCAAAAAAAATCAATCACATCACACCTTATTCTCAAATACATTTAAATAGAATTAATAAATGAAAGTTATGGACTGGATGGGGAGAAAAATTTATATACATATCTTACCTCTTACATTAAGAATTACATAATCTCTAGTTCTCCCAGCATTGTTAGAAGCTGTACAGATGTAGCGACCAGCATTATTTAGGGTGACATCTCTAATCCTGAAACAAAATATAACAAGTTAAAATATTTTGAATATATACATTTTTTTTTCTTGAAAAAAATAAAATAATAAAATTAGGAAAACAATAACAATGGCAAATCTGAAATCTTTAGAAATTTAAATATGCAAATGATCTCTAAATTTAAATATGTGGGTGGTCTGAAAAGTTCTCGGCCTCGACCATAAACGGCAACACTATTAGGAAGATTTTTTTTCTAAGTTGGTAAATCTGTCATAAGCATCCATGTGAAATTGCAAGTCATTCTATCAAGTAGTTTTTTTTTATACAGCTGTTGGAAGCAAAAGTGCTGTCTGTATCCCTTGAAATGGATAAAATTGAATATCATGTGAATATCATATAAACTTCTTTGTAAAAGAAGGTTTAATGCCAAAAGAAATTCATTCAAAGTTCATAAAAGTTTATGGGCACACTTCTCCTTCATTTTTGACAATTAAGAATTGGGCTGCCGAGTTTAAACATGATCATACCAGCCTTGAAGATGATCCATGTGAAGGATGTCCAAAAAGTGTAACACCGCCAGAAATCATTGATCAAGTGCATGATATGGTACTGGATGACCAGCAAGTCAAAGTGTATGAAATTGCTGAGACTATAGGCATTTCAAAAGAACGTGTAGGATATATTTTGCATGAAGAATTGCAAATGAAAAAGCTTTGGCAAGATGGGTGCCGCACTGATCAAAAATGCACTTACACGAAAATCTCTGAACAGTGCTTGGAGCGTTTTAACAAGAATAAAACTGATTTTGTGCATTGATTTGTTACTATGAATGGGACTTCGATTCACCGGTACACACCAGAATCCAAACAGCAGTCAAAACAGCGGGCAGAATCTGGTTGTTCAGCACCAAAGACGACAAGGTCATGGCATCAGCGTTTTGGGATACTAAAGGCATTTTGTTTATTAATTATCTTGAAAAGGGTAAAACAATAACTGGGGAATATTATTTGGATCTTTTAACCAGACTAGACAAAAAAATTTGTGAGAAAAGACCCAGTTTGCAGAAGAAAAAAAAAAAAATCATCTTTCATCAGGACAATGCACCTGCCCACAAAGGTGTTTTGCCAATGGGCAAATTAATGGATCAGCACTATGAATTGTTGGAACATCCACCCTATTCCCCAGATTTGGCTCCCTCTCACTTCTATCTCTTCCCAAAACTAAAAATCTTCCTTGCTGGTCAGTGTTTTTCTTCAAATCAAGAGGTGATTGCAGCTGTAGAGGGGTATTTTGCAGATCTTACTGAGAACCACTAGAGGGATGGGATAATGTTGCTGGAGTAACGCTGGAATAAATGTATTAATCTTAAGGGTGATTATGTTGAAAAATAAAAATAATTTTGAAATTATAAATTCGTTTTTTCATTGTTAGGCTGAGAACTTTTTAGATCACCCATGTATGTAAAAATCTCTGAAATCTTCACATATTTATTCCTCCCAGTTATTTGGTATTCACCCTTAAGGGACTCCTTATTTCATTTAACCATGATGTTAGCTAAACAAAAGTCATGGGAAGACTTTGGTTAGAATAGAGAAGGTAAATGTCAGGAAAATGGCAAAATGTTCGAAAAGTTATTGAAAAAGCTTAGAAATGGAGGAAAGAGTACTGTAAATTTAATCAAAAATGATAAAGATGACATGAAAACTGAAGAGAAGGATATCTTAGATGTCTGGAATAATTACTTTGAAAAACTATTAGATGAAAAAAGCATGGCAGAAAACTATTATTTTTCAGGAGTTACATAAACAGAAGTACGTATTATTATTACGTAACACCACCTCCAGGGAGTCCAAAGACTCATCGAGGGAGTGCTTCCACTTTACAGCTCTCCGCCTACACCATCCCACCAACTACAACTACCTTCATCATCTACACTAATACCACCTACCATCACCACTAGCATTTTTACATACAATCACAAACATCCATGCCCACAGAGGGATTCGAACCCACCGCCTTTTGGCTGGAGAGCGGATAAGCTAACCACTCGGCAATTATTATTATTAGACACCTCCAGGGAGTCCTAAGACTCATTGAGGGAGAGCACCAACTCTCGATCTCCACCACTCAACCTCATCCACAAACTGTCTCATCTACACCAACCCCATCTACTGTCAGCCATTACCACTATTATTTTCACAGACAATCAAAAACATCCATGCCCACGGCGGGATTCGAACCCGCAGCCTTTTGTCTGGAGAGCGGATACGCTAACCACTCGGCCAACCAGGCCGGCAATACTTTGGTTTATGCAACTCTTGAAGGTTTTGAAATTTTGAAAGCCATCGAAAACTTGCAATGTGTAAAGGCAGCTGGAGTAGATGATGTTCAACTGGAAATGCTCAAATATGGAGGTATAAAACTTTAGCAATGGCTATACTGCATAATTCAGGTCCTCTGACAAGCTGGTCAGAGGATCGAATTCCAGATGACTGGAATAGATCTCTCATAATTTCTATATATATAAAAAAAAGGCAAACACAGCAAGATAGGGTGATGATTCTAAGTGATGATGGTTTGAAAAACAAGAGAGTAAAAGCGACTCGAGAAGTTTAGTGGGGAGCTTAGAGCTTCCTTCAGGGTTTCCACAAAGAAAGGAAGTAGATTTCTACATATTAAGCGAATGATTTTTTTATAATAAAGCAAGAAAAGTTTCCATTGCATGTTAATTAAAAAATTAATTGCACTTTCTAATTTTTTTTTAACCTCCCAAATGGCTAGGACATCTATAGATGTCCAGCTAAATCTGGATACGTTTCAGACCCCTGTAGAACATGGAAAAGAAGTGCAATTTGACCGTTATGTCATTTAAAAGATGTTATAATGTGTTATTATATTAGATGTTATAATGGCAAAAATAGTAATAAAAAATCATTTGCACTTTCTTTTTAAAACACAAAGAAAGAACATTGTAAATTCACCCAATGAAAAAGAAAATACTACATATTTTCTTCTGTTATTGATTTTTTTTTCTTGTAGTACAAAGAAGAAATCACTGCACATAACATGGGAGAATGCAAGAGAGCAAAAATCTGTGAATTGATTACGTTTTAACTAATAAAGAAATCATGTCAGAAAAAATTATTTATGTAAGAGTTCTAACATCAGCAGATATAACAACATTTTCTTCTAGTTTAGATATATTGACATGTTCAAGTAGCTAAACCTTTGCTACTATTTTACACTAAAATGAATAGGCATGTTCCCAAAGTGATTTATGTTTGTAAGAGTTGTCTTGCAAACAATTTATAAAATAAATTCTCTGAAATATCTGAGTAATGAACAGGTCTAACTCCCCCCCCCCCCCCACACACACAAAAAAGGAAGATAATGTAACAAATATACTCATTTTTTTTTTAAATAATTCAAATCCTCTTTTTCAAGATAACTGTATATAAATGAGAGCCTGTGTAGCTCAATGGATGTGGCATTTGCACACCATGGCATTGGCTGCACGAAGGAAGACTTGATTTCGAGTCTAGTCAGCGACTAGAGGAAATTTTTCTAAGCCTTTTTAGAAAACCTAGAACAGCTGATATTAGATTGCAAAGAAATAGTACAGAATGAGAAGCTCCACAGTACAATAATATTGTTGCCTTTTGTTATTGTACTTCACAGTACAATAACATTAAGAACTTATTTTTGTCAAACGGTAAAATGAAGTAATAGATTTTTAATACTGTCTGGAAAAGCTTTCAAACCTGTAGAAATTTAGAGTAGTTATGTAATTGTGTTCCATGAGAGGATAAAGGGGAGGGAAGCATTGGAAAATCTTCAAAATGAGCATAAATTTTGAATCATTCCATAATATGATATCTTTCATACTATGTTTTCAACATATCTACGGTGGTTACGTACTGGATATTATCATAACTTGCATCTTACAAAAAAGTCGAAGGTGAGAGTCCCTGCTAAAATATCATTGGATATAAATTTTTGATACTAAAAAGACTCACAATTGGAAACCGAGTAATGCAATTTAACATAATTTGTTATTCCTAAATCACTTAGGGAATTGAACAACGTAGATCCGAATATAAATTAAATTATACTTTAATAAATATTTCGGCAACGTCATGTTGCCATTTTCAAAAGGAACTTACAAAAAAGGCACGTGCACGCAGGCACTACAACACAGTAACTGAGAATGAAGATATGAAGCTATCGTTCTCCTAGAAGTCCTGATGGTGCCCTCTAGTGGGCTAAGTAGGTGTTCTTGGCCATTGGGCTGAAGGTCTGCTGATGTATGCCTCCCAAATTTGGGGCAGTCGCATACAACCAAATTTGTTGAGGTTTGGGGAGTTTCTTAGGAATGAGGCTGATTCCATAAATAGTCTTTCGAATTTGTATTTGCTATGGTGTATTACTGTAGCTTTCTTCCACCGTATTCTGTGGCACGTATCCAGAACATAGTCTGCAAGACCAGAATGGCTGTCTGCCTCTACTCTTTTCACAGTTAATTTATCCTCTTTAAAAATAATAAAAAAGGAAAAATTGGAAATAGACAAGAAAAAGTGCATATGGAGAGGTGCTTAATGAAACAGATTATTTTGTGATTTAGTGATTTAGAAATGCATAACCAAAGTATAAGCCTGTCTATGAGAATCAACATTTGTTATTCATAAAAACAAAACAAAAAAATCATTTCTAAAACTGAAATGTGATAATCCATATAATGGTATTTTGCTACAAAAGAAAGCAAAAGGTCATCATATTTATTTCAATAAATGTTATTTAAAAATATAAATATCTGACATATTTTCAATGCAAACAAACATTTTGAAAATATGCAAAAAAAAATGCTTCTATAATGTCAGTAAAGTGAAGTGTTGTTCCATTGCACTGATTTGAAGAATAAAATATAGCAAATTTACTATTACTAAATAGATTCATTGCAAAGAGATCGGTGGTCATTTCAGGAATGATTAGTTTCGCACATGTGAAATTGATTTCGATTTTTGGGAAGAGACACAATAAATCAATTGTGAGGCAAAAAAAAAAGTCAAATATCTTAGGACAGTAAAGGAAATTCCAAGTAACACAGTACTCTTAAAGACAGGTGACACAAAGGTCACTCACTAACAGTTAATCCACTAATGGCTCTAAAATAGCCTTAAGGGATTAACGGCAGAGGAAGGTAATGGCATGATAAAAGATAGAATGCTGATGAAGTTTTGATCCATGAAAAAAGTTGGGTGGTCTGGCTATTTCATCTACCTCAGCTGGGAATTAATTTAAATGGAGTGTCATATAAAAGAAATTTTATTTTATTATTATTAGACACTTCCAGGGAGTCCAAAGACTCATTGAGGGAGGGCACCTGCTCCACAACTCTGCCTCTGCCACTCAATCCACCAACTGACTGCAACTACACCAACGCCATATACCACTACTAGTATTTCCAAAGACAATCACAAACATCCATGCTCATGGCAGGATTCGAACCCACAGCCTTTTGGCTAGAAAGTGGATACACTAGCCACTCGGCCAGGCTGGTTTTTCAGTACAGAAAACATGGGAAAATTTAGTTAACATGTTAATGGTAACTTTTAAAGCACAGAGTATATTTACCAGAGCTCATTATTTATGATTCTAGCATTTTCTGGTAATGGTCCACCATCTTTGGTCCAGTCCAAAGTTGGAACAGGTGATCCCGTAACAGGACATTTAAGTTCAATATTTGATCCCACAAATGCTGTTTCTTCTTTTCTAATGAAGTCAATTATAGGTTCCTCTGAAAATATAACAGAATTTAATATGAATCTGTAATTACCTAATGATAATCACACATAAAACTTTTCATTTGAACAATATACAAAATCAATCATCTTGAAATTAATTAAGAGCAACACTTAAATATTTTAGCTGTTTCATACAGAACACATTATGCATACTTCAGAAACAAACCCTATTTCTAATTAATAAAAGAATTATTCATAAATAGAACCACATGCTTTAAAGGTAGACCGATCTGATCTCATAAGCTGAATTGATAATGAATTAATGTTAGATGCCACTAAATAATCTGAAAATGTAAGTTCCCATGCAAATTTAAAACAAATTATACTCAGCATTCTTATAAATGCACTTTCACATATATATTTTCATACATCTCTAATCTTTTTACAAATTCAAATGATATGCACAAAGACTGAATCATTTTTATTTATATCATCATCAGTTCATGATGATGATGATATAAATTATTAATCACCTTAAGGGGTACATAACACACTATGATAGTGCAAGTAATGCCGAATAATGTGATACTACTGACCATGACACATATGATTTTCTGAGGTATGGGATTTTTCAGTTGAAAAGAGTGCAGTTTCATACCACCTATTAATGATAGGAGCTCATTTCAAGTGAGCATGGGAATGGCAACCTGAGATGCCTGATGCTGGACAAAGCCTTACTTCACATAATATACATTGGTTACATTATCTGTGGACTGGTCCCTTCTCTCTCCCCTTTTCATCTTGCTCCATCCCCCTAATGATGCTAGAGTCTCAACTTTCTTCTTCAATACAGTGGGAATCTGCCTTATCACCCAATATTTAACCTTACCTAAGCAGGCTGTCCCACAAAGAGGCTTGCTCAGCAAGAAAGAAAGGATTATACCAAAACCCACTCAAATAATGGATAATAAATAAAAAGGAGACTGTATAGCCCAAGGCCATAATGGACATATAAATGCAAGAATGCGAGTCTCAACCATATGATTGACAGGACTTAAACCCTTTGGGGGAGGTCTACTGTTGATGTGAAACTCGGGAAACGCTATAACAAAAGACCATAATATATAATTATTTAAATAAAGGGGATATTAAATCCCACATTGTTTTAAAACTGAAGAAGAAACTCAAAGATTGGAATCGGAGAGTTTCATGCTGGATATAGTAAACTATAGAGTATCAGCGATCACTAGCGTGAGCTAATGCAAGTGACCCTAATACGTAGTCAATACCGGACAACTCGAAGCAAAGGTGGTAAAGTTCTGATCACTATTCTTAGGTATTTTCCATAATGTAAAAATACATTTCCTACGAAATATATGCTGTTATTACATTATGGAGGGAGGTCACTACCTAGACCAGTTTCAGCCTTTTTTTGAGGCTTCATCGGTGAGTAGCTAGACCAATTAATACCAAAGTGCATAGCGAAAAGAACTTACATACTCTGCTATACGAGTTTCCAAACAGGTGCAACCATTAAGTTACTTAAATATAAAGAGCTAATAAGCTTCATTTCGGCGATATAAACATTATTTAAATAAAGGGGATATTAAATCCCACTATATATTAAATCCCATTATATATTAAATAATATATAATGGGATTTAATAATATTAATATATTAATATAATAATAATAATATTAATAACAAAAATTATGTGTACCTACAATCATAGGTCAATATTATGACAAACAAAAACTAGAAGAGTTATTACTAGAACCAGAAAACATATAATGGGACATCACTGGATTGAGTAAAACTTGGAGATGTGAAAATACTAGTAATCTAAAGAATGGGCATCTATAGCTATGGTGACAATCCAAGATCCCAGAAAATATTGGCTTCCTAATTAACCACTCCATAAAATACATCATAAACACGATTGCAGAATTCTATATCTTAGAATCAACAGACACTACAAATTAAAGAATTATACAAGTTTATGCGCCGACCTCAGATTATCACAAAATAAGAAATAGCTGCATTTTATAAAGCACTAGACCCACTACTAAATAACAATAACACATTCTTTACAATTTTGATAGGAGACTAATGCTGAAGCAAGTGAAAGTGATGCACATCTAGCAGCAAATGGAAAATATGGAATGGGCCAGAGGAATGAAAATGGAGAAAGATTGATCAAATTTGTGAAAGCAGCGGTCTCTGTATAATGAATACCTTCTTAAAATTATTATTATTATTCAACCTTCATGGAGTCAAGAGACTCATCATGGGAGGAAACACAAAGTCTATCATACCACTCCTTGAACTCACTGACCGTTCTTGCTCTCACTACTATCAGGCAATGCATTCCATGGTTCAACCTCCCTCCTTGCAAAGAAACAACTCCTCATCCTCTTGCTCACAGCTTCCATCCATAATTCCCAGGGATAGCTCCTTGTCATTGTTCCTTCCCGTTGTTCCACTAAGCGAAAGAACTCCTAGTGTCCACCCTGTAACTGCCTGTCAACATTTTAAAAGTCTCAATTATATCATCTCTCCTTCTTCTATCCAGCAAACTCTGCAGTCCACATTCCCTCAATCGATCCTCATAACTAACATTGTATAGTCCTGAAACCGTCTTTGTTATCTGCCTCTACTCTTTTCACAGTTAATTTATCCTCTTTAAAAATAATAAAAAAGGAAAAATTGGAAATGGACAAGAAAAAGTGCATATGGAGAGGTACTTAATGAAACAGATTATTTTAACCAACAGATAATATATAGTCTGAGGCAGAAAGATAATAATTAAGATTAATATAATAAGTGAGATTAACGAGATTAATAAGCAAGATTAGTGAGATCAAAAATTGCTATCAACAAAAGATGGGGGGGAGAGGGAGAGAGAGAAAAATCTGATTAAAAATACACGTCTGAATCAAAAAAATTAGAGTCAGAGAAAATGTGTTGAATGATTTGCAATTCTAATTTATTGCATAGAAAATAATTATTACCAAATATGAATTAGCATCATCTAAATCTACTTACTTTGTAGATTATATAACCATATAAATGCATAAAAATGTAGTATAAATTATAAGAAAAATGTTATTTGAAACTGTCATTCACAAAATTAGAATAATTTTAAACATGGTTTAAAATATTACAATATTTCCAAATTTTTCTGATTGGTTTTGAGGAAAGCATAGAAATAGCATATATTTCAGTAGCCAGGGGACTGACTTGAGTGTGAGGAATTGTTTGCGCACGGATTTCAGTTAATTATTTGCTAAACATGGGTCGGACGAGTGACATATCAGAAGCTAGGAAGTTTTGTGTGGTATCTCTGCACAAAGAAGGCCAAACTCAACAGTTTATAACTAATGAATTGAAATGTTCTTAAGCAAGCATGAGTACAGTATTGAGACAGTATTCTTATAACCAGAGTTTTCAAAATAATCACTGCAATAGCGGTCGAAAGGTAATAACTACAAAACTAGGTGTGAATATGTCTAAATCTATAATGCTGAGACAACTTCATAAATTGGGTTTTAAATCAATGTGTGCCTAAGATGAAGCCACTTATGATTTCTAAGCAAAAGGCTGCTAGAGTACAATGGTGTTAGCAAAGACTGTTGAGGGGGGGGGGGAATCAAGAGGACTGAAAAAAAAAGGTACTTTTTAGCAATGAAAGTATGTTTTGTGTCCCATGATAATCAAGGGATGTGTTTCGTGTCTTAAGCAAGAAGCATTTGATAAAGAATGAATGAACTTCATAAATTGGGAAATTTTTAACCTCTGTCATGGTATGGGGCTTGTATGACTGTAGAGAGTCCAGGCAGGCTGTGTATTGGATACAGAAGAGTCAATTCCAAAGTGTGCCAAGAAATTCTTGAGTACTTTATGCTACCGGCATTGGAAGATTTATGCGATGGTGATTTCCTTTTTCAGCAAGATTCAGCTTCTTGTCACTCTTCCAAGACCACTACTAGATGGCTGAAAGAAAGGCAAATCAGTGTAATTTCTTGGCTGGCAAACTCACCAGATTTAAACTTCATTGAGAATTTGTAAGGAATTATGAAGAAACATCTTTAAGAAGTTGTCCCAAGAGACAAAACTGAAACTTGTTTCTAGTCTTGCAGACCATATGGGCATATTTTGATTCAAAAAAAGACTGGGAACCACTAGTAAATGTTATGTCCAACTATTTACAAATGGTCATAAAAGCTATGGGAGATGCAACAAAGTACAAATTATCATGTTGTTTCCCTTCGACTGTAATTTTTGTGCATTTTTTTTGCATTATTCTAATATTTTGAACCACATAAAAATTTTTTCTAATTTTGTGAATATTTTCAAATTTCAGTTTTCTTATAATTTATATTACATTTTTATTTATATGGTTATATAATCTACAAAGTACGTAGATTTAGATGATTCTAATTCATATACTTGGTAATAATTATTTTCTATGCAATAAATTAGAATTACAAATCATTCAAAATGTTTTTTTTTTTATTATTCTAATTTTTTTTGATTTGGAGGTGTGAAGGCTCTACTAATTTACCAGATCCAGAAAAAAAAAAAAAAAAAAAAAAAAAAAAGTTTTATAATATTGATATGAATGAAGACTCGGATAAAAACTACCAAATAATAACAGATCCTACTAAATAAACTTTTATTGCTCAGGACCTCATGGAGTGATAGGATTCACTGTGGGAGGCTCTTGTCAGACAACACAAACTTTATCTTAGAATTCCTTAAAATCCTTTGCCATTCAAGCAGTCCTCACCTATCCAGCAATGTATTTTATGCAATGTATTCTATTGCATGGAGAGTGGCCCAACCACTCTCCATGCAAAAAAGCCACTTCTCACTCTCTTCCTCATCACTTCCAGGGATGGACCCCTTGCTTCCACTCTTTCATTTTTTATTCTACCATCTCCACAGTGTCACTCCTAAAACAGATATTTCAACTATTGAAAAAACCCTTTAACAGTAAATAACTCGATCACATCACCTCTTGGTCTTCTATCGATTAAACTCTGCAGTCCATATGCGTTCCATCAATCCACATAATTAACATTGTACAGAACTGATATCAGTTTTGTTATATGCCTCTACACCCTCTTCAAGATTAATTATATCCTTCAAATACTGTAGACCAGATCAGCACAATAGTTTCAAGACAATTATCCTCCTAACATATACTAAAATATTAATTATAAAAAAAAATAATTAGTACTTTCCTATATTTCAGCAATGTTACATTGCCATCTTCAGGGATCACAAAAAACAATTATATGTGCATGCAGGCACTTACATTGGCCAAATAAGACTGAAGAAACGCAACTGAAGTTGAGCCCTAGCATCCTTAATGGCTGCCCCTAACGGGTTGAATTGGGTAGGCTTGGCCATCGGGGCTGAAGATCTTAGGATGTATGCTTCCCAAATTTAGGGCAATCTCATGCACACAAATTTGTTGAGATTTAGAAAGTTTTTCAGAACTGGGGAAGTTTTGAGCAATAGCCTTTCATATTTGTATTTGCTGCAGTGTAATAGAGTGGCCTTCTTCCAGTGTATTCAGTAGTGGGCATGCAAAGCATGGTCAGCAAGTCCTGAGTAGCTGTATTGGTGGAACCAGATGTAGTCCTTGTGTTCAGAAATTCTGATATTAGCTGCTCAGCCTGTTTGACCATCGTAGAACAGTTTGCAACTGCAAAGGACCTGGTAGATCTAGGGAATGTGGCTGGTCTTTAGAGGAGCAGAAAAGAGATGCCAATTTCTTATGTGCTCTGCAAATGGTTGTAAGGTTGTATTTTGGATTTTTGTAGATTTTTTGGATGTGCCTGGGTATGTGGAAGATCCTAGTGATAGATCTTGAGTAATCTCTGTTCTGAGGGAAGGGGGGGGGGGGAGTGGAAGAGGGATTGCATTTACAGGGTTAGAATATTTTTTAGGATTTTTTGGGGGGGATTGTAGCCATTGGCTAAGAAAACATTGAGGATATGGTCAAGTTAAGTAGTTAAGGCACTCTTATCAGAACTGATTAATTTTGCCCTGTTATATAGTGTTTTTATAATCCCATACTGTTGGGAGGGGAGAGTGTATGTATGTATCTACCTGTATATAGATTTTTCTGTTAACAGAATGGGCTTCTTCAGCTTCATTTGTCCAGTGTTAGTGCCTGCGTACACATTGTTTTTTGCGATCCCTGAAGATGCAATGTAACATTGCCAAAATATAGGAAAGTATTCAAGTTTTTTTATAATTAATATTTTAGTATATGTTGTTATTTCATAAAAATAATTATGAGTAACCTACATAAGGACAAGTAATCAGAATGGGATAGTTAGAATAACACATCAAGATAGGGGTGGGACAAAGGGACCTCTGCATTTCATGTATACTAATGCCAGGAGTATTAGGAAAAAGAAAAAAGAATTTTTGGCCTTGGTTGGCTGTTCCTGGCCACAGGTTATTGGCATTAGTGAAGCATGGCTGACAGAAGATGATATAGAATCTGTAGGTTATAATGTGTTTAGGAGGAACAGAGAGAATAAAATAGGGGGAGGAGTGTTATTGATGATAGCTGATGAACTGCAGCCAAGGGGAATTGAAGTTGTACTGCAGGATAGTGAAAAGAGCTCATTTGAGACTATTTGATGTGAGATTGAGACTAGCAGAACAAAATATACAGTTGGGTGCTGCTATAGACCAGCTGATAGAATAGATGGTGGAGATAGTAAGCATAAACAAATTGATGAAATGAATGGAAGGAGGGTAATTATTATGGGGATTTCAGCCATGGTAATTTCAACCACTGATTGGAACGAGGAGAGGACACATGTGAGGAAGGAAATGGATTTTATTCAATTATTAAGTGATAACTATCTGAGACAGCATGTAATTGAAAATACTAGGGGGTTTCAGAGTGCTTGACCTGGTAATAGCATCCGAGAATTTGACTATAATGAATATGACCATGTTGCCACCTATTGGTGAGAGTGATCATAAGGTCTTGACCTGGGAGGTGGCTAAAGGTGTGGAATTTTCGATTAAGACAGGGTATATCTGGAATTACCGTGCTGGCAAGTATGACAAGCTTAGGAGATTGCTTGGTTCAGTGCCATGGCAAATAAAACTGTAAGGGCTGGATGTCGATAGAACATAGGAAGTGGTGAGCATTTACAGGAGGGTATACCTAGGGTCCAAATAGTAAAACAAGCTAAATGGATGAATAACACCATTAAACTTGAGCTGCAAAAAAAGAAACAACTGTGGAGGGAATTTAATGAGAAAAGTGACCTGCAGGCACACGAATGGTATAAAGCGCAGGCCAGAAGGGTAACGAGTGGTAAAAAAAGCAAAAGCGGATTATGAAAGGAAACTAGCTATGCAAGCTAAAGAGAATCCCAAACAGTTCTTTCAATATGCGGCAAGCAAGAAAAAATTGTACATGGCAAAATGATTTTAAGGAATGCCGATGGTAAGGAGGTCACTGAATCAGTCAATATAATGGAATTACTGAGTGAGCACTTTGCAAGAGTATATCATCCAGGTGGTGACATTGAAAGAATGAAGGAACCATTAGTTAATACAGGAATTGTGATGAATAAAGTGGAGGTGAATAGTCTATTACAGAACCTTAATGTGAATACATCTGTGGGATTGGATGGTATACCGGCATGGGTCTTATGTGAAGCGGCTAAAGAATTATCAGTGCCCTTGACCATGTTGTTTAATTTGAGTCTCGGGTCTGGTTTAGTTCCGAAGGTGTGGAAAGAGGGGACAATAGTTCCACTGCATAAAGGAGGATCCAAGACTATGGTTGCAAATTACCGACCAATCAGCACATCAGGAGTCATTGTCAAAGTCTTGGAGAAAGTAGTCATGGGAAAAATACAGGAATGGATTGATTAAAATGAGATACTGTATGGGGTACACCATGGCTTTGTGAAGGGTAGATCATGCCTCAGTAACTTTCTCAAGTTTTATAACACAGTGATGGCTGAACTGGATAAGGGTAATGGGTTTGCAGTGATACTGCTGGAGCTGGCTAAGGCATTTGACAGGATACCACATGGAATCCTAATCCATAAACTGCAACATATGGGAATGGATATAGGGTTGGTGGTTGATAGAGAGATATCAGAGAGTGTTTTATTCAGGAGTAGAGTCCAAAAGACGGCCTGTGACCAGTGGTGTGCCGCAGGGTTCTGTTCTTGGACCATCTGCTGTTTAATTTGTTCATTAATGATATAGGGAAGGATCTAAGAGGAACAGTTCATTTGTTTGCTGATGATGCAAAGTTGGGTAGGGCAATAGTGAATGCAGAAGATGTCAAAATCTTGCAGGATGATTTGGATAGATTGGAGTTCTGGGCTAATTTAATGTGCCAAAATGTAAGGTTATGCATTTTGGGGTGAAAAGATTAGCAGCAGTATACCACATTGGTGGAACTGTACTCCAGAAGATTGATGAGGCCAGGGACTTGGGAGTGTTTTTGGATAGGGAGATTAAGTTGAGGGGACACATTGCAAAAGTGGCTAAATCAGCTCATCAACTCACTTGGTTGTTGAAAAATACTTTGACGCGCAGAGACAAGCAAGTTATTGATCCTCTGTATCAAGCCTTGATAAGATCCCATCTAGACTACTGTGCCCAGATAAGGGTGCCAGGGTTTCTTCTTGATGGGGAGGAGGTGGACAGGATCCAGAGACGAGTGACCAAGATGATAGCAGGTCTATGGAATGAACCTTATGAGAACAGGTTGAAGATTTGTGGGTTGCAGAAATTGGTTGATAGGCGGAAAAGGGGAGATATGATTGAGACATTCAATTGCTAAAGGGTTTCTGTAGGATTAATTCAGAGGATATTTTTGAGATCAGGACTGGTGGTGGGAGAACTAGGATCCATGCATGGAAGCTGGGCAAGAGTGTGGTTAGCAGGGGTGTTAGAGCTGGGTTCTTTACTTTTAGAGTGGTAAATGAGTGGAATAAGGTTCCAGAGTCTGTTGTTGGTGCTATGACAGTGAGTGAGTTGAAGGCAAGGTATGATAGATACTGTGAGAATGTCAAATAGTTGTGTGGTCAAATACCTCCCTCGATGAGTCTAAGGACTCCCTGGAGTCGCCCATAATAATAATAATATAAACTTATCTACCAGATTTGCTATCATCCAAGAAAATTCTATCACACAAGGCCCATCAATATGGCAAGCTGAAGTTGAAGATATTCAGAGAAGTAAATAGATTAGCATTTTTAAATGCTGCTGGAATAATAACGTTATCCTGAATTATGTGAAACCGAAACACTGGTTTACTTCACTGAAGGCTCTCTGCATTTACAGGTGCACTAGCTTTTCTCTTAAGGGAACGGATCGCCACCATTCACATTCTCCTAGCTGACACTGAAAAAGCTATCCATGTGCTAGAAGAAGATTTTTAAGTAACTCTGAAAGTTGACCTTTGGGCAATCCTTTTCAACATCTTGAACACTGCACTTCAGGAAACAAACCATTTCATAGAATGCAATGCTGGCACATCAAAAAATATGAAACCTAGTAAAAAAACTCAGCTTCCAAGCCTCAACTACCTCCTAACATAGTAGTAAACCTATCTTCCTCCACTTTCACATGCCATAACTATGTAACAGCACCTAAAAATATTCTGGCAGAAGAAATAATGACAAAGTAGAACGAGGTATTCACAGCCTTCCCAACCATATAGCCAATAACATCAGACTGAATGTGGCCAATGTGCTCACTTATGCGAAACTACCAAAAAGCAACATATCAAGAAAAGAATTTTAAGCTCTGCAAGAAATCAAAACCAACAACAGAATGGTAATTACCAAAGCAGATAAGGGAAATGCCACTGTAGTTTTAAACCAATTACATTACTCAGGTAAGCTTGCCTGCTTACTTCTAGATCATTCTACTGATCTCCCTATAGATTATGATCCCACCAGTACACAAATCAGAACGCTCCACAGGTTCCTTAAAAAGGTTATCTCTTGGCCTGTGGAGGTCATAAACAAAATAAAACCTGACCTTATAACTCTAGACCCCCCCCCACCCCAGATATATGGACTACCAAAAATCCATAATAAAATGTGCTATTATGTTTTGTTGTGGATGGCATTGATTAGCCCACATACGAATAAGCCAAAGCGCTCACACAATATACTTTCAAATACACTTTCCACATAAAAAATTCATCCCACTTTAAATCCAGTATAGAAAGCCTCACGCATCAACACACTGACATAATGATTAGCTTTGATGTATTCTCTTTATTCACTAATGTCCCACTCTAAGATACCTTAGACCTCTCAAGCCAGTTCCACCATGAACTCAGGATATTTTGTTTGGCAAGGAAAATTCTACAAACAGATAGAGGAGAAATCCATTGGAGTATCCATTTTCTCTGCACCTCCCCCTCCCACAACCAACTTCTTCATTGAGATCTTTGAAGAAAAAGCCTTAAACTCTGCTCCCCATAAACCACTGTCTGGCTATGTTATGTAGATGTGTTCTCCATTTGGGCACATGCCCAGATGTGCTCCATAATTTCTTAATACATCTAAAACAATCACCATCCCAGGATTTAGTTTACCTCATGAAAGGAAAACAATAATAGCCTCCCATTTCTAAA
This sequence comes from Typopeltis vanoorti, assembly GCF_054136105.1. NCBI lineage: Eukaryota > Metazoa > Arthropoda > Arachnida > Uropygi > Thelyphonidae > Typopeltis > Typopeltis vanoorti. The sequence continues at coordinate 125,996,058 of NC_143550.1, forward strand.
CACTGATTACATGCCAGTCTGATGGATCCCTGGCATTTTCTGTTCACAGAAAACTTACACACAGGTACATACACCAGCAGTCACACCATCTCTCCACCCCAAACAATGTGATTGTTAAAAATCTATATTACAGGGCATAATTATTCAGTTCTGATAAGTGTTTTAACTACGGAACTCGACCATATCCGCAACACTTTCTTAGCCTATGGCAATAACCTCCCAAAAATCCAAAAACTATTAAAACCCTGTAACTGCAACCCCCCTCCCCTTTCAGAACAGATTACTCAAGATCTATCATTATTCCATACATCAGGCACATCCAAAAAATTGACAAAAATCCTAAGAAAATACAACCTTACAACCACTTAACAGAGCACAAAAGAAACTGGCATTTCTTTTCTGCTCCTCCAAAGACCAGTCACATTTCCTAGTAGTTCTAGGAAATGTGGTACACACCAGGTCCCTTGCAGTTGCAAACTGTTCTACTATGGTCAAACAGGCAGGACAGCCAATATCAGAATTTCTGAACACAAGGACTACATCTGGTTCCACAAATACAGCCACCTCAGGACTTGCTGACCATGCTTTGAACATCCACCACAGAATACACTGGAAGAAGACCACTCTATTACGCTGCAGCAAATATAAATATGAAAGGCTATTGCTCAAACTGCTATTGCTCAGCTCAATTCTGAAAAACTTTCTAAATCTCAATGAATTTGGGTGCATGAGATAGCTCTAAATTTGGGAGGCATACATCCTTAGATCTTCAGCCCAATGTCCAAGACTACCCAATTCAACTTACCAGGGGACACTGTTTAGGACTCTAGGTCTGATTTTAGTTGCCTTTCTTCATCCTCATTTACCCAGTGTTAGTGTCTGCATGCACGTATCATGTTTTTGCAATCCTGAAGATTATTATTATTATTTCGAGCAACTCCAAGGAGTCGACAGACTCATCGAGGGAGGCCCTAACATCATGTCAAGAACAACTATTTGACATTCACACAGTATCTATCATAACTCACCTCAAACTCATTCACGGTCATAGCACCCACAACAGACTCTGGCAGCTTATTCCACTCATTCACCACTCTCCAAGTAAAAAACCTAGCTCTAACACCCCTGCTAACCACATTCTTGCCCAGCTTCCATGTATGGCCCCTAGTCCTCACACCACCAGTCCTATTCTCAAAAATATCTTCTGGATTAATCTTATAGAAACCCTTCAGTAATTTTAATGTCTCAATCATATCACCCCTTTTCCACCTATTAACCAATTTTTGCAACCCACAAATCTTCAACCTGTTCTCATAAGGTTCATTCCACAGACCTGCTATCATCTTGGTCACTCGTCTCTGGATCCTCTCCACCTTCTCCCCATCAAGAAGAAACCCTGGCGCCCATATCTGGGATCAGTAGTCTAGATGGGGTCTTATCAAGGCTCGATACAGAGGAACAATAACTTGTTTGTCTCTGCTTGTTAAAGTATTTTTCAGAAGCCAAGTGATTTGATGAGCTGGTTTAGCCACTTTTGCGATGTGCCCCCCCCCAAACTTCAACTCCCTATCCACCAAACTCCTAAATCCCTGGCCTCATCAATCTCCTGGAGTACGTTCCACCAATGTGATATACTGCTGCTAATCTTTTCACACCAAAATGCATAACCTTACACTTTGCCACATTAAATTATCATCCATTTTCCTTAGCCCAGTCCTCCAAACTATCCAAATCATCTTGTAAAATTTTGACATCCTGTGCACTCACAATTGCTCTACCCAACTTTGCATCATCAGAAAACAAGTGAACACTTCCTCTCAGATCCTTTCCTATATCGTTAATGAACAAATTGAAAAGTAGTGGTCCAAGAACAGAACCCTGCGGCACACCACTAGTCACAAGCTATCTTTTGGACTCAACTCCTGAATAAACCACTTTCTGGTATATCTCCACCAACCACCCTCCTATCCATCTCACCAACCCTATATCCATCCCCATCTGCTCCAGTTGACTGATTAGAGTTCCATGTGGTATCCTGTCAAAGGCCTTGTCAAGTTCCAGTATAATCACTGTAAACCCATTACCCTTATCCAGTTCAGCCGTCACTGTGTTATAAAATGTGAGAAAGTTACTGAGGCATGATCTACCCTTCACAAAACTGTAGCATTGCCGAAATATAGGAAAGAATTGATAATTAATACTTTCTTATTTATAATAATATTACAATTATAATATTATAAACTTATACTAATAGTTATAATTAATATATTAGTATATGTTGTAATTTCCATAAAAATATTAGTTATGAGTAACCAACATAAGTCTATCAAGAAAAATTATCCATCATGTTTCCAGAGAGACTGGTAGAATTAACAAAAGGATGAAAGAAAATTATCCAAGAAATCCTGACTCTTCTCTGACAGATAAGAGAAATGAAAAGAGATCTAGACAAGATAAATAGAACATCATTCAATGGCTATGTTAAACAATAAGGATAACAGAAGAAATCGGGAACTCAGAACAAGGAAAACCTGTCCTATCCACAACTTTTTCTCATTGTTCTCTATTGTAATTCATGGTGATATATTATCAAGTCTCACAGCCTTGTTAACATCTAGTTAACTCAACTCCCCATACACCTCTTGCTCACTTACAGTCAGTCTCTCCTCCCCATCAGGGGAGTTGAGTAAATTAGATGTTAACAAGGCTGTGAGACTTGATAATATATCACCATGAATTACAATAGAGAACAATGAGAAAAAGTTGTGGATAGGACAAAATCAATTAATAGCCCTTAAAGTTGAAAATGAAGAGCGATTAGCAACAAAGAATAGATCGTAAGAAGAAGAACAAAATTATTCTATTCCAAATTACATGATGCTTTTGAAACTTAGTGATATGGGGAGACAAAAATGTAATACCCAAAATGGAAGAGGATGAAATATAATGTTTTAAAATAAGTTCAGTATGCAATAGCAGCATAAATAGTAGAAAAACATCAGAATAATACCATGTGTGTGTCTATATATATATAGAGAGAAAGAGTGAGAGACGCGCGAGCGCACACACAGGAAAGAACCTAGCAAACTCCTTGGTTTGGATATGGCTTATAAGTCTAGGCATGTGGAGGATGGAGACAAAAAAAAATCTATAGGCAAATGGCTTGGTTATCAAGAGAAGGGTAATCAATAATGGGTGGTGATTTTAATTATGGTAATATTAATTGGCATGAATGGTGGAATCAGGAGAATGAATTGGAGTTCTTACCTTCATGTGCGCTCCATCACATGTTGCCCAACTCGTTTTTCCAAGCTATTTCTCCCTTCTGTGCTAAGTTTTTCAAAATCACGGGATTCATAATTCAGTAGAAAGGAGACAGATGCTACTTACATACTGCTCAAGAGCTATTTAATAGTATCAGTATCTGAGAGTATTCTGAACGTGAAAAGGCTAAATACGATTGGAGTAAAATGGATGAAGAAATTAAGCATGTAGTCTGGAAAAAAGTCATTATGGAAGTCAGTATAATTTAGCAGTAATAATCAGTTGCATGAGGAGTGCAAAGAGAAGGCCAGAAAGATGATTCACTTAGTAAGGACAGAAGAGGTGCAATATGAACAGAACTTGGTCAGAAAAAATCCTTAAGAGTTCTTTTGAAATATGGCAAGTAGTAGAAAAAATGATTATTGGAGGGTGATGTTTGTGGATGAAAATGGTGCACTGGCAAAACCTGCAGAGGATATAGTTGAGAAATTTATCAGTATTTAATCCTCATGGATGAGACATTATGAGGAACTCAAGTGTAGCAGGTAATGTGGTCAAGGGAATAATGGTGAGTGAGAATGCTATATGCAAAGAATTAAGTATTACTGATGTTAATAAGACTGGGATGCTTGAGAACACATCACATTGTGTCTTAAAGAGATGGAAGGAAAATAAAACTGTACCACTTCAAAAAAGGGGTGATATGACTGAAGAAACAAAATATATGCCAGTGTGTCTGGGATAAACACTTCTTCCTGTCAATCCTCATCTATCAAAACTACTGCCACTATTTTTCCCTTGTATCTCAACCTTTTGTGGGCATAATTCCCTTGCTATCACCAGGAGTACTCCTTCCCCCTCTTCCTATTTTCACTAGATACAGAGAAAAATGGCATTGTGGAGGCAGCATAAGAGAAGTGGAAATAACCAATTCCATGAGGTCTACCTCATGGAATTTCATGGAGACCAGGTTATTTCATAGATACCAGGCAAGGAAGGTCACTTGGTTGGTGAGGGCAGCTAAAGAGAGGTATGAACAGCAGTTAGCTAATGAAGCCAAAAAGAATCCCAAAGAGTTCTTTCAATATGTAGCCAGCAAAAGAAAGAATGATTATGGAAGGATGACATTGATAGGAGAAAATGGTATAAAGACAACTGTTGCAGAATGTGTGGTGGAGATACTTAATGAGCAGTTCATAAAGGCTTTCAAATCTTGTGAATGCGACTTCATGGAGAGATTGAGAGCAGTAGATGATGGGGAGGAGAGACTGACTGTAAGTGAGCAAGAAGTGTATGGGGAGTTGAGTAAATTAGATGTTAACAAGGCTGTGAGACTTGATAATATATCACCATGTATTCTGAAGGAATGTGCCAGGGAATTGACACCTGCCTTGACATATTTTTTTTTAATACGAGTCTTGCACTTGGTCAAGTTCCTAAGAAGTGGAAGGAGGGCAAGATTGTGGCACTTCATAAAGGAGGTGATCGAACTCAAGCATCAAACTATAGGCCAGTGATGGCAAACCTTTTTACCCAGGTGTGTCAAACATCTTTTATTTTTTAAATATTGATGTTGTTTATGTGCCACTTTCATACTTGCATTATAAATTTAACTACATAATCATAGATGGTGACTTAATATATATCATATTAGGATATTTATTTAATAGGACATTGATATAAGATCTGTGAATTCATATTATACAATTAATTTAATAAAGTGAAATTACAAACTTATGTCACATTTAATGACTTTTCTGTTGCTGAGTACTGATAGAAAGTTGCTTTATAGAAGGGCTATAGTGTGTCCATTTTAATGCTACACAGGCAGTGTTCAAATCATTGCTCAATCTATTTCTCCCTTTCGATTTGATATTATTTCAGGCAGAAAACAGTTTCACAAGAGTATGTAGAAGAGAAAATTGTTAGAAGAGCTTTAGCAAAGATTTTATGAGCATGAAAGTTTTCGGGAAGGCTATTCCACACTTTTAGAATTTCACAGTCTGAATTTTAACATGCGGTATCATGCAGACGATCCCGCTCTTCTAATTCATTTCTAAGAGCAATAAAGTTTCTTTTCCAGAGAGGATTACACTGGAAGTCAGCTAGTTGCATTTCTAGATTTTTAAATCCAACCACTCAAAGCCATCTAAATTTAAGATCAATGAATTCTGTTTCATCAGGATACTTCATGAATTTGATTGTTTGTTCCAACATTCGATATTGCTCAAATCTAGAAGAAAACTGTTCAGTTACTGACTTTAAAACTTTGATAGATTGGGTGATATGTTGTTCATGATTTTTGGAGCTGTTTCGTTAAAAAAAATTTCTACTGTTGGGAAATACTTAAAATTGTTACTTTCTAAATCATGTTGAAATATTTTAAGTTTATTCTCAAAGCTCTTGATCATGCCAAACATAACATCCACAGATTAACATAATTCAATCGACAAAATTCTTTCAATGAACCGAAACCTACCTTCGCCTTAACTGAGAGCGATCTTACACGTTTTATCGCATTTTTTTCCATCAGAATACCAATATCTTTCAACATCCAAGAGTGTCACCTGAAACCCTCAAGTGCGTCAGTGTTGATGCACATGTCATAGGTTCACCATCACTGTTATAGGCCCATCTGTGTGTCAGGTGTTGTGGTTAAGTTGTTGGAGGTTTGTGAGAACTAGGATCAAGAGTTGGGTTGACAACAATGGTATTACTTTGATGGACAGCATGGATTTGCTAAAGGGAGGTCATGTTTTAGTAATCTACTTGCTTATTACAATAAAGTGACTGCTTCCTTGGACAGAGGAGAAGGTTACACAGTAATATACTTGGATTTCACAAAGGCTTTTGATAGAGTACCTCATGATAAGTTGACAGTCAAACAAGAGCAGATGGGGGTTGGATATTAGACTAGTGCATTGGATTGGAGACTGGCTATCTGATAGGTATCAACAAGTTGTGTATGGGTCAGCGATATCCAGGAAAAGGAAAGTCACTAGTGGATGGCTCAGGGGTCTGTTTTAGGGCCATTACTGTTGAACTTGCATATTAATGATATTGGTGAAGATTTGGATGGAGATATTCAGTTGTTGGCAGATGATGCAAAGTTGGGACGAACCATGAAGAGTAGTGAAGATGTTGTGGCCTTACAAGAAGACTTGAATAAATTGAATGATTGGGCACGGAAATGGGGATGTGAGTTCAATGTTGCAAAATGTAAGGTTTTAAAATTTGGAAAACAAAGATGGAATGCAGAATTTATACTTGGTGAGGAAATATTGTTAGAGGTGGAGGAAATAAGATATCTGAGGGAGATAGTGGATAAGGATCTGAAATTTAGGGGACACATAGCCAAAATTGTGAAGACAACACAAAGGCTTCTGGGAATGATGCGGAGGACATTGACGTGTAGAAGTAGGGAGATTCTTGTTCCATTGTATAAGGCTCTGATTAGGCCACACATGGACTATTGTGCCCAGATATGGTCACCTGGTTTCAAAAGGATGAAGAGATATTGGAAAGGGTCCAAAGGCGACTGAAAGGTAGTTTCTGACCTCTGGAATGTCAAGTATGAGGAAAGATTGAGAAGATGTAATTTGCATTGTCTGGTGGACAGGAAGAAGAGGGGAGATATGATAGAGACCTACAAGTTGGTAAGGGGTTGTTATAGGATTAATGCTGGAGAAGTTCTACATAAAATAGTGGGAGAACCAGAGGTCATCCCTGGAAACTGTATAAAGAGGGCGTGAGTAGGGAAGTGAGAGGCAGGTTTTTTTCGTGCAGAGTTTTGAATGATTGGAATGCCTTGCCTGAGAGTATGGTGTATGCAAGTTGTTTGAGTGTGTTTAAGACATGGTGTTAAGTTCTGAATTAAACTAAAAGTAGTTGACTTATAGTTTCTTCAGAGCTTAACAGTTAATTTTAAACTTTGCACATACTGATATGTCAAGCAGGTTAAATTTATGTAAAAGCCAGACAATTCAGTAATTTTAGAATTCTGTAATTGATTCCTTAATATTATAATGCATTTAGTTGTAATTAAGTCCACTACCTAAGCTTTGTTAAAAATAACATGAGTGTTTGTGCACTTGAGTGAGAGTCTAACGGGTCAAAGATCAATTGCCAGAGGCAATGCACATGTGCCAGAGTACGCGTTGACCGTGACTTTGAAGTGAGCAAGGAAGGAAAAGGATATGACATAGTTCGGAAGTGTAGGGGCACGTAGTTTAAAAAGGCAACGCAGTGCCGAATCAGGACTTTTTCTCTCGTTCTATCAGATCTCCAGCTGGAGTCCCTTGCCAGTCAGTCGTCCGCTCTTGTGGGAGCCATTCTCTCCCTGCCCCGATGTTCGTCCCGGTCTCTTGGGCGAAGTGTCGAGCCACAAGTGAGGAAGGAATGTCGAGCAGACCTTGAGAATCTGCTGATAGAAGACTCGTTCAGCGGAGCTGAGGTCTGGTATACAGCACAGACAGTCGTGCTTTGCTTAAACCTGATAACCAGTAAATGACAAGCACGTGTCTTCAGTGTCCGAGATTCATCTAACCCGAGTCCGACAAGAAGGAAACTACAGGTTAAACGGAACCAGAAATAAATCTGAAAGTGAAGCTGAATCAAGATGTGTATGATTTTCCAGCAGATCCCAATTGGGTGGTAATGTAGAAACCTTTTCTTTGTTCAATGAAAATGTGCAGAAAGAGTAATTGTAACCTTAATAGAACGTTTAAGACTAGAATGTTGTGAATTCGCGTAAAGACTCTAGAAACCTAGTTTAGAGAGACAGACAAAATTCCAAGACACGAATGCAGAAATTAGAGCATGACCTGTACAAGTGCATATCCTTAGTAGAATTGTATCATATATCATAGCATTATCTTTGTTTAAAAATTATGTGGATTTAATACCTATGCTTGTTTGAAATAGAAGTCAGAGAAATTGAGCATATATATTTTAACTGATATTGGCATTGAAATTAATGCATGATCGAATTAAACTTAATAGTGTTGAGACATTAGCCTTTGTTTCACCTTTGTTCGAGTGTCATGTGGAACTGTTACCTAAGCTTGTTAAGAAAGGATTAGAGATTGAATGATTATGCTTTAACTGAAATTGATTTAGAAGTGAATGTATGTCTGAATTAATCATGATTTGTAAATTGTTTAGTGCATAATTAAATGTTTTCTTTTGATTTAACAATTGCCTTGCCTGAAATCATTTTCTACTGCACCCCCCCCCCCCATTAAAAAAAAAAAAAAAAAAAAAAAAAAAAAAAAAAAAAAAATCGAACCACAGCAGGAGGTATTTTGGAAGGGAGGTCACGACTATAGACTAAGATAGTGATAAATTTGAGATTAAAGTTAATTTTTATAAGATTCAGGAATAAGGATACAGTTCAGAGCTTGGTACTGGCTCTTTGGTTCTTCACTAGTTGAAAATCTAGAACTTAGGGTGGTGCAGCTAAATAGAAATTTTCCCTGAGTTCGAAGTAAGAACCAGCATTAGCTCATAAACAAAGGAATTGCCATTATCTGGTGGGAATCTCTTTGCTTTCAACCTATGAACCATATCCCTAAAGTAAAATATGGCCCTAAGTTAAGAGAAAAAAGTAGAAAATAATAGAAGTGAGATAAGGGAAGAAAGAGACGTAATTTAACCATAAAATAGACATAACTATAGAAAGGGGGGACGTAACAACGGTATGATGAGCTGTGTGTGTGTGTGTGTGTGTGTGTGTGTGTGTGTGTGTGTGTGTGTGTGTGAGATAGAAGGACCTCCCAGATGAGTCTGACTCCATGAGGTCTTGAGGTAATAATAATACACACCATCCTTCCATTTCTATACCTATTAGGATGTTATCTTCATTCAACCATATTTCAATTATTCCAACTATTTTCAGACATAAACTCAATCAATACAACAATTTCATCTCCCTTATCAACAATTTCATCTGATGCTCCTTGCATTTGTAAATAAGCACAGCAGTTCATGTCTTTGTCTACAACTAGTTCTACCCATGTCACCCCTAATCTGTAACATCTACATACCTATTCCTACCAACTTACCTTTACAACTCTTTATCCTATATATCTCACCAGACTCAACTATTCTTTGCAATCCCATTCCTATGTTGACTATTCCCATAATACATTACTGCTTTCAGAAATCCATTCTCCCTTCACAGGGATCTGACTCTCTGCATTTCTCTGTCCATCTTTAAATTCTGCTCTCCCATGCAATTCCCTTTTCTAATTACAAACATTTCAGTTCTCACCAGTTCCACTCTCCCTTGCTTTTTCATCACTTTAACTTCTTCTGACCCCTTGTTGACATCACACTTTCTTCTAGCAAGTCTTTCCAGTTGATTCACTAATCCATTTAAATGGAATTCATCTCATTTATATAATTCCATTTGTTCTGTGAATGAATTCCACAAATCAAAGTATAGCATTCATAATTTTTGCTCACTGTTTCACATTCCCATTGTTATACCTGGACAACGCACTATCTTTCCTACACAATGCTGTCTTTTATTCACCTCCCTAATGTAAAGAAAATCAGCAAATGTATACCAGTTTTTAAGACGTTAGAAAACTATATGTTTTTCCATTGCTTGAATGGAAAAACATAGTTTTTCCATTCAAGCAATGGAATGTTGGATCTTGGAGGAGTGCCCCATCAAGCTTGAATGGAAAAACATAGTTTTTCCATTCAAGCTTGATGGGGCACTCCTCCCTGGATTATAGAAGCATTATGCATCAGTCTCTGCACATCCATTTTTCAAATAGGTGTTTGGGTAGAAATAGATCAATCTCCAGGCCATGTTACAGTCCCCAGCTTATACCCCTATGTACATTTTTGATGGGATTACCTAAAGTGTGACAATTAAAAGTGATGTTGATATAAAACTAAAAGGCAAAATTTAGATGATGTTGCAACAATTACTCCATCAATGTTAGAATGCCTGTGGCAAGATCTCAGGGTGGATATATGTAGTACTACATGAGTTCATATTGGACTTGTTCATTACCAAAAAAATATACTATAAACCTTCCTTCATTCTGAATAATTGTTATTGCTATTTTTTTTTTTCAAAGATATTTAGCATTTTAACAAAATTTGGTGTGCATACGTGTATATATTCATTCTCAATTTTCTAAATTTATTCAACAAGCACTCAACAAGAAACTTTTTTTAAAGAAATAGATTTGCTATTGATCTATAAGGTTTGATTTTTGAAAACTGAACTCACCATTAACAATCACTTCTGCTACACCTTCTGATCTACCTGCAGCATTGACCGCAGTACACAAGTAGCGACCTGCATCATTGATTGCAATGCCACGGAATTCCAAAATGCCATTGTTCTGTATAACACTAGATGCAAGTGAACCACCTACTCTGCTCCAAGCAATTGTAATTGGTTGATCTCCAGTTGCTGAGCATTGCACATACACTAAATCTCCAGGACGTGCTGTCTGACGAGGAGGATTAAGCTGAATCCTCGGTGGAGCTTAAGAAAAAAAAAAAAAGAGAGAGAGAGGATCACAAAAGTCATTTTAGCTTCATTGAGGAATTACTCAAATGACAGCGAGTTACACGCCACTATATCTAAAACTTGGGAACCCATGCTCTGCCTGATAATTGACTGGTTTTGATGTAACATATGTCTAAACCATTCAATTGGATAGTGCTTCTCTGTAATGCATAATTAGTCACTCATGGCAGTGTCAGTAAATATATTAACTAATGTATCTTATATACAGTATATTTTTAAAATTAAATATCAAACATGAGTTTCTTTAGATATGTACAAGAATGACACAAATAGCAATTCAAAGTAAAATAAACATAAATCCAATTCTCTATTTGCACGGTAGATTTGTTCCCGAAAAATCATGTAAATGAAAACCGTGTAAAAAAGAATACAGTGCACATGAAAAAATAGAATGGTTCCAGATGTGAAAGCCCAATATGAACAATAAGTCATTTTCAAACACATACATACATACATATATATATATATATATATATATATATATATATATATGCATCTCTTAAAGAAAAATAGTGTGTCACTAATAAACCAGAAATTTGAAAAGCTCCAAATACACCCATGCCAGCTGCATGTGCTAATCTGATGATATTGGGATATTCAGTTGTATGCAAAAGGTACAGGGTTTTTCTTTATCCTTAGCTGCTTTAAAGCCACCAACACTTTTCTGTGATTTCGCTATATAAGTTCTACTTGGCATTTGTCTACACTCTGTAGCATAGAGTAATCCCTGATATTTCAAACATCGAGGGGGGGGGGTTCCCCAAAAATTCAGGTTTAAGTACAAATGTACTGTTCTAGGAAATGATAATTATAATGGAAATGCTCTTTTTAACAGAAATGAATTCAAACAAATTTTAAAAGTAAGTGAAATCTGAACTGTGTTAAATCAAAATATACCATGCAAAAATATAATTGCTTTTGTTTTCTAAATTGCGTTATTTCAAAATTGTGTAAAAAAGGCCATGTAAAAAGAGAAGTAGCTGTACTTAAAATTAAAAAAAAAAATGTCATACTGACAAAAATATGGGAATGAGTTATATGAAAAAAAATGGGCAGGGGGAGGTTAAATTTTCTATAAGAATTACAAAAATGTTTACATTTCAATGAAAAAAAGATTTTTGTTTTTGCATACTTGGCAGTAATGATAGAGATTGAATAACATATTATTCAGTTTTTATTATTGCGATAAATTTCCATTGCCATACTTCTTTGTAACTTCTCTAAGCTAAAGATGTAATAAGATAAGATCATATTCACAACATTGACGAGACCTCAATAAAGGTAGATACCGGTATGGGTATGGCCCTTCTCTTAATGCATAGCATTATACATGTCCTTAAGAAGCTGTGCTTTGCATTATGGGAGATACTAAGACAAGTAGCGATGAGAGCTTGGTCCACCTTTACCAAGATGGCCTCAGTCCTGAAGATGCTTCAGGCACAAACTTTGTTTGCTTACACTTAGATAAAGAATTAAACTAAATTTATTATAGTCTAACCAAGTGGGAAAAAACTTCCAACATCTTTCTCTAGATCCAGAGTAATTTAAGAATAAGGTGAGAACTTTTGGCAACTTGTATAGGTAAATATGACTTCTCCATTGCTTCCACCTGTGGGTCTGGCTCCCACTGACAAGACCTCAATAAAGTTGGAAACCAGTCTGGGTAGTGGCCATTTCCTTAATGCATAGCATTATACATGTTTGCAAGGAGATGTGTTTTGCATTATGGGAGATGCTAAGAAAAGTAGGGATGAGAGCTTGGTCCACATTTACCACGAGTTGCCTCAGTCCTGAAGATACTTCAGGTGCAAACTTTGTTTACTTACACTTGGATAAAGGATTAAACTAAATTTATTATAGTCTAACCCAGGGTTTCCCAAACTTTTCTGATGACAGAACACTTCACAAATCCTGAAATTTTCATGGAACACCTTGATTATTTTGTAATGTATTAATTAATAATTAATTGTTAATTTAGCTGATTTTTATTATTAATTAATAATTGATCATTAATTATTAATTAAACATATACATCATTAAATTAATTTGTGCTGATTTTCATTGACAAATCCCATTCTGATCACCATAACTTTATATTATTATTATAAGTACTTACGAACGAATGCAGACTTTTTTCTCCTGTGTGCTGGTAGTTTTCCCCTCCTTTTGTACATCTTAGAGATCGTTTTGTAGGCTGGTGGTGGATGACTCACAATTTGTTGCATCACAAACACCTTTTGTTGTAATGGGCTTCCAGGCAATTTTTATGATCAGTCATAAACAGCGGTATTCTCTTTCCTGATTGTTGAAAGATTTCAATGTGTGAAAATTAACGATAATTCCTGAATATTTCCATGTTTAAAAATATGCTGCTTGATCACTGACATTTGCTACACAGATATCATTTCCTTCAGTTTTGAGAACAGAGGATATGCTGTCCATTGTTATAATCCATTGGAAGCCTGAAGAAGTTCAGGATTAAGGCAACTCGTAGCAAAGGTGGACCAAGCTCTCATCACTCCTTGCCTCAGTATCTCCCATAATGCAAAGCACATTTGCTACGAGTTGCCTCAGGTCTGAACTACTTCAGGCGCAAACTCTGTTTGCCTACACTTGGGTAATGGGTTAAACTAAATTTATTATGTTATAATCTGCTTGCAGGCAATTTTTATGGCCGGTCATAAACAGTGGTATTCCCTTTCCCAAATGTTGATCGGTTTCAATATGTGAAAATTAATGATACACAGATGCTATTAGGCATTCTGGGTCTGAGCTTTTCGATATATTCATGAATATTATTCTCATCAGAATATTTCCATTATAAAATATTTATTCATGAAAAATGCTTAGAAAACTAAAATGACAAATTCCAGGAACTTCTCGCAGAACACTTATTCACCTTCCTTGGAACACCAGTGTTCTGCGGAACACAGTTTGGGAAACCCTGGTCTAACCAAGTGAAAAAAAATTCCGGCATCTTTCTCTAAATCCAGAGTAATTTAATAATAAGGTGAGACACCTTTTGGCAACTCGTATAGGTAAATATGACTTCTCCATTGCTTCCACCTTAGTATCACCACCTCTGGTCAGGCTTTCACTGACGAGACCTCGATAAAGGTCGAAACGGGTCTGGGTAGTGGCCCTCCCTTAATGCACAGCATTATACATGTCTGCAAGGAGATGTGCTTTGCATTATGGGAGATGCTAATACAAGTAGGGATGAGAACTTGGTCCACCTTTACCACAAGTTGCCTCAGTCCTGAAGTTCAGGTGCAAACTTTGTTTGCTTACACTTGGATAAAGGATTAAACTAAATTTATCATAACATTTTTATTTGAAAGAATCGAGAAATTTACTTTATTTTTACTAGCTCTTTACACCATAAATTGTCTTGATATTTATTTGACTTTATTACTATGTTTAGTTGCTTAGTCAAAATTGGCTGCATCAAAACTTGCATGGGGTGAGTTACAAGTTTTTCCATGATGTGCAGTAAGCAAGTTGAATACATGGTCTGAGAATGTGGTAAATGAAGAAACAGTGAATGAGTTTTGTGTGCATGCATGTGCGTGAAAGTGTTGTCATCCCATGATGACTCCATGGAGGATGATAATAAATATAATTAAATCAATTAAAATCATAAAATAGACAAGGATCCTCGATTGGTTTTTCAATGTAGAGTGGTCCTCAAGAGGAATGGAAGAGTATAATGGGTAAAGAGAGGGATCCAGATTTAGACCAAACTGTGTTTCATGCATAGTGGTGACATTATTATGGAAGACAAGAATACATGGCTGGAATGATAAAAATAGTGTGGTGCATGTTATATTTTTATACTAGTATGGTAAATCAATTACAAATATGCAATTCGTATACAGTAATTTTTATCAAAAAAATTGATAAAAACAAAGAAAGGTGTTCCACTGAGAAACACATTAAAATTGAAGAGGAAATAAACATTGATTACTTGCTTGAATTATCATTTCTCTGCTTCCCATTTAATTTTAACATTTTTGTTTCAAGTAAAGGTCTGATGATGATAAAAATAATAATTGATTAAATTCCAAAGAAAAGAGGATAGGAATATCAATGAATACAGAGAATAAAAGAAAATGAATTTTACGTGGCCCTCACTATGACTCTTGTATGAAAGGAGTATTTTTGCTTTCTGGTCTTATCATATTCCTGATATGTACCCTTGGAGGGTGGGGGGGGGTGTATAGGATTATTATGGTAGCCCTACATGAAAAAGCTATACCATTACTAACTTCCAATCAATAATTTTCCTCCAAATATATCTGCTATTTGTCAAGACTCCAACATTTTCAGATCTTATATTAATGTCTTCTAAGGAGCTTTTACTGTATCAATCCACCTACATCTTGGTCTTCCTCTAAGTCTCTTTTTCCAGCCAAAGAATGTGTCAAAAAACATTTATTTTGCTAATCTTTCCTCTCCTATTCTGTTCAAGTGATCATATAATCTGAGATTAGCTTTGCTGACAGATTCCTGAATGCTAAAAAAATGTCCAGTTCTTTCCTAATATCCTCATTTGTAATGTGATACTTCCATTGATGTCATCTGTTCACTCCACTAATCTTTATCAGAACTCTCATATCTGTGATCTCCAGATGTTGAGCAAGTGTTTTATTTCTAACCCAGTTCTCGATCCATAAGTTAAAATGGATTTGAACACTGTCTTGTATGCAGCTAATTTAGTGTTTTGGGTAATTTGTTTCTTATTCCATATAAAATTTATTATTATTATTATGTGACACCTCCAGGTAGTACAAAGACTCATTGAGGGAGAACATCCACTGCACAACTCTCCATCTCCACCACCCAATCCACCAACGAACCGCAACTACACCAACGCCATCTACCGCCCACTGCCACCACTAGTATTTTCACAGACAATCACAAACATCCATGTTTGTGATTGTCTGTGAAATTACAAGTCTGTGAAATCACAGGATTCGAAAATGCAGCCTTTTGGATGGAGAGCGGGTATGCTAAGCACTCGACCAACCAGGCTGGCTGAATTTATTATTCAGTTGAATTTCTACTATGCTAGCTTTATTAATTATATTGTCTATTTCCATATTTAATTTGCTATCTTCACTAATAAGTGTGCTTAAAATAGCTGAAATGTTTTACTTGTTCTGTAAGTTTACCATTCAGGATACAGTTGATGTTTTCAATGTTTATGCATATTTTAATTGTCTGTCTTTTTATTGCTGATTTTCATACCAAATTTATTACAGCAGTTTGTCGATTTAGTCAAGGAATCTTGCAGTCATGTACTGAATTTATTCAGAAGTATATCATCTGCTTAAAGCAAAGAGATAAGATTAACATTGCCAATTTTGATATCAGATTTAATACCATTTCCTTCATAATGTGATACATATAGATAATGAATAACAGTAGATATACATCAAACCATATTCCTGCACCTCCTTCAATTCTGCTTATTTACAGCTTAAATAAAGGCTATGCATTGCTCAATATAATATCCCATTTACACGATATAACTGTTGAGTTTTAACGAGCTTTCCTCTGGACACACATTGTCATATGCCTTTTCCAGATCTATGAAACTTAAATACAAATCATAAATTAAAGATACCAAAAAATTATAAACTTGGTTTAATCCTTTAACCAAGCGTAAGCAAATAAAGTTTGTGCCTGAGGTATTTTCAGGACTGGCAACTCGTATATAGAAGCGTAGCATTATACATGTCCGCAAGGATATATGCTTTGCATTATGGAATACTAAGGCAAGTGATGTGAAGTCATTAGCTTCTATATACAAGTTGCCCTAGTCCTGAAAATACTTCAGGTGCAAACTTTGTTTGCTTACACTTGGATAAAGGATTAAATCAAGTAGATAATTTCTTGGTATCTTTAATTTGTAGTATAACCAAGTGGAAAAACTTCCAACAATTAAATACAAATTCTTGTTATATTCCCAAGATTTTTTTTTAACTATTTGTCTAAGTGAAAATCTAATCCTGACAATCTCTATTTGGCCTGAATCCAGCTTGTTTTTCACCAAGCTTCCCTTTCACAATTTTTCTTAGCCATTTCTCAAGTATACTTGCATAAATCTTACCAGGAACACTCAGCAGAAATATCTCTGTAATTCTCATATTCAGTTTAATTTCCTTTTTTATTGATAAGTGCTACGAGAACTCTACTCCAATCATATGGAATTTGACCCTTTGACCAAGCATTCTGAATTATGCAGCAGTTGCTGTAAAACTTTTATATCTTCATATTTGATTATTTCTGGTCGAATTTCATCTACTCCAGTTGCTTTCCCACATTTCAGGTTTTTGATGGCCTTTTCTACTTCAAGTATGGATAAGTATTCCTGTTGGGAGTTTTCTACAGCTGCTTGCTTTATTTAGCAATCTTTCAAAAATAATTATGCCAGCCATCTAGAGTATTTTTATCTTCAGTTTTCATGACACCTTTATCATCTCCAGTTTGTTTGTTTTTTTACAGTACAGGTATCCCTCGATTAATGTGGTTAATTAATCCCTCGATGTTACCACGTATATCAAAATTGTGTTAATCAAATCTAATAATCAATGGTAAAATGTACAATTCGTCCCTGCTCGATTGCTGTACTAATAGTTCGTTTTATATGGTACTCTTTTAGGAAAGATAAAAAATGAATGTAAAGTAAATGTTTAATAAATACTTGTACCTACATTAGTTACTGCAATTTTTTTTTTTAATCAAAAGAAGTTATAAAGAGTCGTTTGAACAGTTTTAGTTCAAACGCTTTTCTTATCACCTGGTCACCTGGTTTTCAGAAGGATGAAGAGATGTTGGAAAGGGTCCAAAGGCGACTGACTAAGGTAGTTTCTGACCTCTGGAATGTCGAGTATGAGGAAAGATTGAAAAGATGTAATTTGCAGAGACTAGTGGAGAGAAGGAAGAGGGGAGATATGATAGAGACCTACAAGTTGGTAAGGGGTTGCTATAGGATCAATGGTGGAGAAGTTCTACAGCGAATAGTGGGAGATCAGGGGAGAACCAGAGGTCATCCCTGGAAACTGTATAAAGAGGGTGTGAGTAGGGGAGTGAGAGGCAGGTTTTTTTCGTGCAGAGTTGTGAATGATTGGAATGCCTTGCCTGAGAGTGTGGTGTCTGCAAGGAGTTTGAATGTGTTTAAGACCCGGTATGATGAGATGTGTGTGAGATAAAAGGACCTCCTAGATGAGTCTTTGACTCCATGAGGTCTTGTTTAATAATAATAATAATAATAATAATAATTATTGGCATAAATTCTACAATAACTAGCAAAATGACTCTCCAGACCTCGGCAAACAAGCATTCTTCGATTAACATCTGGATCCATATCCATTACTTGCTGCTTAAGCGATTCTAAACTGCGAAATATTCCATCCAGTTCTTTGACTGTTATTTCCAAAGGAAATAACAGTCAAAGAACTGGATGGAATATCTTCACATTCCTCATCTTCAGATTCCATTTGTTCGTTGTCTTCATATGTGAGTTGTTCAATTTCAAGAAGATTGTTGTCACCGAAATCTTTTGAATTTGAATCCAATAATTCTTTAACATCTTCTGCATCAACACCATCAAAACCAAGGCCTTCACCAATTGCACTGATTTCTTTGATCATGTTGTTCACAGAATTTCGAAAACAACCTAAGTTATTAGCCCATTCTGGCAGAAGGTTTTTCCAAACAGCTTTCATGCAACTAGAGATACTTGCTCCCACGAGTCATGAATGTTAAATTTTTTCCAAAATTTGTGGAGCATAATGCATTTTCTCCCATTGTTGTTTCTACTGCCTTTGAGAATGTCTTTTTAAGAAAATAGGCTTTGAAAGTTGCAATGATGCCCATGTCCATGGGTTGTAGCAATGATGTCGTATTTGGTGGGAAAACTAAAACTTGCACATTCTCACACAGATCATTAAGAGAATTTGGATGACCACGAGGCTAGCAGCCTCATGGCATGAGCATGATTTTGCATGGTAAATTTAAAGGCGCGTCAATCAAAACTCTTGCTGCGTATATCAAGGGATTGTCACAATTTAATTTCGCCACGGTAATCAAACCCGCATTAAGCAAGGGATACCTGTACTCTTTCCTCCCTTCCTAAGCTTTTTCAATAGCCTCCAGAATATTTTGCCACCTTTCTGATATTTATTTTCTATGTTCTTACAAACGGCTTCTCATGACTTTTGTTTAGCTAGTTTTACATAGCACTTCATTTGCTTACATTTTTCTCTGTATTCTGTAAGAGCACAAGCTAACTTACTTGCCAGGAACTTTCAATATGCTTTTGTTCTTTTCCTTGACTGCCTCTAACTTTCTGAGTTCTGATTTTTCTATACTTACCACCTCACAACATGCCTCTCTGGCTGAATCAATAGTTTCTTCAGGATTTGTTAATGAATCTCCAAGCTTTGGTTCTTGTTTTCAAACTTCTTCATTTTTTTTGAATGATGTTTGTGTATTTGAGTCTACAGGTGATTTCTGAAAGCTGCTCAACTTTGATTAATTTTAAAACTTTCTTACACACTATTCTTTTCAATGTGAAATTAAATTTTATCCTGCTCAAAACTAAATAGTGATCACTTCCTGTTTCCAATCCCCTGTATACTCTTTAGTCCTGAATCTTGAGTCAGTAACATAATTTTGTTATTTCTTGCATCTTCTCTCTATGTGAATTTGCACAAATAAGGAATTTCTTCCTTATACCCCAGATGCATAAGGAAGAATTTTCTTTGGGATCGTAGGCACAAATAAGTCTCATTGTAAAATTCCCCATTCTGATATTTACTGCAGCACTCTACTTGACATTGCCTCCCATTCAAGAAGATTATCGTTGTATTTATAGTATAGCTACTACTTCTTTTCCTTGATTGTTATTGCCTGAATATAACATTTTGTATTTGTTGCTTGGAAAGATCTCACCTGTTTTTGTTTCAGTCATGCCCATTATGTTGATCTGGTACTTATCCAATTCTTCTGCAAGTTCATGTCTTTTCCATTGATGCTTCTTACATTGATAGCACCAATCTTGAACTCTGCTTATGTTGACTTGGGATGTGTTTTGGGATTTGTTCCAGTAGCTGACTTTGTGCTGTTCGTCCTGGTTCCCCTGATGAAAACAATGGGTGTGGGGGGGGGGGGGGAAATGCCTTGTTCAACTGGGAAATGCCCCAGCTGCATGAACTATAATGTTGTATCATCATTCTGGTCTTAATATTAATTCTTATTATCATTATTTAACATCTGAGCTTATTTTTTTTCTCTTATTCCCCAGTTATTTATTATTATAATACAGGTATCTCCATGGAGTCAGAAGACTCATCATCGGAGATGCATTATTCACACAATAGCCATCATTCATACAATACCTATCATACCGCTCCTTAAACTCATTCACTGATGAAGAACCCACAACCACCTCCTTTTGCAACCCATTCCACTCATTCACCACCCTTCAAGTAAAAAATCTAGTCCTAACAACCTCTCTAACCACACTCTTACACGACTTCCACTGGTGATCCCTTGTTCCTCCCTTCTTGCCACGTCTTCAGTGTCAATCCTATAAAACTACCCCTTTAATAACTTAATGCTTCTACCATGTCTATCAGCTAATTTTTGAAGCCTACAGACCAATCTATTCTCATAGGGAGAATTCAGACCTGTCACAATCTTTGTCACTTGCCTCTGGATCCTCTCCACAACTTCATTCCCATGGAATCTGGGAATCTAGATCTGTGCACAGTAGTCCAGACACACACACACACACACACACACACACACATATATATATAGGGGAACAATGATCTCTCTATCCCTGCTTATTAGTGTATTCTTCAACAACCATGTAGTTTGATGTGCTGTTCTGGGCAATATATCCTCTAAACTTCAACTCCTTGTCGATAATCACCCCCATATCCCTGGCCTCTTCAGTTTCCTGCAGTTTAGTTCTATTATTATAGTACACAGCTTGTGATCTCTTCCCAAAGTGCATCACTTTTCATTTGGTCACATTAAATTGGCAGAAATTTATCTTTGCCCATACTGCTAGTTGACTGAAGTGTTCCTACAGGATCTTTGCATCACCTTCGTTTACCATGCTCTTCCCAGTTTTTCCAATACCTTCACTACTACTTCTGAGATGCTGATTGGTCTTTACTTGATTGCACTGTTACCTGATGAGTCTTGAGCTCTGGAATTTCTCAGGATTAACACAGGGTAGTCGAAGTTGATCAGGTGGCAATTAATAATGTGACAGCAACACCACTGTATTAATGCACTCGCTTAAATTTAAAGCAATTGTGGAGAGCCTGCACCTCCTAGATGTCATGTTTGCACCCATTTAGTGAGTTAAGAATTAACTGAAGTAATTTGTTTTTGGGGAATGTGAATCTTACACTGATCTAATTATGTTAACATTCTAAGAAAGTTAGTTGTTGTTTCAAAGGTTTCAAAGGCTTACATCAAAAGATTCCTATGTACAGATATTGAGAATTGAATGTACTGTTATAACAGAAATTTGAACTATGGGCACAAAATACTTCTCTCGTTAGTAGGATGTTGGACTACCGTTTTGATGTTCAGTGATTTTTGTAGCAAAGTGCCTTCATTATTGATTTTCCCTGAATAATAATTGTTTTGTGTTGGTCATTGGATACATGTGGTGATTATAGCATAATTATGATAAACACAAGAGACAGCTTGGAGCAGTGTTATTGCAATAAGGAACTGGAGGAATTCAATGTTTACAGTGCATGAGAAATGTTAAAGGGAACATTTGAAATAAATGATAGCATACCTAGAGTCTGGAGGAAAAATCAAGTGGAAATTCATTCATTTGTGAGTAGCATTATTAAGTAGGAGCTGCAAAAATCAGAACGTTTGGGGGGGGGGTTAAAGAGTAGGACAATTGGCAAGGCACATAAGACAGCAGTAGAAAGAAGGCAAACTGAGAATGCAAAAGGAAATTAGCTATGCAAGGCAAAAGTAATCTCAAATGAAGTATCTAAAAGTGGAGATACTGCAGTAACAGATGTAAGAGTAGTTGATAAAAATAAAAGGTAGTTGAAATGAATGAGAAATAGGATAATATATATGCTTGATATGAATGCAGATATGGGATTAGGTGGTATTTCAGTTTAGGTATTTGAGAATATGCTGTGGAATTGACAGTGCATTTAACTAGATGTCCCATGGGAGGGGAAAGAGGAGAAATGAGTAACACTGCATAAAGGATGATCTATGACTGAGGTAGCAATCATCAATTGATCAGCATTTCAGAAGTGGTGGTCAAGGTAGCAGAGCAGTTAAGGGCAAAATTCAAGAATAGGTGGATTAGAATAGGACACCATATTGCAGAAAGCATGATTTCATGAAGATAGATCATGCATCAGTAATTTACTCACTTTTTATTATATCATGACAAGCAGGTTGGATGAAGGGAATGGTAAACAATGATATTTTTGGTCTTTGCAAAGGCAGTTGCCAGGATATGGAACTCTGTCACATAAACTGGAGCGAATTGGGATGAATATGAAGTATGTAATGGATAGAAATCAGGTAATAGTGTATGGAGGCAGAGACCAGAAGGCTGTGACTTGCAGTGTGTTGCAGGACTCTGTTCTCAGGTCACTGCTATTTAAATTTATATATTAATGATATAGGAGATTATTATTATTTGGTAACCCCATGGAGTCAACAGACTCATTGCAGGAGACCCACTCAACCAGTAACATGTCTATCATAATGAGTTTTGAAGTTATTTATACTACCTGCACTCACAACGCACTCAGGCAATGCATTGCAGCCACTAACAACACTCCACGTAAAAAATCTACTTCCCACACCCTTCTTCACCATATCATTATGCACATTCCAGGGATGCCCTCTCATTCTTCCCATCTTAACATTCACTCTTTTTATAATTTATTCTGTAATTAATCTGATAGAATACCTTAACTTAAAGGTCTCTATCATACCTTCTCTTTTTTCCATCCTATCCACCAATCTCTGTAATTCACATTCTCTCAAACACTCTTCATAACTAACACTCCACAGGCCTGATATCTGTTTGGTTAATCATCTTTGGACCCTCTTTAGTGTTTCCACATCACAATGAAAACTAGGTGACCAAATCTGAGCACAATAGTCCATATGTAGTCTGACCAATGGCTTATATAGATGCACCACCACCACCTCCTTATCCCTACATGTCAATGTACTTTTTATCATAGCAGCAATATGATGTACAGGCTTTGCAACACATGCGATGCGGCCTCAGCACTTTAGTCCACTGTCCCTCATCACTCCAAGATCTCGAATCTCATCCACTTCCTGAAGTACAGCTCCACCAATACAGTATTTAGCCTTATGTCTCTGTTATCCCAAAGTATACACCTTGCATTTATTAACATTAAAACTTTAACTTCACCTCATTTGTCCAAACTCAAAGCTTCCTGCAGAGAATTAACAGCAACACTACTACTGGTAATTCTGCTTAACTTTCATCATTGGCAAACATCTGAAGATCCCCAGGCAGTTCACATGATATATAATTTACAAACAAGTTAAACAGCAGGGACCCAAGAACAGAATCCTGGGGCATGCCACTGGTTACCCTTCTATTTTGAGACACTGCTCCATCATACACAACCTGCTTGTATCATTCAGAGAGCCAATCTCTGATCCATCAAACCAATATACTATCCATTCCTATCCTCTGCAGTTTGCACATCAACTTATCATGTAGTAATCTACTGAATGCTTTTGCAAAAGTCCAAGAATATATCTGTATATGATTCTCCCTGTGCCAGGACAAAATTACGCGCGATAAAATTACACAGCCAAAATTACCCGAGGACGAAATTACACAGGGAAGAAATTACACATAATTTTTACTTTAGAGTTTAAATTTTTATGATGAATTTTATATTTATTTTCAGATAAGAGTTCCGTTAATTTTGTAATACTTTATAAGACTTATCTGTTGACTTGAATTCGATTAAAATATTATTGGTATTTTGTTGTCAAATTAAACACAAACTTTCTTAATATTGCAAAAATTACTTTTATTTTAAAAAATAATAAAAAACAAACACTAAGTCATATAAGTTATACAACGTAAAAATTCCAGTTGTCTATTAGAGTCATAATTTTGTACGATATTTGAAATATGTTGTTTTAACGAAATGTACCTACGACGTCATGGGTTTCGTTGACCAGTTAAATGCTGCAAATAGTTTGTATGTTGTAAAGATAATTCTTTAACAATGTTATCCAAAAATTTCCAAACAGTTTGATGGGAACACTGAAAGAGAGACTGAAGTCCAAGTGCCATCCTTCGATACAATTTGTAGTTCTAGCTATACAGTTGGCTGCAGAGTGTCTATGGTTCCAAGTAGAAATATTGAATAGAGGTTGTCTCTAAGTGCCGTTCCTGAGCTGTCGACCTCGAATATATGTACATTCAAAGTAAAGGAGAATTTGCTCAATTTGTTCATTATATTCGTCTAAATTAGAGAACAGATCAGCAACTTCTAAAAATGTTTCTAGCACTTCTTCTTCTGGTAAAAATGCAAGTGATTGTAACATTTTAATGTGTACTGCAAATGACTGATTGAATTCATATAGAGATTTTAGTCCACATTCATTTACTTTGTGTATAATAGATTGTGATAAGTGGAAAAAGCAGCCACCAATTTCGATGTTTTCAAACACTGCATGGAAAGCATTCATTGCTGCTGTTTCAAAATCGGTCAAAAATTTTCGTGGTCGAGCTTGAGGAATTTTCTCCAGTAACATGTTCAGCATCTTCACGTATATTTCTTCCTTTTTCCCTGGTAGAAGAGCCAGTAGACAAGGAAAAGCAACGCCTGAATCATATTGGACGTGGATACTGTATAACTGATAATATATTTCTGGAACCACTTTAAATGTACCATCTGCTAGCCAAAAATCATTAACTACAAGTTGATCTTGTGACCAATTAGTATTATATGTTCTGGATCTTCTGCCCCGGAATCACGAATAATCCATTTAGAGTATTTCTCTGGTATTTCCAAGTTTTTGTTATCTGGATTTGACAGAACATTTCCGATTGTTTTAGCTTTGGATCTATTTAATCACCTCGTCATTGAGCTCTTCTTCGGTAGGCACATTTTTAATCCATCTGATACAGTCACTAAATTGTTAGCTATAATTGCACGAGCCGTTGCGCCTGGATTCGACATTTTTCTTTTCATTTGATTTGCAAGTTGATGAGTTTCAGATTCAAAAGTCCTATTAACATGACAGCGTTCTGAAGACTCATGGATAATCTTGTTGTCTCTGGTATGGAGCAGTGATACCAGAGACAACAAGATTATCCGTGAGTCTTCACAGATAATCTTGTTGGTATGGAGCAGTGATCAAAAATGTAGAGTTCTAAATCCTTTCTTTTAGGCTTGCACGGTGATCCGAATGCATTTTTGGAAATTATGGAGACAACTACCGTGTTTGAATAAAAACTTTAGTTTACTATTACTAAAATTTTACAATTCGACGTTTCGACCTTTATGTCAAGGTCGTGTACAAATATACACAGGAAACAAGCTATACTACAATCATACTGGTTCGTTAAAGACACTGACTAACCGCTACCACAATTGTTGGCCTGACCTCTGGTGGGGGAAAAAAAAAAAAATTATACATCAACGCTAAAGTCCTATTATTTGTGTTGTCTACTATATACATATATTAACATTATTCCAGCCAGTTGGAGTGGAATGGTTTCTAATAATAGCATATTGGCTAAATGTGTGCCATCCAGATCCTTGGAATTTTCGTACCATCTTTATTGTTGATATTTGGGTGGTTTATCAGGATTTCGCAGGATTCTTTAAATTTTCTTTCGTACCATGTTTTTGTGCGGTGTAAGGAGCAGGTGCTTTTCCAGTTGATTTGGTGTAAGGTGTTGAGTGCGTGGTCTGAGAGGCCTGCTTCACCATAATGGTTATATTTAATGTGTCTAATGTGTTCTTTTTTGCGTATAGGGATTGTCCGTCCTGTTTCACCAATGTACGGTAAGTTACAGGTGCAGCAGATGCAATAGACTCCAGGATGTGCTAATGGGAGGAGAGGATCCTTAGAGGAGCTGAATATGGTTTTAAGTTTAGTGGGTGGTTTAAAGGTGGCATTGAGGTTATAATGTTGTAGGATTCTGTTGATTTTTTCTGATAACCCTTTAATGTATGGGATGGCTATGGTTTTACTGTAATCTAGATTCGTTTTTGTTGTGGTTTTATAGAGTATTTTATTGACAGTATTTTTGTTATAGCCATTGTTTATGAATGTGTCACTAATGATTTTTAGTTCTTGTTTCAGGGCTTGCTGGTTAGAGCAAATAGTTGTGGCTCTGTTTTTAAGGGTGTTTATGACTCCATATTTTTGTGATGGGTGGTGATATGAATTCGCATGTATGTATTGGCCCGTGTGTGTCGGTTTTCGGTAGACCGTGAAGGATAGATTGCCTGAAGGAAGACGTGTAACTAGTGTGGCTAGGAACGGGAGCGAATTTTGGTTTTCGATTTCAATGGTAAATTGTATGCGTTCGTGTTGTTTGTTTAGGTGGCTGAGGAATGTGTTTAGCGTTTGTCGACCGTGCGTCGATCGCGAACACGTCGTCAACGTATCTGAGCCAGATTTTCGGTCGAAGCGTGGCAGAATCAAGAGCCCTTTGCTCAAAGGTTTCCATGTAGAAGTTCGCGATTGGGGGGGGGGATAATGGTGAGCCCATGGCCGTACCTTCCTTTTGTAGGTAGAATTTGTTTTGCCACACGAAGTAACCGGACTTTAGTACGTGGGTAAAGAGGGCCGTAATGTCGGGCGGAAATTTGTTCTGTAGTAGGAGAATTGTGTCATTGATGGGGACATTAGTGAAAAGGGCAGAAACGTCAAAACTGATTAATAAGTCATCTTTGTCGAGTGTTATGTTTTTGATTATGTTTATAAAGTGTTGTGTGTTTTATTACGTAAGAGGGGGAATGACCTACCAACTCCTTGAGTGTTGCCGCTAATTTCTTGGCTAGGTGGTAATTGGGACTGTCTATTCCTTCCACTATTGGTCGAAGGGGCACATTTTGTTTGTGTATTTTCGGAACCCCATATATTCTGGGGGGGGCGGGCGTAGTGGGGTTTGAGTTTTTTAACTAGAAGTGACGGACTTTAATAGTTTTTCTGTTTTGTCCTTTATCCTCTTTGTTGGGTTATAATTTAAAGAGAAAAACTATTAAAGTCCGTCACTTCTTGGCCACCAGACACAGTTAAAAAACTCAAACCCCACTACGCCCCCCCCCCCCCCAGAATATATGGGGTTCCGAAAATACACAAACAAAATGTGCCCCTTCGACCAATAGTGGAAGGAATAGACAGTCCCAATTACCACCTAGCCAAGAAATTAGCGGCAACACTCAAGGAGTTGGTAGGTCATTCCCCCTCTTACGTAAAAAAACACACAACACTTTATAAACATAATCATAAACATAACACTCGACAAAGACGACTTATTAGTCAGTTTTGACGTTTCTGCCCTTTTCACTAATGTCCCCATCAATGACACAATTCTCCTACTACAGAACAAATTTCCGCCCGACATTACGGCCCTCTTTACCCACGTACTAAAGTCCGGTTACTTCGTGTGGCAAAACAAATTCTACCTACAAAAGGAAGGTACGGCCATGGGCTCACCATTATCCACCCCCCCCCCCCAATCGCGAACTTCTACATGGAAACCTTTGAGCAAAGGGCTCTTGATTCCGCCACGCTTCGACCGAAAATCTGGCTCAGATACGTTGACGACGTGTTCGCGATCGACGCACGGTCGACAAACGCTAAACACATTCCTCAGCCACCTAAACAAACAACACGAACGCATACAATTTACCATCGAAATCGAAAACCAAAATTCGCTCCCGTTCCTAGCCACACTAGTTACACGTCTTCCTTCAGGCAATCTATCCTTCACGGTCTACCGAAAACCGACACACACGGGCCAATACATACATGCGAATTCATATCACCACCCATCACAAAAATATGGAGTCATAAACACCCTTAAAAACAGAGCCACAACTATTTGCTCTAACCAGCAAGCCCTGAAACAAGAACTAAAAATCATTAGTGACACATTCATAAACAATGGCTATAACAAAAATACTGTCAATAAAATACTCTATAAAACCACAACAAAAACGAATCTAGATTACAGTAAAACCATAGCCATCCCATACATTAAAGGGTTATCAGAAAAAATCAACAGAATCCTACAACATTATAACCTCAATGCCACCTTTAAACCACCCACTAAACTTAAAACCATATTCAGCTCCTCTAAGGATCCTCTCCTCCCATTAGCACATCCTGGAGTCTATTGCATCCGCTGCACCTGTAACTTACCGTACATTGGTGAAACAGGACGGACAATCCCTATACGCAAAAAAGAACACATTAGACACATTAAATATAACCATTATGGTGAAGCAGGCCTCTCAGACCACGCACTCAACACCTTACACCAAATCAACTGGAAAAGCACCTGCTCCTTACACCGCACAAAAACATGGTACGAAAGAAAATTTAAAGAATCCTGCGAAATCCTGATAAACCACCCAAATATCAACAATAAAGATGGTACGAAAATTCCAAGGATCTGGATGGCACACATTCAGCCAACCTAATTTGAAAGATTCAACATAAGTCAGGACTCTAGCCAATATGCTATTATTAGAAACCATTCCACTCCAACTGGCTGGAATAATGTTAATATATGTATATAGTAGACAACACAAATAATAGGACTTTAGCGTTGATGTATAATTTTTTTTTTTTTTTTTCCCCACCAGAGGTCAGGCCAACAATTGTGGTAGCGGTTAGTCAGTGTCTTTAACGAACCAGTATGATTGTAGTATAGCTTGTTTCCTGTGTATATTTGTACGCGACCTTGACATAAAGGTCGAAACGTCGAATTGTAAAATTTTAGTAATAGTAAACTAAAGTTTTTATTCAAACACAGTAGTTGTCTCCATAATTTCCAAAAATGCGTAAAGTTCTAAACTTTGCACAACACCAATGAATAGTTCCAACAGCAGTTTCACGGTGATGAACAAACTCGAATCCTTTGTAAATTATAATTTGACCACCTTTCTTTATTACACGCCATACTCAAAATCAGCCATGGGTAAATTAAAAATTAATTTAAAAAAATTAATCACGAAATTTATTAACTTGCACGTTATACACTATTTATATTACGAGTCACTAAACTAGAACTGAAGAATGTAAGACAAAAATTTACTTATATACCTTCACCCAAACAATTCTTAGAAATTCTTGAGCAGTTCATGGTGATTAACAATTGTCGATTAGATTTACCCCTTGCTGGTTATAAATTTTGTACAATTTTTGGTAAATTTTATTTTATGTGTAATTTCTTGTGTATTTTTTCCTTTTAATTTTTTTCTTAGTGTAATTTTTGTGATTTCGAAATTACGTGCGTAAATATTTTCCTATTTTTCCTTTTAATTTTTATCGTAATTTCGAAATTGCGAAAAATAAAATTACATTTAATTTCTTATATGTGTAATTTTTCCTTTGTGTAATTTCTTCCCTGTGTAATTTTATTGCGTGTAATTTTGTCCCGTGTAATTTTATCATGTAACCGATTCTCCCTCATCCAACACATTCATTACCTTATCATAAAACATAAGCAGATTGCTAAAACAAGACCTGCCCATCAAAGAGAATCTTATGTTCGTTAACCCAATCCTGTATTCTCTTTTTAACCAATTTTTTTCAACACTTTGATCACAACTACAGACACATAGACTGGTCAATAATTGGAAACTTCTGTTCTCAAACCATGGAGAGATATTATTTTGCCTTCTGTCCATGCCTTAGGAACTTTACCCACTAAATAACCAGGACAAGGACATGGCTAACTCTCTTTTGCACATTCTTTACAAATACCTGGTGATATTTCATCCATTTTATAATTATTATTATTATCCCAAGACTCCATGGAGTCAAAGGCTCATCTAGGAAGTCCTTTTGTCATACAGACAGCTCATCATATCGTGCCTTAAACATTCAAATTCTCTGCAAACACCATGCTCTTGGGCAATTCATTCCAATCATTCACAACTCTCCATGCAAAAAAACTGCTTCTCACTCCCTTGCTCACACCTTAGTTATAAGTTGTGAGCAAGAGAGTGAGGCTTTCAGGGATAATCTCTTGTTCTCCTGCAATCTTTGACCATTTTATGGAAAACCTCTTCAATGTTAATCCTATAGCAACCTCTTACTAACTTGTATATCTCTATCACATCACCCCTCTTTCTCCTATCCACTACACTCTGCAAATTGCATTGTCTCAACTTTTCTTCATATTCAGCATTCCAGAAATAGGCATTATTTTGGTCAATCACCTATGGATCCTGTCCAATGTCTTTTAATCCTTTTGAAAATCAGGTGACCAAATCTGGTTCTGGTAAGACCAATAGTCCATATGTGGTTTAATCAGAGCACTATGCAATGGAACCAGAATTTCCTTACATCTACAAGTCACTGTCCTCTGCATCATTCCCAAAATTTGTTGCATTGTCCTCACAATTCTGGCACTGTGTCTTCTAAATTTTAGATCCTTATCCACCATAATCCCAATGTCTCTTATTTTCTCCACCTCCAACAATATATCACCACGAAGTGTAAATTCTACATCCCATCTTTGTTTCCCAAATTTTAAAACCTTATATTTTGCAACACTGAACTTGCATCCCCATTCCTGTGACTATTTACTCAATCTATTCAAGTTTTCTTGTAAGGTAACAACATCTTCTCTATTCCTCATAGTTCATCCCAACTTTGCATCATCTGCAAACAATTGAACATTCCCATCCAAATCTTTGCCAATATCATAAACATACAGGTTAAAAAGCAATTGCCCTAAAACAGACCCCCTTGATGCACACCACTAGTGACTTTCCTCTTCTGATATTGCTTCCCCATATGTAACTTGTTGGCAACTGTCAGACAGCCAATCTCCAATCCATTGCACTAGTCTGATATCCAACCCAACCTTCGACTATCAATTTATATTGTGGTAAACTATTAAAAGCCTTTGCAAAGTCTAAGTATACTGCTGTGTATCCATATCCCACATCCATTACTGCTGCTACCTGCAATAAGTAAGTAGACTAAAAACATGAACCCCTTTAGCAAATCCATGCTGTTCATCAAAAATATCACCTTTGTTGTCAACCCAATTCTGGATTCTGATTCTCACCAGACTTTCCGACACTTTAACCACGACACCTGACACACATTTGGCCTATCATTTGATGCCTGAATTCTGTCACATGCTTTATGAAGTAGTACAGTCTTGTCTTTGAGTCTTTGGATTCTCTGGAGGTGTCATGTAATAATAATAATATGACTATCAACAATGACATAGTCAATGAGGCTTTTGTTAATTTTTGTTTTTTCTCTCCATGTGAACTTGTGCACATTTTTATGGTGAAACATGGTGTTTGTAATGACTAGTCCATGTCTTGGGCAGAAGTTCAGTAAATACTTACCATTATTATTAGCTTTACCCTTTTCTCCAAATTTTCCCAAAATGATGTTATATGCCTGGTGAGATTCATTTCCTACTCTGATGTTCAGATCTCTAATAAGGACCACTTTTTCCATTTTCTTTATGTCAGCTGGCTGTTCTAATGACAAAAAAAAATTCCTCCACTTCTTCTAAGGAAGAGTGGAGGAACCTTCTGTAGGACCATAGGCACAAATAAGTTCCATTGTCTATTTCTCTATTTTGAAGTTTGCCTACATAAGTCTACTTGAAACTGCCTTCCAATCAAGAAGTTTATCTTCATGTTTGATGTTGAATTCTATTACTACCTCTTCCTTTACTCGATCGTTATTGCCTGAAAATAACATCCTATACTTATTATTTAGTAATATTTCACCTGTTTTTGTCTTCTTTGTCTCTATTGCCAATTACATCTGCATAATGGTACTTTTTCTGCAAGTTCGATTTCCTTTCCATTAATACTCCTTATATTGATGGTTCCTATCTTCAGTTCTTTTGATATTAGGTTTATGCATCTTTTAGATGTTGAGTTGGAGTTTGCAGTAGCTGACCTTTCACTGTTCACTCTGATGAGAACAGAGGTGTGGGGGCCCTTGTTTAACCAGGTGATGCCCCAGCTGGCACAAAATCTCATCATGTTGTACCATCATATGTATTTGTGGTTTAAACCAATTAAAAGTACAAATTGGTCGGCTAAGTCCAAAATTGCCAGCCCCATCCTTGTTCATTCAGTACCCAGTAGTTACCTACCAACAGGGCACACCACGGGAAGGTGAGGATTGGATATTAGGTGAGAAGCCCCAGTCGTTTCTCTGCATTCCTAAAAGGCAATGTGGAGGCTTCCTCCCAGTTATTTGGTCTCCTCTTAGTTATTTCTTGAAAATTTAGTTATGTCATAAAAAAAGAGAAAAAAAAATCTTAAACATTTAAGTTAAAGATTCAAAATTTTAAAATTGGCAAATGTTAAAAGAAATAAATCTATTCTTAATGTTAAAAAATCCATACTTACCTCTGGCCCATATACCTTAAATGAAAGCATGAAATGAAAATATATTGCAGTGTGTTTAAAAATAATTTTTGGATCAACTGGAATAAATAAACATGAAACAAACAAAATATGTGAAATGTTTTATTATTATACATACAACAAGTATTATCACACTATAGAGTTATTATTTTTCAAATGTTGCAGGTTCCATAAGCAAATGCTGTAAATGTTTTGCAGCATTTGCTTATGGAACTTAGGTAGAAAACTGATTTCAGCATGAAATCAAGTAGAAATGCCAGGACTTTTATATAAGATTTATAAAGTTAATATTTTGCAACTCCATCCACAAGGAAAACTGGAGGGGGGGGGGGGAAGCAAACAGAGATAACAGGGGAAAAATCAGGAGTGAAATCCACTTGGTCCACTGTTATTCAATCTGAACATTAATGATACTGGGAAGGATTTCACAGGCAACATACAGCTATTTGCTGATGATGCAAAGATAGGTAGGGGTAATAAGGAATGCTGTATGAAAATATGCAGTAGTTCCAGAATGATTTGAATAGGCTGGAATTGTAGACATGGGAAAACGGATATCGGTTCAATGTCAGTAAATGTAAAGTCATGCACTTTGGCTTGATTAGATATCTAATGTTTTATTATATTGGTGGGATTATTTAATATGGCTTTTATTTAAAAAAAATGTAATTCATCTTATAACTGATATTTCGATGTAATATACCTAAACAAGAGTATGACTATGTAACCTCTCTGCCTGACCGCAGAGAACCAAAAACTGGTTAATCCTGTACATAAGATTGTTATGTTTACAATTAAAAAAAATATATATATATATATTGGTGGGATTATGCTAGAAAAAACAGATCAGGCTAGGGATCTTGGAGTGTTAGTAGATAGAAGTCAAAGTTCAGGGATGATGTAGTCAAATACAACTCAAAAGATAAGGATGCCCTTTTGCTGCTTTACAAGGGCTTGATAAGACCCCACTTGGACTATTGTGCACAGGTCTAATCTCCTTGTTTCCATTGTGATTCTGACACAGTGGACAGAGTGCAAAGGAGTGTGTTAAAAATGTATATGAGATTGTAAAATACTGATTATGAAGAGAGACTGAGAATTTGTAGATGCAGATACCAGCCAGAGAAAGAGAGATGATGTATGATTGAGACTTACAAACTTCTGTAAAGGGTCATACAGGAATTTATTTGATGGAATTCTTTATTTTATGGAGGATGGGAAAAGGACAAGAGGGCATTCTTGAAAGATGAGAAAGAATAACAGCTAAGGAGGAGGCAAGATCCTTATAGATTTTTCTATCGTAGAGTGGTGTGTGATTGGAATAGATTGCTATCAGATCCCTCCATGAGTCCCTGAAAGTCTCTCTTACTAATAATAAAATCAGTGAAAATAGCCATTTATTATTAATACTAGATCTCTACAGAGTCAAAAGAATAATCCACAGGAGGTACACTATTATGCACAGTTACATTCATGTTGAATGAATGTAACTGTGCATTACATTCATTCAACACACTTTCAGGCAATGCATTCCACTCACCAACGATGAGTACTCCTCATAAAAAAAAAAAAACTATTCTGCTCCGACTTTCTTTATACAGCTTCCAGGGAAGTCTCTTTGTTTTATCTCTGTCTACCTCCACTCAATGAAAAATCTCTTCCATATTAATCTGGTAATGACCTATTACCAACTCACAGGTCTCAATCATATCTACCTCCCCACTTCATCTGACAAGGCTCTGCAAACAGCAATCCCTCATTCTGCTCTCATATCTCGCATTCTACAGTTACCACTTTAACCAATCTTCTCTGGACACTTTTTAATATATCCTCATCCCCCCCCACCCCCCATGAAAACCAGGTGATCAAATCTGCATGAGACCTGATCAAGGTCATACAAAAATGGAACCATAACCAATTTATTTGTATATCAAGGTTTTCCTTATCGTGGCCATAAACCAATGTGATGAATTCACAGCTTGTGCAATATGCCAAAAATAATCCTAAGGAGTTCTTTCGATATGTAGTCAGCAAAAAAAAAAAGAATGATTATGGAAGAATGACACTGACTGAAAAAAATTGTATAAGGACAACTGCTGTGGAAGATATATAGTGGAGATGGTTTCAGGGCATTTTGTCTATTACTTTTCTCATCCAGTAGGACATTTCGTCCAATCTTATTTGTCCAATTCTTCATGTTAGTCCAAGGAGTTATAAATAGCTTCTGATCATTAATAATAAGTCAGTTGATACAAAAGAGAAGGGCACAAGACAATATGCATGGTCCACCCTCACATTTTAGGTTAGTTAGTTCACACATTGGTTAGTCAGTTGACACAGCTGGCAATAATAGTCAGTTGACACAAAAGAGAAGGGCACAAGACAATATGCATGGTCCACCATCACACGTTAGGTTAGGTTAGTCAGTTCGTATAGTAGCAAGTTAGTCAGTTGGCACAGGTGACAATAATAGTTAGTTGACATCGATGGGACAAAATGAGATTGGACAAAATGTCTGACTGGATGAGTGTTCCGTTAGACAAACTTATAAAAGGACAAAAAATCTTGAACTGTCTGCCTTCAAATCGTGGAGGTACTTAATGAGCAGCTCATAAAGGTCATTCATTCTTGTTAATGTGACATCATGGAGAGATTGAGAGCAGTTGATGATGGAGAGGAGAGACTGACTGTAAGTGAGCAAGAGGTGTAAGAAGAATTGAGCAAACTTCATGTATTCTGAAAGAATGTGCCAGGGAGTTGACATCTGCTCTGATATATATATTTTTTAATATGAGTCTTGCACTAAGTTGAGTTCCAAAGGAGTGGAAGGAGGGCAAGATTGTGATGCTTCATAAGGGAGGTGATAGAACTCAAGCATCAAATTATAGGCCTGTGTGTCAGGTCTTGTGGTTAAGTTGTTGGAGAAGCTGGTGTGAAAACTTGTATCCAGAATTGGGGCGACAACAATAGTATTATCTTTGATGGACAGCATGAATTTGCTAAAGGGAGGTCATGTTTTAGTAATCTAATTACTTATTACAATAAGGTGATGGCTTCCTTGGACAGAGGAGAGGGATACACAGTAGTATACTTAGATTTTGCTTTTGATATATTACCACATGATAAGTTGATAGTCAAACTAGAGCAGATGGGATTGGATATTAGATTAGTGCATTGGATCGGAGACTGCTATCTGATAGATATCAGCAAGTTGTGTATGGGTCAGCGATATCCAGGAAAAGGAAAGTCACTAGTGGATGGCTCAGGGGTCTGTTTTAGGACCATTGCTGTTTAACCTGTATGCTAATGATATTTGGAAAGATTTGGATGGAGATATTCAGTTGTTTGCAGATGATGCAAAGTTAGGATGAACTATGAAGAGTAGAGAAGATGTTTGGCCTTACAAGAAGACTTGAATAAATTGAGTGAATGGGCACAGGAATGGGGATGATAGTTCACTGTTGCAAAATGTAAGGTTTAAAATTTGGGAAACAAAGATTGGATGTAGAATTTGTGCTTTGTGGAGGATGTATTGTTGGATGTTGAGGAAATAAGAGATCTTGGGGTGATAGTGGATAAGGATCTGAAATTTAGAGGACCCATTGCCAAAATTGTGAGGACAATACAAAGTATTCTGGGAATGATGAGGAGGACACTGACTTGTAGAAATAAGGAGATTCTTGTTCCATTGTATAGGGCTCTGATTAAGCCACACATGGACTACTGTGCACAGATTTGGTCACCTGGTTTTCAAAAGGATGAAGAGATGTTGGAAAGGGTCCAGAGGTAGCTGACTATGGTAGTTTCTGATGTTTGGAATGTTGAATATGAGGAAAGGTTGACAATATGCAATTTACAGAGTTTAGCAGATAGGAGGAAGAGGAGGAGGAGATACAATAGACCTACAAGTTAGTAAGGGGTTGTTATAGGATCAATGTTGGAGAGGTTTACAGAAAATGGTGGGGGATCAGGGGAAAATGAACATTGACACACCAATGATTATCCTCCTTTTTTGAGACATCATACTCCATCATACACAACCTGCTGGTATTGTTCAGAGAGCCAATCTCTGATTCATCAAACCAATATACTATCTATTCCCATCCTCTGCAGCTTGTTCACCAACTTATCATGTGGTAATCTATTAAACACTTTTGTGAAGTCTAAGAATATCACTGTATATGATTCTCTCTTATCTAACACACTTGTTACCTTATGAAATGCAAGTAAATTACTGAAACAGGACCTATCCTTTACAAATCCATGCAGACCATCATGAAGAATGCTATGTCCATCAACCTAATCCTATTCTATTCCTTACCAATATCTCCAGCACCTTGACCACAACTGCAATTATGCAGACTGATTTATAGTTGGAGACTTCTAACACAGACTTTCATTAAATAAGCAGGTCAAGGGCATAGTCAACCATATTTGGTTATCCCCTTGACCTGGAAAATTAAGTAAGAGTGTGGTTAGCAGAGTTGTAAGGACAAGATTTTTTTGCTTGGACAGTGATGAATGAGTGGAATGGGTTGTGAGAGGCAGTCATGAGTACTTTGTCAGCAAATTAGTTCAAAGAGTAGTATAATGGTTAGTGCTTGGCAAAATGATGCAAAATGGTTAGTGGGTCTCATGATGAGTCAGACTCCATATAGAGATCCTATTTTATAATAATGCCATTATAACATAGTCTCAGAATTCTATATACAAGTATCATGATATTCTTGATTGCTATATGTTAATGAGGAAAATAAAGAGTTGAAAGAGTGACATCACATAAAAAAAAAATTCTTTTTTAGAGTTCATGTTCTTTTAATAATATGTAGAACAATATGTCTACCCTGCAAAGGACTTCAACATTTGTGATTTGCAAGGTCATAGATTAACACCACAATTTTACTTTATATTTTTGAGTTTGAAATAAAAACGATAAGCCAGGTGTATAAAAGATCAGTCTCCAATGAAATATATGTAATATATATTTATTTATTTAATTTAGCAGACTCTAACATTGCTTCAAATACTTAAATCAGTTACTAAAATTTGACAGAATACCACATGAAAAAATTATTACAAAAGTTGGAACAAATGGGAATGGATATAAAGCTGGTAGCATTGAGGGTGGTTGACAGACAGACATTAGGGAGTAGTATATTGTGGAATGGAATGTAGGAGAATGAGGGTTACTTGTGGAATACCTCAGGTTTCTGTACTAGGACTACTACCTTTTAATTTGTATATCAATGATATAGGGAAGGGTTTAAGGGGGAGATATTCAGTTGTTTGCTGAAGTGAAACTGGGCAGGGCAGTAGTTGATATACCTGATGTAGATATCCTGCCAGATGATTTAAATAAATTGGCATTATGGGCAAAGGAAAATAATGTAAATTTAATGTTGGAAACTTTTCAACCCAAAGTTTATGCACTTTGAATTGAAAAGGTTACTGTGTATCACATTGATTGTATTGGATTGCAAGAAATTGATGAGGTTAAGGACTTGGGGACAATGGTGAACAGAGTTGAAGTTCAGAGGGTATATTGCAAATGTTGAGAACATAGTTAAAAGGATTACTTGGATGTTGAAAAACATGCTAACAAGTGAAAACAGAGGAGTTTTTATCCCTCTTTATAAGGCTATGATTCAGCAGCATTTTGATCCAGGTGACCAAATCTATGCACTGTTGTGCAGATTTAGTCACCTGGGTTTCTTGAGGATCAGGATTTGAGAGGATTCAAAGATGAGTGACCAAGCTGGTGTTGAAGGTTTGTAAATAAGAAGAAAAGAGGAAACATGATAGAAACTTATTAAAGGAATTTTATAAGATTGATGTCAACTAAAGAAATTTTTCAATACTTGACAAATTTAGAGAAAACTAGGAATCATTCATGGAAATTATGTAAGTGTGTGGTTAGTATGGATGTGCAGACTAGATTCTTTGTGTGAAGAGTAGTAAATGAGTGGGATGAGTTGTTAAAATTAACTGAGTGAATCATCTTAAGGAGAGGTATGATAGGTTTGTGTATAAAAGTTAGTATGGGCCTCCCATGATGAGTTTCCAGACTCCATGGAAATTTCTGCTTAATAATAATAAAATTATTCCGTGTCCAAATACAGGCAAATCTTAATATAATAAACTTGTAGGAGGAGTTTGGACTTTTTGGTTAGTTTGGTATGGTAAGCAAGCTTATTCCAGCAGTGTTTGCTATAGAGAGATCAACAGCAAATATTACTTGCCACAGGAATAGTGCTTTTCAGTCATTCAGCCCTGAATAAATAACTACACAAAACATACAGCCCCATCGTTACAATCAAAAATACAAAAATATGTAACACACAAATTGATTTCCAATATATCAAAAAAAGAAAAGATTTAATTATAAAACTGCACAAAAAGGTAAAATTAATAATGACTACACTTAATAAATTTACAATACCCTTCTCCCAAACCATTAGCTCATTTCCTCTTTACAAAACTAAAAATTCAATGGTATTTCATTATTGGTTATTCATCCAAGTGGGTGAAGAAAAAATTAATAAGAATTAGTTATGTGGGAAAAGTAACTAATAAGAATTATATGTTATACTGTATAAGTTAACTTGGTAAAAATGTAATATTTAAAATGAATGCAAAAAAATTACCAACAACAGCTAATCTTGCACGTTCTGTAAACAAAATAATATCGCCTTCTACGATACCAAGACATGAATACTCTCCAGAATCTTCTGGTTTAACATCATTAATATACAATACCCCATTTGCTAGTCTGTGATCAGAAGGCATAGGTCCTCCATCTGAACGAATCCATTTTAGATAAATATCTCTGTCTGTTCCTAAAATTAAAAATTAAGAAAGTTTTAGACAAGTTGTTGTTATTAGCTATTTAATAACAGTAATTGCACCATGATGATCAGATCAGTATATCTTCTGGTTACAGTAATGAAATCAACCAAATGCATGACATAGTAAACATTGTTTTCCTCCATGATGTTATGGTAAAAATTCAACAGTACAACTTAATTAAAATAATTATAATCAATGTAATACACAGCACATAAGCATTTCATTTGAAGAGTGCATAACTTACATTTTGCCTCATCAAACTGACAATCATTATCCTTTGTCCATACCACCAATTTGTTTAATTCATCCTGCAAGGCCTCTACAGCTAGAGGTGCTGTGTATTACATTGATGATACTGGATTACAGGAAATCAGTGATGCAAGGGATGTAGGGTTGATGGCAAGACAGAGTTTAGAGAGAATATTGCAGAAGTTATCAAAATAGTTCAAAGGATTATGTGCATGTTTAAATGCATATTGACAAGTAGAGATAGGTAAGTTATTATCCCTCTTTCTTAGGCTACAATATAGTCGCATGTTGACTATTCTGTACAGATTTGGTCTCTTGGATTTCTTGAGGGACGAAGTGGTGAAGAGGATCCAGAGGCCATGATGGTAGCATGTCTGTGGAATGTTCCCTGTGTGAATAGATTGAAGGTGTTTGTGAATTGTAAAGTTTGCAGCAGAGAGGAAGAGAAATAACAGAAACTTATAAAGTATTAAATGAATGATATAACATTGATACAAAAGAAATTTTGCAATGGATGGTTAACAGGGAAAAAACTAGGAATTATTCCTGGAAGTTGTGTATGAATGTGGTTAGAAAAAATGAGCAATACATTTTTTTTTTGTTTTTTTAATTAGAGAGTGGTGAATGACTAAAATGGATTGCATGAAGTGTTTGAGTGCATTGATTAATGAGTTTAACAAGAAGTATGATAGGTATTATGTTAAAAATGGTTAGTGAAGGCCTCCCAAATGAATCTTCAGATCATTTTCTTGGATTTTAGAAAATACTCGGTGCACTAATTGGAAATAAATAAGTGTTTTCTTTATCACTAAGTTGAATTAGAATCTGAATGGTAGTGATAATAATTTGCCCTTGATTCTCTCAAATTCTTGGCTCTCAGAAAAATTCTTTATTACTCCTTCACATATTGGAAACAAATTAATGTTTTCCTCTAAATTTCTGTTTTATTTATAATATAAACATAATTGAATAAATTATTATCATTCAGGCCTCCATGGAGTCAAAAGACTTATCGTGGGAGGTCCTTCCTAGGAAACACAAAGTATCATACCACTCCTTGAATTCACTGACTGCTCTCACCACTATCAGGAAATGCATTCCATGGTTCAACCACCCTCCATGTGAAACTACTCCTCACCCTCTTGCTCAGTTTCCTTTCGTAACTTCCAGGGTTGGCCCCTTATCATCCTTACCACTGTTCAACCAAGTGAAAGAACTCCCCAGTGTCAACCCGGTAACTGCCTCTCAACAGTTTAAAAGTCTCAATCATATCACCTCTCCTTCTATCTACCAAACTCTGCAGTCTACAATCCCTCGGCCGATCCTCATAACCAACATTGTACAGTCCTGAAACCATCTTTGTTATCTGCCTCTGTACCCTTTCCACAGTTAACTTATCCACTTCAAATCCTGGGGACCAAATTTGAGAACAATAGTCTAAGTGTGGTCTGATCAGTCTTATACAATGGCATGATAACTTTTTTATCTCTGCAGGTTAGCGTCTTTCGTATTGCAGCAATCCTGTGGGTTACCTTCCCTCGGCCGATCCTCATAACCAACATTGTACAGTCCTGAAACCATCTTTGTTATCTGCCTCTGTACCCTTTCCACAGTTAACTTATCCACTTCAAATCCTGGGGACCAAATTTGAGAACAATAGTCTAAGTGTGGTCTGATCAGTCTTATACAATGGCATGATAACTTTTTTATCTCTGCAGGTTAGCGTCTTTCGTATTGCAGCAATCCTGTGGGTTACCTTCGCCACCTTGGCAATATGCTCCCCGAATTTCAGTTTTTTTTTTTTTTTTTTATCAATCATCTCCCCCAGATCTCATCTCCCCTACTTCCTCCAGTATAGCTCCTCCAATCTATGTATCCCAAACTTCAAGACTTTACATTTTGCTGCATTAAACCGACAACCCCATTCATTTTCCCATCTGTCTAGTTTATTCAAATCCTCTTGCAGAGCTGCCACATCTGCACTATTACTAATAACCCTTCCCAGCTTTGCATCATCTGCAAACAATTGAATATCCCTCTGCAATCCATTAACAATGTCATTGATATAAAGGTTAAACAATACAGGTCCCGGTACTGAGCCCTGTGGGATCCCACTTATAACCTTCTGCCTCTTTGATATTGCTCCACCATACACAACTCTCTGATAATTATCAGACAGCCAATCCTGAATTCAGTTGACAAAGCCGACATCTAAACCCATGTGCTGCAACTTAAATATCAGCTCATCATGTGGCACCTTGTAAAATGCCTTTGCAAAATCCAAAAAAAATGGCAGTATATGCCTTTCCCTCCTCAACCGCTCTTGTGACTATTATAAAAGGCAATCATATTACTAAAGCAAGAGTGCCCCTTAACAAATCCATGTTGACTCTCACAGATAACATTACCCTCATCTGCTCAAAGCTGTACATGGTCCCTCACTAATTTCTCCAAGACTTTAACTACTGATGAAACACAAACTGACCTGTGACTAGACACTTCCAGTCTGCTAGACCCCCCCCCCTTATGCAATGGCACTATCTTACCTTCCTTTTCTATTCCTTGGGTACCTTTCCCATAGCCAGACTTTCATTGAAAAGCCAAGTCAATGGAGCTGTCAATTCTTTAGCACTTCTCTCAACACCCATGGCTAAATACCACCAGTCCCACAGCTTTACTGGCATCCAGAGTACTCAGTATTAGGAACACACTTTCCTCACGCACCTCTAAACCTCGAACTTGTCCCTCTAGTATTAAAACCTTCTTCTCCAGGATGAAATACTCCAGTAAAGTGTTCATTGAACAACTCCAATATGTCCTCTGCATCAGTCACTCTATTCCCATTTTTATCCCACAGTGTCATTCTTCTACAATCATTTCTCCTCCTACTGGCTACATAGCTAGAAAATTCCCTAGGATTTTCTTTGGATCATAGGGCCAATCTCTTCTCATAAAATTCAGTTTTGCCTTCCTTACCATACTAGTCATTCTCCTGGCCTGAGTCTTATTTTCTTCATGCATCTGCTCTTCACATGTCTCCTTATATCTCTTCCATAGCCTCTTTTTCACATGCAGTTCCTGTTTAATATTGTTTGTCATCCAATTTACACCAAATTGTGTACTCTTCTTAACTCGTGGAAATACAGCTTACTATTGCTGCTAACAAATATTCCTTTACAATTTCCCAAGCACTAATGATATCTCACCTTTCCAATTCCTCCCTCCATGGAACTGTCCCAAGTTGATATCTAAGACTATTATAATAACCTGCCTTATAATTCCACATATATTTCCTTCTCTTTGATACTCTTGCATGTCTATTCATCTTCCAAGTCAAAACCACATGGTCAGTCTTTTCAACTGGAGGAAGAGATGCCATCTCAATTATAATCAGTTTTTCTGATGCTATGAACAAATCCAAAACTTGAACCTCTTGTTTCCTCTATTACATGTTGCCTAAGACATTTGTCCCTCAAGTATTCTAGAAATTCCATTCCCTTATTACTATGTGCATTTTTCTTTTCCCAGTTTATACTGCTGTAGTTAAATTCTCTAATAACAATCATTCTTCTTGCACTTGCCAAGCTCAACTGCCTAAAAAATCTCCCACTCCTCACCTTGTGTGCTCCTTGTCTTATAGCAAAATTCCACTAAATATTCTGTTTTTCCCACCTCTATCTCACACCATATGCTTTCAAAAACCATTAGTGTCACTGTCTTCCAAAGCCCTCACTCTTAGAGGACATAAGGCATCACTTATCATAAACAGTACTCCACCACCATGTTTTCCCTTCCTATCCTACCAAAAAATGCTGTACTCTGCTACTTCTATGCCTGTTATTGTATCATCGTCTGTGAACCATGTCTCAGAGATCCCAATAATCTTCGGACAGGCTGATGCTATCAGCACCACCAATTACATTCATCTCCTTTATTCTGGATACTCCTGGCATTAGCATAAAGCATAAAAATGTCACAGTTTCTATACCTATCATTATTCCCTCCAGACTCTACTGGACTCAGCATTATTATCTGATGTCTTTCCCCCCTCCCCCAAGCATCCATTCCCACAAGAGGCCATCCCTGCTGTGAAGGATGCGAGGGAGGAACCATCCCGGTTCCTCCTTCGCATCCTTCTCATTCCCTCTCTCTTCAATTTGTTTGTATTCTCTTCAATTTGGGACATTTAGTTTGGATTCGACCATATGCACTACACAGATGGAGGATAAGTTGTAAGGTGGGTTTGATTTTATCTTCTGTGGAATCTCTTCTAATACAGTAAATCTAAGAAGGCTTATTTTATTAAATGTCTTGTTAAAAACAGAGTCTGACTACAGAATAAACATTGGATTTTGGAGGCTTTCCCCTCTTGAAGTCAATTATTTTAATTCAAATAGTACTGTTGAATTTTTCCCATACCATATCACCCTTACATAGTCCTTATATCCACTTAAATTATTTGCCCCCACGACCACCACTAGTTCTCTTGCTCATTTCCTCCTCACATCTAATGCCTCAAAGCCTGTTCATTCTCCCTCGTGGATAGCAGACCTTATGGATTCTCTCATTATTTAATTATCTATCTATGAAATCTCTATTCACTGCAATCCTGGAGTCACTTGGAAGAATAACCTGTTTTATCCTTTTTTCTTTCATTCTATTCTTTTGAACACTTTCATTAGTTTCCACTAAACGTCTCGTATCACTCCACATATTCCCCATTACATTTTTCATTTTCAACAATGTTTCATCAAATCTTGTCTGACAATTTCACTC
Source organism: Typopeltis vanoorti (assembly GCF_054136105.1). Lineage (NCBI taxonomy): Eukaryota > Metazoa > Arthropoda > Arachnida > Uropygi > Thelyphonidae > Typopeltis > Typopeltis vanoorti. Next base: position 126,040,434 of record NC_143550.1, read on the forward strand.
TATCACCCGTGGCCTTACAACCTCACATTCTGCTGCACCTTACTTCCATTTCTTCATTCATACTTTCTTTCACCTCCCTTATCACTAACTTCTACATTCTTGTATTCTTTCACTCCCTCAGTTTCACCAGTATTTATTTCCATTTCTTTCATTTACACCATCTTTTATCTTTTCAATCCGTTTCACATTTATTAGCTCATGGTCTAATAATATATTGCACTTCCTACAAATTCATACCTTCCCTCGTCTTCCATCCATTTTCTCCACAAAGACATCCCTAAACTCCGTCATGCATACGTATTACACTCATGACATCAAATCAATTTTGAAAAGTCTATTTCGTTACTGCCACCTGATTTTTGCAGCGCTCGCCTAGTCACCCATGTGGTTGACCTCATGAGTACTGCCATTGTGTTCTGTTTAATAATTAAGAAAAGTAACAATTTAATAAATCACCCAGACACACTTCATTCTCAAGAATAAATAATACATTACAAAAATTCAAGAAATATTTATTAATGATTATTACTCAAAATCACTCATCTTTTCTGGAGTTCCTTGGTGGTCCATCATTATCAGCGTATTTATATTAAATTATTTCTAATAATTAGTTATGTTACTACTGCACATTTCAACTACTGTTAAAAGCAAAAAGTTGTCATATAACGTGGTTTCGTATAATTTTAAAATTACTAAGTAAAATGAAATTATGATTAGGAGATATAGCTGTCATAAAAATGCTGTGTCTAGTATAAGAATGTAATAAATACTACAGGTATAAAACCAGGAAATTTAGTAATGTAATGAGAACATTACAACCTACCTCTTACAAAACACCTAAGCTCTGCTCTATCTCCAACTCTCACAGTCATCACTCTGTCTTCAACTGCTATCTCAGGAACAACAGATGCAGTATCTTCCACTGAATAAATTAGAAAATACTTGAAATTTGAAGAATTCTTGAATGAGGTTAATAGTCTATTAAATTCAGTTAATAAGATGACTCAAGTTCCATCAATTAAAAATACTATATTAGTCCATGAATAAATACACCCTCTGTCCAAAAAAAAACCAAACTTTTTGAAAATAGAAGAAACTAGTGGCGCTACCTGTTGTATCTTTTTATTGTCTAAAACGGCAACCTTCATTAGTGTTGTGTCGACTGTTTATGACATTTGTATCATTAGAAGCCGAGTTATAGTGACAGTGTGTTTTGATGAATGGTCAGAAAATGAGTTTCAAACAGAGAGCTGCAATTGACTTATGTTAAACTTGGTAAAAGTTTTACCAAAACGCATCAAATGCTTCGAAAAGCATACAGTGATGAATGCTTATCCCATACTCAGGTTTACAAGTGATTTAAGCGAATTCGAAGTGGTCGTGAGATGCTTCAGGATGACGAAAATCCGGGCCATCCAAAAACTCGACTGAGCGAAGTTAACATCCAAAAAGTGTGTGATTTCAAAGAAAACCAAAATCATCCATGAGATTGATCGAAGATGAATTTGGGATTCCAAAATCAACTGTGCACAACATTTTGACTGAGAGTTTGTGCCTTTGTAAATTGAATTCGCGATTTGTTCCCCACAAGTTCACCGAAGACCAAAAAATGTATCGAATTGAACACTGCAAGGACCTCATTAAAACTGCTCATAAGGACTCAAACTTCTTTGAAACGATCGTTACTGGTGACGAAATGTGGTGTTTTGAGTATGAGCCCAAAACAAAGCCCTAGAGTGCTGAGTGAAGACCACCAGAAAAGTGGCATCCAAAAAAAAAGTTGCTTGGAGAAGTCAAAAGTAAAGACAATGCTGATTTGTTTTTATGACAGGGCATTATCCACAAAGAATTCGTTCCGCCTGGTCAAACAGTCAATGGTGACTGTTATCTCGAAATTTTAAAGCAACTGATAGTGAGAATTTGGTGCATACGGCATGAATATCATGATGCAGGCAGCTGGTCACGAGTCTTTACAAAGTGAGATATTTTGTTGGACTGCAATGTATCACTAAACGTAAAAGGGCAAGGAATGGGATATTAGTGAAGAAGTTGAATCTGATGAGATATATGGGGTAAGAAGGGGCTAACAGGTGGCATGGATAGGACTGGTTATAAACCTAATTGCAAATTAATATGCTTATTTACTAATACCAGAAGCATCAGAAATAAAAGACAATTACTATTACTGTTGTTGTTTAAAATCTCCATGGAGTCACAGGACTCACTGTGGGAAGCCCATGTCACACAACCGATTCCACATACTCTTTCACTGTTTATGTACTCACCATATGATAAGCAGGTTTTTTGCACTATCCATGCAAAAAACCTGCTTATCATAATTTGTCTGACCACTTCCATTTTCAAGTACCAAGGCTGGCCCTTGTCACTGCTCTTTCCCCTCTATCATATGAAAGATTTTCTAGCGTTAATCCTATAACTGCCTCTCTGCACAGTTAGCCTACTGGCTTTGCGCTTCACAATCATATGTCTGGGGAAGGAGTGTCCTAGGTTTGATTCCCCGTTGCCGACATGTGGAGCTTAAGGATCTTCCTCAGCCACAGCCAAGTTAGCTGGTCTTGGGCGTGGACAGCAGGTCCTCCCCCCTCCAGATTATCTAGGGTTTTTCATCCCACAAGCAGGCAAACCGGCCCCTTGAACACACATGGATCTACAGCCATAAATACTTAACCCCCATGAGGGTCCCAACTCACCCCAATAGGGACAGGGAAGAAAAGGGAGGGAACTCCATACGAATAAATAAATAGTTAAAAAGGTCTCAATCATATCATTTCTTCATTCTCTGGAGATATATAGTGGGGAGGGGGGTAGAATGTCTGGGTAACATGCACAAAGAAAGGCTGCAGAGTGATATTCAAGAGTATAATGGAGGTAGTGAATTTTGTGGACTCCATGCAATGTTGTCTGCTTTGATGTATTTTAAAGATGCTTTTTATTTGCAAGCCAAAAGGAACCTATGGCAGTTTGATGATTATTTTACAAATTCCCCCACCATGGACAAAAAATAATTGGCCACATGGAATGGCCTGGGGACAAGGATTTTATTCCAGTCATGGATAATAGGAAACAGTTGTTAACATCAAAGTAACAAAGGTGGTTTCATTTCCTTTGGCATAAAGGCTAGGAAATGTAATTTTCAAAATATTCCTGTTACAATTCTTATTACTAGATGGTGGAGAGGATCCAACCATAGTTTTAGTAGCATACTGTCTTTGCCAGAACCATAGACATGTGACACATACTCGAGTTGATGTAATACGTGCACAATAGACAAACAAATGAAGCAATGAACATCTGTCAGCACCCTGATAGGTAAGTCAAGGGCATAGCTGTTCATTGTTTTAAGATGTTTATCACACAAATGGCCTATATTAGGTAGAAAAGCAAGTCTTTTGTCAAATTTCGGCCACAAAAACTTGGATTTGGTTGAGATTGGTATTAAAGTTTCTTGCAGTTTTAGTTCTAGATGGGTGAAGATGATGTCTGCAGCAAAGATTCATGATGCATCTTCTGTGGTGAAAACAAAACCCATTTGAAAGCACTCAGTTTGAAAGATGGTAAATGGCTTGTTGCTGCTGCTGTTTTTCTGTGATCTTCACTTTGCATGAATGACAGAAGCTGGTAAACTCATCAACATACAGGATTACTCACACCTGAAGGAAGTTGTTAAAATTGAACATCCTCCTCTTGGGTATACAGTTGGGAAAGTGGTTCCATTTGCACTCAGATCTGGTTGGATAAAAAGGGGATGTGAAATGCTTGTGTTTTATCATCCACTATAGATAAGGCATCTAGAGTGGATGTTGCCAGTTGGATTAAATAATCTGTTATTGAATGATATTTGGGGACTATAGAATTTCATGTACAGCATGTGATTCTATAGTCCCCAAATATCATTCAATTCAGTACAAATTAAATTTATTATGAGATATTTTGTCATTCATATTGCAAGATATCATCAGTGCAAACAGTGAACAACAAGGAATTTCAATAAGGAAACAGAGTGCATGTGCTAAATGGAATCCCATTATGTATAGCCATGTGTTCATGGGTTAAAACTATTGGGCAGAAAATAAATTAAAATAGATGAGTTATAAATAAATTACAAGAGATTACAAATTTATTTAATATAGTTGAAGATAACAATTTCCCACATTTTTTGGAATAGTAAAGCCGTTATGATTGAAATTAGGTCAATGAAGTAGGACTTTAACACTATTTGTATAAATGCTCATATTTATATATGGATCTATGTAGCATCTTGGTGTTTTCCCCCCATTGGATCATATGGCTAGTGTTTTCAATTCCATGTTGCACCATGCCGGATCTGTGAGGTTTGATAAGCAGGATGTGGTCGTAATGTTCAGAGATATGTTTCTTGAGATCTTCCTGTTTGTCCATAGTAAGACAAGTTGCACAAACATGGTACTTTGTATACATGCTAGCATCAGTAGTAAGAGTGTGTGTCTTTTGGAGAAGGTAGCAGGCTATGAATTTTGTTGATGGGTTTATAGGTAGTGATGCATTCATACTTTTTTTTTTATAATTTTTACCATCCATTCAGAGATTCCTTTAAATATATGGTATAGGAGACCTGTGGACTTTTTGTTGGTTGCTGTATAGGAGAGTTGTTAAATATTTTTTGTGTTATTCTTGGATTACAGCCATTTAGTAAGGCTGTTTCTTAGATAGTTTCCAGTTTTTGTTTTAGAGATTCTTAGCTAGAACAAATCTTGTGTATTATTGATATTAGAAATTTTATGATGCTATATTTTTGAGAAGGATATATAACGATCTGTAAAGGTTGGTTTTTGGTTGGAAGACAGAAGTGAAAATGAATCCATATTGCTTACATTGGATGTGTACATCTAGAATATTTTCTGATGATCTTTTTTCTTGTGTGAAAACTTAACATGAAGATGTAGGGTGTTGATTTTTTGTAGAAATCAGTGGAGTTCTGGTCTGTGCAATTCTAAACTGCAAAAATGTCATCAATGTACCACAGCAAAACTGTTTGTTTTGGGTCAAGAGAGATTCTTTCTTCTAGATGTTAAATATAAGAGTTGGCTAAGTTGGGTGATAGAGTGAGCCCATTGCAGTTGGGTAGACATTGGAGAGTTTTTTCACTTGGTGGAACAGCGGGAAGGAGCGATGACAAGGGGCCATCCCTAGAAAGTTATGAAAGGAAGCTGTGCGCAAGAGGGTGAGGTGTGGTTTCTTTGCATGGAGGGTGGTTGAACCTTGGAATGCATTGCCTGAGAGAGTGGTTGGAGTGGGAACGGTCAATGGGTTCAAAGTGATATGATAAACTTTGTGTTTCCTAAAAACGACCTCCCACGATGAGTCTTTTGACTTCATGGAGGCCTGGATAATAATAATAATAATAATTTTATCTTCCCACATGAAGTAATTGGATGTAATTGTAAATTTGAATAAGCCAACTATTTCCAATGAAACTTTCTGGGCTAGAAATTCTACTATCTCTTTGTGAGGAATATTTGTGATGAGAGAGAGAGAGAGAGAGAGAGAGACAATGTCAAAGCTTACCAACATGTGTGCCAGTTTTATATCTTTTATTGCTGCAAGAAATTCTGTGGATTTTTTTTTTTTTTTAATTGAAGCTGAGTGGCCAATGAGATGGATAGACAGAAATCTTGAGATTTTATATGTGGGACTGCCTGTTAAATCAACCTCACTAGAACAATCACAGAAAAATACAACTGAATTACCTATGGCCAAATAGGTTAACTTATCTGGCCATCTGAAGATGTACTAGCACAGGGCCACAACTTCACGATTTTACCTAAACAAATTCCTTATTTAGATTTCATGCACAATATTGAAAAGAACATCAGTCATCCATCTAGTAATGAAGTTAATAGACAATGTTTTCAAGTAAAACAAAGTGAAGTATGATATGCAACCATTAGAACTGAATATTTCACCATCAGAAACAATAGTCCTGAAGACCTTAAAATGCAATAGTAACATAATTATCACTAAAGTTGACAAGGGGCATACCACTGTAGTTGTCTTAGATCCCAAAATCACATGATTGAAAAATGAAATTACTTCTTTGTGATCGCAACACATACTCCCCAGCTTAAAGTTGATCCAAACAAAAGTCAAATCAAAACACTCAACAAATTATTGGATTAAATGACATCCATAGATCAAGAAACCCTCAAAAGACTCAGAACATGCCATGCAAGATGACCTAGAATATATAGATCACCAAAACTACATAAAAGCAACTGTCCACTTAAACCTACTGTGGATTCTATAGGCAGCCCCACATATAAAATCTCAAGATTGCATATTCTTACTGTCTGGATTTCTCCCCACCCCCCCCTTACTAGCAACTCAGCTGCTTTGATAAAAAAAAAAAAAAAAAAAACATAGAATTTCTTGCAAGAATAAAAGACAAAGCTGACAGATACAAACATGTTAAGCTTCGACATCATCTCTCTCATCACAAATATCCCTCATAAAGAGAAAATACAACAAAATTTCTAGCTCAAGAATTTATTATTCTTATGGTTTACTGCAGTGTTTCTCAACCCGTGGTCCACAATGATAGGACAGGTGGTCTGCAGTAGACTTAAATTAATTAAATAAATATATTTTTAATTATCCAAACAAAACAAATTAAAATTGAATAAGTAAAAATTATTGAAATCAAATGGAGACAAAAAAAAACAACCAACAAATAGCATCAGAATGTTCAAAGCCGGAAGTAATAAAACTATTATAATTATTATTACCCCAAGACCTCATGGAGTCAAAGACTCATCTGAGAGGTCCTTTTATCACACACACATCTCTTCATACCGAACCTTAAACACACTCATACTCCTTGCAGACACCACACTCTCAGGCAAGGCATTCCAATCATTCACAACTTGCACGAAAAAAACCTGCCTCTCACTCCCCTGCTCACACCCTCTTTATACAATTTCCAGGGATGACCTGTGGTTCTCTCCTGATCTCCCACTATTCTCTGTAGAACTTCTCCACCATTGATCTTATAACAACCCCTTACCAACTTGTAGGTCTCTATCATATCTCCCCTCTTCCTCCTCTCCACCAGACTCTGCAAATTACATCTTCTCAATCTTTCCTCATACTCAACGCTCCAGAGGTTAGAAACTACCTTAGTCAGTCACCTTTCGACCCTTTCCAACATCTCTTCATCCTTCTGAAAACCCGGTGACCAAATCTGGGCACAATTGTCCATGTGTGGCCTAATCAAAGCCTTATACAACGGAACAAGAATCTCCCTACTTCTAAACGTCAGTGTCCTCCGCATTATTCCCAGAAGACTTTGTGTTATCTTCACAATTTTGGCAATGTGTCCCCTAAATTTTAGATCCTTATCCACTATCACCCCCAGATCTCTTATTTCTTCTACCTCCAACAATATATTCTCACCAAGCATAAATTCTGCATCCCATCTTTGTTTTCCAAATTTTAAAACCTTACATTTTGTAATATTGAACTCGCATCTCCATTTCCGTGCCCAATCACTCAATTTATTCAAGTCTTCTTGCAAGGCCACAACATCTTCACTACTCTTTATTATTATTATTACGGGTATCTCCATGGAGTCAGTAGGCTCATCGCGGGAGACCCAAACTAGCAAAACAATATCTGTCATATCTCTTCTTGAATTCATTTATAGATGAAGAGCTCACAACAAAGTCAGGCAATGAATTCCACTCATTCACCACCCTCCAGGCAAAAAACCTTGTTCTGACACCTTTGTTAACCACACTCTTCTTTAATTTCCAGAGATGACCTCTTGTTCTTCCATCACTATCACACAGCTGAAACATTTCCCCTGCATCAATCCTATAAAAACCTTTTAGTAATTTGAATGTTTCTATCATATCCCCTCTTCTTTGCCTATCAACCAATCTCTGCAATCCACAAGCTCTCAATCTATCAATGTAGGGAGCATTTTTTATATCACTCACCAACTTGGTCACTCTTCTCTGAACCCTCTCCACAGCCTCCTCATCTCCAAGGAATCCAGGTGACCAGATCTGAGCACAGTAATTCAAATGTGGAAGTATCAATGCTTTATAAAGGGGAATAATAACCTCTTTATCTCTGGATGTCAGTGTGTTCCTCAACAACCAAGTAATCCTATGTGCAATCTTGGACACATCAGCAATGTGTCCTCTGAACTTCATCTCCTTATCTACCAATACCCCTAAGTCCCTAGCCTCATCAATCTCTTGGAGTACCTTTCCATCTATGTAGTACACAGCTGGTAATCTTTTAATCCCAAAATGCAAGACTTTACACTTTTCCACATTGAACTGACATCCATTTTCTTTTGCCCATTTTACCAGCTTATTTAAATCCTCCTGCAAACTTTCAACATCAGCTTGATTTTTTATTGCACTACACAACTTTGCATCATCAGCAAACAACTGAATATCTCCCTTTAAGCCATTTCCTATATCATTTATATACAAATTAAACAACATTGGCCCAAGCACAGAGCCCTGAGGCACACCACTGGTCACCTGCCTCATTCTGGACTTGGCTCCTCCATACACCACCTTATGGTATCTCTCCCTGAGCCATTCTCCCATCCATATCACCAATCCAATATCCATTCCCATCTGCTCCAATTTGCGTAACAGTGTTCTATGGGGTATCCTGTCAAAAGCCTTAGCAAAATCCAGAAGTACCACTGTGTAGCCAGTTCCTTTGTCCAACTCTGATGTTATTCTATTATGGATAGTTAATAGATTGCTAAGGCAGGATCTACCTTTAACAAAACCATGTTGGCCTCTATAGAGTATCATATCCTGATCCACCCATTCTTGAATTTTGTCTTTAACCAACTTTTCCAATACTTTTACCACTACTCCTGAGATGGTGATTGGTCTGTAATTCAATACTGCAGTTTTAGAGCCACCCTTATGCAAAGGAACCACTTTGCCTAACTTCCACTCCCTAGGGACCATACCAGAGTTCAAACTTAAATTAAATATCCAGGTAAGAGGGGTTGACAATTCATTTGCACATTCACGCAACACCCGAGCTGATATTCCATCTAAGCCTACCGCAGTGTTTGCATTTAAGTTTCGCAATATATTTAATACCTCTGATTCTTTAGCTTCAATTCTCACATTAGGTATTGCTATAGGTATAGAGATATCCTCACTTGGGTGATAGACTTTTGAGAAGTGATCACTCAGTAACTCGACTATTACATCTGATTTTGTCACCTCAATACCATCAGCACCCACTAAGGTTATCCTTCCGAAGTCATTCTTCCTCTTACTTGCCACATAGCGGAAGAACTCTTTGGGATTACCCTTGATCTCTTTGGCTAAGGTCTTCTCATAATCTGATTTAGCTTTTCTTACTATGCTGGTAACCTTCCTAGCTTGAGCCTTGTACTGCTCATGGGTGTCCTGATCGCCCTTCTCCTTGTAAATTCTCCATAACATTTTCTTTTTTTGTAGTTCAAGCTTGATACTACTGCTCATCCATCTAATGCCTGCCTTGTTTGACAGGGTTCTTTATGGTTCGTCCCAACTTTGCATCATCTGCAAACAACTGGATATCTCCATCCAAATCTTTGCCAATATCATTAATATACAAGTTAAATAGTATATTAATGATATTGGCAAAGATTTGGATGGAGATATCCAGTTGTTTGCAGATGATGCAAAGTTGGGACGAACCATAAAGAACCCTGTCAAACAAGGTTCAAACAATGGCCCTAAAACAGACCCCTGAGGCACTCCACTAGTGACTTTCCTTTTCCTGGATATCGCACCCCTATACACAACTTGTTGATACCTATCAGATAGCCAATCTCCAATCCAATGCACTAATCTAATATCCAACCCCACTGCTCTAGTTTGACTGTCAACTTATCTTGAGGTACTCTATCAAAAGCTTTTGCAAAATCCAAGTATATTACTGCGTATCCTTCTCCTCTGTCCAAGGAAACAGTCACTTTATTGTAATAAGTAAGTAGATTACTAAAATATGACCTCCCTTTAGCAAATCCATGCTGTCCATCAAAGATTACACCATTGTTGTCTACCCAACTCTGGATCCTAGTTCTCACAAGGTTCTCCAACAACTTAACCACATTGTTGTTCACTTCACCCCTCTTTTATTATTGGTCATTCTGCCACTGAATGCCGAATAATAAAAGAGGGGTGAAGTGAACAACAATATAGTTTTATTGCTTCTGCCTTCCCTTGCCATTTTGTCAGATTTGAAGTGAACATGTGTTATCCACATTTCAACTAATTGCTTGTTGTTTATTGATTTTTATTATTGAATGTTTCCCTCCTTCAACCAAGGCTCAGTATATCTTTAGAAGTGCTAAGTGATACTTGAACAAAGTGAGTCATGACTTAACCCCAGTATTTATATATTTATATATTTTTGGAAACGTTTTTTAATAATGGAAAAGTGGCTTAGAACTAGGACTTTGAAAAGAAGAGCAAATAAAACAGGTGATGCTAACACTAATTGTGATGCACATGTTGTAATGGCGAGTAAATCTGATACTATTAAAGTAGAAGAAACAAGCAGTTCAAAGGAAAAAATACAGTAGGAAATATAACAGCTCATATTTGCCATTCGGGTTTACTTGGTGTGGAGATGAAAGTGAACAGAAACTTCAATGTGTTTGGTGTTATGAAGTGTTGTTGAACGGGTGCATGAAACCTGCGAAACTCCGACGACATTTAGAAACTAAACATTGTGATGTGAAAAATAAGCCAATTGAATTTTTTCAGCGACGCTTATGAACATGAAATCATGGGAAAGGTATAGTTTCGGCTATGGGTTCTATTAATAGCAAGGCACTGGAAGCATACTATCTCTTAAGTTTGCCCATAGGAAAAACAGCGAAACCTCATTCTATCGGAGAAAATTTGCTACTTCCAGCTATAAAAGATGTGGTAAAAACTATGTTTGGCAACAAGTTACTAAAAGAGGTTGATCTGATTCCTCTTTCAAATGAAACTGTCGGTTGCAGAATTAATGACGTGGCAGGTGACGTAGAATCTCAGTTAATTGAAAGAGTTAAGAAGAGCCCTTATTATACATTACAAATAGACGAGACTACTGATGTTACAAATGCGCAGTTAATATGCTGCGTAAGATATGCGCATGATAACAACATTCATGATATTCTGTTTTGTAGAACTTTGCCATCCTGAACAACTAGAGAAGAAATATTTCACACTCTCAATAATTACATAATACATCAAGGGATCCAGTGGGAAAAATGTATGTGCTTCTGTTAGGATGGAGCTCTCGCCCTTACAGGCAGGCATATCGGGGTTGTTTCTATAGTCAAGGAAGTAGCTCCGGATATGAATTACGTACATTGTTTCATACAATCAACATAGGGAAGCGTTAGCCTCCAAAGGAATTCCACCAGAATTTAAAACTGTGCTATATAACTGTAAACAGTGGTGAGCAATGGAAATTTTAACAAAGGGCTCGCATCGTCGAGCCAAAAAAAAGCCATATTTTACACAAAAACGTTTATTAATACAGCTTGTGTAAAATGCCATTCAAAAAGTATGAGGGGACAATCACCTGTAAAGGCTATCATTTTTAAACAAATATTTCATGATCTAAACATGAAATATTTGCACACAATCATTTGTGTTAATTTATCCCTTCTTTTAAGCTTACATGGTGATCCGAATGCATTTTTGAAAATTATGGAGACAAATAACGTGTTTGAATAAAAACTTTAGTTTGATATAACTAAAATCTACATTCGACGTTTTGACCTTTATGTCAAGGTCATCTTCTGGAGCATAAAACTATACACAGAAAACAAGCTACACTACAATCAAACTAATTTGTTAAAGATACTGACGAACTGCTACAACAATTGTTTGCCTGACCTCTGGTGATAAAAAAAAAAAACATCAACGCTAGAGTCCTATTATTAGTGTTATCTGTTGGTTGTAGAAATACATTGGGCGCAACAACAAGTATCTATCTATATACATATATTAACACCATGATTATACCTGTACATTCCAGCCAGTTGGTATGAAATGGTTTCTAATACTAGTTGAAGACTGGCTAGATTCCTGACTTATGCTGGATTTTATATGTTAGGTAGGCTGAATGTGTGCCATCCAGATCCTTGGAATTTTCATGGAATCTGTTTTGTAGAACTTTGCCATCCTGAACAACTAGAGAAGAAATATTTCACACTCTCAATAATTACATAATACACCAAGGGATCCAGTGGGAAAAATGTATGCACTTCTGTTTGGATGGAGCTCTCGCCCTTACAGGCAGGCATAGTGGGGTTGTTTCTTGTTGTCGTAGTGGTTGGTCAGTATCTTTAACAAACCAATTTGATTGTCGTGTAGCTTGTTTTCTGTGTATAGTTGTATGCTCCAGAAGATGACCTTGACATAAAGGTTGAAAAACGTCGAATGTAGATTTTAGTTATATTAAACTAAAGTTTTTATTCAAATACGATAGTTGTCTCCATAATTTTCAAAAATGCATGTGTTAATTTATCTTACATAAGAAAAACATTTAACTATCAAAATATATTAAGAATAAAATCTTTTATAATCACACATATGAAATAGTCCGCATTTTTCATAAACAAAATAAATTTCTTTTGTTTGTGATAAAAGTTTCTTTAACAAACAATCTATAAATAATAAATAAATATTATCTAAAGACAATAATATTGAAGTACGTTATATTTCTCTTTTGTTTTTATACTCAAGTGATAATCAATGGTACCAATCAATGGGCATTATTTTATAGCCCATTCATTTATATGCGATTACCAAAAGTGAATTCTTCTTTATAAAATGGTAGTAACAGTAACTATAATATCATATTTAATAAAATCACTTTGTTAGGTTACCGTATGAGTTTTCGCTTAATATATTTCAAAAAATCATGTTTTTTTGTTTTTTTTTTCAAAAAATAAAAAAGTAAACAAGCTCGCAAATTTGAGAAAAATTGAACAAAGGGCTCGGACAAGCCCCCGCGAGCCCCTTATAGCTCACCACCAACTGTAAAGCTAGTTAATTTTATTAAAGCTCAACCGTTAAATAACAGGTTATTTTCAGTACTCTGCAATGAAATGGGCAGAATGATTTTAAAGAATGCCAATGGTAGGGAGGTAACCGAACCAGTTGATACAGTTGAATTACTGAGCAAGCACTTTGCAAGAATATATCATCCAGGTGGTGACATTGCAGGAATGAATGAACCAATAGATTATACGGGAATTGTGGTGAATGAAGTGGAGGAGAGTAGTCTATTACAAAACCTTAATGTCAATACATCTGTGGAATTCGATGCTATACCAGCTCGTGTTGTACGTGAAGCAGCTAAGGAATTGTCAGTGCTCTTGACCATTTTGTTTAATTTGAGTCTCAGGTCTGGGTTAGTCCCGAGGGGGTGGAAAGAGGTGAAAATAGTTCTACTGCATAAAGGAGGTTTCAAGACGGCTGTTGTAAATTATCGACCGATTAGAATATCAGGAATCGTTGTCAAGGTCTTGGAGAAATTAGTCAACAGAAAAATACAGGATTGGATAGATGAAAATGGGATACTGTATGGGGGACAACATGGTTTTGTGAAGGGTAGATCATGCCTCAGTAACTTGCTCACGTTTTATAACAATGACAGCAGAATTGGATAAGGGTAATGGGTTTACAGTGATTCTACTGGACCTTGCTAAGGTCTTTCACAGGATACCACATGGAATTCTAATCAGTAAACTGCAGCATATGGAGATGGATATAGGGTTGGTGAAATGGATAGGAGGGTGGTTGAGGGAGAGATAAGAGAGTGTGGTTTATTTTGGAGTAGAGTCCAAAAGACGGCTTGTGACTAGTGGTGTGCCACAGGATTCTGTTCTTGGACCACAACTTTTCAATTTGTTCATTAACGATATAGGAAAGGATCTGAGAGGAAGGGTTCACTTGTTTGCTGATGATGCAAAGTTGGGTAGAGCAATAGTGAATGCACAGAATGTCAAAATTTTGCAAGATGATTTGGATAGTTTGGAGGACTGGGCTAAGGAAAATGGATGTCGATTTAATATGGCAAAGTGTAAGGTTATGCATTTTGGTGTGAAAAGATTAGCAGCAGTATATCACATTGGTGGAACCATACCCCAGGAGATTGATGAGGCCAAGGATATGGGAGTGTTGGTGGATAGGGAGTTGAAGTTTAGTGGGCACATCACGAAAGTGGCTAAATCACCTCATCAAATCACTTGGTTGCTGAAAAATACTTTAACAAGCAGAGACAAACAAGTTATTGTTCCTCTGTATCGAGCCTTGATAAGACCCCATCTAGACTACGGTGCCCAGATATGGGCGCCAAGGTTTCTTCTGGATGGGGAGGAGATGGAGAGGATCCAGAGACAAGTGACCAAGATAATAGCAGGTCTATGGAATAGAACCTTATGAGAACAGGTTGAAGATTTGTGGGTTGCAAAAATTGGTTGATAGGCAGAAAAGGGGTGATATAATTGAGACATTCCAATTACTGAAGAGTTTCTATAAGATTAATTCAGAAGATATTTTTGAGAATAGGACTGGTGGTGGTGGGAGGACTGTGGGCCATACATGGAAACTGGGCATGAATGTGGTTAACAAGGGTGTTAGAGCTAGGTTTTTTACTCGGAGAGTGGTGAATGAGTGGAATAAGCTATCAGAGTCTGTTGTGGGTGCTATGGCTGTGAATGAGTTCAAGGCGAGGTATAATAGATACTGTGTGAATGTCAAATAGTTGTTTTTGACATGATGTTAGGGTCTCCCTCGATGAGTCTCTCGACTCCTTGGAGTTGCACGAAATAATAATAATAATAATATATACAACTTTTGCTTCATTCTGAAATTCACTGGCTTTACAGGGACAAAGTATTAACAAGGTTATTTCAATTAAGGCACCAAGTTTTATTTGTAAATGAAGTAATTCTGATTTTGCATCACTCCTTGTTGACGAAGCACTGTTATCAACACTATCTTATCTTTCTGACATTTTTTCAAAATTAAATGAACTAAATCTCTCTCTTCAGGGAAATTCTTTAACTATTCTTGAAGCCTACGAAAAAATAAAGGCATTCGAGAAAAAACTGGTTTTATGGATTAATTATGTAAAAGACAGGCAGTTTGCACCTTTTCCAACATTGGAATTCTTTTTAGTGGAAAAAGATATTTTTGTTGATTCTGAGTTTCTAGAAAAAGTTTGTGACCACCTCAAAAATCTAAAAAGGAATTTTGAAACATATTTTCCAAATAACTTTTATAAGAAAGTTCTGTGGGTTCGCGCGATCTATTTCAGGCTTGCAGTCATGAGAACAACCTTTCGCTAATGAAAAAAAGAACAGTTAATTGCGCTTTCAAGTGACAGTGGACTTAAAATGCAATTCCGTGATCTTGATTTGGCTCGATTTTGGATCTCACCTTCAGTGAGAAGTGAATTTCTTGAATTATCTGAAGCAGCATTGAAAATTGTCATGCAGTTTTCTACAACCTATCCTTGTAAGGATTTTCATTGCTCCTTCAAATAAAAACAAAATACAGAAAATATCTTTGTGTGTGTGTGCCGATCTAAGACTAAACTTGACCAATATTGAGCCAGATATCCAGCAACTCTGCAAGGGTGCCGAGAAGCTCAACCATCTCGTTAAAAGTAAGTAGTAACATAATTATATCATATTATTTATTCATTTAATAAAAATTAAAACTTTGTTCAACGATGATACACTTCTAATCGTTTACTTCCAATTTAATTAACCATTTTTCCACATGTATTCAAAATATGCTTTCAGATTTATTATGTTATAAATGGCACAGTTTTTCCAAAATGTTGGTAATTCCTACAAATTTAAAAAAAAAAATTACAAAAGCCAAAACAACGTATAGGGAAATTAAAAATTGAAATAAAATTTTAATTCCAACATTATAAAATGTTATTTTTCTTGCTTTTCTATTCGCAAAATTGTCGATGACATTGTCGAAGTATATTTCATCACTCAGTTGCTGTTTTGTAGACAGCATGGCAAGATTTCTTAAACGCCAAAAAAGTGCCGCCCAGGGCAGATTCCCCCCCCCTCCCAAGATACGTCGTTTTAATTTCGGAGCATTTATGGATGTTTGAAGTTAAGTTCCAGTCTATTTGATGTTATCATCCTTCAACATTGGTATTGGCAGAGAATAAAACATGGCTGGATGGGGCACTAGCATGGGTTCTGTTATAAAAAATGTCACATTGGTGATCTTCTAGGCGAAAAGAGATGTACTTTTCTGTCTGGCCATAATATGGTTTGCTGTAACTGCAAATGAATTTGTATACTCCTGGGAACTGAAGAAGGTTGTGTTTTACTTTAGGTTGACTGAGGCAAGATCAGAGTTTCAGAAAGAGAGAGAAATATGTTTTAACATTAAAGTTCAGGATTTTTGCCAACTTAGGGGTAAGAGAACTTATATATGGTAAGGAAAAGAAAGACTGTGGGATTTGAGTTATCTTCATTACTATGTTGATTATGTACACTAAGACGATTATAGATATTTTTAGGAAAGTAACCGTTATTTAAGAAGGTCCTTTTGAGGTAACTAAGTTCTTGTTGAAGTTCCTCTTCTTCTGGCAACAAGGATTTCATCTGATGAGCTAGTGTGGAAATTTTTGAGGGGATAGTGGTGAGACGAAGCATATAGGTATCTATCGGTGTGTGTTGGCTTTCTAAAGATAGAAATCTTGAGACCATACATTGTTCTAGTAAGTTTTATATCTAGAAAAGCTCAAAACACCATTAACTTCTGGTTTAGATGTGATGTTTATATTTTGATGAAAATTGTTTAAATGACCCACGAAGGTTTGTAAGTTTTCTGGGCCATGCTCCCTTCTTGTTGAAGTTCCTCTTCTTCTGGCAACAAGGATTTCATCTGATGAGCTAGTGTGGAAATTTTTGAGGGGATAGTGGTGAGACGAAGCATATAGGTATCTATCGGTGTGTGTTGGCTTTCTAAAGATAGAAATCTTGAGACCATACATTGTTCTAGTAAGTTTTATATCTAGAAAAGCTCAAAACACCATTAACTTCTGGTTTAGATGTGATGTTTATATTTTGATGAAAATTGTTTAAATGACCCACGAAGGTTTGTAAGTTTTCTGGGCCATGCTCCCAAATTAGGAATATGTTGTCCATGTAACACAGCCAGATTTTGAGTTTTAGAGTTGCTGAGGAGTTGGCTTTTTCCATCAAAATCTTACAGAAAAATGTTGGCTAGTACCCGAGACAACAGACTACCCATTGCCAAACCACTGTTCTGTTTGTAGATCTTGTCTTCGAATAAGAAGTAGCTTGAATCCAAACAATGCACAAGGCAAAAATCTTTTTAGATAGTCTTTTAAAAAACAAGTTACGGACTTCCTGTGTTGGAACATTGGTGAAACATCGAAGCTGATCATTCTGTCATCTTCACTAAGTTGGATGTTCTTGATCTTCGAGACAAAATCAGCCAAGTTCTTGATATATGAAAAGAATTTTCCTGTGAGATGTTTCAAGGAGAAAGCAAGATATTTTGAGAGATTATATGTAGGGGAAATCAGTGCCTTCAACTATTGGTCTGAGAGGAGGGCTTTCTTTGTGGATCTTTGGAAGGCCATATAAATGAGGAATAAGTGGATGAAGGCAGCGGAGTGATAGGTGGATATTCCTAGGTAATTCTGAGGTGGATTTGAGAAGATTATTTGTGTAGTTATGCAAGTTCTCTTGTGGGGTCTCTTTGAAGTTTAGAGTAAGTATTACAATCTAATAATTCATAGATCTTGAGGCGATAATCGGTTCTATTTAGGATGACAGTGGTGTTCCCCTTTGTCAGCTGGTAAAATGATGATATTCTTATATTCCACAGTTGATGAATAGCTTTTCTCTCCAAATGGGAGATGTTGTCAGAGGTCTACTGTTGATTGCAAATATAGCTTCTATCCTATGTAGGTTTGCGTCCTGTGTTAGAAAATGAGAGGCAGCTTTTTCTATTTTTGTAAGAAAAAGTTCTTTAAGAATAGATCTAGATGAAGGAACAAAATTAAGCCCCTTGGAGAGTACATTTATTTATGCTGTTGTAAGAATATGTGAAGATTTATTAATGACAAAACTGTTAAGAGTGTGTGAAGCAATATTAGAGGATAAACGGTCTTGTGTATGTTTGAGGCCTTCCAAAGATCCACAAAGAAAACACTCTTCTCAGACAAATAGTTGAAGGCATTGATTCCCTTACATATAATCTCTTGAAATATCTCACTTCCTCCTTGAAACATCTCACAGGGAAATCCTTTTCATATATCAAGAACTTGGCTGATTTTGTCTCGAAGATCAAGAACATTCAACTTCACGAAGCTGACAGAATGATCAGCTTCGACATAGTCTCACTATTCACCAATGTTTCAACCCAGGAAGTCCTTAACTTGTTTTTTAAAAGACTAACTAAAAAGATTTTCGCCTTATTGTGCATTGTGTAGATTCTGGCTACTTCTTATTTGAAGACAAGATCTACAAAAAGAACAGCAATTTGGCAATGGATAGTCCGTAGTAGCCGATGTTTTTCTGGACGATTTTGATGGAAAAAGCCAATTCCTTAGCGACTCTGAAACCCAAAATCTGGCTGCATTATATGGACGACATATTCCTAATTTGGGAGCACGGCAAAGAAACCTTACAACTTTTCCTGGATCATTTAAACAATTTTCATCAAAATATGCACTTCACATCTAAACCAGAAGTTAATGGTGTTTTGGCTTTTCTAGTTATAATACTTATTAGAACAATGGATGGTCTCAAGAATTCTATTTTTAGAAAGCCAACAGACACCGATAGATACCTACATGCTTCTTCTCACCACTATCCCCCTCAAAAATTAGAAATTATTTCACACTAGCTCATCGGGTGAGATCCTTGTTGTCAGAAGAAGAGGAACTTCAACAAGAACTTAGTTACCTCAAAAGGACCTTCTTAAATAAAAATAACGGTTACTCTCCTAAAAATATCTATAATCATCTTAATGTATATAATCAACATAGTAATGAAGATAACTCAAACCCCACAGCCTACATCTCCTTACCGTATATAAGTTCTCTTTTCCCTAAGCTGGCAAAATTCCTGAAGAAATTGAAAGTTAAAACATATTTCTCTCCCTTTCCAAAACTCTGATCTTGCCTCAGTAAACTTAAAGTAAAACACAACCTTCTTCAGTTTCCTGGGGGTATACAAACTTATTTGCAGTTGTGGCAAACCATATTATGGCCAGGCAGAAAAGTCCATTATCTTCACTAGAAGAACACCAAAGTGACATTTCTTATAACAGAACCCATGCTAGTGCCTTATCCAGCCATGTTTCATTCTCTGCCAATACCAATTTGAAGGACGACAACATCAAATAGACTGGAACTTAACTTCAAACATCTATAAATGCTCCGAAATTAGAAAGACGTATCTTGGAATCCAAAGAAATAGCTCTCAACCCTACCCATCTAAACAGCAATCTCAGTTACAGCCTACCCTATTCACATAGCACTGTAATCCAGTTTTGGCATATTCATGATATCATTCGCATGCAAAGTGCTTCACGCCAGAACTAATGCTCGGACTCAATTTTAAACACAACTACTACTTGTTCTAAACTCTGTGTTTTTCTAAAGTACAATATATTTTTAAGATGTTTTCTCCATGGTGCTGTATTCACCTGACGAATTCGGCATTTCTGCTGAAACTAGTAGTGAAACCTTATGAAATCTCTTATATTTTTTCTCGGAATCATCTCCGGTGTTTAAGTCAGTTAATAATTTTAAACAACAAGGTGCCAAGAGAGAAGCTAACCACTCTCCAATACTCTACAGTTATATGGTGTCAATGGGGCATTATATCACGCAATACTTAGTCTGTATTTGAGTTGTAAGTTGGCAATTAGAATTGAAGGATCTGGAAGATGGTTTAATGTTAAATCTGGTGTGAGACAAGGATGTACATTATCCCTCTGTTATTCATTATCTATATGGTTCACATTATGAAGGAAAGTGGTATTAAAAATGATATCAGAATTGAAGATATTAATGTCAGCTTTTTGCTTTATGTGGATGATGTTATACTTCTAAATAAATCCGCTACAAGTTTGCAAGATTCCTTGACTAAATTGAATAACTGTTGTAATAGATATGGTATGAAGGTCAACAATAAAAAGACAAAGACAATGAAAATAGGTAGAATCATTGAAAATGTCAACTATTGTGAATGGAGAACCTGTGGAACAAGTAAAACATTTCAGCTACTTAGGCATGATTTTTAGTGAAGATGATAAATTAAATATGGAAATAGATAACAGAATCATCAAAGCTGGTATTGTAGGAAGTCAATTGAATAAATTCATATGGAATAAGAGAGAAATTAGTCAAAACACTAAATTAGCTGTATACAAGATAGTGTTCAAACCAGTTTTAACTTATGGAGCTGAGAGCTGGGTCAGAAGTAAAACACTTGACCAAAGACTAGAGACCGCAGATATGAGAGTCCTGAGAAAGATTAGAGGCATGAACAGATGGCATCAATGGCAATATAATATAAAAAACGAGGATATTGGGAAAGAACTTGACATTGTCAGCATCCAGGAATGCATTAGCAGAGCTAATCTCAGGTGGTATGGTCACTTAAACAGAATGGGCAAGGAAAGATTAGCCAAATAAGTATTCTCTGCCAGGTTGGCAGGGAAAAGATCCAGAGGAAGACCAAGATATAGGTGGATTGATAAGGTACAAAGTGCCTTAGACGATAGAAATATAAAATCTGATAATGTTGGAGTCTTGACAAGTAACAGACTGATTTGGAGGAAATTGTAGATCCACAGTGGGACCACACTGTAGATCTACCAATCTACAGTGATGTAAATTTTTCATGTAGAACTATCATATCCTGTACACCCCTTGAGGATACCTGTCAGGAATTTGATGATGATAATTTTTAACATATATACATATATACACACACATTGGTCTGTGTGTGTGGGGGGGAGTTACGGTAGATAGCCTGATGGAAGATGTGTGAATACTACATAAATAAAGTTCATACCTATTAGCTGAATGCGTTCCTCTGTGACTCCTGCTGTATTTCTTGCTGAACAGATATAAACTCCAGCATCAGCTTGAGAAACCTGACGTATTTCCAATACTGCCGTTCCTTCTTCAACATCTTCTACTGGAGAATATGATACAAGGGTCTGACGAAGTTTTCTCCAAACAACACTGGGACGAGGGTCTCCTTGAGCTAAACATTCAAACCTCACTGTTTCACCAGATCGAATTCGGAAAGGATTATTTTGCATTATTCTAACTGATGGTGCACCTAAAAATTTAAATAACAATTAGATTTTAAAGTAAATAATTTTATACAGTTTACTTTATTACTTTTTTTTTTTTTTAATCAACATATTATTATCATCCTGAGAACTCCATGAGATCAAAAGATTCATTGTCTGAGGTCCCATTTTCACACAAAACTCATCATATCATTCCTTAAATGTATTCACTGTCTTCACACACAACTCTCAGGCAATGTATTCCAATCACCACCACTCTCCATGAAAAAATGAATGGATAAATTCCATGTACATAAAGTTTTAAGCTATCAATATAAACCCTGACTGAATCATCTCCAGAAGGTCTAGTATTTCTAGTTTATGTACAGAAATATAGTTCAATCATTACGGGATCTGATTGTGAATGGAGTGTGTAAATCTTCCCTTGGTTGGTGAGAGTGGCCATGAAGTGATCACTTGGCTTGCAGCAAACCATATGAGAACTTCTATAAAGAAGGGATATATTTAGAACTACAAGGCTGGTAATTACGGAAAGCTTAGGAGAAAACTAGCTCCAATTTGACACCAACTCAGCAACAGTGGCAATGTTTTCTGAGTTTGAGTCAATGTGGGATGGCCACTTTTCTTGTCTTCTTCTACTGACTCCCATCATGAAATTGTGACTACCACCTGACAAAAACATTAGATCAGTTAAGAGCCTCATTTCCACATGCCTTTTGTATAATTTCTAGGATTTCTGTAACCCACTTTAAAACAAAATTTAATCACAATTCTCTATTCACCAAACGGAAACTAACTTCACTCTCTTGGCGTATAGATATTAGTTAATGTTATTTAGCACATCTGCTGATAGACTGCTTCAATACTGTATATGTACTGAAGTATCAAGTCCTAAAACTTATGAATCACACTGTGTACACAATTTCCATGAGTGACCTTTGTTCTCTCCCTTCCTGCCATGTACTGGAAAAAAAAAAAAGTCTTCAGTGTGACTGTTATAAAACTCTTAATAACTTATATGCTTCTAACATGTCTCCTCATTTTCTCCTATCAGCTAGTTTTTTTGAAGCTCACTGATCTTCAGTCTGTTCTTAATGGGAGCATTCCATAGACTTCCATATCTTTATTGAAGATGGAAGATCAAGACAGGATATTAGAACAAAAATTGCAAAAGCAAAAACAGTACTCAAAAAACTAAATCCATTATGATAAGAAAACAAGATTACAACTACAAACAGACTAGATTTTATTAACACTATTTAATTCAGTACATCTATACAGAAATGAAACTTGGACCATCTTAAAAGAAAATGAAAAATGGTTGCTGGCATTTGAAATGAGGTGCTATAGATAACTCCTAAGGATAGCATACACTGATCATGTCAATGATTTTGAAGTAAGACAAAGAATTGGTTCTTTTGCCAGTTCAAGAGATAACATCATAACAAAGATCTGCATCTTTGTTATCAGCAGATCTGTCTCCCACTGCAAGTCATCCAGTTTATTCTAGGCAGACCTAGAATAAGCTGGATAGATAATATAAAAAATTGGAAAGGTACTTCACTTAGAGTTGAAAGCTGTGTCAATCAAGGAATGAGTAAAGTTTGTGAGGAATATTTCCTGATATCTACTCGATGGTTCTATTGTGGACTATTCAAGAAAGAAGCCAGGAGTATTAGATTTAAGGAAAAGGAAATTGTTTCATTGATTGAGTTTATTTACCTGACAATAGTTAGAGTAAGTGACTCATGGTTAGGATGATATTTTGGTAGGAATAGAAATGGAGGGTATGATATTTTTCATGAAGATAAGAATGGCAAGAAGGGAGGAGGAGGAGTGCTGTTAATAATAGCACAGAAATTATTGCTGCACAAGTTTGAGATAGAAGGGAGAAATGATCATAGTGATTTGGAGGTAATACGAAGGTTGAAAGGATGAGCTATTTAGTCAGATGTTGCTATAGTCCAAGAAATGTTGGAGGATGGAGACAAATGCACAGGCAAATTGGCTTTGTGAGCAAGAGAAAGTGACCATAATGGGTGATTTTAATTATGGTAATATTAATTGGAATGAAGAGAGGGCATCAGAGAATAAAAAAAATGAAGAGAGTGAAGACAGCTATCTTAAGCAATATATAATGGAGGACATACAAGGTAGACAGTCTTAAATCTCATATAATCAGAGGAGGTAATTGTGAATGGTGATGTATCTAATCTTCATCCAGTTGGTAAGAGTGACCATAAGGCGGTCACTCTTACCTGGGGTAAGCTCTCATATGACTTACCCCAGATAAGTCATATGAGAACTTCAGTGTAGAATGGATATGTGGGACTACAAAATAGTGATTATGAAAGCTTAGGACGCAGCACCTGGGGGCTATAACATAGGAAGAGAAGTTGGATGGAAATAAAACAAACAGATGCTGATTTGTTACTCAAGAGATGCCTGCTATTGTTCCAAAGTACAGGCAGCGCTCGGTTTACGCTGCAGTTCTGTTCCTGAAAAAACGGGTGTAAACTGAATCGGCATAAAACAAACCCAATTTTAATAGGAGTTATGAAGTTATGTTCTGCGCAATCAAAAAATATGCACATGAAGTATGTGTAACATTATTATATTTAAAGCTTTGATAATACATACATATATATTTGTTAAAATAAAATTATTAATAACGAAAACAAAACAAAGTCAATGTCTCTATGCTTGTAAGGATATGCTGTAAATCAGCCGTTTTCATATCTCTCAGAGGACCTTCTTCGTTTTCTTTCTCCTCCTTTGGATGTTGACTTAATTGTTCGGCTAATTCTTTTAAGTCTTCATTGGAAAGCGGTTTATCATGGCTCTCTAAAACTTCTGTCACATCTTCAGCTGTAATATTGTACAATCCCATGTCTCGCACAAGCTTGGTAACATCTTCAATAACATTCTCCTCTTGCTCTAATTCCTTGAAGTCGTGCATAAATGCTGGAAGAAGTTTGTCATGCTCCTTTTAAACACTTTGCTAACAAGATGTTCCAAGCTGCCTCGATGTTGTTAATGCCCTTCAAAATATCGAATGACCACCAATAGTCTTTAATAATTTTTCCTGAAGTGTCCAAGACTCTTACCATTTCCATAAATGTTATACGGAGGTAATAGGCTTTGAAGATTGATATAATCCCCTGATCCATCGGTTGCAAAAGTGATGTGTTTGGGGACATGTAAACAACCTTGACATCCAATGGTCTTCTTATTTCAGCAAGGTTTGGAGGATGTCTAGGGTCATTATCCATGATTTGCCAGCCAAGAAGCAATGCCTTGGCTGGCAAATCATTTTCTTTACAGAAGCGAAGCACGGTAGGACAAAAATAATTTGTGTACCAATCTATAAAAACGTCTTGTGTAACCCAAGCTTTCTTGTTCCATTTCCAATAGACTGGTAGCATGGCTTTTAGACCCTTGAAGGCACGTGGTGTCTGTGAATGGTACACCAACATTGGTTTAAGCTTCAAAGTTCCGGAGACATTTGCACCCAACAAAAGTGCAAGTCTATCTTTTGCAGCTTTAAAACCTGGAGCGGAACGTTCTTCACAGGAAATGAAGGTGCATGATGGCAATTTTTTCCAGTAGAGCCAAGTCTTATCAACATTAAAAATGAGATCAGGAGGATAACTTCCTTGTTCTACACAGTCTTGAAATTCTTTAGAAAAAGCAGAAGCTGCTGCAACATCTGCACTTGCCACCTCACCACATAATTTGACACTGTGGCACTTACTTCGAAACTTAAATCTCATGAACCAACTTTTGCTTCCTAAAAATGTTTCTTCGCCTCCATCTGTCTTTTTAAGATCCTCAAAAATTGTTTTGCTTTCTCAGTTATAACAGCCTGCATCAGGGGAATGTTTTTCTGATTCAAAGTCATCCACCCATAATGATAATAATTTTTCCATTTTTCCATGAAGTGTACCCCTACTATAACATATATGTTTTGCATTTAGTGCTGCCGTAGATTGTTGCACAGACTGTTTTATTCTATCTGCATTTTTCATAATTGCAGTAACAGTTGATGGAGGTAAGTTCATACTTTACTTCTACAGACATTAGCACATGTCTGCCCATCTTCCATTCTTCGAATCACCTCCATCTTCTTTTCAAGTGTCATTGATTTCCGTGCCTTCTTAACATGAACCAATTACATTCAATGTCTATTATCAGACATGGTATGTAATTATATACTTTATTAAATACTTATGTACGTAAAAAAAATTAAATAGAACAATTAGGTAGATTCAACATTAAAACTAGGTTTGATACATATATGTCATAGTAACTTGGTAAACACTCAAACACTAGAGTGCCTGCTAGCTTCGTTTCGCAGTCAACCACACTACAGTAAGAAAGCATGCGCAGGCAACTGGCGTTATTGTGAATTGGCGTAAATTGAACTGGCATAAACCGAGGGCTGCCTGTATATTCCAAAGGTGAAAAAAAATAAAGTAGGTGTAAAACAAATGAGTGAAGGGGGTTAGAAATGCAATCTTGAAGAGGTCAGTCATTATGTAGGCAGTGCAACATAAGTGGTAATAATTATATACACGAGTATAAAGAGCTGCCCAAGAAGATGACTTGGCAAGGATAGCAGAAGTGCAATATGAGCAGAAACCAACCAACGAAACCAAGAAAAATATAGAGTTCTTTCGATGTATGGCGAGTAGAAGAAAGAATGATTATGGGAGGAGGAGGAGAATGTAATGGATGAAAATTGTATATCATAACTGCTGCGGAGGATAAAGTTCAGATATTCAATGAGTCATTTATCAGGATATTTCATCCTTGTGAATGCATTATGAGCGCTTGAGTATAGACAGCATGGTGAAGGAGCATTCAAAGTAAATAAGCAGATTGTATATGAGGAATAAAGTAAGCAATGTTAATAATGAAGTTGGACTTGACAACATATCACTATGTGTGTTTCTAAGAAATGCTCCAGAATTAACAGCATCCTTACCATACCTGTTAAGAAATTATAGTAGTTCAAGTCCCAAAGGATTGGAAAGATGATAAAATTGTTTCCCTTTACAAAGTGGGAGTAAGACTCCAGCTAAAAATTATAGTTTGATCTATATGGATGTAATTATGGTGTTAAAGCTGGTGAGAGCTAAGAATCAGAATTTGGTTGATAATTACAATATTCTCTGTAATGGTCAGCATGAGTTTGTTTAAGGAAGGTCATGTTTTATCAATCTGCTTATTTGCTACAAGATAACAAAAGCACTGGAGGAAGATGCAAAAGCCTTTGATAGATTGCCACACAACATGCTAACTAAATTGGAACAGATGTGATTGGATAATAGACTAGTAAGTCGGATAGTGATTGGCTGTCAAGTATAGAATACTGTGTGTGGAGGGAGGGGGGGGGGATGCTATCCCAAGACAGGTAGGTTACTAGCAATGTGCCCCAGGGATCTGTTTTGTGACCATTTTTTGAGCAAGTAGAAGAAAAACCAACTATGAGAAGAGGAGTCAAGTAGATGTCTTACAGGAACATCAGTTAGTGGGAAAGTGAGCAGAACTATCCATTGGAAAGTGTAAAGTCTTGAAATTTGATAGGAAAGGATGGGATGTAGAGTATACAATTAATTGGGGCATTTTTAAGGAGACAGAGGAGATGAGAGATCTGGTAGTGGTTATCGACAAGGATTGGCTGGAAGCGTATGGGGTAACATTGCTAAATTTGTGAAAACAGTTAGTGAGAAATAGAGTTGTGACTCTCCAACAAACAACAGGCTGTGGGTTTCAAATCTGAAATGAATACGATGTTTGTAATTTCCTTCATGTGGGAGATGAATTTCATCACCCAGTGTGAGATGGACTACTGCTTTGCTTATTGGCGGCCTGAGGTAGCTTGAAAAAAAAAGTTTATTGTTTGCTCTAGAGAGTCTACAAACCCTGCTCTAGAGAGCAGGGTTTGCAGACATGTATTTTTAATAGTCTGCAAAAAATAAAAATTAAATTAAATTAATAAAAACAATCCTTTGCTAATGCATAGTACTAATGGACTATAGGCTTTCAACATTTTGTGAGTGGGAGTCACATAACGAAAAGAAAGTTACCAGATGAATGTGAAGATTAATGTGTTTTGAAGATAGCTCATGGTTGTATGTTGTGCAATCATTGCATGGCACATAGCACTAATGGGAACCAGAATAATGACAGTCAATATGTGGTTTAGAGAATTCAACATGAAGGATTATATGAGGTGTAGGATGTGTGAGATATGCATATTAGTGAAGGTGAGTAGTATGAAAACAAGAGTGTGCTGGAAGTGTTTTATAAGTGAGTACCAGAAGTGCAGTTGTGTCAAAAATGAGAGAGCAAAGTGATAAATGGAACTGATGAAAGGGACAAAAAAGAGTGTTAAAGAATTTGATGAAGGTAGGAGTGAGTAACAGTGAATGAAATATGAATAACAGCATATAAGTAGTAACAAAAGGTCATGTGAATCAAAAGGTGACAGGGATGAAAGAAACTGCATAGGACGACCAAGACAGTTCTGCAGAATGTTCTCTATGAGAATAGACAATTTCTGCAAGTTATAAAAACTGATTTCATAGGAGGAAAAGAGGAGGACATCACAGAAACATGTAAGTTACTATAAAAATTTTATAAGAGTGATGCAGATAAAGTTATCCAATACATGAATGCAGAGAAAGAGCATTAGAATAAGGGAACAGTGACTCTTGGAGGTTGGATAAATATGGTTAGTAAGGGTGTTGAAGAACTAGATTTTTTGCTTACAATGTGGTGAATGAGCAAAATGGATTTTCAGAGGAAGTAGTGAATGTTCTGGCAATGAATGAGTTTAAGGATGGTAGGATAAGCATTGTATGAATAATGGCTAGCACTGGTCTCCTGTGACAAGTCTTCAAGACTGTATGAAAATGTCAGTATAATAATAAAATTTTAAGAACCCCCATCCTTGTAATTGTCATGTTATCTTTTTTCCAATTCAATCTCTCATCATTTGTATTTTACTTGTTAAATTTTATTATTTCGCCATAATTCTGAATAAATTTTAAAAAAGTGCATCATTATAACTGTAGTACCTTGAATTTGAAGAAATGCTGTTGCAGTGACTTTTCCAGCAACATTCTCTGCAGTGCAAACATACTTTCCTTCTTCATCTCCTGTCACTCTGTTAAACCTGTAAAGTATAATTATATATTTCTCTATTATATATGCAGACTATACAGTTACTTGAGAAAAATGAAAGCAATTAGATTGAAAAACAGTACAACAGAAAAGTATACATCATAAAATATTACTGAAATCAGTTGCGTTTAATTTAAATATCAATATCTGTAAAGTTTTGGGCTAGGTTTCATAGCCATTATCAATACAATTAGAGGAAAACACAAAAAAGAGAACGACACTTCATTTGAAAGCAGGCGATATTATGTGCACTATTTGCTGCAGAAGAATAGCTCCATCTGCATTAATAGATATCCAAAATAAATTACGATAAAATAATTTAGTTAATAAATTATTTTTAAATATAAACAAAATATTAACTACAAATTAATAAACATATGAATGGTATTTGTATAACTTCACAAAATAGAGAAAGTTTTAGGTAAACATTGTTGTTCAGGTTTGCGTTGTGAAAATGTGCCTCTTTTCCTTGTACATTATTTCCAGAAGAAAATAACTTTTAACACTTTGGTTTTGTTTCAGTGAATCCTGTGTTTTATAGATCTTGCTAAATAGGATTTATTGTGTTCCTTAAGTGAATGTATTCCTGATGTTCTTCAACACAAATTTGTGCAGAACAACCAGTTTATCCATAATAACACATCAGAATAACTTCTAACAAGATCAATTGCATAGTGGGGTGTTGTTGCGGACCTGGCAGATCACAGTTGCTACTGATGAAGAAATGCGTCACCAAATAGAAAAGATCAGCACAAAAAGAGTAATCATAATGGGAGACTTTAATTATCCAAATATTGATTGGGTAGCAGAACCAAATATTGATTGGGTAGTAGTAATTAAGTAGAATCTCATGAGAAGAATGAAACTGAATTTATTGAGCTTTTGAAAGATAATTTCCTCAAGGCATTTGATTCTTGGGTTTATTGAATTAATTTTTTTCAAGAAATTCATGAAGATCAATAATAGACAGTTGCATAGAGTTCAATGTAGTGTGTGTGTGTGTGTGTGTGTGTGTGTGTGTGTGTGTGTGCGCGCGTGCGCACATGCACACATACTCAAAATTAGCAAGAAGGGAAACAATTCTTCTTCTTTCACTATGTGTTATTCCCGCTTCCTATGCAGGGTCCACGTGTTACTTAGATGATGCGACTTCCTGTTAGTACCACTCCCAACCGACTGTCACCTAGCCTACTGCTGGGGGGGGGGGGGTATATTTTTGGCTGTAGTAGCATATGTTCGCAGGGCCGGTTTGCCTGCTTGCGGGATGAAAAACGGCAGATAAACTGGTGGGAAAAACCCTACTGTCCACGCCCAAGACCAGCTAACTTGGCTATGGAAAATCCTCAAATTCCTCACCTCTTCGATGGGAATTGAACCTGGGACACTCCTTCTCCAGTCATATGCTTGCGAAGCGCAAAGCCACTAGGCTAACTGCACGGACCAAGAAGGGAAGCAATGCAGGTGAGAAATTCCCAACAAAGCTTTTCAAATGCCTGATTAGTATACTGAAATATTCTGGAAATGGCCATAATGGGATAATGGTACATGGGATGAATTTTCGAAAATGGCTCAATTTCATGCATTAAAATGCGAAGCCAACAATAAGCACTACTTTACAGTACAAAATATTTGTATATATTTAGATATATCACAAATAAATAACCAAATTCAAAGTTATGCATGTTATATAAATGTAAAATGCTACTTTCTTTCCCCCATTGAAGTCATGCTTATTTATAAACAAAATTCTATTTAATTTGAGACTAAATCTAATTATAAGAATAGGCTAGGTGGTAATTACTAGCAGGCGAAGACAGAAGAGGGGATTGGCACCATCTGTCTTAATTTACTGCCCATTAGACATTCATGGCAAAGGATTTAACACAGCACACCATGTCGACTCAGACGTCGCCTGGTTCAACAAGGTCCACATTGCCATTTGGTAGCAGCTCCAGGGGTGGCAATGAGAAGTTAGCGACTGGCGCTACCACTACCACTAACAAAAATAATGGAAAAACTGGATCCAGATTCAGACTCCGCAACCATTTAATGACCGGAACTTGGAATATTAAAACTCTACTACAATCAGGTCAACTCAAATTACTACAGCACGAATTAAAAAGATATGAATGGACTGTTATGGAACTTTGTGAAATTTGATGGCCCAAAACAGGAGAGCTAACAACAGATGAAGGACATTTGCTTTTTTACTCTGGATGTGACTGCAGCGGAAAAGAAGGTGTCGGGTTTTTCATACACAAATCATCACGAAATTCTGTCATGGAATTCAACCTTATGAATAGCAGAATTGCTCTAGTCTGCCTGAGAGGGAAACCACTCAATATCACCATCATACAGGTCTATGCCCCAACCACAGATCACGAGGACTCCGAAGTAGAGAAGTTTTATGGTCAACTTAATGCAACAATCACCAGAGCGAATAGAAAAGACCTTTTGATTGTACAGGGTGATTGAAATGCCAAAATTGGAACAGACATCAGCAAGGATTATCTCCCATTTGTTGGACCGTATTGCTATGGGGAGACAAATGAAAGGGGTTTTGAATTGATCAATTTTGCCTCACAAAATGAACTTACCATTACTAACACTCTATTTCCCCATAAACCTTCCAGAAGATGGATATGGACTTCCCTTGATGGTAAAATACACAACCAAATTGACTTTATCCTTGTAACCACAAGATTTAAAAACTCCATCAACCTCACAAGAACCAGATCATTTCCTGGAGCCGACATTGGCAGCGACCACAACATGGTCATCGCAACTGTGAATATGAAAATGAGGGAAAGATTACCTACAAAATCAACTCGTAAAAGATATAATATAGAAAAATTAAAAGATCCCCAAATAAATACACTATATAAATACAAATTAAAACAAATTTTTGACACAAGCTTCAAGAAATATAATAGTATTGAATCTAAAACCGAATACTTCTCACAAAAGATAACTAAGACAGCTGAAGAAATCCTTGGATACAAAAGGAAAATAAATAAACCATGGATAACCAAAAATATTTTGGACCTATGCGACGAAAGAAGATATTTGAAATCTCATATTAATATCGGTGATAATAGAGAACAGTATAAAAATATTACTAAGATTATTAAAAAAGAAATCAAACATGCTAGAAACTTATGGATATTGTATGACTGCAAAAATATTGAAGAGGACTTAAATAAAAAGAATTCTAAAAGTGCTTTTCAAATTATCAATAAGTTAACCAAACCTTTTACCACAATTAATTGGAGCATAGAAGATGAAACTCCTATCATGGATAACCAGAAAATAGTTGATAGATGGAAATGTTATGCAACCAAACTTTTTCAAAAAGACCCTCAACTGACTGATGATATTTTGGACGGAATTTTTCCAGGAGGTTCGGAGGAAGGAGATTACCCGATATTAAAAGAAGTTATTGCAGCAATTAGCTCCTCAAAAATAGGAAAATCACCGGGAAGTGATGGTATCACAGTGGAACTGATACGCAAAGGAGGTGACATCATCATAGACACCTTGCTAAATTTGTTCCAGGAAGTATGGAACACACAGACTTGGCCTTCTGATTGGTAGACTTCTGTCCTTGTACCTATTCCTAAAAAGGGAAACATTAATAAATGTAGCAACTATAGAACAATAAGCCTTATTAGTCATCCAAGCAAAATCCTGTTAAAAATACTATTGTCAAGAATTGAAAAGAAAATAGAAAGCAGACTATCAGATGAACAAGCAGGTTTCCAGAAGTACAATTGACCATATTTTTACAATACACATACTAGGCGAAAAATACATAGAACATAACAAAATAATCTGTCACAACTTTTTAGACCTTCAAAAAGCTTTTGACTCAATATGGCACAATGCATTATGGAAAATTTTAGAACATTATGGTATTGACAACAAAATCATTAGGATTATTAAATCTCTTTATTCCTCATGTGATATGAGAATTGAAATTAAAAATTACAGCAGTGAACCATTCCGGGCAAAATGGGGGGGGGGTAAGACAGGGATGCACCTTGTCTCCTTCTTTTTAATTGTTTTCTGGAATATGTCATAGATGAAGCTCTTTATGAATATGACACTGGAATAGTAGGTGGCGGACTAAGAATAAATAACTTATTTTTGCTGATGATATTGATCTTCTGCCAGAAAGTGAAGAAGGATTACAAGAGATAACCAGCTGTGTTTTCAGAACATTAAAAAAATATGGATTATACATAGACCTACAAAAAAACAAAAACAATGATAACCTCAAAATCAGACATTTAATTCTTAAAGATACAAATTGGCAATAAGCAAATTGAGAATGTAAAGAAGTTCACTTATCTAGGAAGCACGTTGAGCCAAGATGGTCATTCAAAAACCGACATTAAATACTGAATTGCTAAGGCAACAGTATTTAATGTCCGTGGCCCAACAGAAGTTAAAACCATTGTGGGGAGATAACAGAATAGCAATCACAACCAGACTATGACTAATTGACACCTTGGTGAATTCTGTCCTCTTGTATGGTTGTGAAGCCTGGACTTTATTGAAGGAAAATGAGAGGAGACTCCTGTCTTTCGAAATGAAAACTTAAAGAAGATTTTTGAGAATTCTCTATATACCGCTCATGAAACCAATGAAAATGTCCAAAAACTGATTGATACAATAGATGGTAGAAAAAGGGAAAATATTCTGACAATCATCAGAAGAAGACAGATGAAATGGTTCGGACATGTGGAGAGAGATAATTGCATTCCAAAGCAAGCACTAGAAGGAATCGTTCCGGGATCAAGGGTTAGGGGCCGACCTCTATTAAAATGGACTGATAACATCAAAAAATGGACAAATTCCTCTCTTTCTCAACTGACATCAAGAACAAGAGACCTAGATGACTGGAGGAGGCTAGCAAAGAGTATCACCTACCAGCCATGAATGATCCAATGTTTCATTTAGGACTATGGGAGAAGAAGAGGTGGTAATTTATTATGTCTATACACAAATGCCAGCAACATTAGAAACAAAGTGGTCGAGTTCATTTTTATTGAATATGATATGGCCTAAGATTGTTGGCATTAGTGAAACCTGGCTCTCAGAATCAGATATGGTAAGTGGGATCGAGTGTAATGGGTATACCATTTTTAGGAATGACAGAAGAGATAGGAGAGGAGGAAGAGTGCTACTAATGATATTAGTAGCACTTCTACCCTAAGTCCAGTTAGGGTAGAAACACAAGAAAATAATGATGGTAACTATGTCACATGTAGTGGCGAGTTTGAGTCTATCTGGTGAAGTGGAGGTTAACAGAATGAAATATATGGTGTGGTGTTGCTACAGACCTGGTGGCTCAGTTACAGGGGACAAAGAAATGCATCAACAATTTAGCCTTATGGGTACCAAACAAATTATCATTATGGGTGACTTTAATTTTGCAAACATTAATTGGGTAAAAGAGAAATCTCATGATAAGAAAGAAGAGGAATTTATTGAATTATTGCAAGACAACTTTCTCAAGCAGTATATGAAAGAAGGAACACTAGGTCAAAGATTGTTGGATTTGATCATAGCATCAGAAGGGGTCTCTGATGAATATGGTTATTTTACCACCAATTGGTGACAGTGATCATGCTGTACTTTCTTAGTAAGTATCTAATTGTATTGATGCTCTGATTAAAACAGGTTACATGCTGAACTACAAAGCTGGAAATTATGATCAACTTAAGAAGAATACTATTGTTGGTCCCATGGTATCAGTTACTGAATGGAAAAAATGCCAGCAATGTATGGGAATCATTTTCAAAGATTTCCATGCATTGCTGAATGAGGCAGTATCTGAACGTATCCTCTCTAGTGTTTGAAGAATAAACAGGTTAGGGAGCAAAATAGATGTGCAACCTTATTAAGCAGGAGATCCACAAGAAGAAGATGATGTAGAAAGAATATTGTGAGAATAAGAGTGAAAGAAGTTATGAAATATAAAGTTCAGGCCAGAAAAGTAATGAGTATTGTGAGAAAAGATAAATCGAATTATGAATAGAAATTAGCCATGCAAGCTAAAGGCAATTCAAAACAATTTTATCGTTATGCCACAAGCAAAAGAAAGAATAAATGTGGAAGAATAACTTTACTGAATGCAGATGGTACCTGAGTGTCAAAAGCTAATGAGATTGTCCAGTTAATGAGTGTTCACTTTGCTAAGATATATCAACCAGGTGTATGTAACGTGGTGCACAGTGATACTGCTACATCAGATGAAGAGTTAAAGGTTTCATGAAAACGAGGTTGAAGAGTGGTTGCATAACCTGGATAAGAATTTATCTATAGGAACAGATGAAATATCAGCCCATTTGCTAAAAGGAATGTTCATTCAAATTGGCTGCTCCTTTCACATGTTTATATAACTTAAGTCTCAGCTTATGAATGATACCACAGGAATATATGATAGTTCCCATTGTACAAAGGTGGTGCAAAAACTGATGTGTCTAAATACTGACATATCAGTATCTCTGGTGTTGTAATGAAGATTTTAGAGAAGTTGGTAAGAATTCACATACGGAAATGGGTAGACAAACATGTTATACTCTACAAGGAACAGCATGGGTTTACTAAAGGAAGATTGTGTTTTAGCAATTTGCTCATATTTTACAACAATAATTCGGCTGAGTTGGATAAAGGGAATGGATACACTATGATAATGTTGGATTTTTCTAAGGCATTTGATTGGATACTATACAAAAAGCTGTTGCATAAACTGGAGAGGTGTTTGATAAAGTTCTGCAGAGGTGTTTGAAAGGATACCAAATAAACTCTCGACTTGGGGATGGTTGACAGATAGATAGATTTAAGGTGACCAGTGGTATACCTCAGGGTTTGGTCCTTGGGCCATTATTGTTCAATCTATATATTAATGACATCAGGAAGGATCTAACATCAGATGTTCAACTGTTTGTCAATGATGAGAAGATAAGCAGAGCAATCAGGGATGCTACTGATATTCAGCAATTACAAAATGATTTGAATAGGCTGGAAATTTGGGCAAACGAAAATGGCTCTCAGTTTAAAATTAGTAAGTATATATTTATGCACTTAAGTGCGATTAGAATTCCAGCGCTATATTATATTAGTGGGGTTATCCTACAAGAAATTGAAGAGGCAAGGGATCTTGGCATATTGGAGGATAGGAATTTGAAGTTCAAAGGTCACATAGCAAAAGTTGCAGATATAACTCAGAGGATAACTGTGATGTTGAAGCGAACCTTGACATGTAAGGATAAGGACGTCATCTTATCTCTTTATAATAAGGCTTTCATAAAACCACACCTGGATTATTGTGTGCAAATTTGGTTATATGGGTTCCAAGGGGATTATTATTATTAAACAAGACCTCATAGAGTCAAAGACTCATCTGGGAGGTCCTTTTATCACACACACATCTCATCATACCACGTCTTAAATACACTCAAACTCCTTGCAGACACCACACTCTCAGGCAAGGCATTCCAATCATTCACAACTCTGCACAAAAAAAACCTGCCTCTCACTCCCCTACACACACCCTCTTTATACAGTTTCCAGGGATGACCTCTGGTTCTCCCCTGATCTCCCACTATTCTCTGTAGAACTTCTCCACCATTGATCTTATAACAACCCCTTACCAACTTGTAGGTCTCTATCATATCTCCTCTCTTCCTTCTCTCCACTAAACTCTGCAAATTACATCTTCTCAATCTTTCCTCATACTCAACATTCCAGAGATCAGAAACTACCTTAGTCAGTCGCCTTTGGACCCTTTCCAACATCTCTTCATCCTTCTGAAAACCCGGTGACCAAATCTGGGCACAATAGTCCATGGGTGGCCTAATCAAAGCCTTATACAATGGAACAAGAATCTCCCTACTTCTAAACGTCAGTGTCCTCTGCATCATTCCCAGAAGTCTTTGTGTTGTCTTCACAATTTTGGCGATGTGTCCTCTAAACATTAGATCCTTATCCACTATCACCCCCAGATCTCTTATTTCCTCTACTTCCAACAATATATTCTCACCAAGCATAAATTCTGCATCCCATCTTTGTTTTCCAAATTTAAAAACCTTACATTTTGCAACATTGAACTCACATCCCCATTTCCGTTCCCAATCACTCAATTTATTCAAGTCTTCTTGCAAGGCCACAACATCTTCACTACTCTTTATAGTTCGTCCCAACTTTGCATCATCTGCAAACAACTAAATATCTCCATCCAAATCTTCACCAATATCATTAATATACAAGTTAAATAGTAATGGCCCTAAAACAGACCCCTGAGGCACTCCAATAGTGACTTTCCTTTTCCTGGATATCATACCCCCCATACACAACTTGTTGATACCTATCAGATAGCCAGTTTCCAATCCAATGCACTAATCTAATATCCAATCCCATCTACTCTAGTTTGAGTGTCAACTTGTCATGAGGTACTCTATCAAAAGCTTTTGCGAAATCCAAGTATATTACTGTGTATCCTTCTCCTCTGTCCAAGGAAGCAATCACTTTATTATAATAAGTAAGTAGATTACTAAAACATGACCTCAATTTAGCAAATCCATGCTGTCCATCAAAGATTATACCATTGTTGTCAACCCAACTCTGGATCCTAGTTCTCACAAGCTTCTCCAAAAACTTAACCACAACACCTGACACAGAGATAGGCCTATAGTTTGATGCTTGAGTTCGATCACCTCCTTTATGAAGTGGCACAATCTTGACCTCCTTCCACTCTTTAGGAACTTGACCAAGTGCAAGACTCGTATTTAAAAAATATGTCAAGGCACGTGTCACCTCCCTGGCACATTCCTTCAAGAATACGTGGCAATATATTATCAAGTACCACAGCCTTATTAACATTTTGTTTACTCAAATCCCCACACACCTCTTGCTCACTTACAGTCAGTCTCTCCTACCCATCATCTACTGCTCTCAATCTCTCCATGAAGTTACATTCACAAGATTGAAAGACCTTGATGAATTACTCATTAAGTATCTCCACCACATATCCTGCAACAGTTGTCTTTATACCATTTTCATCTATCAGTGCCATAATCATTCTTTCTTTTGAGGCTACATATCGAAAGAACTCCTTAGGATTCTTTTTGGCTTCATTAGCTAACTGCTGTTCATACCTCTCTTTAGCTGCCCTCACCAACCAAGTCACCCTCCTTGCGTGGTCTTTGTAGACCTCATGGAATTGTTTGTTTCAACTTCTCTTATGATACCTCCACAATGCCCTTTTTCTCTGTATCGCATGCTTAATCTCTTTATTCATCCATCTCACACTTACCTTATTTATCCTTCTCACCCATGGTATACATTGAGACGTTGCATCTACTAAATAGTTTTTGAAAATCCCCCAAGCTACATTGATCTCTTTTCCAGCTTACTCCTCATTCCATGCTACACCTGCAAGCTGTCTCCTGAGCTCTTCATAATCACCCCCCTTGTAGTTCCACATATACCCTTTTTTCACAGGGATCCTTGCACTGCTGGCAACCACCCAAGTAATCACCTCATGGTCACTTTCACCAATTGGTGGATGATTTGACACCTCATTTATAATTACATCCTACGATGAGATGACCAAATCCAAGACCCTTAATCCTCGTGTGCTCTCTGTTACATACTGTCTGAGATAGTTATCCCTCAGAAACTCATTTTCTTTATTTCCAGTTGTTATCTCTTCATTCCAGTCTATATTCCCATAAAGAAGCTGTGGAAAGTGTGCAAAGAAGAGTTACAAATATTATATCTGGATTATGGGATTTAGATTATGAGGACAGATTGCAAGTATGTGGACTGAAGACTGGTTAACAGCAGAAAGAGAAGTGATATGATAGAGGTCTATAAACTTTTGAATAGGAGTAACAGGATATCAACTGATGAACTTTTTTTGTTATATGGAAAGTGGGGAGAGAACATGGCGGCATTCATGGAAGTTACGTTTGTTCACAGTCAAGAAAAAAGTAAGAGTAAGGTTTTTCTACCAGAGAGCAATGAGTGGAATAATTTGCCCTTGAGGGTAGTGAGAGTGCAGGTAGTGAGATATTCAGTTGTTTGCAGCATGAATGAATTTAAGGGAAGGTATGATAGCTGATTTGGGAAATATATAACCTCCCTCAATGAGTCCTTGACTCCCTGGAGGTCTCAGATAATAATGACAAACTGTCAATTCTCAAATCCAGATGAGTAAATATGATACACAAATAATATGCGAGTTGAAAACTGACATTATCTAACATAACTGGGGACCTCCCAGGGAGGGTACTGGCCCTTTTCATTCTTCCTTTTTTTCTTCACTTTTCTTGCTGTATTCTAGGCTCTACTTCTGAGTGTTTTCTTTTTTTACTATCCTTCCTTCCAGACCACCACCACTGTGATCCAATGCCCTGCCGGCATGTTTGCTGTGTGGTACAACCAGTTGACATCCGGAAAGGGGTAGGGGATCATGGTAGTCTTGCACTATTTGGCCTCTGCTTCGGCAAGATGGATGATCCTGGATGACATGGCCATCCAGGATCACCAATCAATGGTGTTGCAGTAAGTCTCTCACCCCCATGGGCGAGACACATCGGAAGGTCTTTTTGACCTGTGGGCGGCTGTTGTCTCAAGATGCCGAGTTTTAATCATGGCCACCCATCTGGCAACTGTTAGATATACTGGGAGCATAGTCCCCTAAAGTCTCACACAAAGTTTGGTGAATCTCAGTTGCAGACTTTTCTTGTAGCACGAAAAACTTGATGATGGCCTGCACCTCTGTCTTCGAATGTCTTTAAAACTTCTGACATTATTATTATCATTCCTGATACCTCCAAAGAGTCTGAAGACTCATCGTGGGATAACACATCTGTCTCAACTGATACAACTGTCTCAACCACTACACCGAACCTCTACTACGAATCATCTCCAGCAACGCCATCTACCGCCCACCTCCACCACCACAACTGGTATTCTATGTCTGTAAATCGCGTGTGTTATGAAAGGCCGATTTGAAAGGCCAATTATTACAATATGATGAAACATAGGAGTTAAAAGGTTTTAAGATATGTTCTTTCTTGTGGTTGTATTAATTGCTTTAATATCAGTTTTGTTCTAGGTGTTTATCAGAACATTTCAGCACCCCCCCCCCTCACCTTGTAGAATAATCAGTATCTAGGAATGTTGCAAAAATACTGGAAAAATTGGTGAAGCAAGAATTCAAGAATTAATAGTGACAGATGAGTGGGATAAAGGGAAAAGTTCTGCAGAGGTGTTTGAAAGGATACCACATGAAACTCTATTATGCTAAGTGGAACAAATGGGATGGATAGCAAATTGGTGATATAGATGAAACGGTGGCTGATGCACAGATACCTAAAAGTAGTATATGAAACAGCAAAATTCAGGATAAAGCTGATGATTAACAGTGTGTTACAAGAATATGTGCTCAGACTACTGCTGTTTAATTTGTACATATATGATATGGGAAACAGTTTGAAGAGAAACATTCAGTTGTTTGCTGATAATGCAAATTGGATAGCTAATAATTAATCGAAGCCATGAACTGACAGTAGGGGCAAATGGACAAAACATAATGGATGTTGATTTAATGTGGAAAAAGTGTAATGTTATGCATTTTGGGATAAAAAAGATTACAAGCTATATATACTGCACTGAAGGACCTATATTCCAGGAAATTGATAAAGCCAGGGATTTGAGTATAGTAACAAATAGAAAGTTGAACTTTAGAGGGCATATTGCTAAGGTTTCAGGGTAGCTCACAGGATGACTTGGTTATTACAGAACATGCTAACAAGCAGAAATAAGGGAGTTATCATTCCTCTTTATAAAGCATTGATATGACAACATCTGGATTATAAGTTAAAGTTGCCAAGAAATTATATTCTTGGTTTCGTCCTTTATACAAGTTTAAGCAAAGTTTGCACGTGATTAACTTCATGACTGAGCTACTTGTACATAGAGGCTAATGATTTCATATCAATCGTCTTAGTATCCCATATTGCAATGCACATATCCTTAGAGATGTATAATGCTATGCATTATGAGAAGTGTCACTACCCAGATGGTTTCAACCTTTAGTGAGGTACAAAGTAAAGAGATGCTCATCATAGGCCTAGAGCAGTGTTTCTCAAAGTGTAGTACGCATACTCCTGGCCGGGTACACGAAAGGTCTTCAGGGGGTATGTTGCAATTTTTGGCTATACATCATTAATGCACGGAATCATTATTAAGAAAAAAAAAAATTACTGTATTTGCCCCGAGTATAAGATGCACTTTTTTCTTTGAAAATAGGTCTGAAAAATAGGGTGCGTCTTATATGCCGATGCTCAGTTTTTTTATTATTTTCATTTCTAGAAATTTTCTCTGTTCTGAGTTACGCGATTTCTTAATTGCTTCCTTGCAGTGTGTGAGAGCATTCCAGTTACGTAGAGCATCATCAAATTCCTGCCATGTACCCTCAAGGGGTGTACAGGATATGATAGTACTACATGAAAAAATTACATCATTACTAACTTCCTATCTACAATTTTCCTCCAAATCAGTCTGTTACTTGTCAAGACTCCAACATTATCAGATCTTATATTTCTATCATCTAAGGCACTTTGTACCATATCAATCCACCTATATCTTGGTCTTCCTCTGGGTCGTTTTGCTGCCAACCTGGCAGAGAACACTTGTTTTGCTAATCTTTCCTTGCCCATTCTATTTAAGTGACCATACCACCTGAGATTAGCTCTGCTAACGCATTCCTGGATGCTGACAATGTCAAGTTCTTTCCTAATATCCTCATTTTTAATATGATATTGCCATTGATGCCATCTGTTCACACCTATAATCTTTCTCAGGACTCTCATATCTGCGGTCTCTAGTCTTTGGTCAAGTGTTTTACTTCTGACCCAGCTCTCAGATCCATAAGTTCAAACTGGTTTGAACACTGTCTTGTATACAGCTAATTTAGTGTTCCGACTAATTTCTCTCTTATTCCATATGAATTTATTCAATTGACTTCCTACCATACCAGCTTTGCTGATTCTGTTGTCTATTTCTATATTTAATTTACCATCTTCAGTAAAAATCGTGCCTAAGTAGCTGAAATGTTTTACTTGTTCCACGGGTTCTCCATTCACAACACAGTTGACATTTTCAATGATTCTGCCTATTTTCATTGTCTTTGTCTTTTTATTGCTGACCTTCATACCATATCTATTACAACAGTTATTCAATTTAGTCAGAGAATCTTGCAGACTTGTAGCGGATTTATTTAGAAGTATAACATCGTCCGCATAAAGCAAAGAGCTGACATTAACATCTCCAAATTTGTTATCATGTTTAATACCACTTTCCTTCATAATGTGATCCATATAGATAATGAATAACAGAGGGGATAATGTACATCCTTGTCTCACACCAGATTTAACATTAAACCATCTTCCTGTACTTCCTTCAATTCTAACTGCTGACTTACAACTTAAATAAAGACTAAGTATTGCTTGATATAATGTCCCATTGACACCATATAACTGCAGTATATTGAATAGCTTCTCTCTTGGCACCTTGTCTTATGTAGAGCAGTGTTTCTCAAACTTCAGACATCCGCGTTCATATGATTGGTGCGGTATTAACAAAAGATCGTGCTGCTAAATGGCAAAGACAAACCGACAGTTGAGTTGAAATGCTAATTCTCTTCAACCGAATTCCTTATATAATATCTGAAACACATTCACTATATATTTCTTTGTTTTAACACGTTCACTCAAACAAAACCATAAGTTGCACCAGCAACATATGGTTTTGCTTGAGTCATACAGCATTTTCTGTGGGTGATACAACAGGAATGTTTTACGATCTCAAACTTCACGGATACATTGAATTTTATTCTATGCATTAATGATGCATAGCCGAAAATTGCCACAGACCCCCTGAAGACCTTTCACGTACA
Source organism: Typopeltis vanoorti (assembly GCF_054136105.1). Classification (NCBI taxonomy): domain Eukaryota; kingdom Metazoa; phylum Arthropoda; class Arachnida; order Uropygi; family Thelyphonidae; genus Typopeltis; species Typopeltis vanoorti. The sequence goes on from NC_143550.1 coordinate 126,082,986, forward strand.
CCCAGGGGTATGCATACCACACTTTGAGAAATACTGACGTAGAGTTCAGTGGATGCGCATGTGCTGTCACCGATGATCACAGTTGTGTCCTGTTCGTTTAAACTTGCCAATTCTTGTTGCAGTTGTGAACGGTGATAAATTTCTGCCATTAAATTTTCTTGGGAAATTAGGGCTGAAAAACGTCGGCATTGTTACAATATTGCATACAAGCTACATGTGATTGCATATGCTAAAGAACATGGAAAGAGTTCTGCAGAGAGGCATTTCGGGCCACTCCCAACTGAGAAAATAATAAGAACTTGGCAGAATCAGGAAGAGGATTTAAAAAAAAAGCAACTCGCAGTTAACATAACCTATGAAGTGGAACTGCAAAATGGCCAGAACTGAATACTTGGATTTTAGAACACAGAAAAGTGGGACTTTCCATGTCTATAAAAATGATTATTCATCAAGCAAAAGTGATAGCCACTAACAGAGGGATCACCAACTTTACTGGATCAACATAATGGCGTTCAAGATTCATGAAGAGAAACCAGCTATGTATGCGGACTAAAAGAAAAATATCACAAAAGATGCCAGGTGAATATGAAGAAAAATTGATTGAATTTCATCGATTCGTCATTAATGCAAGGAAATGAGAAATCTTTGAACTTGCGCAAATAGGAAACATGGACGAGGTTCCGCTGACTTTTGATGTGCCTTCAAACAAAACTGTAGATTCCAAGGGCACTAAAAGTGTTACTATTAAAACTTCGGGGCACGAAAAAACTCACTACACAGTTGTTTTATCCTGTTGTATTGATGGGACAAAATTTCCGCCACTATTGATTTTTAAAAGGAAGACGCTACCCAAAGAAAAACTGTTTAAAGGAGTGTTTGTACATGTTCACACAAAAGGCTGGATGGATGGAGGAGGAATGAAGTTATGGATAGATAAAATTTGATCTAGGCGCCCTGTTGAAGAAGCCTGCCATGCTAGTATGGGATCAGTTTCGTTCTCACAGAACAGAAGATGTTACAAATAAACTCAAGGAATTGAAAACTCAGTTAACTGTAATTCCAGAAGGTCTAACTAGTCAGCTTCAACCTTTAGATGTCTGTATTAATAAACCATTTAAGGGATTTATGAAGGAGAAGTGGAACAACTGGATGCAGTCTTCAGATTTTGAGGTTACGCCATCAGAAAGAAAGAAGAGGCCTAACATTTTGCAAGTTTGTGAGTGGGTCAAAGCTTCATGGGATGCTGTGAAAACTGAGACAGTGGTTAAATCATTTAAGAAGTATGGAATTTGTAATGCACTGGATGGTACAGAGGACAATTTGTTGTATGAGGACTCAGATTCTGATTTAGAAGAGGTTTCAAGTGTCTCTTCATTTAGCTCTGGAGATGAATTTCTGAGTTTTGACGATTAAAAGGTGGGTACTCTTTCCTCGTTAGATTAGGTATTTGTTGAAAGTAGACCTACTTATTACTTTATATTTAAAATACTGTAAATTCATTATAATATTCAGTGATAATTTTTTTTCCTAAAAAATGTGTACAAAAAAGGGGATGCATCCTATACGCCGGTGCATCTTATACGCCAGCAAATACAGTATTTTAAATGTGTATATTATGTTGAATTCTCCTACTGGATTTATAAAATGCAAAAAACAGAGCAATATAGCAAATACAAGTAGCTGTAAGCAAACTTGTATTTGCTATATTGTATTGCTTGTATTTCACAAGAAAACGATATTTTATCTGGATCAAATGAAACTGATAAGGGTGTGTCGTCTGACATCTCTAGCGAACCAACTAGGAAGAAGATGAAAAATCTTCGTAAGTATGACATGCATTACTTGAGATGTGGATTTTCATAGACAGGAAATGAAGAGGAATCTATTCCAAATTTTGTTCTATTAAAAATTAATCATTTGGGCTATATGGATTGGGAGTGAGAAATGAAAGAGGAGATATGCTATTGGATTTCTCTAGAAAACATGATCTAGCAATTATGAACACTTTTTGGTTTAAGAAACATCCAAGAAGATTGTATACGTGGAAAGCCCCAGGGAAGGATATAAATGATAGAAGAAATCAGATAGATTATGTTTTGATAAACAAAAGATATAGAAACATTATAAAAGATGTGACAACATATCCAGGAGCAGATTGTGATACAGATCATATATTGTTGTCAACTGAGATGAGGATTAATCTAAAAAAGGTAACTGCAGGGAAATTGAACAAATCATGGAACATGGAGCAGCTGAAGATACCAACTACAGCAAATGAATTCGCAAAGAAAGTAGAAGAAGAAATTAATGAGTTAAATACAAGAAAGTGATTGTGTAAGTGAAAAAATGGAAGGTTCTGAAGGAAAGAATAATTACTGCTACAGAATTATATTTGGCCAAAACAGAAGAGGAAAGAGAGAAAAGAAAGAAGCCATGGATGACGGACAATATTTTGAGAAAAATATCACAAAGAAGAAAGTTAGTTAACAGTAAAACAGAGGAGAAAAAAAAGCAGTATAAAGACTTGAGTAGGGAGATACAAAGAGAGATAAGAAGGAAAAAGGAAGAGTGGTTTGATGAAATAAGTAAAGATACAACAGCAAAGGTAAAAAGAAATGACATAAAAGGTGTTTATAAAAACATTAATATGATGACAGGAAGGATAAAGATGCAAAGGACTGGAGCAGTCAAGAATGAAAGAGGTGAAATTCTGATTGAAAAAGAGAAGATATTACAGAGATGGGAAGAATATGTAAGTAAACTTTATGAAGACAGTGAAAGAGGAGAAAATCAAATGGAAGAGCATAGTGGGCATAGGCTGTACATCATAAAGGAGGATTGAATCTAGCAATTCAAAAGATGAAAGAAGGAAAATCCCCTGGAATAGACAGTATACAGATAGAACTCATAAGAAATATAGGTGAAAAAGGTATGGAAGTGTTATGGTATTAACGGAATTTATGAGGAACAAGAATTACCAGAGGAGTTTAGAAGATCAATTTTTTTTTTATCCCTATTCCAAAAAAGATGGGAGTTTTAGACCTGTAACAATTTCAGAACGATAAGTCTTATAACTCACACAGCAAAAATTTTGCACAAATAATTTTAGAGAGAATTAAGAATAAAATAGAAAAAGAAATGAATGAGGAACAGTTTGGATTCCAAACCAACAGAGGAACTAAAGAGGCTATCACTTGTCTAAGAATTATTGGGGAGAAAACACTAAACCATGGTGGAAAGGTGTTTTGGGGATTTCTAGATTTTGAAAAGGCATTTGATACAGTGAAACATAAAAGGCTTTTTGACATTCTAGAAAATACTGATATTGACTCTTATGACTTGGAAATTTTAAAGAGATTATATTGGTCACAAACAGTGTCAGTATGTGTAAATGGAGAGAAAACAGGAGAATTCCCAGTGGAGAGGGGAGATAGACAAGGTGAAAGTAAATTACATTTGGCCAAAACAGAAGAGGAAAGAGAGAAAAGAAAGAAGCCATGGATGATGGACAATATTTTGAGAAAAATATAAAGAAGAAAGTTAGTTAACAGTAAAACAGAGGAGAAAAAAGCAGTATAAAGACTTGAGTAGGGAGAAACAAGAGAGATAAGAAGGATATCTCATCTCTCTTTCACCTATATTCCTTATAAGTTCTATCTGTATACCATCTATTCCAGGGGATTTTCCTTCTTTCATCTTTTGAATTGCTACATTCAATTCCTCCCTCATGATGTACAGCTGCTGCCCACTATGCTCTTTCATTTGATTTTCTCCTCTTTCTCTATCTTCATAAAGTTTACTTACATATTCTTACATATACTCACATGAAAGACAAGAGGAGTCAAACAATAATGGTGATACAAGTTATCACCATTATTGTTTAACCTTTATAGTGAACAGATGCTTAGAGAGGCACTTGAGGATGTAGAAGAAGGAATAAAAATATATGGAAGAATCATTAATAACTTATACGGATGCTGCAGTGGTGATGGCAGAATGTGAAAATGGATTGCAACTAATTGTTCAAAGAATTGAAAACCCTTGTAAAGAGTATGGACTAAGGATTAACACAAAGAAGATCAAGATAATGATAATGGGCAGAAAAATAGGAGATAATGTAAAGATAAGATGTGGAGGAGAGATTTTAGAAGTGGAAAGATTTCAATATTTAGGTAGCTGGATCTCAGAGAAAGGAATTTCAGAGTTGGACATTAGAAATAGAATAGGCAAAGCTAAACCGGCATTTATGGAAATAAAGAGAATTTTAATAAACAAGAATATTAAAATAGGTGTTAGAATTGGAATAGTTAAAGCAACAGTTTGGAGAATTGCAAGTTATCGAAGTGAGTCATGGACACTCAGAAAGAGAGATATGGAAAGAATTAATGCATTGGAAATGTGTTATAAAAAGATGGAAAAGATTAGCTATACAGAGAGAAATTTTAAGAAGAGTTGGGATGAAAAGAACACAAGAAAATACTGATATTACTCTACTTCTTCCACTTTTTCATCATATTATGCAAAGAAAGACAAGATTTGCAGGACATTTTCTGCAAATTCAGAAAATGTCCTTGTCAGGTGTCCCGAAGAACCTCTCTTCGGGACACCTGACAAGAACTATATTACAAGGGAAAGTTGAGGGGAAGAGAAGACGTGGAAGACCAACTAGAGGGTGGTTCAATGACATTGTGGAATGGATTGGTTTAAGAATGACGGAGGCAACAGACCGAGAGAAATGGAGAAGAGCTGCTCATTTGCTGAAACCCTTTTGCTAGAGGATGCTACCAGACAACAATTTTTTGTTCACATGAAAATATAAATTCAAATAAAATTGACATTTACAATGACATATACTTTATTTATTATTATTTTGATAAAGGGTACTTGGTAATAATGAAAATTTAAGAAGGGGTATGCAGATATCTAAAGTTTGAGAAACACTGGCCTAGAGTATAAGTTAGTATAAGGGTGCAAGAGAGCCTGATAATATTAGGAGAAAGAAAACACAGATAATATGAGAGATAGAAAAAAGGCTTTGGCTCTTTTATAACATCATGCCAAAGGCTATCAGTTTTCATAGAAATACACTTTTATTAATACAGACCAGTATTTTACAAATAAACATTTATTAAAACCTACCAGTTTCGCCAGCAAACTGTCTGGCTTTTTCAAGGTATTACGGAGATATGAAAGTAAATGCAAATTAAAAGGAACATAAAAAACGTTGTAAACCAAACTAGTATCTATGGTTACACGTTTCGCGTGACAAAGATGGCTTTGTTCTTATTCATTATTACGCATGCGTGTTTGCTGTAGACTTGTAATGTGATTACTGGCTAGCTGTAGTTCAGATTGATTGAGAGAGAGGATCAAGTTTTTCCACGAACTGTTGAGAATTATACCCTGATTTCTGTTGAGGTTTCCGCCGGTTATTAGTACTATTGTGGCTTCCTTAAATACACGATGCCTGTAGTCGTCATCGAGATATGGCATGGAGCTGTTTTGCCAATCTATCGTGTGGTTAGACGTGCAGAAATGATGTGCTAAGCCGGAAGAAATGCTTCTGTTGTGGTTTACATCACCAACATGTTCTTTTTGTCTAATTTCTAAACTTCGTGAAGTTTGTCCAATGTAGGCAAGACCACAGGAGCAGGGAATGTAATATACTCCTGGATATTTGTAGAACGGAACTTTATCTTTTGGAGATCCTAAAACTTGTCTGATGTTGGTGGTTGGTTTGAAGACCACTCTGATGTTGTTGGCTCTTAGTATTCTTGCTATTTGATAAGAAATTGACTTGATGAAAGGTATCACTACAGTAGAAACGTGCTGACGGTGGGATTCTTCTTGTCTGGGGTTGTCATTGTATAGATATTTTTTGATGATGTTTTGAGGGTATCCATTTTGTGATAATGTATTTCTATCTATAAAATCGACCAAAAATGTATACCTTGAATAGCTATCAGTTTTCCTTTTTCGCCAATCTTATATAGATAAATGATCCAAAGACCAATTGAAACTAAAGTGCAAAGATGACTCATACCCATGTGGTTAGCCTTCTCTGACTGGGATTGCTCTCCAGTCAGTGGGTACCAGAAAAATAAAATAACCAGAGTGGCTGTACTGGTGAAACCGGATGTAGTCCTTGTGTTCTGAAATTCTGATATTGGCTGTCCTGCCTGTTTGGGCAAGGTAGGACAGCTTACAGCTGGAAAAGACCTGGTATACACCCGGTAGGTCTAGGGGGAGGGGAGGGTGGTCTTTAGCAGAGTGGATAAGGGATGCCAATTTTTTATATGGTCTGTAACAAGAACACAAGGACTACATCCGGTTTCACCAGTACAGCCACTCCGGTCTTGCTGACCATGCGCTGGATACCTGCCATAGAATACGATGGAAGAAAGTCACGATAGTACACCATAGTAAATACAAGTATGAAAGGCTTTTCATGGAATCAGCTTCAGCTCTAAGAAACAATCCGAACCTCAACAAATTTGGCTGCATGAGACTGCCTCAAATTTGGGAAACCTACATCAGAAGACCTTCAGCCCAATCAGCCAAGAATACCAATATTGCCTGCTAGGGGACACCATCAGGACTTTAGGAGAAATAATAGCTTCCTGCTTCTTCCTCATTTACTGTTTGTTGTGCCTGCGTGCACGTGTCTTGTTCTTAAGTTTCTTGAAAATGGCAATGTGACAATGCCGAAATATTGAAATATATTAAAATTTATTTTTTTAATATATATCCTAGTGATGTTGTAATTTCCTTAAATTACTTAGTTAAATATGTAAATATCATTAAATCAATATTAAAACAACTGTGGGCTCATGATCATATAATCTGTCTGAATATAGGAGAAATATTGAATTAAGTAATGAGAAGTCATCCAAAGAAACTATATCAAGATCATGTGAATAAGGACATAAAAAGAACGTTAGTTGCATATATATATGTTTTAGGATTAAATGACTGGGAAACCGAGATAAGAAATAAAACAAATTTTAATGGCACGGCTAGATTTGTCTTTAGCAGACTTCTTCAGGTGCAAAAAAAATAAAAGAAACGGCCAATAAACCATAAAGGAAATAACTCTAAACATACAAAACAGGTTAGCATATGCATTTCAAAATTAATGCATTGATACTTGTGTATTTAAAAGTGTTTTCTCTCTCTCTGACTTCATTGTTGGGCATACACATGAGCTCACAATCTCGTATATGCAAATATTGTATACCAGCGGAATGACAGTCAGACAGGTTATAACTTAGGTTGTTATTAAGATGTATAGGATTGAGAATGATTTCTTTAGATTCTACTATCCTTTCTCTCTAATTCATTGTTACAAAGGAAAATATTAGTAGACTTGTCCCATAGTACTGGATGGGTGTGGTTCTCTTCATTAGAATTTGTGGAAAACAGAACATGGCTAGACAGAGCATTGGGCTTGCATTCTCCTGTAACTTATGTCTCTCTAGTGCTCCTCGATGCATAGGAGAAATCCATTGATTCCTCAATGGATTTCTCTGTCTGGCCAAAATATGGCTTATCACAATCACACTAAATCTGGTAGACACCAGGATATTTGAGATTGTCATGACAATCTTGCAGAGAGGATCACAAAATAGTCATTTTAGTTTCATTGAGTAGTTACTCAAATGACAGTGAGTTACAAGCCACTATATCTAAAACTTTGAAACCCATGCTCTGCCTGATAATTACTGGTTTTGATGTAACATATGTCTAAACCATTCAATTGATTAGTGCTTCTCTGCAATGCATAACTAGTCATTCATGGCAGTGTCAGCAAATATATTAACTTCAAATATATGTATCTCATATTTTTAAAATTAAATATCAAATATGAGAATGACAAATAGCAATTGAAAGTAAAATAAACACAGACCAAATCTCTATTTGCACGGTAGATTTTATTATTATTATTATTCGTGACACCTCCAAGGAGTCCGAAGACTCATCGCAGGAGGATACCTACTATACAACACTGTCTCCACTACTGCACTGACCCTCCACTACCAATCACCTACATCAACACCATCTACTGCCCACAATCGCTAGTATTTTTGTCTGTAAATTGCGTGTGTTCTAAAGGGCCGATTTGTCTGTATGCAGGATGAAAAACCTGAGTTTCCGGGAACCCTGCCACCTCCGTATGAGATCGGCTAACTCACCTTCAATTGAAAGTCCATATAAAGATTCCTCCCGTCATGACGAGAATCGAACTTAGGCCTTTTCTAATCGAAGGGTGCAACGTATCGTCATTGTTCCAATTGCACTATGGTGGCGCTTAATTATTTGTTCCAGATAAATCATGTAAATGAAAGCCGTGTAAAAAAGAATACAGTGCATATGAAAAAATAGAATGGTTCCAGATGTGAAAACCCAATATGAACAATAAGTTACTTTCAAACATACACACATATAATTATATATATGTATGCATCTCTTAAAGAAAATTAGCGTGTCGCTAATAAAACAGAAATTTGAAAGGTCCAATTTCTTTTTCACACATTCTGGCCAAGTAGCTTTTCAGAATGCATTTAAAGTTCATGGTTTCAATTCCAATAATGGCAACTTAGCAAGTTTGATGCAAGCCAAATAGAAAATTTCTTCCTCACATCAATAACTGTCAGTAAATTATCCTTATTTAGTAAATTACCCTATCCAAAATGTATTGGAATTTTCTTATGTAGAAAGTCTTGAAGGTAGTGTTCACACCCTGGTCTAGTGGTTGTATTAGGTGGCAGAAAACAAAATTTCACATTCGGGTGTTCTAAAACAGGATGGACAGGCACATTGTCTATAATCAATAAAACTTTGAAGTCCAGATTTTGTTCAATCAAATAGCGTTTAACTTCTGGAACAAAACAATGATGGAAACAAAAAAGGTCGGGTTTTGTAACCCGACCTTTTTTGTTTGCCTTCCAGTGCACTGGTAATGTGTTAAAATCCATGACCTTCATTGCCCATGGTCGTTGGGATCGATTAATGAGTAATGGTTTTAAACATTTCAAATTATAAACAAGAAATGATTGTTTAAACAGCTTAACTCCTTCCAAGCAGCTTTATATAGGTGGGCCTCTGGTAACAGATCAACTCAACATCGAGGAATCAGCATAGCACCCTTCTGCTTACAGGAACCAATGGCAAGCGAATATAACAGATCATCTGTCGGCTTAACTTCGGGAAATCATGATTACAAAAATTGATTTTTTTTGTCGTCACTACAATTGTCTATATTCTGTAGCGTAGAGTAATTCCTGATGTTTAAAACATCAAGGGGGTTCCCAAAATTCAAGTTTAAGTACATATATATATATATACACCATTCTAGGAAATGATAATTATAATACTATAATAGAAATACCCTTTTTTTTTTTTAACAGAACTGAACTCAAATAGAAATTTTTAAAATAAGCGTCCATTTGAACCGTGTAAAATCAAAATATGCAGTGTAAAAATAGAATTGCTTCTATTTTCTAAACTGTGTTATTTCAAAATTGTGTAAAAATAGGCCATGTAAAAAGAGAATTAGCTACATACACACACAGGGTGGTTCAAAATTCCATGTACAAACTTTGAGGGAGAGGTAGAGAACATCAAAATCAACCAGATTCGCATAGGAAAGCATGACCGGAAACGCAGCTGGAAGGTACTAACTGGGACACAAAGATAACACAAGGCAGTAAGTAGTGTAAAAAACTTTATTAGGCATAACTGAACAGTTTAATAGTAGTGGATACATAATATGGTTTCACATCAGGTGCTCAAAGTTACAACCATTAGCAGTGATGCATGCCTGACACCGACGATGCATTGATTGCCATACATTTTTGAAAATACCTGGAGTTTCCCGGATATTAGCAGCGGCGATGTAAATTTTTGCCATGAGGTCCATGTCAGAGGCTACAGGCTTTAAGGGTCCCCCACAAAAAGAAATCAATGCTCGATAAATCAGGTGAACGTGGGGCAATGAGATGGGGTCCACCACACCCAATCCATTGAGCCCCAAAAGACCTGTCCAAATACTGACGCACAGAAATTCCAAAATGGGCTGGAGTCCAGTCAAGGTGGTAACAGGTATGAACCGACTAAACAGTCAGCGACAATACCTGCCCATACATTAATGGCGAAGAAGTGTTGTTGTGCAGCATGTGGTCGCACATCATGTGGGTGCTCATGGGCCCACACGAGCATTGTGGTGATTGAAGATCCCTTCACGGGTAAGTGAAGCTTCATCTGTGAACAAAACACAAGTTGGAAAATCCGGGTCTACAGCACTTTTCTGCAGAAACCACTGCATGAATTCTACACGTCGAGGGTAATCTTCAGCCATCAGTAATTGGACCCGTTGCAGATGAAATGGATGCAAGGACTCAGAGTGCAAAACATGCAATACACTGGATTGAGATACTCCTATAGCAGAGGCAACGGTACATGTGCTTGTCTCTGGATTATTGTCCATCGCATGCAACACCTCCTCTTCCATGGTGGGATTTCGCATCGATCGTGGCCACCCACTATCATGCCTGCGATTCCTGAATGATCCATAGTCACACAAATTCTGATGCAAATGCACAAACATTTGGTGATACAGTACACATCAGTTTGGATACCTTTCGCAATAAATTCGTACAGCAGCTCGTCCATTACCATCTGCTAACCCATAAATGAGGTGCATGTGTGCCATCTCAGCGTTCATAAAATGACGTATGTTCTTTGTATGATGTCGAAAGCTTGAATGAGAAAGCCCCAATTGCTAAACTGGAGCACTGGCAAACAGTGCCATCTATCACTTTTGGGTGGCATTTCCGGTCAAGCTTTCCTATGTAAATATGGTTGATTTTGATGTTCTCTACCTCCCCTCGAAGTTTGTACGTGGAATTTTGAACCATCCTGTATATATAAAATTGATAAAAATAGGAAAAAATATATCCATAATCCATTCTTAGTACAAAATGCACTATAGGTTTGCAAATAACCTTTCGTGGATGGAAGCAACATATAATAAAAATGTCTATAAGAGAATGAATCTGTGAGAATAGTCAATCTGAGTACCCTCTTCTGGATAGCAATCAATCAGTGTTAGAGAGGTTTGGGTGTACCATCCCATAAATGTGTGCGAGTAGCATCCCATGGCTATGCAGATTTGGAATTTACACATTACAGAAGTTGTACAGATAAGAAGTTACATGTTGAGCAAAAAGTGCAGCGTTCTTTGTTGGCTTAAGAAGCTGTGATTGAGGCGCTTGTATCTGAAGAGACTAGAGATGTAAATCAGTCTAATAAGAGCAGTCTGATTCTGTCTGGTGATCAGGGTATTATGAAGAAATAAGAAGTGATGTAGAATTTATCTTGTGAGAAATTCTTGTGAAAGGGAAAAACATGAAACTGCAAGAAACACAGAAAGGAGAAGGTATTCTATGGAGATTCAATAAGGGATGTACTTAAAGAGAAAGTGACAAAAGTATGTTTCCCAGGTGCAAAGATCAAGGATGCTAGTGCAGCTCTTAGTGTGCAGATGGGAGAAGTAAAAAAAAATGATTGTTTTGGCTGATATGAATGATTTGAAAGGTGAGAAATATGCATTAAGAGAAGATATGAAAGAGTTGCTGATAGAAATAAAGAATAAGAAAATAAGGATTGTTGTAGTCTGCTGCCTTGGTACGATAAGAGCAAACTGAGAAGAAGGTCATTGATTTTGAATGAGTCAATGAGAAGATCGTCTTATTATTACTATGTGACACCTCCAGAGAGTCCACGGACTCATCGAGGGAAGACACCTACCTACTCTACAGCTCTCTGTCTTCACCACTCAATCCACCAACTACAACGAACCCCAACTACACCAATGCCATCTACTGCCAACCACCACCACCAGTATTTTCACATACAATCACAAACATTCATGCTCACGGCAGAATTCGAACCCACAGCTTTTTGGCTTGAGAGCGGATACGCTAATCACTTGACAAACCAAGCCAGCACTTCTTATTTCTTGTGTGGGGGGGGAGGGGTAGAAATGGTGCGTAGTTTACAGATGTATGGAGCAATGTTTCATTTGGATGAAATAACTTGCATATACCTGATGCAGTCCATCAGAACTGCATTTGAATGGCTTTTGAGTTTCTCTCCTAACTAATACTTCTGGTCTCCCTGATTTTAGGAGACCAGAAGTATTAGGAATGGAGATATAGTCAAGTGCAGGTTTGGCAACCTCAGAACAAATAAATGTATGTAAATTACTTGCAATAAAAAAATGCAGCTTCACTGCTTTCAAATCTGACTGGGTTGGTAATGACATTATGCAAGGGCAATTGTGGGTCCAAAGGGATGTTGTAATGCATATATACATGAATGCCAAAAGTATTAAAAATAAAGGAGAGAAGTTTTAGGTATTGGTCAGCACAACTTGGCCAAAATTATAGGTGTCAATGAGACCTAGTTGACAGAAAATGATATAGTTACAGGGTAACTGTTAACGATATTGTATTTTCAGAGAAGATAAAGGGAATAAGACAGGAAGTGGGATATTGCTGATGGCAACTGAAGAACTTCAACAAACAGAAGTTAAAGAGGATATTAGAGTAGGGAGGAGATAATTCATTTGAGACTGTCCGGTGTGAGACCGAGACATAAGACAAAACATACTGCTGGTTGATGCTATAGACCAGGGAGTTCACAGGAAGATGTAGATGCCATGCATCAGCAGATTAACACAATGAGTGCAGGCTGGGCAATCATGGGGACTTCAACTATGAAGACAGAATGGCGGGAGAAAAAGGGGAATTTAGTCATTTTTCTTCTTCAACTCATCTGTCTGGTGATGGGTTGAGTCCCCTTTGTATAATCTGTCTCCAAACGGTTCTATTTCTAGTCTTCTTGAACATAGTAATGAAGTTGGGGAATTCGCCTCTTTCTTTTAAGGATCTGAGCCAACTTTTCCTCGGTCTTCCAGGGAAAGCTGTCTTCCTGTTCTTCCATTAGGCACAATGTTTGAAAGTCTGTGAGGAGGCATTCTCTGGACATGGCCAAACCATTGGAGCTGTTGTTGAAGAATAATGTCTGTGAGGTTGTCATGGTAGTTGAGATTCTGCTTTACTTCTTCTGTGGTTTTATGTTCAGTCCAGCATGTTCTGTTAATTTTTCTTAGAAACTTCCCCTAGAATGGACTTATTTTGAGTAGTTCCTTCTTAGTGAGTTGCCAGATCCACTTCCACATGTTGCTGTAGGGATGATCATAGCTTTGATAGTTTGATTTTAAGATGTTTCAAGAGTTTGTTATTGTTCCATATTTTGTTTACTTTATTCATGTTTGTCCATCCAATGTGAATTTTGTGTTTTGCTGTTTCAGTGCTGTCTAAATTGTGTGTAACGGTGCTTCCTAAGTAGACAAAGGATTTTACTTGTTCTAGGGTTTGGTTCTCCAGAGTAACTGAGATGTTTTCAATTTCTCTTCCTATTTTCATTATTTTGGTCTTATAGCTGTTGATCCTCATTCCAAGGTTTTCCTTCCTCATTTAAATGATGGACTGTTTTTCTAATTGTAGCTTGGATACTGCCACTATTACTATATCATCTGTGTATTTGATGTGGTTGATGTTTTTCTTCCATTTATATTTATCCCTGGTTCATTGGAGATTTTTTTGCATATTTCCTCTAGGTATATGGTATATACTGGTTTATTCAGTTACTAAGGGATAATTATCTAAAACAGCATGACATGGAAGGAGATCAAGGATTTTAGAGTTCAGATTTGATAATAGCATCAGAAGATGCAACCATAACCAAACACTATACTGCAATCAGGGAGAGTAACCATACAATCTTGTCTTGGAGGTTGCTGAAGGGTTTATGTTGAACTATAAAGCTGGTAATTATAACAGACCATGGCACTTCTTCAAGCAGAACGTCAGTAGTACATGAGAAGTGATCAGGGATTAGGGATTGTTGAGAAGAGCAGTATCAGACTGCCTTAAGTTGGGGCTACAAGTAAATGAGTAGCAATATAAAGCTGGAGCTGCAAAAAAAAAAAAAAAAAAAAAAAAAAAAAAAAGAAATCATTATGAAGAGAATATAAATCAAAAGGTAACCAAGTATACTCATGGTCAGTACAAAGAGCAGGCAAAAGGGGCTACCAGTATAATGGAAGTGTTTTTCACTTGGCTATGATACCAATTATATATTTAGCTTAATCCTTTATCTAAGTGTAAGCAAACAAAGTTTTATTATTATTGTTATTATGGGTATCTCCATGGAGTCAGTAGACTCATCACGGGAGACCCAAACTATCAAAACAATATCTATCATATCTCTTCTTGAATTCATTTACAGACGAAGAACTCGCAACTGAGTCAGGCAATGTATTCCACTCGTTCACCACCCTCCAGGTGAAAAACCTCGTTCTCACCCTTGTTAACCACACTTTTCCTTAATTTCCAGGGATGACCTCTTGTTCTTCCATCACTATCAACATAGCTGAAACATTTCCCCTGCATCAATCTTATAAAAACCTTTTAGCAATTTAAATGCTTCTATCATATCCCCTCTTCTCCACCTACAACCAACCTCTGCAATCCACAAGCTCTCAATCTATCAATGTAGGGAGCATTTTTTACATCACTCACCAACTTAGCCACTCTCCTCTGAACCCTCTCCACAACCTCCTCATCTCCAAGGAATCCAGGTGACCACACCTGAGCACAGTAATCCAAATATGGAAGTATCAACACTTTATAAAGGGGAATAATAACCGCTATCTCTGGATGTTAGTGTGTTCCTCGATAACCAGGTAATCCTATGTGCAATCTTGGACACCTTAGCAATATGTCCTCTGAACTTCCTCTCCCTATTCACCAACATCCCTAAGTCCCTAGCCTCATCAATCTCTTGGAATACCGTTCCATCAATGTAGCACACAGCTGGTAATCTTTTAATCCCAAAATGCATAACTTTACGCTTTTCCACATTGAACTGACATCCATTACCTTTTGCCAATTTTGCCAGCTTATTTAAATCATCCTGCAAACTCGCAACATCAGCTTGATTTTTTTATTGCGCTACCCAACTTTGCATCATCAGCAAACACTGAATATCTCCCTTTAAGCCATTTCCTATGGGTCTGAAGTATTTTCAGGACTGAGAAAACTTGAAAAATGATATTGAAAAACAGATTTTCAGGTGAGGTAAGTTCTCTTCATGTGCCTTAGTATCTCTCATAATACAAAGCACATATCCTTATGGGTGTGTATAATGCTGTGCATTATGTGAAGGGTCACTAACCAGACCTGTTTCGACTTTTATTGAGGTCTCGTCAGTGGGAGCTAGACCCAGAGGTGGTGAGACTAAGGTGGAAGTAATTGAGAAGTCATATTTCCATATGCCAGTTGCCAAAAGGTGTCACACCTTATTATTAAAATTCTCTGGATCAGAGATAGTTAATGGAAGTGTTTTTCACTTGGTTGTGCTACCAATTATGTATAAGTGGCTTAATTGGTTAGTGACCCTTCCCATAATGCATAGCATTATAAATACCCATTAGGATATGTGCTTTGCATTATGGGAGATACTAAGGCAAGTGATGAGAACTTATCCCACCTTTACCATGAGTTGCCCCAGTCCTGAAAATACTTCAAGTGCAAACTTTGTTTGCTTACACTTGATAAAGGATTAAGCCAAATATATAATTGGGCTACCAGTATAGTACCAAATCACCATCAGAGGAAATTAACTAAACAGGCCAGTGTAAATCCAAAAGAGCTCGTTTTTTATTTTTATTTTTATTTTTTTTTTTTATTATTTTTTTTTTTAGCTATGTAGCAAGTAAGTAGAAGAATGATTATGGATGGATAACCAGGGTGAATTATTCAGGTGGAGTTGCAGTTGCTGATATGAGAATAAGGCAGATGAACAGGAGGTGTTCAGCATATTAAAAAACATCATGCAGCAGTGGGACTGAATAGCACGTTGGTCCATGTGCTGTGAGAATGTGTGATAGAGTTATCAGTGCCTCCAACAAAGATGTTCAATCTAAGTCTCAGCTCTGGCAAGATTCCCAGGAAATAGAAAGCAGGTAGGATAGTTCCATTACATAAATATGGTTATAAGACAGACGTATCAAATTATAGGCCAATTAGTATCTTAGGAGTGGTGGTTAAAGTATTGGAAAAGTTGGTTAGAGAAATGGGTGGATACAAATGAATACTATGGCAGTGTAAAATGTAAGTCCTGCCTAAGTAATGTACTCACATTTTATAATAAAAGTGATGGCAGAATTATGAGAAATGGTTACACCATGGAACTGCTAGACTTTGCAAGTATATTTGAAAGAATATCACAAGAAAACAATTACAAAAGTTGGCGCAAACGAAAACAGATATAAAATTGGTGGCATGGATAGGGGAGTGGTTGACATAAACTACTCTCTGGTGTTTGTGGAATGGTGGAGTGGAATCTGAAAGAATGAGAGCAACTAGTGCAGTGCTTCAGGGCTATGCATTAGTGGGTCACTGCTCTTTAATTTGTATATTAATGATATAGGAAGTGATTTAACAGGGGAGGGGGAGCGAGATACTCAGTTGTTTCCTGATGATGCAAAATTAGGAAGACAATAGTTGATAATGGTGATGTAAATATCCTGCAGGATGATTTAAATTGATATTCTGGGCAATGGATAATGGTTATCAATTTTATGTTGTGAAATGTAAGATGACACACTTCGGGTTAAAAAAAGATTATATACTGTGTATCACATTGATAGTATGAATTCAGAAAATTGATAAGGTTAGGGATTTAGAGGCTAATGGAAAACAATCTGAAGTCAGAGGGCATAATGCAACAGTTGATTAAATAGCTTAAAGGATTAAATGGATGCATAGATCTTGGCTACTGTACATAGATTTGGTTACCTGGTTTTCTCGGGGATCAGGAGGTGGTGGAGAGAATTCAAACATAGGTAACCAAGATGATGACAAGTCTGTGGAATGTTCTGTATGAGAATAGGTTGAAGGCGTATGTTGCATTGTTTAGCTAACAGCTGGAAAAGAACTGACAAGATAGAAACGTAAGTTATTAAAAGGGTTCTATAAGAATGACATAAAAGAAATATTTTATGACATGATGAACAGGGAGAGTTCTAGGGGTCACCCCTGGAGGGTGTGTAAAACTGTGGTTAGTAAGGATCTGCAGACTAGATGTTTGACTTGGAGAGTACCGAATAAGCATAATGAAATGCCAAAATTAGTTGTGAGCACCCTGACATTGCATGAGATTATGGAAAGGCATGATATGCATTGTGTGTTGAAATTTTTTTCATTTGGTTATACTATGAATTAGAGATGCCAAGAAATTATATTTTCGGTTTCAAACTTTATCCAAACAAAGTTTGTGCATGAAGTCACTTCACAACTAGTTACTTGTATTATAGACACAAATGACTTCACATCAATTGCCTTAGTATCCCATAATGCAATGCACATTTCCTTACAGACATGTATAATGCTATGCATTATGGGAAGGGTCACTACCCAGACCTGTTTCAACCTTCATTGAAGTCTCATCATGGGAGCTGGACCCAAAAGTGATATCAAAGTTGAAGTAATGCTGATGTCATATTTCCATATACAAGTAACCAAATGGAAGTCATCTCTAATCCAGAGAATTTTAGCAATTATGCTATGATACCTTTAGGTTACTTATATATCAAAATATGACTTCTGCATTACTTCAACCTTGGTATCAATTCTGAGATTGGCTCCCACTGATGAGACCTCAATAAAGGTTGAAACTGGTCTAGGTAGCGACTCTTCCCAGCATTATAGAGCATTGTACATGTCCATGAGGATGTTTGTATTATGGGATACTAAGGCAAGTGATGCGAGGTCGTTGGCCTCTACATACGAGTTGCCTAGTTGTGAAGTTACTTCACGTGTAAACTTTGTTTGCACTTAGATAAAGGATGAAACCAATTTAATTTATAGTATAACCAAGTATAAATCCTTACAGACATGTATAATGCTAGGAAGAGTCACTTGGTTGTACATATATAGTATACTTGGTTATACTATAAATTAAAGATATGAAGAAATTATATTTTCGTTTTCATCCTTTAACCAAGTGTAAGCAAACAAAGTTTGTGTGTGAAGTCACTTCACAATTGTGTTATTTGTATATAGAGGCTAATGACTTCACATCAATTGCCTTAGTATCCCATAATGCAATGTACATATCCTTATAGACACGTATAATGCTATGCATTATGGGAAGGGCCACCACCCAGATCAGTTTCGATCTTCATTGAGGGTCTCATCGGTGGGAGCCAGACTCAGAAGTGATACCAAGGTTGAAGTAATGCAGAAATCATATTTCTAAATAAGTCATTATAGTATAATTAATTTATATAGTATGTAGTATAATTAAGTGAAACATCTATCTAATTCAGAGTATTTTAGTAATAAGATGCGAAACCTTTTGGCTACCTGTATATGGAAATATTACTTCTGCATTACTTCAACCTTGGTATCACATCTTGGTATCTCACTGATGAGACCTCAATAAAGGTCAAAACAGGTCTGATTACTGGCCCTTCCCATAATGCACTGCATTATACATGTCCATAAGGTTATGTACATTGCATTATGGGACACTAAGGCAATTGATGTGAACTATTAGCCTCTATATACAAGTAACCCAGTTGTGAAATGACTTCTCAACTTTTTGCTTACACTTTATCCAAGTTTAAGTAAACTTTGTTTGCTTACGCTTGGATAAAGGATGAAACCGAGAGTTACATATTGTAACTGATTAGCATTTACATAGTGGAGAAGTTCATTGTGAATGATTTTGGCCATTAATAAAGAAAGCCATATGGCTTATTTTGGCAACATAAATTATATAGAAATAGTGGATATTAAAGTTCTAACATTATTTCAAGCCAGAGAGTTTATAAGTATACAATCCTCAGCATCAGAGTAACCTTAATTGGCACTATATAAAAGACATGACCGCTGCCCAGAGGCTTATTCTTTTGAAAGGAATTTCTTTTGAAAAGAAATGAAGCCATACAGCTCTTTCTTTATTAACTACTTTTACTCATTGACCATGAATTCACTTATGAAAAATACAACTCTAACATTTGATTGCTTCAGTATTGAATAAGAGTTTTTGCTGTCTTAAGCTTCCGCAGATGGAGGTCTGCTGAAGTGGTCTCAATCACTGCATTCCATTTGATGCTTGCCTATCATATGGCTTCCACTGACATGGTCTTTTTTGGGGTGCCTTCATGGTCTTTTCCATGAGAGATGAGGGGGGGGTTCTGCTTGGTGATAGGGTGAGCTGGTCACTGAGTAGAACTATCACCGAGTATCTTTGAGTTATCGACAGTTACAAGTTAAAATGATGCTTTAGGCCACTCATTGAAGTTAGAGTGATCTGAGGGATTCCCTAGTTTTTTTTGTGAAGACCCTTTACTTATACAGTGGTCTCTGAAGAGAATAAGGCAAATATATGGACACTTGATCAGCAATCGTGTTCTTTTAAGTAGTGTGCAATCTAAGACAATTCCAATGCCAAGGATGGTATTCTCATAAACTCTCTGGTCAAAATTATCAAATTTTCATAGTTTCTACATACATTCAGGCTTTGAAATAATGTTGGATATGTAATATTACTATTATTATGGGCAACTCCAGGGAGTCATTAGACTCATCAAGGGAGGCCCCAAATCATATTCATCACAACTATCTGACATTCATACAGTATCTATCATACCTCGCCTTAAACTCATTCACTGTCACAGCATCCACTACAGACTCAGGGAGCGCATTCCACTCATTCACTACTCTAAAAGTAAAGAACCCAGCTCTAACACCTTTACTAACCACACTTTTGCCCAGTTTCCATGGATGTCCCCTAGTCCTCCCACAACCAGCCCTGTTCTCAAAAATATCTTCTGAATTAATTTTATAGAAACCCTTCAGTAATTTGAATGTCTCAATCATATCTCCCCTCCTCCGCCTATCAACCAATTTTTGCAACCCACAAATCCTCAACCTGTTCTCATACGGTTCATTCCACAGACCTGCTATCATCTTGGTCACTCGCCTCTGGATCCTCTCCACCTCCTCCCCATCAAGAAGAAACCTAGGTGACCAAATCTGAGCACAGTAGTCTAGATGGGGTCTTATCAAGGCTCGATAGAGAGGAACAATAACCTGCTTGTCTCCGCTTGTCAACGTATTCTTCAGCAACCAAGTGATTTGATGAGCTGTTTTGGTCACTTTTGCAATGTGTCCCCTAAATTTCAATTCCTTATCCACCAACACTCCTAAATCTCGTGCCTCATCAATTTCCTGGAGCAGGGTTCCACCAATGCAGTAAACTGCCGCCAATCTTTCCACCCCAAAATGCATAACCTTACATTTTGCCACATTAAACTGACATCCATTCTCCTTAGCCCAGACCTCCAATCTATCCAAATCATCCTGCAAAATTTTGACGTCATCTGCATTCACTATTGCCCTACCCAACTTCGCATCATCCGCAAACAAATGAACTGTTCCTCTCAGATCATTTCCTATATCATTTATGAACAAATTAAACAGCAGTGGTCCAAGAACAGATCCTTGTGGCACACCACTAGTCACAGGCCGTCTTGTGGACTCTACTCCCGAGTAAACCACTCTCTGATATCTCTCCGTCAACCACCCTGCTATCCATCTCACCAACCCTATGTCCATTCCCATATGCTGCAATTTACTGATTAGAATTCCATGTGGAATCCTGTCAAAGGCCTTGGCAAGGTCCAGTAGAATCACCGTAAACCCATTACCCTTATCCAGTTCAGCCGTCACTGTGTTATAATACGTGAGCAAGTTATTGAGGCATGACCTACCCTTCACAAAACCATGCTGTCCCCGATACAGTATCCCATTTTCTTCTATCCAATCTTGTATTTTCCTCTTGACTATTTTCTCTAAGATCTTGACAATGATTCCTGATATGCTAATTGGTCGGTAATTTACAACAGCAGTCTTGGAACCACCTTTATGCAGTGGAACTATTTTCCCCTCTTTCCACCCGCTCGGGACTAACCCAGACCCGAGACTCAAATTAAACAAAATGGTCAAGGGTACTGACAATTCTTTAGCTGCTTCTCGTACAACACGAGCTGGTATACCATCCAATCCCACAGATGTATTGACATTGAGGTTATGCAATAGACTACTCACCTCCACTTCATTAACCACAATTCCCGTACAATCTACTAGTTTATTCGTTTCTGCAATGTCACCACCTGGATGATATACTTTTGCAAAGTGCTCACTCAGTAACTGAACTATCTCAACTGATTCAGTTACTTCCCTACCATCGGCATTCTTTAAAATCAATCTGCCATGTACATTTTTCCTTTTACTTGCTACATATCTAAAAAACTGTTTAGGATTCTCTTTAGCCTGCATGGCCAATGTTCTTTCGTAATCCTTTTTTGCTTTTCTTACCACACTCGTCACCCTTCTGGCCTGCGCTTTATACCGTTCATGTGCCTGCCGGTCACCCTTCTCCTTAAATTCCCTCCATAGTTGTTTCTTTTTTTGCAACTCAAGCTTAATGGTGTTATTCATCCATTTAACCCCTACTTGATTTATTATTCGGACTCTAGGTATACAGTCAGCCATTGCTTCATGCAAGCACTTCTTAACTACCTCCCATGCACTATCAACTTCTAGTCCTTGCAGTTGTACATGCCATGGCACTGAACCAATCAAACTCCTAAGCTTATCATACTTTCCCGCCCGATAATTCCACATGTACTCTGTCTTAATTGAAAATTCTACACCTTTAGCCACCTCCCAAGTTAAGACCCTATGATCACTCTCACCGATTGGTGGCAATGTGGTCATATTTGTTACAGCCAAATCCTCAGATGTAATTACTAGGCCAAGCACTCTCTGACCCCTAGTATTTTCCATTACATGCTGTCGCAGATAGTTATCCCTTAATAACCGCATAAAATCCAGTTCCTTCCTCCCATGTGTCCTCTCCTCACTCCAATCAATGCGACCATAGTTGAAATCTCCCATAATAATCACCCTCCTTCCACCCATTTCTTCTATTTGCTTGTGCATACTGTCACCACCATCTTTTCCATCACCTGGTCTATAGCAGCACCCAATTGTATATTTAGTTCTGCTAGCCACAATCTCACACCAAATGGCCTCAAATGTGCTCTTTTCTCTATCCTGCAATTCAACTTCTATTCTCCTTGGCTGCAGCTCATCAGCTATCATCAACAATACTCCTCCCCCCATTTTATTCTCTCTGTCATTCCTGAACACACTATACCCATCACATTCAATCCCACTAGTTATATCATCTACAGTTAGCCATGTTTCACTAATACCTATAACCTGTGGTCTGGAAGTGCCAACCATGGCCAAAAACTCTTCCTTCTTGTTCCTAATACTCCTAGTATTAGTGTACATGAATTTAAGACCCCCATTAGCCCCAACCCTACCTTGATGCCTTATATTAACTATCCCATTCTGATTTGTTGTCCTTATTTGCTCTGGCATATTATATTCATTCTTACATTCAACTGCCTCCATAAGGACTGTATCTCTACCCCCCCCCCTAACAAATCTAGTTTCCCTGAATTTGCACATCCACTACATTCAGCAACACTTTCTCAAGTCTTCTTACACCGTAACCATTCAAATACAAGCCATCCATCTTATATAGATCCTTTCGCCCATCGAACTCACTCCACACATCCACAAATTCCACACCACTCATCATACATAACTCACGCATAAAGTCATTCACAATTATGGCCTTCCTTTTAAACATTTCCCTGTCATACTGTGGCAAAAGACTAATCATTCTAACTCTCTTTTCTTTTGCTACCTCAAACAATTCATTCAGGTCTTCTATCGTTTCCATTTTATCTCCTTTCAAATCATTCGTACCTGCCACAACAATCATTTCTTTCACCCTTTCCTTTTGCTCTCTAATAGACGCAGTTACGTCCTTTATGGTCGCACCAGGTTGGTACGATTTTGTCAAATCCTCTACTAACACACCTCGTACTAACGAGTCTCCATACAGCACTCTATCCTTCATTTTGTTCATGTTCACATTCATACATCTATTTTTTCTGTCATACCTTTTATTATTGGTTGGTTCATTCAGTCTACTTTTGTTCATGCACTCTAGCTGCTGTTTTGCTCTTTCTATCGCACTATTCAACAACGCGATCTCACTCAATGCATCTATCTCATCTTTTTTGTTCTCTGAGAAACCATTTATACTATCATTCACACTTTCTACATTCACACTCTCACAATTTTCATGTACAACCTTGCCGTTTCTTGTCATATCCCTATTTCCTTCATTTTGAAGGTTCACAAAAATATCACACTCACGATCCGAAATACACTTCAATTCCGCATTCTCCCTACATTTTCTACACACATTCAATCCTTTATCATCATCTAACCACACTCCGACCGCACTCCGCAAAGCGTACATTTCACAGCTAGTACACTGTTTCATTTCTTTTATGCTACCGTTCTTTGATAACGATGGCGAACCTTCATTACTGGCCGCCATTTTCCTACGCACAGGTGCCATATTTATCTGTAACGTGTTTTGTCAAATTAAACGTTATAACACACCAAAAATAGACGCACTAAATACGCAAGGCAAACAAAACAAAACTACACAATATTAAGTAATTTGTATCGATAACTGAAAATGATACTTATCTTATCTGGAGCTTGCACGAACACTACTCATTACGAATTCATCTAGCGGCGACTTCCGACGTAGATTATGTTATAAAATACTTTAGTACACTAACCACGTTAATAAAGCTCTAATAATATACCAAAATTAAACACTTAAGTCCATTAAATTGAATCCAAAACACCAATAAATCAAAAAACACAAATCTCTCAGGAGCTCTCCGATAGCACGACCGTTCACCAGCTAGCCTCGACACCATATCTCTGCTTTTTCTATATGATGTTCTCCATTGTTTTTGAGAGAACTGAATTAGGAGCAACTGGATGATAGTGTGTTGGCTGACCTTTTCTGGAATGAGGTTAACGTTACAATATATTAAGGTTAGAATATCTAGATATAAGAGCAGTGGAAACATGGATAGGCAAAAATTGCATCTAACTTTTCCAACTCATGTTGAGTTTTGGTGAAGGAGAGACCAGAAGGCTTCACTATCATTTGAATAGCAGACAAGTTTACAGCATTTGGTCTTTTCAAAATCAGATTTACATTTATTTATTTAAGGTGTATATTTTATGAGCTGAGTTGTATGTTCAGTACAATGGCATTTTAATCTCAAGCTACTTATGATAAACTGATTTTGATTGCCTTAATGAACTTTTAGAACTGTAGCTTAGATAGTGGTCAGGTATTTTGAGTGTGATGGAGAATACATGCCTTCATTCCAGTGCAATAGTTAGACCACAGAAAGGAGGATTTTAAATTGATGGAAGGTGTCTCATTCAGCTTCTCATAATGCCAGAGGACACGAGAATAAAAATGGCTGAGTGAAAGAAATATGGTCAGCATTGTCATGTGAGTTGCTAAGAGGAGAACAATTATTTGCAGTGTATTTGGAAAGAAAGTTGGTTATGAAGAGATCAAGAATGTTTGCATGATGGCATGCCTGTAATTCTAGTGATGGACAGACATTCATGAGTGGTTTATGGGGGGGGGGGGGGGGATTATATCATAGAGAAGGCGGATGACTAGTAGTGCACCACATTGTGGAAAAGGGGTTGTTGAAACGTTAAAATGTTGCAAAATGATATTGAAAAACACATTGCGGAGAAGGAATAGAGAGGGAGGTTATTTTTTTTTTGCTAACAATTTAATGACACCATGTATGGACTACTTTACACAGAGTCCTTGGGGATGAGATGGGGTGAAGGATTCAAAGGTGACTGACCAAGATTGTGACAGGTATATTCCATACATACATGTATGGAATGCTCTCTATGAGGAGAGATTAAAGGTCTGTGGGTTAGAAAGATTAATCAATAGATAAAAAAAAAAAGGGGGATGGGTGAGACATGACAGTATTTTATAAGTTATTACAAAGGATTCTGTCAGGAAGGAACAATAAAGTTTCACCTGGGGTGACCCTCTTGTTTACTCCCATAGCTAGAGAAAATAATGTAGAAAAACAAAAACATGCATATTAACATAAATATTCTAAATAGAATAAAATATGAAAGAATTCTTTAGACTAACCTAATTACACCACCATTCAGAATTTCAGTACTACTAGTAAAAGGACTACCATCTGCCCTAGTCCATTCCACAGTAGGAGTGGGAATACCTGCATTTACTCTACACTGGAACAAACAGCTGCCACCTCTAATAATCATCTGATCTGCTTCAGGATACAGCTCAATTGATGGAATTTCACGTCCTAAGAACATTAAAAATCAAAGTATTTTATTAAACTACATTTAATCATTTATTGTTTATTCAAGTCCATTACATACATATTATCATACTTCTTTCCAACATTTTATTATTATATATGAAATCTTACTCATCAAGGGAAATATCAGGAATTTTTATCAGGAATTGGAGATATCAGGAATAATAATAATATTTAGGACCTTCTTGAGGACATCATTTTCACAAACCCTGTCATACTTTGCTTTTAGACTCATCTACTGAAAAACCACCAACAACTGATTCTGATAATGCATTCCACTTATTTTCCACTTTCCATTAAAAAATCTAGTCTTTGTGCCCTTGATAACCACACACACACTTGCTCAATTTCCAAGGATGATCCTTACTTCACTTCCTTCTAGTGGTGTACTGAAATATATCTCCTGTATCAATTGTATAATAAACTTTACATAAGTTATACATCTCTATCATATCTTCTCTTATTGACCTGTCAACCAATATGTGTAACCCACAAATCTTCAAACTGTCTTACCTGCCATCCTCTTGACCACTTGCCTATGGATCTTCACCTCTTCATTTCCAAGAAACTCCAGTGACAAAATCTGTGCACAGTAATCCAACACATAGCATTATTAAGGTCTTGTAAAGACCTATAATAACCTCCTTATCTCTGCTTGTGTGTTCCTTCAATAACCAGGTAATTCTATGTATTTTCATAATATCACACTAAAACATGTTATAAATGTTTATTAACTGACATATATTTTGCTGGATTTGAAATCAGAATCTTAAGAGCACATGACTTGCTACAATACATGAGTGACAGTGAGCATCAAAAACAATTCAAATTGGAATGGATAAAAAAACCTAGTGCTAATTAATTGCCCAATAATGCTGTATAAATGGCAGTTCATCTGCTCTTGTCTGATGGATTTTTCTGCAAGTCTTGACTAATCTTAACAATGGTAGTAAATTATCTCTTGTGTTCTCCAAAGCATATGTTAACAGATCTTGATGTGTGTGTCTATAGTAGGTAAGTTTATGGCCATCTCGCTCTGATCCTCACAAAAGTTGTCCTTTGATGATAAGATTTGAATTGCTAATTTTGAAGTGTGGGGAAAATGTAATGGCTTTTTGTTTGTTTGTTTTATTATTATTAACACCTGACCTCCATGGAGTCAGGGACTCATCGTGGGAGGTACTCAATATTGCATACAATTACAATATTGCTCATCTAACCGTGTCTTAAAGTAATTCAATGTGTCCACATCCACAACATACTCAGGCAATGCATTCCACTCACCAACCACCCTCCATGCAAAGAACCTGCTTCTCACTCTGCTCACACCCTTCTTATACAGTTTCCAGCAATGGCCTTTTGTTCTACTCCCCCTCTCCAATTCTATGAAAAATCTCTACCATGTCTACTTGATAACAACCCCTGACCAGTTTATATGTTTCAATCATATCCCCCACCCTCTTCCTCCTATTCACGAGGCTCTGCAACTTACATTCTCTCAATCTGTCCTTTTACTCCACATTCCAAAGACCACTGACTACCTTTGTGAATCTTCTTTGTACCCTTTCCAACATATCCTCATTACTATGAAAACCTGGTGACCAAATCTGTGCACAATAATCCATATGAGGCCTTGATCAGGCCTCATATGGATTATTGTACACAGATTTGGTCACCGGGTTTTCATAGTATAGCTCTTTGAAAATCTCACCAAATCTCAAAACCTTACACTTGGCAACATTGAACTGATAGTTCCACTTACCTGCCCATTCACGCAATCTATTTAAGTCCTCTTGTAAGGCATTAACATCAGCCTGACTGTGCATTGCTCTCCCCAGTTTTGCATCATCTGGATATCAGTAGTTAAACCCAACCCAATATCATTAACATAAAAATTGAACAACAATGGCCCCAAGACTGACCCCTATGGCACACCACTGGTGACCTTTCTCTTTCGAGATACTGCACCCCATATACAACTTTTTGATACCTATCTGGCAGCCAGTCACTGATCCAACACAGACGTCTGTTATCCAATCCCATCTGTTTCAATTTATTTGTTGTGTGTTATTTGTCACAAAAGCCTTTGCAAAATCCAAGTATGACAGTGTATATGCATCTCCACTGTCCAAAGTATTTGTCACCTTGTTACAGTACAGAGTTACTGAAACATGATCTCCCCTTAAACCTATGCTGATAACCACAGAGAATACTGCTGTTATCAACCCATTTTTGTATTATCCTACTTTTCACCAATCTCTCCAGGACCTTCACCACAACTTCAGATATACAGACCGGTCTATAATTTGGAGCTACAGCTTTATCACCGCCTTTATGCAGGGGAACAATTTTACCCTCCTTCCACTCCCCTGGAACCTGTGCTGTTGCAAAACTCTTGTTTAACAGGCATGCCAATGCTGCCAGTTCCCTGGAACATTCTCTTAAGATGCATGGTGATATGTCATCAAATCTTGTCGCCTTATTAATATTAAGGTTATTTATTTAATTAAATGCCTTCTGCTCACTCACAATTAAGCTATCCTCTCCTATGTCCTTTACACTTAAGTTCCTCACGATTCCATCCTGATCAGGATGAAACATACTTATAAATTGATCACTGAATACCTCAAGAATGTCTTCTGCAGCAGTTACCATTCTATCACTTTCAATCCCTTAACTTTATCTTTCCATGATCATTCTTCCTTCTACTTGCCACATATCTAAAAAACTCTCTATGGTTTTTCTTAGCCTGATTTGTCAATTTCTGCCCATGCTCTACTTTTGTTTTCCTTACTAACTGAGTCACTCTCGTGGCTTGTTCTTTATATTCTTCATGTGACTGATTACCATTATTCATCTTGTACTTTCTCCAAAGCACTTTCTTTTTCCAGATTTCATGCTTAAGCTCCACATTCATCCATTTTACACCAACCTTATTCAGCCTTTTGGCCTTTGGGATACATTTGTACATTGATGTTATGTATTTCTTTGTAAGTTCCCATGTAGTATTTATTTCCTTACCGCTCAACTCTTCATTCCATGTTATAGCTCAAAGTTTTCTCCTAAGCTTGTCATAATCACCAGCCTTATAATTCCAAATATATCCTTTCCTCGCAAAAGCCAGCATATGACTAGCCACAACACAGGTGATTATTTCATGATTACCTTCACCAACTGGAGGAAAATGTGAAACTCTTCTCATCGTTTCATCAGAGGATGAAATGATGAGATCTAGAACTCTTGATCCTCGCTTACCTTTCTTTACATGCTGCCTGAGATAGTTATCTCTCAAGAACTCGAGAAATTCATATTCCTTATTTCCAAATGCTATCTCTTCATTCCAATCTATACTGCCATAATTAAAATCACCCATAATAATTACCCTTCGTTTGTTCACTAATCCAAGTTGTTTATATATTTCTTCATCACCAACTTTCACATTCCGAGGCCTATAGCAACATCCAACTAAATATGTCTTCCTCTCAACCTCCACGTTACACCACACTGCCTCATAGCCATTTCCGCTATTTCGCCTTTTCATATCTACCTTATGTGGACTTAATTTCTATGCTATCATCAGCAGCAGCACTCCCTCCCTTCCTGCTCTTTCTATCCTCACAAAAAATACTGTACCCTTCCATTTCTATTCCAGTTATGATATCATCTTCATTCAACCATGTTTCACTTATTTCAATGATTTGGGAGTGAAGAAACTCAATCACTGAAACCATTTCATCCCTTTATTTCTGATACTTCTGGCATTTGTAAACAAACACAACAGTTCATTTTTAGGTCTATAGCCAGTCCTATCCAAGTCATATGTTGGTTGTGATTTCCCCATACACCTGCCAAATCAACCTTTATCACCACTTACCACATATACCTCCTCAGTCTCCACTTCTCCATCCACATTGCAATTCACTCCATCTTCATACACACATTCACTGCCACTTTCAACATTCAATCTCTCTATGGCATATTTCCCTGTCCACCTGAGCTCACCCCCGTTTCCCTGTTCCTCTTGTATTCCCGTTCTCTCTCTCTCCCTCTCTCACACCACTACTGTTTCCACTGATGTCTCTTCAGTACCACTCTCCTGATTTTTCTCTTCACCT
Organism: Typopeltis vanoorti; assembly: GCF_054136105.1. Classification (NCBI taxonomy): domain Eukaryota; kingdom Metazoa; phylum Arthropoda; class Arachnida; order Uropygi; family Thelyphonidae; genus Typopeltis; species Typopeltis vanoorti. Next base: position 126,112,590 of record NC_143550.1, read on the forward strand.
CTTCCTTCTGATCTCTGGCACACATTACACACTGTACTTCCACACACTATACTTTCATCCAGCAACACTTTCTCCAGTACACTCACTTCAAAGCCATTTAAATGCAACCCATCACGCCTGTATAATTTCATTCTTCCTTCAAACACATGCCATAACATCCACAAACTCCACTCCCTTCTCCTCACACAGCTCCACCAACATACCCTCATGATTTTGGCTCTCCGTTACAACTCATCATCATCATACCTGGGTAACACACTGACAATCTTTCCTACTATACTATTATCTTCACTCTTCTCAATAGTCTCCTGATATTTGTCCTCACCTCCTCCTTATGTCCAGTTAGATCATTTGTCCCGACAATCACAACTAGAGCACTTGTTTCTTCCTCATGTCCAACACCTTAATTATCATACTTATTCTCCCACCCAGATAGCAGACTATGAACTCTGTCAGCAACTAGCCCCCTAATTATGGAGTCTCCATATACTGCTATCCTGGAATTACTCGTCACTTCTTTTACTCTTTGTTCTTTCAGTCTGTTTTCTTGCATACGTTCATTAATTTCCACTAGATGCCTAACATCACTCAACATACCGTTCATTTCATTTTTCATTTCCAATATCTGTTTCATTAAATCTTGCATTCCGAAAATTCCACTCTCTATCTTGCTACCGCTTATTCTGCAACACTTTACTTCCTTTTCTTCATTCATACTTTCTTTCACCTCTTATCACTCATTTTCACTTGTACATCTTTGCATTCTTTCACACCTTCAGTTTCTCCAACTTTCGTTTCACTTCCATTTTACGCAACTTCTTCCGTAACTTTCGCTTCTACATCTTTGCATTCTTTTACTCCCTCAGTTTCTCTTGCTTTCATTTCATTTCCGTTTTTCGCAACTTATGGTGCAAGAATGGCTGTGGTTATACTGAACCATAATGATCATAACAGTATGCAATTTAAAAAATAGTTAATAGGGTATAAATGGATATAGATACAAATGTATATAAATGTAGTTCGAAAAAAGAAAGATTTATTAAACCAGGTGAAACATGGATAAAATACGGGTGTAAAACAGTCCTTAAATTGCGTAAAAACTTCATTAAACATAAATAAGAAAAAAAGGCATTAAAAACATATAAACAAGAAACAATACTAAAAACAATGTAAAGGATCTACAACAAACAGTTGTAGGTATTTTCTGTAAAAATTTGAAAACAAAAAAAGCAAATACAGCTAAAATAATGACTGTACTCAATAATGAAATGAGGGTAGTTGTTATTCAATGAGTGACAGTTAGTCTGCAATTACAAAACTCAAACAGATTTATATCATCACCACTCAATAGGAAGGTATCGGAAATGACAATGATATATGCTGGAATCGAAGTTCGAAATGCTCCAGTTGCAATTCTTTGACTTGATGGTCATCAGAATTGTACATGAATATATACATGAATGCCATAGTGGCATTGTTATTAGTTGGGCGTGTGCACTATGTTGTCTCTTCCAATATTTAGAGCTTGTAAAGAGAATTTGTATTCGCAAATCAAAGGATTTTATAGCAGTCTATAGAGTGTTGTACATAACTTTCCACAGCATGGATGAAAAATAGTTGTTGGCCATGAGGTAGTTTGACAGGGATTTTATTTTTGTTGGGTATAACAAAGACAGCTGTTCACATTGAAGTGATAAAGGTGGTTCATTTGCCTCAACTCAGACTAGGAATCGAAGTTCAAAATGCTCCAGTCAATTCTGATGACTTGATGGTGAATAGGGTAAAGTTCCTATAAGGTATACCTACTGCAATGCACTCTCCTTGGCAGAAGCATAGGCTTGAGACACCATAATCAAGCTTTGACTTTATCAACATCATACACACCATCAGGTCATCAGAAATGCAACTGGAGACAAGTGCCATAAAGCAAAGAACTTCTTTCAGCATTCTAAGAGATGGACAATAGGGTGTGAAGGATATATTCATTGCTTTATGGCACTTATCTCGTAACTGAGGCATGTGAGGAAGGGAACTGAGTTTGATATTAATCCCAAGAACTTGGCTTTGAAACTATGATTAATGTTTGTCCTAGTGAAAGTTCTGGGTTAAAGTAAAGACTACATTTGCAGCAAAACTGCACATAAACTCTTTTCTGCTGTAAAAATCTGAACCCAATCGTATATGTCCATTTGAAAGATAGTCAATGGCTTGCTGCATCTATCTTTCTATGACCATAATGTTACATGATAACAGAAGAAGGTGAAGTCATCCCCATGTGCTGGAGGAAGTTAATCTGTTATCAAGTTGACAATGGTTGAAAAAGCATGTGGGATGTCCTCCTTTTGGATATTCGAGAGAGAGGTCCCCAGACTTCCAAGATTCAGATGAAAATTTCTTGATAAAAAGAGGGAGATCAAAATTGTGTAGGTCTTTCAATATTCCAAATCTCCAAGTAGTCTATTTTTCCATATTAAAAATACTGATACTAGATGCTTGAATGTAAGGAAGTCTTCTCTAATAGATGCATTAATCGAGATTAGATCATTAGTACAATGATATTTTCAGAAGACAAATTTTTACCTGGAAAAAAAGGATGGTTTGCAAAAAACTATCTCCAAAAACCAATAAATATGAGTTAAAGTTAATCATTTTTTTTCCCTGAATCTTGCACAAGAAGCTAATCTGAGATACTGGACATAGTTATTCGAGAATTTTGGATCATTCACTATGAAAATTCCCTGTTGCAAGGTATCTGGAAATATACTCACTCAGAAAATTCTCTTGTAAAAGATGCAACAGTTGATCTATGGATATTGGCAAAAGATGTTTTACCATCTCTTCATGAATATTACTGGTCCAACAACATATGGATGGCACTTAAACAAAGTAGCTTTCATTTCTTCTTTAGTGAATGGGTAAATAGAGTGTTGTATTCTTCAGTGTTGTTTGAAGAAATTAAAATTTTGTTACTTTTCTGCTTTGTTTATTTTGAGGGAATAACTTAAAGAGATAAGATGTTGCTGATGTTTTAGCAAAAAATCTTGCTGAGTGTGCTGGCAATTGCTTTTGGATTGGCAAAAGTGATCCGTTATGTTCTAGGATGGGAAGCTGGGAAGCTGGTGGGAGGTGCATCTGCTTTTAGCATTCGTGATTTTTTTTTCCCCATTCTTTTTGGTGCTGATAGATTTTGTTATAGATAATGTATAGTGGATCCAGAATTCCTTCTGGTTTTGATGACAGATGTGTCTTTCTTGGGGTCAAGCATGTTTGAAACAATTAGGTTTGTTGTGTGGGGTATCTGCAGAATCGACAAAGTTTGTGGGATGCCATGTAATTATCATTTGATTGTGGCTTATGAAAACATTTAAACTGACTACCTGTTTTAGCAATTGTGACAGCCTGTATAATACAGTCTGTTACATGATTCAATGTGGTTGCTGATTGGAGATGAGTTGACCATTGCAGTATTGAATTCCACTAATGAGGAAAAGGTGGAGTAGTCAGTTTGCTCAACTCAATTTTCTACCAAGATCCATGATGTAATTCATGGTTGTCCATGCAGAAAAGTGATTCCCACTTAAACAGTGTAAACAGACATTTAAATCTTTTTGTTGAATATTTATTTACCACTTGGTTAGACTATAATAAATTTAGTTTAATCCTTTATCCAAGTGTGAGCAAACAAAGTTTGCACCTGAAAGTATCTTCAGGACTGGGGTAAGGTGGTACAACACCGGGAAACTCGTTGCAAAGGTGGAGCAAGCTAACATTACTCCTATCTCAATATCTCCCATAATGCAAAACACATCTCCTTGTGGATATGTATAATGTTATGCATTAAGGGAAGGGCACTACCCAGACTAGTTTCGACCTTTATTAAGGTCTCTTCAGTGGGAGCCAGGCCCAGATGTGGAGATACCAGGCAGAAGCAATAGCGAGGTGATCTCTACCTATAGGAGTTGCCAAACTGTTTGCCACCTTTTTATTAAATTACTCTGGATTTATAGAAAGATGTTGAAACTTTATTTTTCACTTGGTTAGACTATACCCAGTCCTGAAGATACTTTCAGGAGCAAACTTTGTTTGCTCACACTTGGATAAAGGACTAAACTAAATTTATTATAGTCTAACAAAGTGAAAAATAAACTTTCAACATCTTTCTCTAAATCCAGAGTAATTTAATAAAAAGCTGGCACACCTTTTGGCAACTCCTATAGTTAGAGATGACCTTGCTATTGCTTCTGCCTGGTATCTCCACATCTGGGCCTGGCTCCCACTGAAGAGACCTCAATAAAGGTCGAAACTAGTCTGGGTAGTGCCCTTCCCTTAATGCATAACATTATACATATCCGCAAGGAGATGTGTTTTGCATTATGGGAGATATTGAGATAGGAGTAATGTTAGCTTGCTCCACCTTTGCAACGAGTTGCCTGGTGTTGTACTACCTTACCCCGGTCCTGAAGATACTTTCAGGCGCAAACTTTGTTTGCTCACACTTGGATAAAGGATTAAACTAAATTTATTATAGACATTTAAATCAATGCAATGAATGTTCAAGTAGAGATATATGGAAAGTGTTACTTCCCGTGGTTAGGAGGGATAGAGAATTTTTTATTTATTTTGTTATCAAGCATACGTTCAAGAACATTGCCTCTAGTGTTTGTATTGACACTACCCCAAAGAGTGTTGTATTTATTTAAATCCCCCATTAAAAGTAAAGGGGAATGGTATCTGCAATATATCATCATCATGGTCATCTGGAGAAATATCTGTGGCAGGAAGAAGGTAGATGCAGCATAACTGTTTTTAGAATTCTGACTGAGAATCAGACAGCAACTTCTGTGTCAGTGTTAAGTGGAACTTGCTGGAAAAGCACATGGTTGCTAACAAGAATGGTGACTCCTCCATCAACAGGTGCATCCTCTATCCTGTCCTTTAAAATGCTGATAACATTACGGAATGCTGAATCGTCACTCAGCCTGAGGTTTATTTCATTTAGGTAGAAGCATATTTGTTTATACTTTTGCAAGAGAGCTCTGATGTAATTAATGGTGTTTATTGGAATCCACAACAATTCCATTCTAGGATTTTTTTTTTTTTTTTTGTATCATCTGGCTGTGTACATTGAGAGGGTTTGTTTTCATTAGTCTTGGATTTTTTTTCTTCTTTTTTTTTTTTTTTTTGAGAATTGTGAATAGCCAATATTCATCATTTCTTCTTCTGGGAAAATATCCAACATGTCATCATCATATTCCACTCCTCCTGTGCTCTCAGCATATTAATTGTTTTATCTTCCTAAGAAGGTTGAGGATGTATGCATGGTATCTGTTGGTTGGCAGGCCATCTAATAAAGTCTGGAGGCATGTGTTTGATTCTCAATGGTGTATGTTCCATTATTTTTTTTTAATAAGGCTATAATAAACAGAAAAAAATCGAAAAGAGAACCGTGTACTACCTTTCTGGATGTCCACAGGTTGCATGGAAAACAGGGTGGTAGAGTGCTGGATCACTGTAATGGTGGTCTGGAAGACATACTAAAAGACTCAGAAGAAGTAGAGTGAAGAACATGGGAAGTATAGAAAATGAGAATCAAAAGGACCATAACGTCACCTCTGCCATGGACAGATGCCTTACATCGAACGGTGAAAGTTATATTTCTTAGTACTTTAGCCACCTATTCAGATGTGTATCAGATATATAGGAAAGGAATAGTGGCACTTTGGTCTTGTCTGATGGAGAGGAAGGGAGACTGTGTCATCTTTTGTAGGAATTGTAGCTATTAGCCAAATACTTGTTATGGAGGTAGTCAAGTTCCATTAAAGTTAGAAGATAGAACTTTGTCATAGAACTTGACAAATTCTTGTCAAGTTCTATGACAAGAATTGTATCACTACATCCCATACTACTGGGCTGGATGATAGTGTGATTGTTCATGTAGGTATCTTCCTCTGTGTGTGTGTGTGTGTGTGTGTGTGTGTGTGTGTGTGTGTGTGTGTGTGTGTGTGTGTGTGTGTGTGTGTGTTGGCTTTCTATAAATAAAAAATAAAATAAATTATAGAAAATCATCTGAAAGATGTGTATCTTTTGTCAAGAAATGGCAAATAATTGATTCATTTTCTTGTAAAATGTTTTTTTTTTTATATTTTATTTTTATTTTTTTCGAGTTTTGGCTGTTTATGTAGCATCATCTGTAATATCAGTAGTCTCGTCTATCTGTAATGCATAATAAGGGCTCTTCTTAACTCTTTCGATTAACTGAGATTCTATGTCACCTGCCATGTCATTAATTCTGCAACCTACAGTGTCATTGAAAGAGGAGTAAAATCAACATCTTTTAGTAACTTGTTGCCAAACATAGTTTTTACCACATCTTTTATAGCTTGAAGTAATAAATTTTCCCCGATAGAATGAGGTTTCCCTGTTTACGCTATGTGCAAACTTAAGAGATAGATGCTTCCAGTGCCTTGCTATTAATCCAACCCATGGTCAAAACTACATCTTTCCCATGATTTAATGTCGCTAAGAGTCACTGAAATTGGCTTTATTTTTTCACATCATAATGTTTAGTTTTTAAATGTCGGAGTTTTGCAGGTTTCATGCACTTGTTCAACAACACTTCATAACACAAAACACATAGAGGTTTCTGTTCACTTTTATCTCCATACCAAGTAAACCCGAATTCCAAATACGAACTTTTATATTTCCTACCGTATTTTTTCTTTGAACTGCTTGTTTCTTCTACTTTAATAGTATCAGATTTACTCACTGTTACAACACGTGTATCAAAATTAGGGTTAGCATCACCTGTTTCATTTGCTCTTCTTTTCAAAGTCCTAGTTCTAAGCCACTTTTCCATTATTAAAAAACATTTCCGAAAAATATATAAATACTGGGGTTAACTCACAACACACTTTGTCCAAGTATCATTTAGCACTTCTGAAGGTATACTGAGCCTTAGCTGAAGGAGGAAAACCTTCATTAATAAAAATCAATAAACAACAAGCAATTGGTTAAAATGTGGATAACACATGCTCACTTCAAATCTGTCAAAACAACAATGGAAGGCGGAAGCAATAAAACTATATTGTTGTTCACCTCACCCCTCTTATTATTCATCATTCTGCAGCTACAAATTATTGTGGTGCCAGAATGACGAGTAATAAAAGAGTGGTGAAGTGAACAACAATATAGTGAACAACAATTATAATGTGAGAGAATTTGTCCAATGTGATGTGTGTGGAATGTATGCATTCCCGAATGAGGCTGGAGTATGGATTGAAAGTGATAGTGGTGGGAGAATGTGTAGAAAGTGTATGCAAAGTGAGGAGTTGAAGTACGTGTCAGGTTGTGAGACAGTTATGGTTGAAGAAAGCCAGAATGCGAGTGAAAATAGTGGCTCGATAGGGAATTGCGGTGTACAAGATGGCAATGTGAGCGGTGATCTAAGAAAGAGTGAGAACAATTATACAGAAAGAGAAAATGGTTTGAATAATAAAAAAAATGAGGAATTATTTGTAGGAAGTGAGATCGCTAGGCTGCGCGCAGTGATACAAGATGCGCAGCGGCAATTAGAGCACCTGCAAAACTCTTTCCAGAGTGATTCGGCTAACGTAAATAAACAGTGTGGGCGAGTTTCCGAAATGAAGGAGAGAGTGTTGTATGGTGACTCGTTATTAAGAGGAGTAATAGATGGGAGTGTAACTAAATCGTACTTACTGGGTGCGAAATTTAAGGATGTGAGAGCATTAGAGTGCAAAAACAGAGGGTGAAAGAAATAACAATTGTGGCTGGTACGAATGAATTGAAAGGTGATAAATTTTTTATGAGAGAGGACTTGAAAGTATTGTTAAAGGTAGCAAAAGAAAAGAGTGACAGAGTTAGAATGGTGAGTCTGTTACCGCGGTATGACAGAGAGGAGTTTAGAAGGAGGACCATAATCGCAAATGATATTATGCGCAGGTTATGCGGACGGTGTGGTGTGGAATTTGTGGACGTGTGGAATGAGTTTGATGGGCGAAAAGACTTATACAAGATGGATGGCCTGCATTTGAATGGACTTGGTGTGCGGAGACTGGAAAAAGTTTTGCTGAATGAAGTGAAAATGGATGTGCAGAACCAGGGAAACTAGAACTACCCAGGAGGGGGGAGGGAGTGGATATCCAGACATCAGTGAGAGAGTTGAGTGTAAAAATGTATATAATGTACCTGAGCCAGCAATAAGGACAAAAAATGGGAATGGGATATTTAGAATAACGCATCAAGATAGGGGTGGGACAAAGGGAACACTGCAATTCATGTATACTAATGCCAGGAGTATTAGGAACAAGGAGGAGGAATTTTTGGCCTTGATTGGCTCTTCCTGGCCACAGGTTATTGGCATTAGTGAAACATGGCTGACGGAAGATGATATAGTTAGTGGGATAGAATGTGTAGGTTATAGTATGTTTAGGAGGGACAGAGAGAATAAAATTGGGGGAGGGGTGTTATTGATGATAGCTGATGAACTGCAGCCAAGGAGAATTGAGGTATTGCAGGATAGTGAAAGGAGCTCATTTGAGGCTATTTGGTGTGAGATTGATACTGGCAGAATAAAATATACAGTTGGGTGCTGCTATAGACCAGGTGATGGAATAGATGGTGGAGATGGTATGCATAAACAAATTGATGAAATGCGTGGAAGGAGGGTAATTATCGTGGGGGATTTCAACTATGGTAACATTGATTGGAAGGAGGAGAGGACACATGTAAGGAAGGAAATGGATTTTATTCAATTATTAAGGGATAACTATCTGAAACAGCATGTAATTGAAAATACTAGGGGTGTGAGAGTGCTTGACCTGGTAATAGTATCTGAGAATTTGACTGTAATGAATATGACCATGTTGCCACCTATTGGTGAGAGTGATCATAAGGTCTTGACCTGGGAGGTGGCTAAAGGTGTGAAATTTGTGATTAAGACAGGGTATATGTGGAATTACCGTGCTGGCAAGTATGACAAGCTTAGGAAATTGCTTGGATCAGTGCCATGGCATGTACAACTGCAAGGGCTGGACGTCGATAGAGCATGGGAAGTGATCAAAGAGCATTTACAGGAGGTTATGGCTGATTGTATACCTAAGATCCGAATAGTGAAACAAGGAGGGGTTAAATGGATGAATAACACCATTAAGCTTGAGCTGCAAAAAAAGAAACAACTATGGAGGGAATTTAAAGAAAGGGGTGACCTGCAGGCACACGAATGGTATAAAGTACAGGCCAGAAGGGTAACGAGTGTGGTAAAAACAGCAAAAGCCGATTATGAAAGGAAACTAGCTATGCAAGCAAAAGAAAATCCCAAACAGTTCTTTCAATATGCTGCAAGCAAGAAAAAAACTGTACATGGCAAAATGATTTTAAGGAATGATGATGGTAAAGAGTTCACTGAACCAGTCGATATAGTGGCGTTACTGAGCGCGCACTTTGCAAAAGTATATCATCCAGGTGGTGACGTTGAAAAAATGAAGGAACCATTAGTTTATATGGGAATTGTGATGAATGAAGTGGAGGTGAATAGTCTATTACAGAACCTTAATGTGAATACATCTGTGGGATTGGATGGTATACCGGCACGGGTCTTGCATGAAGCGGCTAATGAATTATCAGTGCCCTTGACCATGTTGTTTAATCTGAGTCTCAGGTCTGGCTTAGTCCTGAAGGCATGGAAAGAGGGGGAAAATAGTTTCACTGCATAAAGGAGGATTCAAGACTATGGTTGCAAATTACCGACCGATCAGCATATCAGGAGTCGTTGTCAAGGTCTTGGAGAAAGTAGTCAAGGGAAAAATACAGGAATGGATTGATGAAAATGAGATACTGTACAGAGGACAGCATGGCTTTGTGAAGGGTAGATCATTCCTCAGTAACTTGCTCAAGTTTTATAACAAGGTGACGGCTGAACTGGATAAGGGAAATGGGTTTACAGTGATACTGCTGGACCTGGCAAAGGCATTTGACAGGATACCCCATGGAATTCTAATCCGTAAACTACAACATATGGGAATGGATATAGGGTTGGTGAGATGGATAGCTGGGTGGTTGATGGAGAGATATCAAAGAGTAGTTTATTCAGGAGTAGAGTCCAAAAAACGGCCTGTGACTAGTGGTGTGCCACAGGGTTCTGTTCTTGGACCACTGCTATTTAATCTGTTCATTAACGATATAGGGAAGGGTCTAAGTGGGACAGTTCATTTGTTCGCTGATGATGCAAAGTTGGGTAGGGCGATAGTGAATGCAGAAGATGTCAAAGTCTTGCAAGATGACTTAGATAGATTGGAGTTCTGGACTAAGGAGAATGGATGTCAATTTAATGTGACAAAATGTAAGGTTATGCATTTCGGAGTGAAAAGATTAGCAGCAGTATACCACATTGGTGGAACTGTACTCCAAGAGATTGATGAGGCCAGGGACTTGGGAGTGTTGGTGGATAGGGAGATGAAGTTTAGGGGGCACATTGCAAAAGTAACTAAATCAGCTCATCAACTCACTTGGTTGTTGAAAAGTACCTTGACGAGCAGAGAAAAACAAGTTATTGTACCTCTGTACCGAGCCCTGATAAGACCTCATCTCGACTACTGTGCCCAGATTTGGTCACCTCAGTTCCTTCTTGATGGGGAGGAGGTTGAGAGGATCCAGAGGATCCTTAGCTATGACTAAGATGATAGCAGGTCTATGGAATGAACCATATGAGAACAGGTTGAAGATTTGTGGGTTGCAGAAACTAGTTGATAGGCGGAAAAGGGGAGATATGATTGAGACATTTAAATTGCTAAAAGGATTCTATAGGATTAATTCAGATGATATTTTTGAGATCAAGACTGGTGGTGGGAGAACTAGGGGACACCCATGGAAGCTGGGCAAGAGCGTGGTTAGCAGGGGTGTTAGAGCTGGGTTCTTTACTTTAAGAGTGGTAAATGAGTGGAATAAGCTGCCAGAGTCTGTTGTGGGTGCTATGACGGTGAGTGAGTTCAAGGCGAGGTATGATAGATACTGTGAGAATGTTGAACAGCTGTGTGAACATGATGTTTAGGGCCTCCCTCAATGAGTCTAAGGGCTCCTGGAGTAGCCCGTGGTAATAATAATAATAATAGTTTTATTGCTTCTGCCTTTGGAACATTCTAAAGCTATCGGTTGTTTTTTTTAAATCTCCATTTGATTTCAATACTTTTTACTTACTTATTCAATTTTAATTTGTTTGGATAATTAAAAAATATATATTTATTTAATTAATTTAAGTCTGCCTGTGGGCCACTTGTCCCATCATTGTGGACCACAGGTTGAGAAACACTGCTCTAATGCATTAAATTATCATATTAACAAGAAGGAAGCAGCTAATTTTTACATTCATGAAAGTAAATTTACAAAAATTTACTTTCACAAATATGACAAGCACTCAGCTAAAAGTGAAAATACAAAATTACTGATCGAATTCTGCAGTATACAAATACTTGCTTTCTACTTCCACAATAGCAGATGCTTGTGCACTTCCATCTCTATTTTCTGCACGGCACACATATAAACCTCTGTCATCCACAACTGCATCCTCGATTATTAACTTTTCTCCTATAATCTATTTAAAAAATAATTCATTCAACAATTATTATATAATACAAAATCAAAAACTAGAGATAAGTATATAGTATACATAGCAGCATTGTCTAATTTTCAATTGTGGCTTTCATGAATAAAACCTTAATTAGCAAAACACTACAAATGTCATTTGTTTTCATTGAATATTTATCAAAACTTGTTCTCAGAATTAAGAATATTTGCAACTATAGAAATTCCACCAGTGTCCTATTCCAAGCGAATGTGAATTCCTATAGTTCCATCAGATTTTCTGGCAACAGGATTCTGTCACAAATATCTTTCCTTCCACATTCAAAAGATCCTGCATGCAACTTTTATCTGATGACTAGGGTGAACAAATTCATTAAGGTAAGATTATTATCATGCTTTAACTATTCATGGATTACATAGACAAGAAATTTTACAAGATATTTGTTGCTCCATTATTGCTGCATTATCTGCATAATGTGCATTATTCCTGCCATGACTAAATGAATCATCTGATCAACATTATTAGTTCATTGGATTATTATTATTACGTGACACCTCCAGGGAGTCCAAAGACCCATCAAGGGAGGGCATCTACTCTACAGCTCTCTGTCTCCACCATCTACAACTAATCAAACTACACCAATGCCATCTATTGCCCTCCACTACCACTAGTATTTCCACAGACAATCACAAACATCCATGCCCATGGTAGGATTCAAACCCCAGCCTTTGGCTGGGAGCAGATACGCTAACTGCTCGGCCAACCAGGCCGAGTGCTGACTAGTAATAAACTAATTTGGAGGAAAATTGTTGATTGGAGATTAATAATAATGTAAACTAAATCATGTAATGCTGTCATAGTAGCCTAAACATCCCTTGAGGATATTATTATTATTATTATTGGTTAGTTATTTATACTTTGCAAACAAATCTCTTTCCATCTCTTCATTTTTTTTTTTTTAAATTATGCCATCATAAATGCACATATGCATATCTAGAATTTATAGGATCACATGCTATTCACTCTCTTCAGCAACTTATGGAACACACACATAAAATATAATAAATGTTAATTCTTATTATTTTTTGCTAGTAATGAAAGTATTTCTATTCACAGCTTTTCTCTTCTCCTTTATATTTCCCACCTTCAGATGGCTTATTAATGATGATGATTCACAAATTTACACCTCTTAGTAATTCAAATATACCAACCAAATATAGCATTCTCTTCATCATTGTTTTCTAATATATCCTCTTAAAACAAACACATTAGTTCCCCCCCCCCTACACAAATTTGATTCCAATTTTGGTTCCAATCAAAGAACTATCACGATATGAGATGCATTCACTGAAATGCAAGCACAAAATTTTGGTGGGATGCAGTGTTTTCTCGACATGCCAGATAGTTAGAATGATTGGCAGAGAGTGATGATCACACTGACATGAACATGTGAAGAAAAATAGTTGAGAAATCATGAGAATACAACAAGAATCTGTATTTACATTTTGTAGATCTGGAAAAGATGTGAGAATTACAGAGCAAGAATCTCTAGAGGTTGTCAAGATCAGATTTTTACTTTATGAGAAATCATGGAAATATGACAAGGGTTTGTACTCACGTTTTGTAGCTTTGGAAAAGGAATAAAATGGATGAGAAAAGATTAGCAAAACAGGTGATTGATGCCAGGATGGTAAGAAAGAGACCCAGAGATGGATAAAATTCTAGGCGGATTGATTCAGTCAATATTACCTTAGAAGCACGATGTGTTATGTACAACAATAGTGGAATATTGACTAGTAGCAAACTAATTTAGAGGAAAATTGTTGATTGGAGATTAATAATAATGTAAACTAAATCATGTAATGCTGTCATAGTAGCCTAAATATCCCTTGAGGATGCATGTGAGGAAATTTATGATGTGAGATCTGGAAAAAGCATATGACAAGGTGCCAAGATTAAAAGTATTCAAAATGCAACAGTTACATGGTGTAAATGGGACATTATATCAGGCAGTGCAAAATCGATATTTGAGTTTTGAGTTTTAAGCTAGAACTGAAGGCGATACAGTAAGATGGTTTAGTGTTAAATCAGTTGAGACACCAGGCTGCACATTATTTCCACTGTTATTCGTCATCTTTATATATTACATTATGAAGGGTTATTATTATTATTGTTCAGTCACCTCCATGGAGTGAGAAGACTCATCACAGGAGACCCAACTATCCACACAATCCATTCCACTCATTCACAACTCTAAGCAAAAAATCTAGTCCTCACACCCCCTACCACACTTTTATTCAACTTCCAGGGATGACTCATTGTTTTGGCCCATCCACAGCCAAGTATTGAAACATTTCTGCTGCATCAATGATATGAAACCATTTAAGCAACTTAAATGTTTCTATCATATCTCCTCTTTTTCTCCTATTAACCAACTTCTGCAATCCACATGCCCTCAAATCTATCTTCATAGGGAACATTCCACAGACCACTTACCATCTTGATCACTCACCTCTGAATCTTCTCCAATCCTTGATTGAAATCCTTGGTTTTCTTTGGGATGAGGAAGAAACCAAGAAGACCATACTTCACCACAGTAATCCAGATGTGGACATATCAAGGTCTTATAAAGAGGAATAACAACTTCCTTATCTCTATTTGTTAAGGCATGGAAATAGCCAAGAAATATTATGGGCTACCTTAGCAATAAGTCCTCTAAACTTTAACTCTGTCCACCACCACTCCTTAATCTCTAGTTTCATCCATTTCCTGAGTACAGTTTCATCAATGTGGTATATAGCTTGTAATCTATTTATCCCAAAATGCATAACTTTATATTTCTCGACATTAAACTGACACCAATAACTTTTCCCAATACTGACAATCTATTTAAATCATCCTGCAAGCTCTTCACGTTGCCTTGATTAACTATTATTCTACCTAATTTCGCATCATCAGCAAACAACCGAATATTTCCTTTCAGGTTATTTCCTATATCATTTATGCAAAAATTAAACAACAACGGCTCCAACATTAAACCTTGCAGTACACCACTAGTCACTTGTTCTTGCCTTAATTCTACCCCTCCATAAACCACTTCTTTGATATCGGTCCAGCAGTCCACCTATCATAAGCCACTTATCCACATAACCAGCCAGTGTCATATTCATCCACATTTGTTCTAATTTGTGTGACAGAGTTCCATGTAATACTCTGTCAAATGACTTTGTGAAATTCAGCAGAATCATCAGATAGCCATTTCTTTTATCCAACTCTGTTGTTATCCCTATTATAAAAAGACAGTAAATTACTAAGGCATAAGTGACCCTTCACAAAGCCATGCTGCTGCTCATTCAACAACATATTTTTATCCACCCATTCTTGAATTCTCTTTTTGACCAATTTTTGCACTTTTACCACCATGGCTGAGATACTGATTGGTCTATAATTTGTTACTGCAGTCTTATAACCTCTCTTATGCAAGGATATTATTTTGTCCTCTTTCCACTCCTTTGAAACTCTACCACAGCTGAGATTTAAATGATTAAACATATTTTTATCCACCCATTCTTGAATTCTCTTTTTGACCAATTTTTGCACTTTTACCACCATGGCTGAGATACTGATTGGTCTATAATTTGTTACTGCAGTCTTATAACCTCTCTTATGCAAGGATATTATTTTGTCCTCTTTCCACTCCTTTGGAACTCTACCACAGCTGAGATTTAAATGATTAGACTTAAAAGACTTGGATGAGTGACAGCCACTCAGCTTACAGGAAGCTTCAAATGAAATGAAAAAGTTCCATGTTTAGTCTCTAGAGCAAGGTTTTTGTACTATGTAAAAAATAAATAAAAATACAAAAAAATATATAAAATTAATAAATATAGGGGATGGAAAAACCTATTTTGGATAGGACCAGGACTCTGGAATGTTGGTTATGAGGAAAATGAGAGAATCTAAATTGCAGAGTTCAGTGAATAGATGCGTGTAAGTTAGTGAGGAGATTTTACACAATTAATATAGAGAGATTATTTTTAAAAAAAAAATAAGTAGAGGTAGAGTGGCGAAGAACAAGAGTCCATCCCTCCAAGTTTTGTAAAGGTAACCTAACGAAGAAAGTGAAAAGTAGATTTTCTACATAGAATATGACGAATAAAGTGGATTACTTTGCCAGAACATGTTGCAACTGCTGGGAGTGCAAACAATTTTAGGGTTCCAAATGATATGTTCCTTGCTGAGTGAGACTCCCCTCAATTAATAATAATGTCAAAGTTCTGATAACTCACTAGAACATTTACTTACAACATGAGTGCTATGTCAATGAGTTCTGCCTTAATCTTAGGTTTATTTAATTTTTTTACATACTTTCTGCTCACTCACCATCAGTCCTTCCTCCACCAACTTACTCTCAAGCTCCTCATAATGCCACTGTTATGAGTGAAATATCTTGATGAATTGTTCATTTAATACCTTAATTGTATCCTCTGCAGTGGCTGACAATCTAACATCATCCTTCCATAATCATTCTTACTTGCCAGATAAATGAATTCTTTTTAGCCTGATCACTAAACTGCTGCTTATATTGCATATTAGTTTTCTTTTTCATTCAAGTCACCTTCCTAGCTTCACACAGTTAGATTTATAGAACTCAACTACTGTGAGATAAAATTCTTCACCCATAGTCCATGTAGACTGTTAGGGCACTATAAAGGAGACAGTCTCAACATACTCTGTCCAGGTGTTTGCCTTGAGATCTGCTTAACAGAGTGGAGAATAAAGAATTTGCCCATTTTCTAAGGTTATATATCCAGGTGATTTGAGGTCACCCCTGGTAAAATTAATAACATTAAAATTCTATATTTCAACCTTTACTTTCAGGTCATTTTCAAAAATATATACATAACACACACACACTACAATGAAGCAACTGGTACCATACTATTGTAACCTACCTAGCCTGACCGGCTGTGTTAAAAAAATAAAAATAGATCTATCTATCTACACACACACACAAAGCAAAGTCCTTTTTCAATGTTCACTTATAACTCAAGAACGAATTTTGATGATATCGATGATTTCTTCACCAATAGATAGAGGATGTTCCAAAGATAGTTTATAGAGCAGTAATTAATTACTCTTTACCTCCCTCAACTGTGATATTACCTGTGGCCACTCTGGACATTGTAATATGATGTTGCTATATATATATATATATATTTTTTTTTTTTTTTTTTTTAAACACCTCCAGGGAGTCCAAAGACTCAATGAGTCTTTTGGACTACTTTGTACCTACTCTACAACTCTCCATCTCCATCAATCCACCAACCACAACTACCTTCATCTACACCAATGCCATTTACCACCAACCACCACCACTAGTATTTTCATGGACAAACATCCATGCCCATGGTGGGATTCGAACCCCCAGCCTTTTGGCTGGAGAGCCGATACACTAAACATGGGGCCAGCCAGCCTGGCTGGGTGAGTGGTTAGCAAAAATTGATATTCCAATTTTTGATTAATGGTGTTCTAGCAATAATGTAATATCCATGATATATTTGCTGGAAGGTAATTTAAAGCAGTTCCAAGCTCTAAAGCTTACAGATTCAGTCTGAGCAAGTTAGGTCCACATAAAATTTTATGTGGACCTAATCAAGTTAGGTCCACATAAAATTTCATCAGAAGATATATCCATAACCAAGGTAGACACACTGCCTCCAATCGGGGAGAGTACCATGCAGTTTTGTTCTGGTGAAATTCTCTGTCAAGAAAGGGTTCATATTGAACTATAAAGCTAGTAATTATGGCAGACTTACATGACATCTTGGAGCTGTGCCATGACTTGAGAAGCTACAAGGAAAGAATGTCAAGAATCGGAAATGGTCAGAGGTTTGAAAGAAATAGCATCAGACTGCCTACCAAAGGTCAGGAGGATAAACCAAGTGGGGATTAAGTGGATGAGTAGAGATATGAAGCAAGAGCTACAAAAAATACTGTGGAGGGAATATAAAGAAAAAAGTGATCAGTATACTCAGAGTAGTACAGAGTGCAAGCAAGAAGTGCAACTAGTATCTAGTAAAGAAAGAAAGGCCAAAATCTGTTTATTAACTAAGCAGGCAAAACTAAATCCAAAAGTTTTTTTTTTTTTGTTATGTACCAAGTAAGAGGAAATATGATGATGGTAGGAAGGTGACAGAGGCAAAAAAAAAAAAATAGTCGAGTTGCTGAGTAATTCATTTTGCAAAGGTGTAATATCCATGTGGAAATTTTGCAATTGCCGATGTTACAGAGATGAATATCAAAATTGAGGTGGATAAACAGGAGGTGTTCAGCATATTGAAAAATATGAGTGTGACTACAGCAGTGAAACTAGATGGCATGTCAGCCTGTGTACTATATGAATGTGCAGGAGAACTGGCATCACCACTGATGAAGTTATTCAATCTAAGTTTCTGCTCTGGCAGGAGGAGTGGAAAGAGGATAAGACAGTTCCATTGCATAAAGTTGGTCCTAGACAAAGACAGCAAACTACAGACCAATTAATATATCAAAGCTGTTCATAAAGTGCTAGAAAAGTTAATGGTAAAATCCACCAATACTCTACAGTGCACAGCACAAGCTTTGTAAAGGGAAAGTCCTGTCTTAGTTATTTATTTATATTTTATAATAAAGTGACAGTGGAATTGGATAAAGGAAATGGATATATGATGATAGTACTGCATACTGCGAAGGCATTTGACAAAATACCATATGAAAAACTATTACAAAAATCGGAGCAAATTAGAATGTGAAGCTAGTAGCACAGATTGGGTGTGTGTGTGTGTGTGTGTGTGTGTGAATGGCTAACAGAGGACACTCGAGAGTAGTATATGGTGGAATGGAATCTAGGAGAATGAGGGCGACTAGTAGAGTACCTCAGGGTTCTGTACTAGGGCCACTACTCTAATTTGTATATCAATGATTATGGGGAAAAATTTAAAAGCTTTTGGACCTTTATAATCATTAACTCCAAATCGGGAAAGATGAAAACCCAGGTAATACAGGAGAAGGTCTGCAATATTTTAGGGATTTTTGAAGCTGTATTGCTTAAATAGCATAATTTTAAGACTGGAAGTCCAAGTGTGCTGATGCAAAACTGGGAAGGCACTAGTTGATAAATTCTTTCTTTTAAGGTTACATGGCAATCACCATTCATAGTTAAGAATTTATAGAGACACTACACACGTGTTAAAATAATTACTTATTTTATGTTAGAAAAGTAACTTTTGACATTTCAACCTCTGTATTGTGGTCATCATCAGGAAAATAGACTGCTTATTAATATTTTACCTAGCCTGACCTCTTGAGGAAAAACTAAATTAATAACATTAAATTAAAAAAAATTATAGATTTAAAAAAAATTAATAAAAAACCCGATAAATATAAAAATAAATTAACAATTAAAATTAAATCAATCCATCTTCAAGGCCTACCTTTCCTAATTGGGTTGGTGCGACTCCCTGAAGTGTCAGCCCCAAGTTTTAGATATAATCTATCCAGCAGGTCCTTGGCCTTCCTTGTGGCCTCCCATCCTCTGGCTTGGCAAAGTGGCCTGCTGGGGGAGCCTCTCTTGTGGAATTCTAACCAGGTGCCCGCACCATCATAACTGTGATCTCTCAACATGGAGAAGCAGTGGTTGAGTATTGAGGGTTTCCCGAACTACAGAGCTTCTGACTCTGTTGAGTCTCGTCAGCCCATCAACCCCTTGCAGGACCCTCATTTCAGCTGTTTAGATTCGTTCTTCTTTCAGGCATTACCCAATTCTCATGACCATAGGTGAGGATGGGGACATAGACTATATTGAAGACAGCCAGCTTTGCCTTCTGGCTTAACTCCTGCTTCAATACTACAGAAAGGCCAAGCTCCCACAATATTGCACTTGCTGAGCCAATTTGAGTATCTAGCTCTATGTCCCACTTTCCATCATCGTGAGTAACCCAAGGTATTTAAACTTCTCCACCGGCCTCATTTCAAGTTGTTCAAGATAACCATCCCGCACTGGGATGGTTGTCTTGAACCACAAATGTTTCTGTTTTAGCCACACTCATCTTCATCCCGGCATCCGCACAAACAGCTACGAACCTATCCAGGGTCTGCTGGAGGTCATCTGTGGAAGAGCTAAGCAGAACTAGTCATCTGCAAAAGGCAGACATCCAATGCTACATCTTCCAATTCTGACACACTCACTGCCTTGGCTGTGTGTATCAATCCTGTCCATAAATATTATAAAAAGGAGGGGTGACAGAACACACCCTTGGCCGAGTCCAACAGAGACTGTGAAAGGTTCAGACTTTGTGCTGTTTACCCTGACACAAAACTCTGGGCATTCATACAGGAACTTCATGGTGACTAATAGTTGGCCATCCACTCCTTACTCCTGTACTACTTGCCAAAGCTTATCCCAAGGAAACCGTCATATGCCTTCTCCAAGTCCACAAAACATGTGCAGACATTCTTGGCATATTCCCAAGATTTCTCAAAGACTTGCCTTAAAGTGAAGATTTGGTCAGTTGTGCTTCCACCAGGATGAAAGCCACATTCTCGTAGAAAGACTTATATGTTGATTATACATGATTATTAATTAACTTAAGGAATTCACAACGTATATTAGAATATAAATTAAACTTTAATATATATTTCCAATATTTCGGCAACGTCACATTGCCATCTTCAAAGGAACTTAAAATAAAGACACATGCACGCAGGCACTACACGCAGTAAATGAGGACAAAGCAGGAAGCTACTGTTTCTCCTAAAAGTCCTGATGGTGCCCCCTAGCAGGCTATGTAGGTATTCTTGATCGTTGGGCTGAAGGTCTCCTGATGTACATCTCCCAAATTCTGGGCGGTCTCATGCAACCAAATTTGTTGAGGTTTGGCATGTTTCTTAGGGCTGAGGTTGATTCCATGAAAAGTCTTTCAAATCTGAACTTGCTATGGTGTATTATTGTGGCTTTCTTCCACCATTTTCTGTGGCGTATAATTAGAGCATGTTGTGCTCTAAAAGTGGCTATAGTGGCTATACTGGTGAAAACAGATATATTCTTTGGGTTCTGAAATTCTGATATTCACTGTCCTGTCTGTTTGGCCAAAGTAGGACAGCTTACAGCTGCAAGGGACCTGGTATACACCAGGTAGGTCTAGGAGAAGTGGCTGGTCTTTAGTGGAGCAGATAAGGGATGCCAATTTTCTATATGGTCTCTAACAAGAGGTCAAGTCATGTTTTTTTAAGATTTTGGTAATTTTTTCCAAGGTGCCTTGGATGTAGGGAATGGTGATGGATTTAGAGTAATCCTTGTTGTGAAGGGGGGAGGGTTGTGGTATACTGGTTTCAATATTTTTTGGATTTTTTTGGGGGGGTAGCCATTGGTTGAGAAAGTGTTGAGGGTGTGATTTAGTTCAGTGGTTAGGGCATTGTCATTTGAACAGATTAATATCCCTGTTGTGTAGTGTCTTAATAACTCTATATTGTTGTGAGGGGGGGATTGTTGATGAATGTATCTGCATGTATGGGTGGGTTTTCTATAAACTGAGAAAACCAAGGTTCCATCAGGCTGGCAGGTGGATTGTGTGTCTAGGAAAGGGAGGCTGTTGTTTTCCTCTTTTTCCAGGGTGAACTTCATTCTGGGGTGTTGGTTGTTTAAGTCTGTTAAGAAGGAGAGGAGTGTATCAGAGCCATGTGGCCAAATAGCAAACACATCAACGTAGCGAAGCCATATGGCTTTGCTACGTTGATGTGTTTTTGTGGTTTTTGTGGGGCAGAGTTAAAGGCTTTCTCTTCAAAAGTCTCTATAAAGAAGTTGGCCCAAGGGTGGGGAGAATGGTGAACCCATGGCTGTCCCATCTATTTGTTTGTAGAAAGTCACATTGTTCTTCCTGGAACTTTGACTCAACTATGCTCCTGCACCGTCTTTCCAAGCACCTAGCATATACTTTCCCAGGCAGACTGAACAGAGAGATGCCACAATAGTTGCTGCAATTTCTCTGATCTCCCTTCTTGAAGACTGGTATTATTATGCCTGTCTGCCATTGCTTTGGTGCTCGCCCAGATATCCAAGCAGCTGACACACTCAAAACAGCCAGGGAACACCGTCTCAATTTAAGGCTTTTGGCATTTCGGGCTGAATTTCATCATTACCAGCAGCCCTGCCTGATTTTTATTGCTAAATGGACCTCTTCTGCTGTGAGAAAAGTGTTGCTCCGATCTGCACCTCTTAGATGTCCACAGCTGCTGTGCCACCTGGGTTGAGAAGGCTCTCCAAGTATTCCTCCATCTGTGGAAGATATCCTTCTTGGTTGTTAAAAGTGTACCATCAGAGGCTTAATTGCCCTTGCTGTGCACAACTTCCTCCTTCAAAGGTGGTGAATGGTATGCCAGAATAACCTGGGTTGAGAAGGCTCTCAAAGTATTCTCTCCATCTGTGGAGGATATCCTTCTTGGTTGTTAAAAGTGTACCACCAGAGGCCTTAATTGCCCTTGCTGTGCACGATTTCCTCCCTCGAAGGTGGTGAATGATCTGCCAGAATACTTTGTTTGCATAGGATGAGTAATCTTTCTCCAAAGGACTCCCAAGCCTTCTGCTTTGCTGTCTTTACTGCCTCAACAGCAGCTTTTTGTGCCTCAGTGTACCCGAGATGCATCTCAGGTGACCTGACCCTAAGTCATGTTAGGTAGGCCTCCTTTTTTGCCCGGACAGCTTTTTGAACCTCTTGGTTCCACCAAGGTGTCCTTTTCTCACTGCCTGTTGCTACGCTGAGCCACTTTCTGCCATAGCATGAGAGTGCAGAGATAGTAACAGCTGTTCTGAACAGCTTCCACTCCTCCTCAACATCTGCAGTATGCTTGGGAATCTCTTTGAACCTGGAAGAGATGTCTGCAGAATTCTTCCTCACAGCTTCATTTTCCAATGCCTCCCATTTCACACAGTATATCTGCTTAGGTCTACCAGCGTTGATGGTGGCATTTGGTTTCCGTAGCTGTAGAGTGCAGACAACAAAGTGGTGGTCAGCTGACAGTTCTGCCCCTCTCCTCACACTGAAGAAAATTGGTTTGCTGGAACTATAAAGAAGTTAATCAGAGACCTTTGTCCAAGTGTATCCCTGTACCAGGTATATTTGTACTTTTCGGTGCTGAAATAAGTTATTCATTATGGACTAATTGTTAGTACAGCAGAATCCAATAATTTCAACTCATTTGCATTAAAGGCAGTGTCTCTGTTCCTCCCAACCACACTCCTCCATGTCTGGTCATCTCTTCCAACATGTGCATTAAAGTCATCCATTAGCATGACTGATTCCATGTCAGTCACCCTGTCAAAAGCAGCATCCACTTCCTCTAGGAAGTCAGAGTATTCTGACTCCAGATTAGATGCATAGGCTTGCACCACAGCCAAGTTGTGGTTTTTCATCTGGAGCCTTAACACACATACCCGTCCCCCCCAATGGGAACCACTCAGCAACACAGTCTGAGAGCCGGGGTGTGAGGATACTCACACCCTCCTGAACAGACACTGTCGGGCTCACACCAGAGTAGTAAAGTTAAAATTAAATTAAGATAAATAAAAAAATAAACATAAAATATTTTTAAAAATTAATAAATGAAAAACAGAACTATATTAAACATTTCTAAAGTCCTCTCATATTGAGATTCTCTTCTGGGTGCTTGTTCTGGTTGCTATAAGGGTTGCAGATGGGTCCTCCATATTCTTGGAATGATTAATCCATCATATTTGTTCAGGTTTGGATCATGTTTTAGCATTTCACAGGTTCCTTTGAATTTTCTCTCAAACCAGGTTTTGGTGTGGTGTAGGGATTTGGTGCCTTTCCAGTTGATTCTATGGTATGTTTGGAGTGTATGGTCTGATAGGCCTGTTTTACTATAATGGAGGTTTGACAAGTCGTTTGTGTTCGTCTTTTCTGATTAGGATCATGCATCCTGTTTCCCCTATGTAGGGTAGGTTATATGTACACTGGATTTTGTAAACCCCTAGGTAGGCCAGGTATGGAAGAGGATCTTGGAAGAAGTAAATTTTTAATTTTTATAGGGTTTGAAGATAGTCTTGATGTTGTATTTATGTAATGTTCTGTCTATTTTTTCTGAAAACGCCACTAACATAAGGTATGGCTATGGCATTCTTGTAATCTTTTTTGTTTTTAGTGGTATTTTTATGGAAGATCTTGAGAACTTTTTTTTTTTTTTTTACTGTAGCCATTTTTTTTTTTTTCTTATAAATATATTGTTAATAATTTTGAATTCTTGATTTAGGGCTTGTTCATTTGAGTAAATTATTAGCACCCTCAAACACAGAGCACTAACAATTTGCTTGAATGAACCAGCCCTAAATCAAGAATTCAAAATCATTAACCATACATCCCACCAAAACCTGGTTTGAGAGAAAATTCAAAGAAGCCTGTGAAATGCTAAAATATGATCCAAATCTGATCCTAATCATTCCAAGAATGTGGAGAACCTATTTGCAATCCTTATAGTAACCGGAACAAGCCCAAAAGAAAATCTCAATACAAAATTTATTAAATTTTAAAAATATTTCATTTGTTTAATTTTTATTTATCTTAATTTAATTTTAATTGGTAATTTATTTTTATATTTATCAGGTTTTTTTTATTAATTTTTTTAATCTATTTATAATTTTTAAAAATTTAATATTATTAATTTAGCTTTGCCACAAGAGGTTAGGCAAAGTAAAAGATTAACAAGCAGTTATATTCATTTTACCTTTGTAAAGTGCAGTAACATGTAGCTTGTATCTCACACATATGTATTAGCCTTCCAACTACTAACTGCGCTCAAACTTGCTTAACTTTATGCGTGAACAATTAGTAGCAGAGGCTCTATCAATTGACCAAGCAAAATGTAAGGTTGTGCACTTCTGGTTGAAAAGGCTACATACTGTGTTTCACATTGACCATGGATTGCATGAAATTGATGAGATTAGGGACTTCAGGATAATTTATTATTATTATTATTATTTCCCAAGACCTCAAGGAGTCAAAGACTCATCTGGGAGGTCCTTTTATCACACACACATCTCATCATACCATGTCTTAAACGGACTCAAACTCCTTGCAGACACCACACTCTCAGGAAAGGCATTCCAATCATTCACAACCCTGCAAGAAAAAAAAACCTGCCTCTCACTCCCCTACTCACACTTCTTTATACAGTTTCCAGGGATGACCTCGGGTTCTCCCCTGATCTCCTACAATTCTCTGTAGAACTTCTCCACCATTGATCCTATAACAACCCCTTACCAATTTCTAGGTATCTATCATATCTCCCCTCTTCCTTCTCTCCACCAGACTCTGCAAATTACATCTTCTCAATCTTTCCTCATAGTCAACATTCCATAGGTCAGAAAATACCTTAATCAGTCGCCTTTGGACCCTTTCCAACATCTCTTCATCCTTCGGAAAACCTGGTGACCAAATCTGGGCACAATAGTCCATGTGTGGCCTAATCAAAGCCTTATACAACGGAACAAGAATCTCCCTACTTCTACACATCAGTGTCCTCCACATCATTCCCAAAAGTCTTTGTGTTTTCTTCACAATTTTGTCGATGTGTCACCTAAATTTTAGATCCTTATCCACTATCTCCCTCAGATCTCTTATTTCCTCTACCTCCAACAACGTATTCTCACCAAGAATAAATTCTGCATCCCATCTTTGTTTTCCAAATTTTAAAACCTTACATTTTGCAACATGTGTAGCTCAGTGGATGTGGCGTTTGCACACCACCGCGCTAGGCCGCACGAAGGAAGTCTTGGTTTCGAGTCTAGTCGGCGACTAGAGGAAATTTTTCTAAGCCTTTTTTCGACCGGTTCCTGAGTTAGTCGATCTCTGGCACGGGCAAGCAGGTTTTTCCTCCCGGAAACTCGGGTTTTTCGTCCTGTAAACTCAAGAAAATCGACCGTAGAACCCACATTATTTCAGACATTAAATATATTGTGTTAGGGTTAGAGACCACGAGATGGCGGCACATTTGAGCCGTCTCTCTTCACTGCGTACCGCTTAATTAGTGATAGCCTTGGGCCATCTGTCTCTGATTGGGTACCAGTGGAGATTGAACTCCCACTCAGTCTCCAAAAGTTAGATAGGGCTAAATGGCCTCGCCTACTCCCGTATATACGGGAATAAAAAGGCGTTAGGTGATTTTTTTTGTGGTGGTGATTTGACATTTTGCAACATTGAACTCGCATCCCCATTTGCTTGCCCAATCACTCAATTTATTCACGTCTTCTTGCAAGGCCACAACATCTTCACTACCCTTTATGGTCTGTCCCAACTTTGCATCATCTGCAAACAACTGAATATCTCCATCCAAATCTTCGCCAATATAATTAATATACAAGTTAAATAATAATATCCCTAAAACAGACCCCTGAGGCACTCCACTAGTGACTTTCCTTTTCCTGGATATCACACCCCCATACACAACTTGTTGATACCTATCAGATAGCCGGTCTCCAATCCAATGCACTAATCTAATATCCAACCCCATCTGCTCTAGTTTGACTGTCAACTTATCGTGAGATACTCTATCAAAAGCTTTTGCGAAATCCAAGTATATTACTGTGTATCCTTCTCCTCCGTACAAGGAAGCAGTCACTTTATTGTAATAAGTAAGTAGATTACTTATTACAATAAAATTACTTATTACATGACCTCCCTTTAGCAAATCCATGCTGTCCATCAAAGATAATACCATTGTTGTCAACCCAACTCTGGATCCTAGTTCTCACAAGCTTCTCCAACAACTTAACCAGAACACCTGACACAGAGATAGGCCTATAGTTTGATGCTTGAGATCAATCACCTCCTTTATGAAGTGGCAGAACCTTGCCCTCCTTCCACTCCTTAGGAACTTGACCAAGTGCAAGACTCGTATTAAAAAAATATGTCAAGGCAGGTGTCAGCTCCCTGGCACATTCCTTCAGAATGTGCGGTGATATATTATCAAGTCCCACAGCCTTATTTACATCTAGTTTACTCAACTCCCCAAACACCTCTTGCTCACTTACAGTCAGTCTCTCCTCCCCATCATCAACTGCTCTTAATCTCTCCATGAAGTCACATTCACAAGATTGAAAGATCTTCATGAACTGCTCATTAAATATCTCTACCACACATTCTGCAACAGCTGTCTTTATACCATTTCCTCCAATCAATGGTATACTTCCATAATCATTCTTTCTTTTGCTGGCTACATATCAAAAGAACTCCTTAGGATTCTTTTTGGCTTCATTAGCTAACTGCTGTTCATACCTCTCTTTAGCTACTCTCACCAACCAAGTCACCCTCCTTGCCTGGTCTTTGTAGACCTCATAAAATTGGTTACTTCCACTTCTCTTATGCTGCCTCCACAACGCCCCTTTTCTCTGTATTGCATGCTTAATCTCTTTATTCATCCATCTCACACCTACATTATTTAACCTTCTCACCCATGGTATACATCTAGACATTGCATCTACTAAATAGTTTTTGAAAATCCCCCAAGCTGCATTGATCTCTTTTTCAGCTAACTCATCATTCCATGCTACACCTGCAAGCTGTCTCCTGAGCTCTTCATAATCACCCCCCCCCCATTGTAGTTCCACATATACCCTTTTTTCACAGGGGTCCTTGCACTGCTGGCAACCACCCAGGTAATCATTTCATGGTCACTTTCACCAATTGGTGGATGATTTGACATCTCATTTATAATTACATCCTCTGATGAGATGACCAAATCCAAGACCCTTAATCCTCGTGTGCCCTCTGTTACACACTGTCTGAGGTAGTTATCCCTCAAAAACTCAAGAAACTCATTTACTTTAATTCCAGTTGCTATCTCTTCATTCCAGTCTATATTGCCATAATTAAAATCACCCATAATGATCACCCTGTTCTTATTTGTTTGGCTAATTTGACTATACATTTCTCTATCAGCATCATTCACAATACCAGGTCTATAACAGCATCCCACCAAGTATTTGATTCTATTCACCTCTATCTCACACCATACTGCCTCAAAACTACTGGTCCTATTTCCCTCTTGCATCTCTATCTTGTATGGACATAACTCTTTCTCTATCATCAATAGCACTTCCCCTCCCTTTTTACCCCTTCTATCCTCATGAAACATATCATACCCTTCCATCTCTATTCCTGTCAGGATGTCATCCTCATCTAACCATGTCTCACTTATTCCGACAATCTTTGGGTGAACAGACGCAATTAGTGCAACCATTTCATCTGCCTTGTTTCTTATACTTCTTGCATTGGTATACAAACATGACAGCTCATTTCTGGATCTCCAGCTAGTTCCACTGATACCACTCACTCGATGTGATCTCTCCATGCTGGACTAGGGCCATTTCCCTTTCTGCTTCTTCATTTTAGAACTCTTTTCAATTTCATCTGTTTCCTCTTGATCCCTGGTCATCCCTTTTCTTTCCTGCCTACACATGCTCTCACCTCCTCTTGGAGCATCCACGTTTCTCACGCTGTGTACCCCTGTCCACCCTGAGTCTCCGTTTCCCTGCTACTCTTGTACACCCATTCTCTCATTTTCTATACTCATACCACTCACTTCCCCATTCATTTCCACTTCAATCTCTCCTGTCTTACTCTCCTGCTCTTCCACATCACTCCCCTCTCGATCTGATTCATTCTCTGTATTCGCTTCTCTACCTTCCAGCAGCAGTCTCTCCAAGTGACTCACACCATAACCACTCAAATGCAGTCCATCGCTCCCATACAGCTCACTTCATCCCTCAAACTCATTGCACACATTAACAAACTGTACTTCCATCTCCTCACACATTTCAGCCAGAATATCATTCATAATCCTTGCTCTCTGCCATGGTGGACAGGGAGTTCAAGAGGGTATATTGGAAACTTTGAGAAGATAGCTAAATGGATAACTGGGATTTAGAAAAAGATGCTAAGAAGAAGCAGAGGTAAGCTGATAGGATTCTCTTTCTTTATAAGACTGCATTTGGCCACATCTTGACTACTGTGCACAGATTTGGTCACCTAGATTTCTTGAGGATCAAGAGGTGGTAGAGAGGATTCAGAAATGATTGACCAAGCTGGGGATAGATTTTTGGAATGCTCCCTATGAAGATATGCTGAAGGTATATGGGTTACATTTCTTTGATTGGAAAAGAAGAGGAGAAGTAATATAAACTTGTAAGATATTGAAGCAGTTTATAAAATTAATGCAATGAAAAATTTTCAACATGTGAAAGTCAGAGAACTAAGGGTCATTTGTGGAAATAAGAGTATGTGAACTAGATTTTTTGCCTGGTAATTGGTGAATGAGTGGAATAGATTGCAGAATTAATTTTGAGTGCCCTGACAGTAAATATGTTTAAGGAAAGATAAGATAAGTTTTGTGTGTGTAAACGTTAGTGTGGGTCTCCGACGATGAGTCTCCAGATTCCATGGAGATACTGTACAATAATAATACTTTTGGATGTGGGAAGAGGGGTTCATTAGATGTGCTTTAATTTTACAAGAGGTTTGAAGGAAGTTTTAATGTTGTATTTCCTTAAATTTATAGATATATTTTTCATATATATGTCTTTAATATAAGGGATATCTGACATTTAAGCATTTTCTTTATTATATTCGTTTCTTATGAAAACAGTTTTAATCCATTGTAGTTCTGAGTTAATCTTCATTGGAGCAAATTGTTGCAGCTATTTTTGAGGATATTTATTATACCTCATTTTTGTGTAGGGTGGTGTTGAGTATGTATAATTTGTAATATATGCATACTGGTGGAATATATGCAACAGAAGACAAGTTAAGACTGGATCCAAGAAATAATCAAAATATATAGTTGCTTCTATAGTCTAGGGAATGAAAAGGATGATGGAGACAGTATGCATTGATAAATAAGCTATTGATGGAGGGCAAGTAATTATTATGCAGGACAGCATGTAATTTAATATACTAGGGGTGTTAGAGTGCTTGATCTAGTAACTGCATCTGATAATTTGTCTATAACCGTTGCTACCAACTGGTGAGATTGATCATATGGTCTTCACCTGGGAGATGACTAAAGGTAATGATGAATATCATCATTAAACTGGAACTGCAAAAAATAAAAAAAAAATATGGAGGGAATTCAAGGAGAAAGGTGACCAGCCAGTACATGAGCAAGTACAAGGCGCATGCTAAATGGTAACCAGCATGGTAAGAAAGACAAAAGTAGAGTATGAAAAGAAATTAGCAGTGCAGGCCAAAGATAATCCCAAACAGTTCTTTTGATATGCTGTAAGTAAATGGAACAATGTTTATGGCAGAATGATTTTAATGAATACCGATGGTAAGGAGGTAACAATCAATCAAAATAGTAGAATTACTGGGCAAATACTTCACAAGAGTACATCATCCAGGTGGTGATATTGAAGGAATGAGAGAGCCAAAGGCTTATACGGGAACTGAGGTAAATGAAATGGAGGTGCATAGCATATTACAGAACCTTAATGTGAATACAGCGCTGGGATTAGATGGTATACCAGCTCGAGTTTTACATGAAGCAGCAAGAGAATTGTCAGTGCCCTTGACCATATTGTTTAATCTAATTCTCAGCTCTGGGTTAGTCCTAAGGGAGTAGAAAGAAAGGAGATTAGTTACATTGCATAATGGAGGCTTGAGACTGATGTAGCAAATTACTGACCGATCAGCATATCAGAAGTTCTTGTCAAGAGCAAAATATGGAAATGTGATACTGTATAGAGGAGGGGGAAATGTGGTTTAATGAAGGGTAGGTCACACCGCAGTAACTTGCTCATGTTTTATAATACAGTGACAGCTGAGTTGGATAAAGGTACTACAGTGATACAGTAATACTGCTAGATTTTGCAAAAGCCTTGGACAGGATGCCACATGGAATTCTAATCAATAAACTGAAGCACATGGGGATGGAAGGGTTGGTAAGCTGGATAAGAGGATGGTGAATGGAGAAATATCAGAGAATAATTTATTCAGGAGTAAAGTCCAGAAAAAGGCCTGTGACCAGTGGTGTGCCATACGGCTATTCTTGGCCTGCTACTGTTTAATTTGTACATTAATGATATCGGAAAAAATCTGAGAGGAACTGTTCAGTTGTTTGCCGATGATGTAAAGTTGGGTAGAGTAATAGCTAATACAGATGATGTTCAAATTTTGCAGGATGATTTGGATAGACTGGCAGACTGGGAAAAGGAGAATGGATGTCAGTTTAACGTGGCAAAGTGTAAGGTTATGCATTTTGGGATGAAAATATTACCAGCTATATACCACATTCAGGAACTGTACTCCAGGAAACAGACGAAACCAGAGATTTGGGAGTGTTGGTAGATAGGGAGTTAAAGCTTAGAGGACACATAGCAAAAATGGCTAAAGCAGCTCATCAGATTACTTGATTACTGAAGAATACGTTGATGAGCAGAGATAATAATGATAAGCAAGTTATTATTCCTCTTTATTGGGCCTTGATAAGACAACATCTTACACACAGATCTAGTCACTTGGGTTTCTTAGTGATGAGGAAAAGGCGGAGAGCATCCAGAGGTGATTGACCAAGATGGAAGCAGTTCTATGGAATGAACTTTACAAGAACAGGTTGAAGATTTGTAAGTTACAGAAACTGGCTGACATGTGGAAAAGAAATAATATAATTGAGACATACAAATTACTGAAGGGTTTTAACAAGATTAATGCAGAGGAAATTTTTCAGAACAGGTCTTGTGGTGGGAGAACTAGCAGCCTTTGAAAGGAACTGCAGTGCTTTGAAAAGTTTTTCTCTGACCACCTTGTCATATGCTTTTTCAAGACTTGCAAAACTTAATACAGATCCTTGTCATATTTCCATGAGTTTCACGGGAGTGCTACTTGTATACAGAAGCTAATCACTTCACATCAATTGCCTTAGTATCTCATAATGCAAGGCACATATCCTTAAGGACATATATAATGCTATGCATTATGGAAGGTTTTTTTTTTTTTACAAGATTAATTCAGAGGAAATTTTTCAGAACAGGTCTGGTGGTTGGAGAACTAGGGGCCATTCTTGGAAACTGAGCAAGAGTGTAGTTAGGAAGGGCATTAGAATTAGGTTTTTTAGTTGGAGAGTTGTGAATGAGTGGAATAGGTTGGCAATTCTGTTGTGGATGTGAATGAGTTCAAAACAAAGTACGACAGATACTGTGCAAATGTTGAATAGTGCTTAGCATGATGTTTAGGGCCTCCCTCAATGAGTCTAAGGACTCCATGGAGTAGATAATAATAAATTTAGTTTAATCCTTTATCCAAGTGTGAGCAAACAAAGTTTGCACCTGAAAGTATCTTCAGGACTGGGGTAAGGTGGTGCAACACTAGGACGACTCCATGCAAAAGTGGAGCAAGCTACTATCACTCCTATCTCAGTATCTCCCATAATGCAAAACACATCTCCTTGCGGATATGTCTAATGTTATGCATTAATGGAAGGGCCACTACCCAGACTAGTTTCGACCTTTATTGAGGTCTCTTCAGTGGGAACCAGGCCCAAGTGGAGATACCAGCCAGAAGCATTAGCAAGGTCATCTCTACCTATAGGAGTTGCCAAATGGTGTGCCACCTTTTAAATAAATTACTCTGGATTTAGAGAAAGATGTTGAAAGTTTATTTTTCACTTGGTTAGAATATAATAAATTTAGTTTAATCCTTTATCCAAGTGTGAGCAAACAAACTTCCACTCCCAACAAACTCCCACCGAAGAGACCTCAATAAAGGTCGAAACTAGTCTGGGTAGTGGCCCTTCCATTAATGCATAACATTAGACATATCTGCAAGGAGATGTGTTTTGCATTATGGGAGATACTGAGATATTAGTGATAGTAACTTGCTCCACCTTTGCAAGGAGTCACCCTAGTGTTGCACCACCTTGCTCCAGTCCTGAAGATATTATTATTATTATTATTATTATTACCACGGGCTACTCCAGGAGTCCTTAGACTCATCGAGGGAGGCCCTAAACATCATGTTCGCACAGCTGTTCAACATTCTCACAGTATCTATCATACCTTGCCTTGAACTCGCTCACCGTCATAGCACCCACAACAGACTCTGGCAGCTTATTCCACTCATTTACCACTCTTAAAGTAAAGAACCCAGCTCTAACACCCCTGCTAACCACGCTCTTGCCCAGCTTCCATGGGTGTCCCCTAGTTCTCCCACCACCAGTCCTGATCTCAAAAATATCATCTGAATTAATCCTATAGAATCCTTTTAGCAATTTAAATGTCTCAATCATATCTCCTCTTTTCCGCCTATCAACTAGTTTCTGCAACCCACAAATCTTCAACCTGTTCTCATATGGTTCATTCCATAGACCTGCTATCATCTTAGTCACTCGCCTCTGGATCCTCTCCACCTCCTCCCCATCAAGAAGGAACCGAGGTGACCAAATCTGGGCACAGTAGTCGAGATGAGGTCTTATCAGGGCTCGGTACAGAGGTACAATAACTTGTTTTTCTCTGCTCGTCAAGGTATTTTTCAACAACCAAGTGAGTTGATGAGCTGATTTAGCTACTTTCGCAATGTGCCCCCTAAACTTCATCTCCCTATCCACCAACACTCCCAAGTCCCTGGCCTCATCAATCTCTTGGAGTACAGTTCCACCAATGTGGTATACTGCTGCTGATCTTTTCACTCCGAAATGCATAACCTTACATTTTGTCACATTAAATTGACATCCATTCTCCTTAGTCCAGAACTCCAATCTATCTAAGTCATCTTGCAAGACTTTGACATCTTCTGCATTCACTATCGCCCTACCCAACTTTGCATCATCAGCGAACAAATGAACTGTCCCACTTAGACCCTTCCCTATATCGTTAATGAACAGATTAAACAGCAGTGGTCCAAGAACAGAACCCTGTGGCACACCACTAGTCACAGGCCGTTTTTTGGACTCTACTCCTGAATAAACTACTCTTTGATATCTCTCCATCAACCACCCAGCTATCCATCTCACCAACCCTATATCCATTCCCATATGTTGTAGTTTACGGATTAGAATTCCATGTGGTATCCTGTCAAACGCCTTTGCCAGGTCCAGCAGTATCACTGTAAACCCATTTCCCTTATCCAGTTCAGCCGTCACCTTGTTATAAAACTTGAGCAAGTTACTGAGGTATGATCTACCCTTCACAAAGCCATGCTGTCCTCTGTACAGTATCTCATTTTCATCAATCCATTCCTGTATTTTTCCCTTGACTACTTTCTCCAAGACCTTGACAATGACTCCTGATATGCTGATCGGTCGGTAATTTGCAACCATAGTCTTGGATCCTCCTTTATGCAGTGAAACTATTTTCCCCTCTTTCCATGCCTTCGGGACTAAGCCAGACCTGAGACTCAGATTAAACAACATGGTCAAGGGCAATGATAATTCATTAGCCGCTTCATGCAAGACCCGTGCCGGTATACCATCCAATCCCACAGATGTATTCACATTAAGGTTCTGTAATAGACTATTCACCTCCACTTCATTCATCACAATTCCCATATAAACTAATGGTTCCTTCATTTTTTCAACGTCACCACCTGGATGATATACTTTTGCAAAGTGCGCGCTCAGTAACTCCACTATATCGACTGATTCAGTGAACTCTTTACCATCGTCATTCCTTAAAATCATTTTGCCATGTACAGTTTTTTTCTTGCTTGCAGCATATTGAAAGAACTGTTTGGGATTTTCTTTTGCTTGCATAGCTAGTTTCCTTTCATAATCGGCTTTTGCTGTTTTTACCACACTTGTTACCCTTCTGGCCTGTACTTTATACCGTTCGTGTGCCTGCAGGTCACCCCTTTCTTTAAATTCCCTCCATAGTTGTTTCTTTTTTTGCAGCTCAAGCTTAATGGTGTTATTCATCCATTTAACCCCTCCTTGTTTCACTATTCGGACCTTAGGTATACAATCAGCCATAACCTCCTGTAAATGCTCTTTGATCACTTCCCATGCTCTATCGACGTCCAGCCCTTGCAGTTGTACATGCCATGGCACTGATCCAAGCAATTTCCTAAGCTTGTCATACTTGCCAGCATGGTAATTCCACATATACCCTGTCTTAATCACAAATTTCACACATTTAGCCACCTCCCAGGTCAAGATCACCTTATGATCACTCTCACCCACAAGATACTTTCAGGTGCAAACTTTGTTTGCTCACACTTGGATAAAGGATTAAACTAAATTTATTATATTCTAACCAAGTGAAAAATAAACTTTCTCCATTTAGTAGCCTGTAATAATAATAATAAAAATTAACAATAATAATAACAAGGAGTACACAATTAGCATCAGTCCGATTATTCATGTACTGTAATGCCAAATTTTAATTTCCTTTCCCACTGTGATGTGAAAACAGTGGATTCAGAGATGAGTGACAAAGTCTCAAACCTGGAATGTTAGTTATGAAGGACAGTGGTTGAGGAAATGTAAGTTGGAGTTCAGTAGGTACAAAAAAAAAAAAAAAGGCAATATGAAAGAAATTTAACTTAATGAGGGGATTTTGTTGAATTAATATAGAGGGATCCAGAAAAAGGGTAGAAGGTGAAAGGAAAGAACCAGATAACTTGACATACAGGAATATAAGACATGATCATTAATAAATAATATAAAATGGATTTACCTTATGTATATACAGCAATCTAGCATTTTTCCCAACACTTCAATTACAAAAACAGTGAGTTTGGATAATTGAAGTGATCTACAGAGAAACTCTGTTGACATGCAAGGGTCAGCTAATTGAAGGAATTGTTGTTTTGAAGGTTGAATAAAAGGTAGATTACTGTATTTTTAACAGTATAAAATTTCTGCCCGGTATCAAGTGGATCTTCAGTATGACTTTCAAATTAAACCACAAGAATAGAAACTGGTATATTTAACAATGATATGCACAAATGTACATACATGATGAGAGAGTCATGGTCTAATTATATTAAAGTTCTAGTAAAAATAATTTTAACAAGAATTAATAAATAAAAATGAATAATAATATACACAGAGTGCAGGTTAGGAGAATGCCCTGCCATGACAAACATATTGCTCATCGAGGGAGACTTACCACAATAAGTATTAACTCCATGGAGTCGTAATAATATCAATAGATTTTCTGATCATGTCAACATTTGTTTTTTAATTTCACATAAATATGATACATGAAGTACTTTAATTAGCTTTAAAGAATGAAGAAACAGAATTAACTTTGGTCTCAAAAATAATGGAAGTAGTTATTTATGAATATCTTACCTGGTGTCTTGGTGATAGTTCAGCTCCTACTTTACTCCAGCTCACCAAAGGAACTGGAGTTCCACTGACTATGCAACGTATCTCACCAGAGCTACCCTGTATGACAGTTTGTCTTTCTGGTTCAATTCTGACTGTAGGAGCACTACGACCTGCCAAAGAACATTGATGAGTCACATCATCATCATCATCACTATATAATACACTTCCATTGAATCACAAGGCTCAAAATATGACCATAAATAATGCATATTGTATAAGTATGCATATAACAAAAATTAAGTTACAGGAAAACCTCGCTTAACGCGAATAATTAATCCATCAATTAATGCGCACGAAATGAAACCATGTTAAGCGAATACAATAAACAATAGGAAAAATTATAATTCATCCATCAGCATAAATTTGGAAAAATAGATCACAGTATAAGCTATATTAGAGGATAAAAAACAATTGCTTAAATTTTTATTTAATGTCTAAACATCTAATTGAGCTACTTTTTTTACAAAAAAAAATAAATAATAAAAATTAAGTGAAGATGTTTGAATTGCTAGACTTCTTCATCTTGTCATGCAATTTATGATAGCTGATGATTGCTTTATCAAGATTTCAGTGGACTTTGAAGTTTTGTTCCATATCAGGATCAGCATCAAACAAAATTTCCTTACCATCCTCAATGTGATTGAAAACTAGCTCAAATTCTTTTGCAGTTAGCTTCTTAGTTGTAACATTCTCTTCTTGTTCACACTCCTTATAAAAAAGTTGAAGGAGATCATTCTCGCTCAACTGTTCTGAATGGGGATCAAGCAAGTTTCTTATGTCTTCATTATCCAGTTCATTAAATCCAAGTTCCTTTCCATTTGTGCTGATTTCTTCAATAGAGTTAGATCTTGGATTTTGTGCACAATAAACTAACATAGGGTTGAGTTTAAAGTCGCCTTCTGCATTGCCTACTAATAAATGCATAAGATGATCGTAAGATATAATAAATTTAGTTTAATCCTTTATCCAAGTGTGAGCAAACAAAGTTTGCGCCTGAAAGTATCTTCAGGACTGGGTTAAGGTGGTACACACCAGGGCAACTCGTTGCATAGGTGGAGCAAGCTACCAACACTCCTATCTCAGTATCTCCTATAATGCAAAACACATCTCCTTGCGGATATGTCTAATGTTATGCATTAAGGGATGTACGGTGTGTACATCCCTTAATGTAAGGGATGTAAGGTGTGTACCACCTTAACCCAGTCCTGAAGATACTTTCAGGCGCAAACTTTGTTTGCTCACACTTGGATAAAGGATTAAACTAAATTTATTATACTCTAACCAAGTGAAAAATAAACTTTCAACATCTTTCTCTAAATCCAGAGTAAATTATTAAAAAAAGGGTGGCACACCAATTGGCAATTCCTATAGGTAGAGATGACCTGCTAATGCTTCTGCCTGATATCTCCACTTGGGCCTGGCTCCCACTGAAGAGACCTCAATAAAGGTCGAAACTAGTCTGGGTAGTGGCCCTTCCCTTAATGCATAACATTAGACATATCCGCAAGGAGATGTGTTTTGCATTATAGGAGATACTGAGATAGGAGTGTTGGTAGCTTGCTCCACCTATGCAACGAGTTGCCCTGGTGTGTACCACCTTAACCCAGTCCTGAAGATACTTTCAGGCGCAAACTTTGTTTGCTCACACTTGGATAAAGGATTAAACTAAATTTATTATACTCTAACCAAGTGAAAAATAAACTTTCAACATGATCGTAAGATACTTTGTATCCTGGTGAGATGCTTTAGTTTCAGCTAGGAAATTTTTTTGTTGGCATATGCTTCCAAAAGAGAACAATTTTGTCGATTGAGTATTTTCCAATCGTGATTTATCAAAGGATAAATCACCCTCGTGATTTATCCTTTGAAGGAAACTTGGTCCACAGAATATTTATCAGCACTAGCAAATTCCCCAGTTATACTTATGATATGCAGTCTAGTTCGATTTTTAAAATGATCAAACCATCCTAAACTCACAGTCAAGTGTTCACATTCCTCTTGAAATTTCATCTCTTTCAATGAGGTAAAAATATTGAGAGCTTTTGCCTGAATATTCCCTATATTAAGAGGTATTCTTTTTTGGTTACAATCCTCAATCCAGAGTGATAGAAGACACTTCATCGTGATCATTAAATGGCTTCTCTTTTGGGTGATATGCATGTTTAAAGAAACAGTAGCAACTTTTTCTTGTTCTTTGTATTCTTTGCTCTTATTTAATATAGTCCAAACTGTAGATTCGCTGTATCCCAGGTCTCTTGCACAATCATAGGATTACTAGCAGCCATCTTCATATCTCTTAACGACTTCCACCTTTTTTGCTTGCTGCAGATCAGTGACAACATATTTCCTGTGCAGTAAAATTTCACATATAGTAACTTAAAAAAACATGTCAACTGATAATCACTCGCTTAAAGCAGGAAATAATATCATTTCACACAATCGCATTAACTGATTATCGTGCATTTCAAATTTATAATAAGTAACGTTGTACTGTATTATTATTATTAAGGCCTATTATCCAGGCCATGAGTCAAAAAGACTCATTGTTGGAGATCTTTTCTAGAAAACACAAAGTCTATCATACCACTCCTTGAACTTATTTGGCTGCTTGTGCTCCAACTATTCTATCAGCAATGCATTCCACAGTTCAACAACCATCCATGCAAAGAAACCACTATTCACCCTCTTGCTCACAGCTTCCTTTTGTAACTTCCAGGGATGGCCTCTTGTCATCACCTTCCTGCTGTTCCACCAAGCACAATGTCAACCCTGTAACTACCTCTCAACAGTTTAAAAGTCTCAATCATATCACCTCAG
This sequence comes from Typopeltis vanoorti, assembly GCF_054136105.1. Classification (NCBI taxonomy): domain Eukaryota; kingdom Metazoa; phylum Arthropoda; class Arachnida; order Uropygi; family Thelyphonidae; genus Typopeltis; species Typopeltis vanoorti. The sequence goes on from NC_143550.1 coordinate 126,151,375, forward strand.
AGTCCTTCTACCTACCTAACTCTGCAGTCCACATTCCCCAAGCCAATCTTCATAACATTGTATAGTCCTGAAACCATCTTTGATATCAGCCTCTGTACCCTTTCCATAATTAATTTATCCCTTGAAATGCTGGGGACCAAATCTGAAAACAATAGTCCAAGAGTGGTCTGATCAAGGCTATATACAATGGAATGATAATTCTTTTATCTTTGCAGATCAGCGTACTCAGTATTGAAGAAATCCTCAGGGTTACCTTCACAACCTTTGCAATATGTTCCCTAAATTTCAGGTCTCTATCAATCACCCCCCCCCCAACTCTCTTCTCTTCCCTATTTCCTCCAATACAACTCCTCCAACAGAGTATGCTGCCTCCCATCAATGTATCCGAAACTTCAAGACTTTACATTTTGCTGCATTAAACCGACCCCCCCCATTTGCCCATCTGTCCAGTTCATTCAAATTCTCGTGCAGTGCTGCCACATATGCACTATTACTATTAACCCTTTCTAGCTTCACAACATCTGCAAACAACTGAATATCCCCCTGCAATCTACTGACAATGTCATTCATATAAAGGTTAAACAATACAAGTACCAGTACCGAGCCCTGTGGGTTCCCACGTGCAACTTTCTGTCTCCTTGATATTACCCCACCATATACAACTCTCTGATACTTATCAGATAACCAATCTTGAATCTAGTTGACTAACCTAACATCTAACATGTTCTGCAACTTAAATATCAACTTATCATGTGGCACCCTGTCAAATGCCTTTGCAAAATCTAAAAAATAGCAGAATATGCCTTTCCCACATCAACCACTCGTCATGTTATTATAAAAGGCAACAATATTACTAAAGCAAGACCACCCTTAACAAATCCATGTTGACTCTCACAGATAATATTATCCTCATTTGCCCAACACTGTATATGGTCCATCACTAATTTCTCCAAGATCTTAATTACTGATGAAACACAAACTTGTCTATAATTTGACACTTCCAGTCTGCTGCTGCCCTTATGCAATGGCACTATCTTACCATCCTTCATTTCCCATAGCAAAGCTTTCATTGAAAATCCTGGGCAATGGAGCTATCAGTTCTTTAGCATATTCACTCAAACCCCGGCAAAATTCCATCCAGACCCACAGCTAAATTGACATCCAGAGTATTCAGTATTTGAAACACACATTCCTCTTGTACTTCTAAACATTGAACCTGCCCTGTCCTTATAGTACTAAAATCTCCTTCTTCACAATGAAATACTCCAATAAAGTATTCATTGAACAACTGAATTATGTACTCTGAATCAGTCATTCTATTGCCATTTTTATCCAACAATGTCATTCTTCCACAATCATTTCTCCTCCTACTGGCAACATAGCTAAAAAAAATTCCCTAGAATTTTTTGTGGATCTTTGAGTCAATCTCTTCTTATATTCAAGCTTTGCCTTTCTTACCACACTCCTCCTGGCCTGAGTCATATTCTTCATTCATCTGCTTTCCATCTCTCTCATTATATCTTTTCCACAACCTCTTTTTCACCTGGAGTTCCTGTTTGATATTGTTTATCATCCACTAATGATAAGCACTAATGATATCTTGCCCTTACAATTGCTCCCTCCACGGAACTGCCTCAAGTTGATATCTAAGACTATTATAATCGCCCACCTTATAATTCACATATATTCCCTTCTCTTTGCAGTTGCCAAGCCTAACTGCCTAAACATTTCCTCCTCCTCCTCACCCTGTATGTTCCCTGGCTTGTAGAAACATTCCCCTAAATATCCTGTCTCACTCACGTCTACCTCATACCATATGCTTTCAAAACCATTAGTGTTATTGCCCTCCAAATCTCCATTCTGAGAGGATGTAAGTCATCACTTATCATAAGCAGTATTCCACCACTGCGTTTTCCCTTCCTATCCTGTCGAAAAATGCTGTACCCTACTACTTCTATTAGAATATCATCTTCTGTCAACCACATCTCAGACATTCCAATAATCTTTGGACAGGCTGATGCTATTAGTGCCACCAATTCATGTCCTATATTCTAGAGTGAAGGAGAGGACACAATTTGGTGTAAAGTGGATGACAAATAATATCAAACAGGAAATGCAGGTGAAAAAGAGGTTATGGAAGAGATACAAGGAGAGGGGTGGAAAGCAGATACATCACGAATATAAGACTCACCCCAGGAGAGTGACTAGTATGGTAAGAAAGGCAAAACTGGAACATGAGAAGAGATTGGTGCTAAGATCCAAAGAAAATCCTATAGAATTTTCTAGTTATGAGGCCAGTAGGAGGATAAATGATTATGGAAGAATGACATTGTGGGATAAAAATGGGAATAGAGTGACTGATGCAGAGGACAGTGGAGTTGTTCAATAAACACTTTATTGGAGTATTTCATCCTGGACAAGTAGGTTTTAATACTAGAGGGATAGGGTAGGTTGGGGTGAGTTGTGTAGGGTAAGGTTTATCAATTGAAAGGGAGGAGTGCAATGTGCTGTTGTCTGCATTAGGTTGGAGATCAACTGAAGTAGGTCATCGATATATAGCAGGAAGAGAGGGTGAGAGGACAGAACCTTGTGGGACCCCAGCATTAGTTGAATGGTGAGGAACCATTCATCACCATACACAGTATGCATCCAGACAGACAGACAGCTAACAATCCAACTACAGAAGCTTGGGACAGACCAAATGATTGTAGTTTGCTTAGTAAGCCTTTGTGCCAGACCCAGTCAAAAGCATTAGAGATAAAGTGCAATCACTTGAGAATTGCCAAACTTCTCCATGGCATTTGTCCAGAGATGGTGACATGCAAACAGGTCTCCTGTTGATCGGCAGTGACAGAATCCAGTCAGTCGTTTATTAGGTGGGTGCCTTCAAGGTAGTGCAGGAGTTGGTAATTGATGATTTTTCCCCCATTACTTTAGGCAGGACTGAGGTAAGCGAGATAGGATGGTAGTGACTTGTCACCCTTCTTGTGAATGGGTTTAATATAGGCCAGTTTCCAGGTTGTGGAATAGATACCAGTAGAGTAAGAGTATATATATATATATATATGACATAGAATAGGAGTCAGTTCTGGTGCACAAACTTTCAGGACAAATGAAGAAATGCCATCAGGACCAGGAGACGTTTTTTTTTTGTCTAACTTGAACAGTATTTTTCTGATCTCTTCCTGACAAAAGGATATAGGGGGGCATTGTACGTTGGGCATCTGAAATGAGTGCGCGACATTTACCATTGTCAGTTATGCATGCATTGGAAGCAAAGTGAGAAGCCAGAAGATTGGCTTTTTCTGTGGCTATAGAGATGATGATAATGCTATAGAGCCATCTGGGTATGATAAGGGCAGGAATAGTGTTAGGAAGAAGTTATGGCCAATTATTTTGGCAAGAGACCAAAAGGCTCAGCTGCCTTTGGACAGGCTGCTAGTTTCCTGCTGGAAGCAATGATTTTTTTTTTTTTGCATGTATTTCTATAAGCTCTAAAGGAAGATGGATTCTTGAACCAGGATTTAGTTAGGGAATGGTAGTTTATACCAGTGTGGGGAATACATGTTTCCATGCTGGTGAGGATTACTTTGGTGATAAGTTCAGTGCATATGTTTGGGATGGAAGGCCAGAAGCCATAGTCCAATCATGGGAATGTGGCATAGAAGTTATAGAGGCTGTCCCACTTGGCACTGTTATAATGCCAAACTACTCTTGTATGGGAGTGGCTGTGCAAGTGTTGTTACATGGGGGAGGAGATGAGCACTAGATTGTGGTCAGAATTACTACTTTCACTGTGTATTTGAAGGGGGGAGGGGTCATTGGTGAGGAAGAGATCTAGGGTGTTTGGGTTATCTGATATTCTGGTTGGCATCTGAAAAAGTTGTATAAAGTCATTAGTGATGACAAATGTTTCAGCATCTCTGCCTGCAAGATCTGTACAACTGGAGGAGGAAAGAAGGCGGCTACAAATTTAGCATTATACCTAGCACACCACCATTTAAAGACTACATTACTCATAGCATGGTTGATGATTTTGTAGCTTGCTATGCATGCAGTATGTAGCATCTCATTGTTTAAAAATGTGGCAAGTGCAAGACAGAAGTGTGTATGTGTGCAGGAAATGTAGGCAGTGGAAGGTACTGTGAGACAAGTGTCTCAATCTCAGGATTTAGTGAAAGCAGAGATAGTGCTTAGAAAACAGGCTCATTTTCAGTTTATAGATGCCAGCAGTGTGTTGGGGATTGGAGAGAATGTTAAAGACATATATATGGATTCAGCCTCTGACAGTTTACCAGATGGAGGAGAGACAGAGGATGAGAGGAAACTGCAGAAAGTCAAGAGAGTGTAGAAACAAAGCAGCAGAGAATAAGAGAGAGAGAGAATGGGAGAGATGAGAAGAGAGGAAATTGCCAAAAGCCAACAGAATAAGGGATAGAGAGAGAGATGAGAGGGAGGGAGGAGAGTAGGAGAGAAACAAGAGAGAGTGAGTTTCGAAGCTGTAAGAGTCAGGGATGCCAGTGAGAGGAGGATGTATGAATCTATCCAGAGTGTCATGTATGGAGATTCAGTGATTTGGGGGTGTGCAGAGTAGTACCAGAGGAATGAAGAGTATGGTAATGGCAGTGTAGAGGAAATGATAGTAATAGTTGGAATGAATGACCTGAGAGGTAGAATCAATTGTGTAGAATGAAATGTGAGGTTGATGTTAGATATAGTGCAGCAGAAATGTGTCCATGAGTCATCATGTTGCCCTGGTATGATAATGCAGAGTGGAAGAGAAGAGCAATCATGATGAATGAGATAATAGTGATAATCTGCAGGAAAAGAAGTCTGAAATATGTGAATGGCTGGAGCATGTTTGAGGATAGAAGGGAGCTATATGCAAGAGATGGATTATATTTGAATGCAGAAGGGCATAGGCATTTGGAGAGTGTTGCTTTATTTTGAGCAAATGAGTGTGGCAGCACAGGGAAACTAGAATTGCAAAGGTGGAATGTTGAAGGGGATGGCCTCATGTGGGGATAATGGATTGAGAAATGAGGGTGTGTACACTATATTACAGAGCCACATGGAGTACGAGGGAAGTAATGATGGTTATAATACTGGTAATACACTGGTTTTTCTGTATACAAGTGTTAGGAGTATTAGGAATAGAAGGAATGAATTTGTGGCTTTGATTGACTTAGGATCTCTAAAGGTTGTAGGTATCTGTGAAAGTAGGTTAACTGAGGGAGGATGTTCTAACAGGGATAGAAATCAAAGGGTATAGCATATTTAGGCAGAATAGGAAAGGTAAACATGGTGGTGGAGTGTTACTCATAAGAAATGAATTGTGCACTCTCAGGGTGGAGAATTTCAGTAGAAATAATGGCAATGGCTTTCAGAGTATATGGTGTGAGATAGATGTTTATAAGACAAGATATTTAGTAAGATGTTGCTACAGACCAAGGAATATAGATGGTGATCAGAAATGTTTAAGCAAATTAGTTTGCTAAGTACAAAATGAGGGATCACTATGGAAGACTTCAATCATAGATATAAACTGGGCAGAGGGGACAGCATGCATTAATAAAGGAACTGAATTTTTGATTTCTTGAGGGACAACTGTCTTAGGTAGCAAGTGGTTGAGGGAACATGAGGATCAAAAATTTCGCATTTGGTCATAGCATCAGAAGATGTGATTGTGATGACATACTTGCACCTCCTCCTCCTCCTCCTCCCATTTGGTGCAAGTGACCATGCAGTCCTGATTTGGAGGATGAATAGGCATGTGGAGTATCAAAACAGAAATTATTTATGTGAAAGTATAAGGAAAGGAATTATCATAGGCTTAGAAACAAGCTTACAGCAGTACAATGGATGAATGAATTTGAAATAACAGGGGTCATTAGTGCATGGGGGGGGGATATTTAAGAAAATAATGCTGAACGCAATGACTGTATATCTCAAGTGAAAAAGAGACAGCACTTTGGAGTCAAATAGATGACAAAAGGATTAAAAGGAAAATTACAGAAGAAAAAAAGATAATGGAGGGCATATAAAGAGAGGGGTGGAGACCAGTTGCATGAGGAATATAAGGCTCAGGCTAGGAAAGTGACTAGTATTGCAAGGAGAGAAAAATTAGAATATGAGAACAAACTGGCACTGCAATCAAAGAATCTCAAGCAGTTCTTTCACTATGTGGTGAGTAGGAGGAGAAAAATGATTGTGGATGGATTACCTTGTTGAGTGGAGATGGGAATCAGGTGAACCAAAGCAGAGACATAGTTGAGCTATTTAATGATCACTTCATTACCATGTTCCATTATGGTATTACAGGCTTTATTCATAAAAGTATGACTGGTAAAGTGGTAGAAGTGAATGAAGAATATGTATTCTAAATGCTGAGTAACTAAATGTCAATACAGCAAAGGGACTACATGGAATTTCAACACATATTTTAATGGGATATGCTATAGAACTGACTGTGCCATTAACTTGGCTGTTTAATGAAAATCTTGCAATGGGACAAGTTCCAGGAGAGTGGAAGGAGGATAAGGTAGTAGTATTGCATAAGGGTGGTACAATGAAGGTATCAAAGTATAGACCTGTTTATATTTCTTTTGGAGTTTTTAAGATTTAGGAGAAATTAGTAAGAACTCGTACACAGAATTGGGAAGATAAATGTAATATTTATGCAGGCCAGCACAAATTTGTTAAAGGGCACTCTTGTTTAATAATCTGGTTACCTTTTAAAACAAAGTAACAAGAGCAGTGGATGAGGGTAAGGCATACACTGCCATTTTTTATCTCAAGGCATTTAACAGGATGCCACATGACAAACTGAATCATATAGGTTTGGATATCAGGTTAGTGCTTTGGATTGGTAATTGGCTCTCTAAAAGATAGCAGAGAGTTATATATGGGTTAGCAATATCACGGAGTAGGAAGGTTACAAGAGTTCCAGAGGATTCAGTCCTGGGACCACTGCTATTCAATCTTTGTGTCAATGATATTTCACAGGACTACAGTTCAGTTGTTTGCAGATGATGTGAAACTTGGGAGGGTTATTAAGTAATGAGCGCTGAAGTTTTGGCTTTTGAAGCATATTTGAATAAGCTGGGAATGTGGGAAAATGAAAGGGAGAGAGGGTTGTCAGTTTAATGCAACTAAATGTAGGAATTTAACGTTTGGGTTCCACTGATGGGATGCTTCATACTCACTTGGAGTTGTACTGGAAGAAGTGGAGGAAGCTAGGGATCTTGGGGTGATTGTGGATACAAATTTGAAGTCCTGTTGAAGGGTTATTATCATATGAGCACAGAGGAGATTTTTCATATGGTAGAACGAGAGAAAGGAGCAAGGACAAGGGCCATGCCTGGGAGTTGCAAAAGAAAGTGGCGAGTAAAAGGGCAAGAAGTAAGTTTTTTTGCATGGAGAGTGGTAGGAGCATGGAAAGCATTGTCTGAGAGGGTGGTGAGACTGTGGATGAGTTTAAAGAGTGGTATGATACTGTGTTGCCTAGTGTTGGCCTCCTGCGATTAGTCTTGTGACTCCATGGAGGTCAGGAAAATAATAATAAATGCATTTGATAAGGGATGTGTTGTCCCCCCCCTCCTCCCAATAATGAAGGGGGATAATGATAATCCATTTGTCTCACTTCAAGTGCCTTTAAACAGGTACAGAAGACATTAGAATTGTTCTGGTAGACTTGCATGCATTTCATGAAGTCCAACAATAAATCTAACTTAGTGTACATTTTGTGTATTCTTTGTTTCTCATTCAAAAATAACATACTTTTCTGCATATACAAATAGGGAATAAAGTACAAGTTTTTCAAACTTACGTGTAGCAATCAGCAGCCTTGCTTGAGCTTGAGCAGTACCATAAATATTACTGGCAGTGCAAACATAAACACCTTGTTGAGATTCACTTGCTCTAGGCAAGGTCAACAGGCCACCAACCTGCAAAAAAAGTTATTAAAAGAAGGGTGTTAATAACAAACCAAATGCTAATGAATAATCTTAAGATCATTAGAACTCCATAGAGTCAAATACTCACTGGGGGAGTCCTCACTATCAAACACAATGCTCATTAAACTATGCCATAAACTCATTTATTGTACAATGAAACCTGTGGAAAATTCATGACTAAACAAACACACGTAATAACATGTTACCTTCTCCTAAGACAAACTCTCACCTCTGATGCTACCTGGTATGTACGAGGTTCCATGCTCCTGTAAATTGTCTTACTATGGACAGACAGGTAGATCTATTCATAAACGCATTTCGGAACATCAAGACCATATCCGTCTTATCAAACCGCAGAAATCTGGCTTGGCACAACACAGAGTTGAAAACCCAAACCATTGAATCCACTGGAAAAAGACCAAATTTCTACATAGATCTTTATATAAACACGAACATCTATATAAAGAAAGTGCTGAAGCCCTACTTCACAGACCAAATCTAAGCCGTAATGACGTTTTTGCTATTTCTAAAGTATGGGAAATTGTCATACAAAATTGTGTAAAATAATATTTTTTTAGATATGTTACCTTATTTTAATGTAATCTATTTTTTTTCCCCCTCCAGATATATTTTAATTTAATTCTATAGCACGTTACTACATGCATATTGGGATTCCATTGTAATTATGCACCTTAACTGTATGTTATTCCTAGTATTGTTTGAATTAACTATATTGGCAATGTCTTTTGATACTTAGGTTGAAATATTTACTTATCAAAACTTATTACTGTAGTTATTACATGTGTTTGTTTAGTCTTAAACTCATTTACTTTAATACACACTGAAACAAATGTATCCATTTTCTCCATGCCAAAACAAAAAAACTTTCTCTGCACTCCTCTGCTCATGCTCTCCTTATACAACTTCTAAGGATAATCTCTTGTACAATCTCTCTCACACACACACACACACACAATGAAATATCTGTTCTGCATTTATCTGGCCACCCAAATCCCCACACAAGCATATCAATTACATTATCATCCTCTATACAACAGATTCTAAAAATTTGTTTTCATAAGCCATGTTCCAGAGACATCATATGCCCTTAAATCTGAACACCACAGGGCACATGCAGCATAAATAAAGAGATTGCATAGCACAATCTCTTTATTTTCATACATCAATATCCTCATCGTTGTCATAATCTGCTGTCTTCACATTTTCAGCAATGTGGTCACTAAATTTCAAGTCCTTGTCTACCTTCCCTCCTACATATCTTCTCTTTCATTATCTTCCTCTTTTTACCTTACCTTCTAATTTCCTTGGATTGCATTAACCTCATGTAAATGAAGTACAGTGGTCTTGAACACTACTTGTACACTTACGAAGTTATAACTAGGAACAAATCCAAGCATGCATAAAGGATTCAATCTCATTATTTATCCTTGGTAGTCATGGGATCAAAAGGGCACAAAATATAAATTAATAAGTGAGAACATCAATGAGTAAGAACAGACGTTCAAGCAAGTGAAGAATATACCTTTAGAGAGGAGAATTGAGGTTGATGGAAGCTGCCATTGAAGATAGCAGGCAGATGAGAGGAGAATGATTACAGGAAAGGCTAACAAATGAGACTTATGGGAGGTGTGGTTGCATAAGACAAAATGTGAAAGCAAGCAAGCAAGAAATTATTATTATGTGACATCTCCAGGGAGTCACAAAGACTCATCGAGGGAGAGTGTGCCAACAGCATTGAATGATTTATTTCCTTCCAACTATCTCAAGTATCTAATGCAAAACTACCTAATGAACTCAAGAGTGTTAAAACATGAAACTTTGATAAATTTAGTTTAATCCTTTATCAAGTGTGAGCAAACAAAGTTTGCTCACACTTGGATAAAGGATTAAACTAAATTTATTATACTCTAACCAAGTGAAAAATAAACTTTCAACATCTTTCTCTAAATCCAGAGTAAATTATCAAAAAAGGGTGGCACACCAATTGGCAATTCCTATAGGTAGAGATGACCTGCTAATGCTTCTGCCTGATATCTCCACTTGGGCCTGGCTCCCACTGAAGAGACCTCAATAAAGGTCGAAACTAGTCTGGGTAGTGGCCCTTCCCTTAATGCATAACATTAGACATATCCGCAAGGAGATGTGTTTTGCATTATAGGAGATACTGAGTTAGGAGTGTTGGTAGCTTGCTTCACCTTTGCAACGAGTTGCCCTGGTGTGTACCACCTTAACCCAGTCCTGAAGATACTTTCAGGCGCAAACTTTGTTTGCTCACACTTGGATAAAGGATTAAACTAAATTTATTATACTCTAACCAAGTGAAAAATAAACTTTCAACATGAAACTTTGAATAGTTAAGTGGTTGATTCAATGAAAAAAAAAAAAGAAACATAAGCCTAACTATGAATTGACTTGTTCTCCTAAGAGGTGGAGGGACTGATTTGAATTGATTAACTATTTCTGCCACTATAACAAGATAAAAAATTTCTTTATGGGAAGGGTCACTACCCAGACCGGTTTCAACCTTTACTGAGGTCACATCAGTGGGAGCCAGATCCAGAAGTGAAACCAAGGTTGAAGTAATGCAGAAGTCTTCCTTTTATTCTCATAAGTAAGAAAAAGAGTTCTATTGAATTGTAAAATAAAACCTGAAGAATGATTAGAATTGTATGGAGTAGAAGGCTCTACTGAAACTTAAGAATTTATATTAAGAAGAGAACTTAAATTTTCTTAGGTTAAATTTTCTTAAGTGGAAAAATTTGGGACAGCTGAAGAACTTTACAAGAAATTAATATCATACCAAAAACTCATTGAAGCTGAAGTGTGAAAATGAGAAGCTTTATTGTTGTTTTCATCCTATGATTTATGAATAGAAATAAATTGTGTTTAAGTCTTTAACTATGTGATATGCTAATTAGGAAAGTATTTCAAGGGAAAGAACATGTTCATCATTGTAATATTTAACACTAAATTTCTGGAAAGGCATATCAAATAGCACGTATTGTTTAACACAGAAATTTCTGGATAGTCTCTTTTGTGTTAAGTATCATTATTAATTTTGTACATAACTTATTCATCATCATTGCCACTATAAATATAGGTATAGGTCTTATGATCTGATGCAGTCTCATTTTTTAATCTAATAGTCTCTTTTGAAGTCTATTTCATCTTTTCTTACCAAATGGCTTATATTTATTAATTGTTTAAGATATGGGTATTGTTCATTTAGTTTACATGTTCTATTTAATTTTGTTTATAAAATGTTTAGTTAACTTATTATAAACAACATCACTATAACCAGTGGCATATTTAGGTATAGGCCATATAGGCCCGGGCCTAGAGCGATAAATTTTGAGGAGCGGCGGAAATTTCCAGGCTCTCATCTTTGTAATTATAACATATTCCTTATATGCCGCATCTACTCACAAGTAGAGAAATATTTCTCTTTTCCTCATTGTAAGTTTAGTCTGCAAGCATATTGGAATGTAATCAGATTCTTCATAACTATACAGACCGAGACACATGCACAGAAAGCTACTGTAATGTTGTCGGTAACTTGACACAAAGGCAATAGGGATCGCAGTCAGGAGAGATTGATGCTAATTAATTTTTTGTTGGTATTATTCTTACTAACTAACAACTTTTCTTTCTTTATTATTGCAAATTTCAAATTAAGATTGTTAATTGTTGCCCTTCCTTCAACTCTTTAGTTCAGTATCCTGATATCTTTGTGGCAGTTAAGACGTGCTAAATCTGAAATTATTTTTAGAGTTTTCAGTGCCCTTGTCATATGATTTAAAGTAGGAAAATGTGATTTTTCTACTTTAAATGTAGGAAAAATATGATTTTTCCTTTAAAAATAAGTTGTATCAACAAATTGAAGGAACAGCAATGGGTAATCCTCTTTCTTCTGCTATCTCCAATTTCTTTATGGAACATTTTGAACAACGTATCTTTGACAACATTTCTCCCAGACCTACTCATTGGTTCAGATATGTCGATGATATTTTTGCTGTATGGAATGACTCTTTGGATGAACTTCAACAACTTCTCACTAAGTTAAACGCATTTCATCCTAGGATCAAGTTTACCCTAGAAGTAGAATCAAATAAGCAGTTAGCCTTTTTAGATCTTCTAATTCTTTGCCAACCAGATGGTAACCTATATTTCTCAGTTTATAGAAAGAAGACTCATACAGGCCATTATATCCATGCGGAATCTCATCACCATCCCAGTCAAAAGGCAGGAACTATTAAAACACTGGTTCATCGGGCCCACTCCTTTTGTTCTTCAGACAATCTTTTACAGAAAGAACTACAATATATAACTTCTTCCCTTCTATCTAACGGTTATAAGAATTGCTTCATTAAAAGAACTTTAAGTAGTTTTAATATGTCTTCCTCTTCAAACACAGAAGAAATAACGTGCATTACTATCCCTTATGTACAAGGCATCAGTGAACGTATAGCAAAAGTTTTAAAACCACTGAATTTTTTTTTTGCCTTTCGACCGTTCAGAAAAATCTCCACCTTTCTCACTTCTCCTAAGGACAAGCTTCCACATCTTAATCATCCAGGTGGCTACCAGCTTCCGTGCTCTTGTGGATTATCTTATTTTGGACAAACAGGAAGATTTGCCTCTATTCGGCTAGAAGAACACCAATCTTATATTGAATACTTTAAACCTGAAAAGTCTGGACTTGCAGAACATGCCATCTTCACTAAACACAGAGTTCACTGGAGAAAGACAAGAGTTCTTCACAACAGTCAGTTTCTCATGGAATACCTTTATAAAGAAACATGTGAAACTCTACTTCATTCTCCTAACTTAAACAGATCCGACGGCTTACGTCTATTTATGGGAGATAGTACTTTACGAATCAGCTAATCTTTCCTAACTTTTTATTGTATGGATTTTTTTTTTTTTTTTTTTTTTTTAAAGGAAAGTTAGACCTTGTTAGTTAAATCCTGATTTGTAATTTAGATGGGGGATGTCAACTTCCTTCACAACTAGGCTACTTGTATATAGAAGCTAATAACTTCACATTAATTGTCTTAGCATTACTTAATGGAAAGTACGCATTCTTTCAGGTGTATGTATAATGGGAAGGTCAATTTAATGTGGCCTTACACTTGGCCACATTAAATTGACATCCATTTTTCTTAGCCCAGTCCTCCAAACTATCCAAATCATCTTGCAAAATTTTGACATACAGTGCACTCATTATTGCTACCCAACTTTGCATCATCAGCAAACAAGTGAACACTTGCTCTCAGATCCTTTAATATATCATTAATGAACAAACTGAAAAGTATTGGTCCAAGAACAGAACCCTGCTGCACACCAGTAGTCACAAGCAGTCTTTTGGACTCTACTCCTGAATAAACCACTCTCTGATATCTCTCCATCAGCCACCCTCTTATCCATCTCACCAACCCTATATCCATACCTATATGTTGCAGTTTACTGATTAGAGTTCCATGTGGTATTCTGTCAAAGGCCTTAGCAAGGTCCAGTAGAATCACTGTAAATCCTTTACCCTTATCCAGTTCAGCCGTCACTGTGTTATAAAATGTGAGCAAGTTACTGAGGCATGATCTATCCTTCACATTCACAAAACCATGTTGTCTCCCATACAGTATCCCATTTTCATCTATCCTGTATTCCTGTATTTTCCTCTTGACTACCTTCTCCAAGACCTTGCCAGAGACTTCTGATATGCTGATCAGTTGGTAATTTGCAACAGCAGTCTTGGAACTTCCTTTATGCAGTGGAACTATTTCCCCTCTTTCCACCCCCTTGGGACTAATCCAGACCCGAGACTCAAATTAAACAAAATGGTCAAGGGTACTGACACTTCTTTAGCCACCTTACGTACGACACGAGCTGGTATACCATCCAATCCCACAGATGTAATGACATTGAGGTTTTGTAATAGATTACTCACCTCCACATCATTCATCACAATTCTCATATAATCTATTAGTTCATTTACTTCTGCAATGTCACCCTGGATGATATATTTTTGCAAAGTGCTTATTCAATAATTCAACTATATCAACTGATTCGGTTACCTCCCTACCATCAGCATTCTTTAAAATCATTCTGCCATATACATTTTTTTCTATTACTTCCAGCATATCAAAAAAACTGCTTGGGATTCTCTTTAGCCTGCATGGCTAATGCTCTTTCATAATCCATTTTTGCTTTTCTTACCACACTCGTTACCCTTCTGGCCTGTGCTTTATACCGTTCATGTGACAGCTGGTCACCTTTCTCCTTAAATTCCCTCCAGAGTAGTTTCTTTTTTTGCAGCTCAAGCTTAATGGTGTTATCCATCCATTTAACCCCTACTTGATTTATTACTCGAACTCTAGGTATACAGTCAAGCATTGTCTCCTACAAATACTTCCTGTCTCCCATGCACTATCAACATCTAGCCCTTGCAGCTTTACATGCCATAGTACTGAACCAATCAAACTCCTAAGCTTGTCATACTTACCAGCCCGATAATTCCACATATACCCTGTCTTAATTGTAAACTCCACACCTTTAGCCACCTCCCAAGTCAAGACTCTATGATCACTCTCACCAATTGGTGGCAACGTAGTCATATTCGTTACAGCCAAATTCTCTGATGCAATTACTAAGTCAAGCACTCTCTGACCCCTAGTATTTTCCATTACATGCTGTCACAGATAGTTATCCCTTAATAACCGCATAAAATCCAATTCCTTCCTCCTGTGTGTCCTCTCCTCACTCCAATCAATGCGACCATAGTTGAAATCTCCCATAATAATTACCCTCCTTCCACTCATTTCTTCTATTTGCTTATGCATACTTTCTCCACCATCTACTCCATCACCTGGTCTACAGCAGCATCCAACTGTACATTTTGTTCTGCTAGTTTCAATCTCACACCAAATAACCTCTAATCTGCTCTTTTCTCTATCCTGCAGTTCCACTTCTATTCTCCTTGGCTGTAGCTCATCAGCCATCATCAATAACACTCCTCCCCCCATTTTATTCTCCCTATCACTCCTGAACACACCATACCCCTCACATTCCATTCTACTAGCTATATCATCTTCTGTCAGCCATGTTTCACTAATGCCAATAACCTGTGGCCTGGAAATGCCAACCAAGGCCAAAAATTCTTCCTTCTTATTCCTAATACTTCTGGCATTAGTATACATGAATCGCAGAAGCTGATTTGTCCGATGCCTATTTTGATGCCTTATATTAACTATCCCATTCTGATTCGTGGTCTTTCGTAGTCGCTTGGGCATATTACACACATTCATACACTCAACTGTCTCCCTAAAGTCTACATTATCTACTTCCCCTCCCCCTTAATAACTAGTTTCCCTGATTCTGTACATTAACTTCCACTACATTCGACAACACCTTTTCAAGTCTCTGTATACCAAATCCATTCAAATGTAAACCATCCATCTTATATAAATCCTTTCGCCTATCAAACTCACTCCACACATCCACAAATTCCACACCACTCGTCCTGCATAATTCATGCATAAAGTCATTAGCAATTATGGCCCTCATTCTATACTCTTCACTGTCATACTGTAGCAACAGACACCATCATAACTCTCTCACTCTTTTCTTTTGCTACCTCAAGCAATTCCTTCACATCATCACTCATAGCCATTTTGTCTCCTTTCAAATCATTTGTACCTGCTACCACTGTCAATTCTTTCACCTGCAGGTTTTGCATTCTAATTGACTCACATCCTTAACGATCGTACCAGGTTGATACGATTTTGCTAAACTCTCAACTAACACACCTCTTACTAAGAAATCTCCATACAACGCACGTTCTTTCATTTTGTTTACACTCACTATCATACTCTTATTTTTTCTATCATACGTTTGCCATTTATTAGTCTGTATGCTTGGTAAACATTTTTGCCAACGCATATTGCATACACCAGGTTGATAACTTTTAGCAAAATGGGCACCCATTAGTTGAACAACCTCTTCTGTATCTGTCACCCTCACACTATTTGCATTCAGATTATTTATTCTTTCATACTCATTCTTTCTTTTACTAGCAGCATATCTATAGAATTCTTGTGGGTTGTCTTTAGCTTGCATAGCTAATTTCTTTTCATACTCAGCTTTCTGTACATCAGTTGTGACTATTCTAGCCTGCTGCTTATAATTTTCATAATGGGCATTTCTTACATCTTCCTTAATATGATAACACATCCATTTGACTCCTACTCTATTTATTCTCCTAACTCTCGGGACACATTCTGATATTGCATCATTTAAGTCTTTTTTTAAAACACTTCCCTTGCACTGTCAATACCCTTCCCATCCAATTAATGATACCATGGTACAGAACCCAACATACTCCTCTACTCCTCGGTTGGTCATAATTTCCTGCTTTATAGTTCAGCATGTAACCTTTTCTGAACGGAACATTAGCCACTTCCCAAGTGAGTACCACATGATCACTGTCATCAACCAGAGACAGAATAATTATGTCTAACTGAAACACCCTTTGACACCATAATCAAATCTAATACTCTTTGACCTCTAGTTTCGTCTGTCACATGCTGCTTGAGGAAGTTGTCTTGCAACATCTTAAATAAATTCACTTTCATTCTTCTCATGAAATTTTACCGATACCCAATCAATATTTGGATAATTAAAGTCTCCTATTACAATTACTCTTTTATTCTCACCCAAAAGGATGTATGCCTTTGCATTAAGGAATACTAAAGCAATTAATTTAAAGTCATTAGCTTCTATATACAAGTAGTCAAGTAGTGAAAAAATGTCATGTGCAAACTTTGCTTACACTTGGATAAAGGATTAAACAAGAATATAATATCTTGGCATTTTTAATTTAGTTTAAGGTTTTAAAATTTGGAAAGGATGAGATGCAGAGTATACAACTGGGAACTAAGAGGACGTGAACAGGGACCTAAAATTTAGAGAACAAACTCCTATAATTGTGAGGACATCAAAATGGATTATAGCAATGATGCCAAGAATACTGACATATAGAAGAAAAGAGGTCATTGTTCTCTTGTATAATGCCTTGATCAGGCTATATATATAGGTTGTGGCCACTAGCTTGGCAGCATCTGCTTCTGTGTTCATATTAAGTGACACATGCTGGGAAGGGGGGGGGGTTGCTCCCCTACTTTTTCTCCTAGAAAAGAGAGAAATGTTAGTGTCCTTGAGTATGAATTTCATACCTATTCCTCTGATGTTAGTTTGTACACTATCCTGCAGATTAGGGCACTAGTGTTGTGATGAAAAGTAGCAGTTAATTTGAAAGGTGCTATGAAAAGTTTTTTCCCCTAAATTATAATGTGTAGATTTGTATAATAGTGCTTTTGTGTGATAGCCAAACTGCACATAATCACTTTACTGTGGTATTATAATTCTAAAAGTGTTCACTTTGATTTTAATTGTGATTAACATGGAAGTGCTCATTAACTTTAAAAAAAATGCAAACTTAGGTAAAATTTTCAGGAGTAATGCTGATTATATTTGCCTCCATAGCGCAATTGGAAGAACAACGGTACATTGCACCCTTCGATTGAAATAGGCCTAAGTTCGATTCTTGTCGCAATGGGAGGAATCTTTATCTGGACGATTTCAATCGAAGGTGAGTTAGCCGATCTCATACGGAGGTAGCAGGGTTTTTTCTAACAGAAACTCAGGTTTTTCATCCCGAATACAGACAAATAGGCCCTTCAGAACATACGCAATTTACAGACAAAAAATACCAGTTGTGGTAGTGGTGGAGGTGGGCAGTAGATGGCATTGATGGAGATGATTCATAGTAGAGGTTCGGTGTAGTGGTTGAGACAGTTGTAGGTGTCCTCTAGCGATGAGTCTTCGGACTCCTTGAAGGTGTCACGAATAATAATAATAATACTAATAGTTCTCTACAGGAAGATTTGAATAAACTCTTAGCTTTGAAAAATAAGTGGGGTTGCAGTTTTAATGTTAATAAATGCAAGGTGTTAAACTTTGGGATACAGAGACATAAGACTACAATACTATATTGATACAAAATTAATAACGGAAAAAACTTACGTACAAAGATTATTTAATAGTATAATTTTTGCCTGTGTCACAAGCATCTTCAGTACATTAAGTTATCTTACACCAGCTACTTAGGTGGCGCTTTTTGGAATTGTCAGTTATTGTTTAATTTGAGCTTAATGTACCAAAGATGCCTGTGACACAGAGGCGAAAATTATACTATTAAATAATCTTTGTACGAGTTTTTTCCGTTATTAATTTTGTATCGATATGTCTACTCACGGTATACCTCTTTTAAAACTTACATACTATATTATTGGAGCTGTACTTCAGGAAGTGGATGAAATTTGGGGTCTTGGAGTGATGGTGGACAGTGGGCTGAAATTCCGAGGGCACCGCATGTGTTGCAAACGCTGCACAACATATTTCTGCTATGATAAAAAGTACATTGACATGTAGGGATATGGAGGTGGTGCATCTGTATAAGGCACTGGTCAGATCATATATGTGCTAATGTACTCAGATTTGGTCACCTACTTTCATTGTGATGTTGAAAACTAGAAAGGGTCCAAAGATGAATAACCAAAGTGATATTAGGACTCTGGAGTATTGGTTGTTAAGAGCATTTAAGAGAATGTGGATTAGAGATAGGAGGAAAAGAGATATCATAGAGATCTTCAAGTTAGTTAAAGGATTCTATCTGATTAATATAGAAGAAATTATAAAAAAGTGAATGTTAAGATGGAAAGAATGAGGGGCCATCCCTGAAAGTTGTATAGGGATGTGGTGAGGAGTAGTTTTTTATGTGGAGAGTTGTTAGTGAGTGTAATGCATTGCCTGAGTGAGCTGTGAATGCAGGTAGTGTAAATAACTTCAAAGATCATTACAATAGACATGTTGCCGGTTGAGTGGCTTCCCATGATGAGTCTTTGACTCCATGGTGGTTACCAAATAATTATTATGGCCATTTACAAGTTCACATTTACGATATATGAATGACAATTATAACATGAAGTCATCAAGTTTATCCTGGAAATATCAACACTGGGTGGTTGGTGTTGTAGATGCAATGAGAGGTGAAGAGCAACTGCCTCTGTATCAGCAAAAATTAGGACCTGTTTAAAAGTTGAAAAATATAGATGATATCCAAGAATACCTGGATACCATCTATATTTTAGCAGTGTCCACAACAATTCCATAACAGGAAATTGTTATTTTTGTTTTCTGATCCATCTACATTTCATTTTTGTGATTGTTTCCTTCTATCAATTTTGAATTTTTTTCTTTTTAGGGAGCTTAGACATCCAGTATTCATCTCTTCCTCCTTATGAAAGATAATATCCAATTCTACACTGCCCAGTATACTAGGTTTTTTAATGATTTTACTTTCCTCTGGTTGGGGGTGGGGATAGATGTATCTTTTTTCCATTTATATTTATTAGTCTGAAAGCATAACTTATTCTTTGACATGAATGATCCATTAATTTTTTAAATAATGAGTTCTGATGTAATGGAATCATTTTGGTGCTTATTCAGGAGAGATCCCTTTTATTTTTCCCTTCTCTTATTCACTTTATGAAGACTAAATATATCATACTGTTCAGGGATGATATAATAATTGAGAGATAGAGAGAAAATTGGATAGCATTCCCTTTTGATATCCCCCCCCCTTTTTTTTTCTGTTACCTTCTCAAAGTAAGATGGTTTTTCTTTTTACTAGATGTTGTATACTTCCTTTTCACATCCTAGTATTTTTTATGCAGTTGTGATCTTTTGGATCTCCTTTTCATTCTTTCACCTTAATGCTTGGCAGTAGATTTGGATGTCCTCTTTCACAATAAGCACATTTGGGTGTTTTGCATCATAGACTTTATACCCATGCTCCACTGTCACATCACGAACAGGTGGGAGAGCCACAACAGGTAATCTGAGCAGGATCATATTTCTGACATATAAAGCAGCCAAGGTCTTTGGAATATATAGCTTAACAGAGAAATTAAAATACCCTGTTTTCACTGTTGGAGATTTCAGGGCATTAAATATAATGATGATATTCTTGGTCTACACTAGTGTACATCCCTACACAAGATTTCTTCTTATGGCTGTCACTCCTTGATCTTTTATTTCAGAGAAAATCTTGTCATGAATAACTAGGATGTCCCACTCCAATAATACACCTTTTTTGAAAAGTTTAAAGTTGTGTGTGTGTGTGTGTATGAGGGGGGTATAGTAATTGCAGTTCTGCAACTGATGTTGCACAAATAAGTTGTTCTGATTGTTTTTGGGCAGACAATAAGAATGCCCCCTCATTGGAGGTTTATGAAACAGATTTTGGAGATCCTGCTAACCTATCATATCCTCCATGATAAAGAAATGATACATTTTCAAGTCAGAGTCAGATTGTCTTTGGAATGCATAATAAGAAAAGATGGTTCTTTTGTAGGTCTCTTTGGAGGTTTTCTGTTTCTGTTCTTATTGTCTGTTGATGTTGCTATGCTTGTGGACTTGGTTGGTACTTGTTGAAGGATCCTGATAACCATATGGATGAAAGATTACTTCTTGAATGAATGGAGAATACAGCAGCAGAGCTCCCCATCCATCACAGTGCCACACATGGAAGCCCCTATTTTAGAATTAATAACTCTACTCAGAAAGGAAATGCCAGCACTACCTCAGATGTCATAAGCACTACAGCAAGCCTGGGCCTAGACCATGAGGAAGGAGACTTACATCACTTAACCCTTGAATGCAATCCCACTATATGACACATTCTGGCATACCCATCCGTTACTGCCTTCTTGCTGAAGCAGAAGAAGAGCAATGCAAAACTACCTGAATCCCCTTTCCAAATGTTCATAGATTGCATTCCATGGGAAACATGGCAGCAGTGTTATAAAATAAAGAAATTCTGGAAAAAAAAGCAAAGAACATGGACAGAATATATGCAAATGAAAAATCAAAAGGACTAGCACCATCACCAGGTGGTCCCTCCACTGAACAGGTGTCCCATACAGGGAGATATAAAGGATAGGACAGAATTTTTCAGCCAATGATAGGAAGCTTATCACAACTCATTTGCACCCTGCTGAAGTTCATATTATCCTGAAGGAATACAACTCTTTTTGGTTAATTAGCTTATGAAGATTTTAGAGCAGTGCATTATACCCTTGCTGCAGTTATGCTGAGTAGGCATTCTGTGTGTGTGTGATCAATCGTAATGAATCTTTCTATTTAGTTTGAATGCATCTCAATGACAGCCTTCAATTCATAATCAATAGTTTAGTTGTCCCTCACAGGATGAACCACCTGTGAGGTTGTGCTTTAACTCCGTGCATTTTCTCTAAACATTGTAAACACCTTGTTGTTTGTGTGGTGTTAATTTAACACCACACAATCAATTAATTACAAAATTAACATTGTGGCAGAAATTACGTAGAAATCAACATATTATATATGGTATACTTTTGATATATTGAGATGTATATACATCGCAACATATCAAAAGTGCAAATGACAGTCAATTCATGAAGTTGGGTTTGATAAAGTACTGAAAAGTGACAATTTATTTATATATTTATGATGTAAATCCCACACTTTTAGAGGTACAGTACATTTTGCTAGCATTTGAGATTCACCACCTTCATTTTCAGTCAGGCTTTTAAATGTTTCAAGTTCATTTTTCTGTAACCTCACTGAAATACTGTCTGGTGTCCCATCCATAAAACCCTGAAATCATATCTAAAAATATGCAAGGTTCAACGATCTGTTTGATGTAAAGCATCCTAGTATCATTTCATTATGATGTAAAGTAATTCAGTTAAGTCATCCACTCATGACCATAAGTTTATACTAAACCAGATTTGTTATATATATATATATATATATACAGGGTGTTCGGGATAAATTTGACATATTTATAATTAATTATATTTTTCCGTAAGTTACATGTATTAACACACACTTCTCTTCATTTAAAAGTTTGGACCCTTCTTCATTCATATACAAGATGTCAGAAAGGATGGATAGCTGGAACCCACCTGAATCATGGAAGAGAATAACTTGTATCATGATGATTCGTGCCCGCCATCAAAATAAGGATATTACGACTGCTGCCCAATGCTCCCTGAATACAGTAAAAACAATCATGCATGAACTAGAGACTTGCAATGGTGACTACGAGGATGTAGCAAGAAGAAAGATCCCTAGCAGACGATCTGATTGCGTTCGTACAGCAGAATTCCTCGCAAATCTGCAGGAACAGGTGTTGAAGAACCCTGGCATTGGAATTCGGGCTTTGTTCGTGGAGTTGCTAACTGTAGTCAAGCCCTGGATAACAAGGGTAGCCAATGGTAGGCCGTATGTATGGCAGCAGGATTCGGCCCCTTGCCACACCTCTGGGAAAAGTCAAAAATGGTTGTCTGAAAATTTCTACGACTTCACCAGTCCAAATGTTTGGCCTCCAAACTCCCCAGACCTTAACCCCATGGATTATTTTGTATGGGGCGCAGTTGAAAAAGACACCAATCGCACTTCCAGTAATACAAAAGCCCAGTTAATGGATAAAATTAAAACAGTTTTTGCGGCCCTTCCCAGGGAGACTGTAGCATCAGCTTGTTCGAGGTTCCGAAGCAGAATTGAAGCTGTGATCGATGCTAATGGTGGTTATTTTGAGTAAATCTTGTTGATAGTATTGTAATTAACTCTGCCTGTAATGTTTTTTTGTCAATTCATTAAATTTAATAGATACAAAGAAGATTTTCTTTTTCCTTACGAAACTGTCAAATTTATCCCGAACGCCCTGTATACATATATATATATATATATATATATAGCTGTCTGCTTTACTTGGTTTTGGATAAAAATAACAATAGAAGTCTTTGCTTACTCTAAAACAAAATACTTTGTGGCACTGTGCATAGCAAAAATTGGGAAACACAGGTTGCATACATCACACAAATACTGACGTGGTATAAAAATATATTAATTACTATAATACTAATGCTGCAAGATTAAAAACTAGGTGAAAAATGTATTAATACTTGATTGCTGCCTTCTGGCAAAGATCCTCCTGAGAAGGACCATGTAATGGTAGGAGATGGTGTTCCTGTAACACGACAATCAAACTTTACCGTTTCGCCTCTCTGTGCCTCATAACTTGAAGGTGATATTGTTAACTGCGGTGCTTCTGCACGCTCCTCTTCTGAAAATGAAAATTCAGAAAATAAGAAATATGACATTACAAGGGAATATATGTTTATGAGGTAAAGTTTTTATTTTTGATGTAAACTGCAGAATACAATTAACTGGACCTCAAGAAAACTGTCAGGTGTTACCACTTTGTACTCATGTGCACATGTAAAGATGGAACGAATTTCCTACGCCTAGCTAAAGTGATCCATGACCTGCTGATGAGCAGATATGAATTCATAACTATTGTAAACAATAAACTCAAAGGCACTCCATCATGCATACAAGACCAGTTGTATCTTAAGCTAGTGGGAACCAGGTCATCTGCTGTGCCAACAGCTGGAGGAAAAACATCAAAATGGTGATGAGGCATGGACCAATGATTATACACAAGAAATGCTGGTGACACAATCATGTGCTAAATTTAATAGCAACTATGAAATTCGAAACTCAAAATCCTATATAGAGAACATGCTCTTCCCCATGGGGTTCAGTATTAAACCTCGAGGAACCTTTTAAATCCACTTCACAATCATGCAATCTCAGTTCCAACCACAACTTCTGTTTCCATCTCTAGTCTGTAAAAACTTAATTTCCTTGTTGTGATAGAAACCCAAATTGCAACTTTTCCAAATATTCTAACTTATTTGACTCAAAGGTGGTACATGTTCACTGATATATCATGCCAAAATGTATCTAACTTAGAATCTCCAGAATTTGACTACCTTTGGCCTGAGAATCTCTCTATCCAATTCATTTGTTATCTCAGTTGTTCTCCTGATGCCACCAACCATTTCAAGCTTTTTGATTTCCTTTATTTAAACACTGATCTTTTTTAGTCTGACTCACCTTACAGCAAGGTCATCTTTCTCAGGGATTTTTATGTTTATAATACCAATTAGTTCTCTTTTCCAACTACCAAATCTGGAAACCAGAAATGTGAAGACAATTGTTATCACCAATGATTTTATACAAATAATTTGCATGCAAACTTGATTAATAGATAACCCCAACCGCTCTTCAAACCTAAAAAATAGGTGAAAAATGCACTTTACACTATTCTAGACTTCTTTCTTACTAGTGACGAGTCTAAATACACTATAAATCTTGTTGTACTTTGTTGTTCGTAATTTCTTACCCCATGGAGCAACATGCACACAACCACTCCAATTCATATGTAGTATGGCGATGTAAAAATGTCATGTGAAGAAGGATGATCTTCATAACTATGTGCCTCGTTCCCTTGGATGGGATACTATTTCCAATGTTCTCACCTAAAGACATAGTATGAACATGCCACTGAAATAATCCTGATTAGTATAGAAAGATTATTATTACCCCAAGACCTCATGGAAGTCAAAGACTCATCTGGGAGGTCCTTTTATCACACACACAGCTATCATACCATGCCATGAACACATTCAAACTCCTTACAGACACTACACTCTCAGGAAAGGCATTCCAATCATTTACAACTCTGCACAAAAAGAAAAAAACCGTCTCTCACTGCCCCTACTCACACCTTCTTTATACAGTTTCCAGGTAAGACCTCTGGTTCTCGCCGATCTCTCACTATTATCTGTAGAACTTCTCCAGCATTGATCCTGTAACAACCCCTTACCAACTTGTAGGACTCTATCATATCTCCCCTCTTCCTCCCGTCCAACAGACTCTGCAAATTACATCTTCTCAATCTTTCCTCATACTCGACATTCCAGAGGTCAGAAACTATCTTAGTCAGTCGCCTTTGGACCCTTTCCAACATTTCTTCATCCTTCTCAAAACCAGGTGACCAAATCTAGGCACAATAGTCCATGGGTGGCCTAATCAAAGCCTTATACAATGGAACAAGAATCTTCCTACTTCTACACGTCAGTGTCCTCCGCATCATTCCCAGAAGCCTTTGTGTTGTCTTAACAATTTTGGCTATGTGACCCCTAAATTTTAGATCCTTATCCACTATCTCCCTCAGATCTCTTATTTCCTCTACCTCCAACAACGTATTCTCACCAAGCATAAATTCCACATCCCATCTTTGTTTTCCAAATTTTAAAACCTTACCTTTTACAACATTGAACTCACATCCCCATTTCCGTGCCCAATTGCTCAATTTATTCAAGTCTTCTTGTAAGGCCACATCATCTTCACTACCTTCGTCCCAACTTTGCATCATCTTCGTCCCAACTTGCACACCCATTCTCTCATTTTCTATACTCATACCACTCACTTCCTCATTCATAACCACTTCTTCAATCTTTCCTGCTCTTCCACATCACTTCCTGCTTGATCTGATTCATTATCTCTCTCTCTACTCACTTCTCTATTCTCCAGCAGCAGCCTCTCCAAGTGACTCACACCATAACCACTCAAATGCAGTCCATCGCTCCCATACAGTTCACTTCTTCCTTCAAACTCATTCCACACATTAACAAGCTGTACTCCCATCTCCTCACACATTTCAGCCAGCATATCATTCATAATCCTTGCTCTCTGCCTCATCTCACCACAATCATACCTAGGCAACACGCTGACTTCTCATCACACTATTCTCTTTTATCCTTCTAAGCAGCCTCCTGATATCCATTCCGACATGTTCTTTGTCCTCTCTCAAATCACTCTACTCATTTTACCGCCACGAAAACATGCCTTGTGCATCCTATCATCCAGCACACCTTTAATAATGGAATCACCGTATAACACCACTCGTTCATCTTTCGTTAACTCTTTCTTGCCATTATGATTAATTTTAATAGTTTTTACCCTAATTTTCTTAATTTCATTCCGCATCCATTTCATCTCTTTCCTCATCCAATCCAATTCAACTTCCGAATCTCACGTCACATTCTCTCTATCATTCAATCTTTCTAATTTTCTAACTCTCGACACTCTCTTCTCACTTTCACTCTTATTCATCCTTCTGTGCTTCCGTACTTTCGGTCCAACACACATCGAACTTTCACTATCATTCATTCTTTTGATCTTTTTTTTCGTGCATCACGCCATTTCCAGTTTCATTTGTTCTCTCAATTTCGTTTCCTTCCACCACTCTCACCTCGCTTTCATCATTTTTAACATCCATACGGTTTTTAAATCAGTCATTTTCTTTTTTACTGATTTTTGAACATTCTTTCACCACTCTTTTCACACCATCCTTCTCTTTCGAATGTGCACTCATTTTTCCCATGACATTCTCGTTATTAACACTTTCTGTCATCAATTTCATATTCGCATTCATCAATTCCTCGTTCAGGTCACACTTCACACACACACCCTCCTTCCATCCATCCTAAACAGCCACAAATCATTTATGTAATCGAAAAAATACATATAACACACCTCACACTTAATGAAACGACTGAAGTCTAAATTAAATTCATGGAATGACAACGCCTCTGCTATGTTATTTCCTCTGCAGGTTACTACTCTAAGGTCTAATAATAACGAATTTGTAATTAAGTTTAGGCAAATGAAAACCCCCATACTAATAATACTGGTAGCGCACAACTTTTACAGCAGCTCTTACTCAAACAAATACTCATATATACTTAATTATTTCAATAATACTTATCTCAAATACTTATCCCAGAGCTCTTCTTACGCATGTCTACCAAGCTTGACTCAAGAGCACATCCTCAGCTCTGAACTAATTCTTGTTTTGTTACAAGGTGCATCAAGGTTGTAAAACTGAAGAATTGAGCATACTGTAACTGAATCTGCACTCCCCAGTGGTGCAATTGGGTTAATCTGTGGTACTTATAAGACATACTTGTGAGTTATGCCGAGGTTATGAGAATGTGTTTATAGAGAGAGACTGAACAGTTCTTCCTCATCCAGAACAGGTGATGCTGTTCTGAGTAAGGGAGGACCTTCCAGTGATGATATTGGCACTTTTCATTTTTCATCTGTTTCTTTTTTTTTATTCTTTCCATTTTCTTTGTACTACTTCTCCTAGATTGTGTTTTTTTTTGTTTGTTTCTTTTTATAACACTATTTTCCACATCATCGTCATCACTGAGATTCAATATCTTGCTCTGTTGTGCATACTGTGAATGTCTGGGAAGTAAAATCTGGATGGTCATGCACTACTTTGGCCTGTGCCATGGCAAGACAGGCAGTCCTGATTGGCCTAACCAGAATCAGTTAATAGTATTGCAGTAAGTCTCCTTCCCTATCTTCTGGCAGCAGTCCAACTTTCACTCAGGTTCTGGTATTGCATCTGGGAAAGCTCAGGTATTCCACTTCTGAGTGCACTCATTGTACTGAGCAGTAAGCATTTATATGTGGCACCTTGGTGGGAGATCAGGTCTGTCACAATTACCTGGTTTTTGGTATGATTAATTGATCCGGAAGTACACCAGAGGCTTTCAATGATAGAACCATACTTAATAGACCCTTGTGCCTGACCTTGTCAAAAGCCTTGGAGATATCAAGACCAACCACCTGAAAGTCACCAAATTTTTTCATGGTATTTGTTCAGGGATAGGTGATATAGGTAAGCAGATCCATTATTGATCAATAGTAGTTGAATCCATATTGTCAATCATTTACTGAATGCTTTCAAGGTGACATAGGACTGGAATGTATGGTTTTTTTCATTACTTTAGAGAGAACTGAGGTGAAAGAAATTGGGCAGTAGTTTGATAAGGATTTGCCATCCTTCTTAGAAACAGGTTATACATGGGCTAATTTCCATGCTGCAGGAATAGCAGTGGAGAAAAGTTAGATAAAATGGTACTTAACTCTGTGGCAGACACCTTCAGGACAACTGGAGAAATGCCATTTTAAACAGAAGACCCTTTTGTTTCTGAGTTGCATGAAAGTCTTCTGATTTGTTTTTAATGAAAGGTCAAAGAGGATTCTGTGTAGTGAACATGTGGAAAGGTTGAGAGAAATTTGCCAGGGTCAACCTTACAAAACAAAGTAGTAAGAAACCCAAAGGTTGGCATTTTTTGTGAACGATGATGCTATAAAACCATCTGACTATATAAGGATAATGTTATAAGGTAGATGGCATGGGTGTAGATGAGGTAGTTGGTGAATTGAGTGATGGATATTGAGAGTTGTGGAGTGGATGCTCTCCCTTGATGAGTCTTTGGACATCATGGAGGTGTGATGTAATAATAACAGTGATGAAAGCTGTGTTGAGCAGAAATGAGGACTGATGACTTTGGCAAGAGACCAGAAGGCATGGCTACCATTTGAGCAGGATGCAAGTTTCCTGCTTTTAGCTCTTTCAAAATTCCTTTTGGATAAATTAACATTTCTTGCAGTTATTCTGCACTTTTGGTATAAACAGTAGAGGAAGATGATTTACGGATGAAATTATTATTATTACATGACACCTCCAAGGAGTCCAAGACCTCGTTGTGTACATGACACCACTACCACCAATACACAGTGCCATCTACTGCTCACCACCACCATTAGTATGCGTTGTATGTAAAGTGTGTGTTTTCTCATGGCTGATTTGTGTGTGCGTAGTAAAACCTGAGTTTCCAGGAGAAAAAAACCCTGCTACCTCCATATGAGATTGGCTAACCTGCCTTCAATTTAAAAAGCCCATATAGAGATTCTTCTTATCATGACAAGAATCAAACTCAATTCTTTTTCCTGTTAAAGAGTGCAACATACCATCAGCATTCCAATCGCACTATGAAGGTACTTTTGAAAAACTGCCTTCTGCAGGTGAGGCTTGATGAAAAAGAAACAGATGAAAAATGAAAAGGGCAAATGCTATCACTGGAAGGTCCTCCATCACCCAGAACAGCACCTGGGATGAGGGAGGACTATTCAGTCTCTCAATAAACACATTCTCCACATTCTGCCAAGAGTACACGTTGTATTCATGACAATGAACCTTCTTGATAAATCTACACTGTTAATTAAATTTTATTTTCATGCCCCATTGCACGTACTTCTCATTTGTACCACTATGATGTCATCATTAATTGCAGCTTGAAAATTTAATAAAAAAAATGTGTGTGTGTGTGTGTGTGTGTGTGTGTGTGTGTGTGTGTGTGTGTGTGTGTGTGTGTGTGTGTGTGTGTGTGTGTGTGTGCATGCATGCATGTGAGTAAAAAATAAAATTTTATCAAAATGCAATCAATATCACTAATTACTACAAAAATAAAATTTATCTTTTAAAGATCTGTTTCTCAAATAGCCTGGCACCAAACAGCCCTCCATTGCTAGTATCAGGAAACATGTTAGAAGATAGAAAGATAATATGAAGGGAAGGGACCAGGGTTTGATACTCTTGGATCGGGTGAAAGCCGAGGATTTTGCAGAACAGCAGTATCAGTTGTTGCGAACAGCCAACTGCCTTTAAATGTGAAAATCAGTCTTGAATGGGAATTTGCCTAATATGTGGA